>NC_067401.1:83896533-85096533 GCF_016432865.1 Antechinus flavipes | reverse complement strand
CCTAATGACATTCAAAACCTCTTTAGTTGGAAATTCTGCAAGAGATGGCTTGACTTCAACCTAAGGTATATAATCAATGAGCATTGAAAATGGTCTATTTAAAAGAGTCCATCTATCCAGGAAAATGTTGTTATTCCTAATTACATCAGCGCTGAGGAAGTGAGATATATCATAGATCTTTGGACTATAAATAGTCTTCAGGGCATCATAAGAGTACTTTACTATCAGCACAGAATTGATTTTCATCTGTTTTCTTACTGAGCTAAGAATTCTGCATCTCTCTACTTTTGACAGAGTTAAATGCTACCTTAAGAGGTAGATGAACTTTCCTACTGATAGATCCTGTGGGATACTCATTTTTTATTTAGCAGCTTCTGAATTTCCTTATTTTTTTTAAACCAATATTTGTTGTGAATTTTCTGGCCCAGATGAGTAAAGACAGTGCTGTACACCAAATCTCTGAAGCTATCCACTCCTTCTCCACTGATGCCAACCATATGTTGACTCAGATTTCCCTCTAAGATAGCAACAAACTGTTCATGCTACCAAATGCTCTAATCTATTGACATTAATTCTTCTGGTAGTCATCTTGCCTTGGTGCTACCACTTTTGTGGAATGTTAATGTTTTAGCTTGGAGAGAAACCATCTATGATCAGTCCAACATTCTGTACTACGTATTTCTTTCATCTCTCATACCCTATTTCTTCTCCTTACAATGACACAATCTATTAAATGCCAGTGTTTGCTACATGGGCACATCCATGAAATTTTATTGAGTTTAGGTAGATAGAAAACAGTATTGGTGATATGAAGGTGATAAAACAAACAAGTAGTTCTCTTACAATGAGAGCTGTTCATCTTTCAGTTCTATTAGATCTCATGTTGCCCAATGGTTAAGTGGAATTATCTTCACAAAAGTTTTTGTATATTTTTGTATTTTAATCATAGGGTGGATCCCAGTCTGCTGCAGTAAGCAAGCCAAGTTTAAGTTAGATAAAGAGAACAATTTTTGGAGAATCTTTTCTAGCCTTTTCCTCATTTCAAGAGGTGAGCAGTACAGCTTTTAAATAAGGCTGCTCAGACACAGAGGAGGCTGCTGAATCCCACTGCCACTTTAGTCCAATGAAAAAACAATTCTATGGCCTGAATCACCCCTAAAGGGTTCTGAGTACAACTTCCTTCACCTAAGTAGATAACCTATAAATTCCCATCTCCAGAGCACTGAGATGTTGGGTGATTTTCCCATAGTCATATAACTATTGTGTTGGAGGAAATTGAATTTGAATTTTGGTCTTCCTGACTCTAAGGCTAGCCAACTGTTCATTACACCATGCTGTCTCATTTGGTCTTAGCTTGAAAAGATGATACATAAGTCAGTGATTTCCCAGTTATCCTATGGATTTAACATTCTATTTTTGTTTCTTGAAAATTATCATTCAGCAACAAAAAAGTATGTTTTTATTAAAGTAAAAAACTATATTTCCAAATATCCCTTAAGACTGCAAAATGAGGTTTGCAATCCTTAGTTTTAATTCAATCTGCTTCATCCTAAATAATAGTAAAAAGATGAGATTCTTATTTGTTTGCATAGTGAAATTATGAAAATTAAATATTTTAGACCAGAAATAAATTATTTTAATGGGTAAAACTTTTTAAATGTCTCTTTTTTATTAGGGAATATTTGAGGGGCAACCCACCTAAAAACAAGGTAAGAAAGTGATTAACTTTTTTGTCCATAAGTCAAATACAAAAAAAAAAAAAAAAAAAAAAACAAAAACAAAACACAAATATTTTTCTTTCTTGTCTAGCTTATAAATTATAATGTTAGTGAATATGGCTGCCCTTTGCACATTTATATGATGGAAAAATTCCACCCTGTCCTTCAATTGTAAGTAACACCCCAAAACATTTTTCCATTTATCTTATTTTTTTTTAAATCATAGGATTTAAAACAGTGCTAATTAACAATCATGGGTCAGAAATATTTTCTTGTGTGTTTGTTTTCACTGAGAACTTCACCAAGGCCATTTGTTAGGTCATTGATAATGGTCCCTTTGTTTTGCTTTAAATTCTGATTTTCAGGGTCATTGTCAAAATTCTTCCTTCTCTTCCCTGGAAAACTTAGTTATTGGTGTTCAACAGATAACTTAGAGTAAATGTAACAGTTACAATTTCATCTGTGCTTTTACAATGACCCTGGACTTTCACCAGCTATTAGGGAGAGTTAGAAATTTAGATTTGCATTACTGGGTCCTCTCTAAGAACACAAGGAGATTCCAGGCAATGTTGTTTTAATTTCTTTGTGAGGTATTTCATTAAACACAAACGTTGGTAAATGATTTGTGAATTGTCTATTGATTAGAGGAAGGAAGGAGGAGGAAATGAAACATTTATTAAATATCTATTTTGTTCCAAATGAAGTGCTCAGTATTTTACAGATATCATTTCAGTTGATAGGATACCTAATTATTGAAATTAGGAACTACAAATAACATTATTTATTGGTACTAGTAAGTGATATATGAACTTTTACCCTAGATTTTCCTGGTTCTTTTTAGCTAGTCTGTATACACTGGTAAAATAAACAAATTTAATGAATAATATAATTTATTTCAATCTTTTATTTTTATGACATTTGTAATTCATTCTAAATGGCACTGCTATGAAGAGAAAATACATCATTGTCACTAATAATAATGTTCATCATTTTCAATCATCCTCCAAGACCACGTTAAATTCAGAGATCATTAATTTACTTTTTTTATTAAATGCTACTCCCAGTAACTTAAAGCCTTTTTGTCCTTCAAACAAGAGAAGTGAAAAGATGGCATTTTTGGAGTATATTGAGTATATTGAAGCTATAAAGAATAAGAAGTTAGCTGCTTCATCCTTATTTGTAGATGAAGAAACCAAAGTATTGAGAAATGAAATTATTTGCTCAAGATTCTAAAGGCGTAAAAGGTAGGGCCAGGATTCAAAGGAAGGCTTTTTGACCCCAAATCCAAAACTCCTTCTGCTACAGATATCTACAATGTCTTGGACATATTAAATAAGCAGTGAATTAATCACAAAACTACCCAGCAATCTTTTAGTAATTCAACTATCCAATAAACTTTAGAATAATTCTATAAAGATTTTATTATACAGTCCTTGTTAGAATCCTTACAAAGTGTTAATTCACTAGAATTGATAGAAACAATGCTTAGGTAATTGGTTCACACATTAGAGCTCACACCTTTAAGAGAGTTTATACATTAGCGTTTACACATTAGAGTTCACAAGTCCGGGAGATTCACAAGTTACACCTCCCACAATCCCACTCTCGAAGGAGGAGTCAATCTTTGAGTTACACCTCTAAAAGAGCATAAAAGGAGCTGAGTCAGTAGAGGAGTCAGTTGAAGAGATTGAAATTGGAGATTAAGAGAGAGCTGCAAGAGCTCAGAACCAAGGAGGGAGATAGGCCTCTAAGAAAACTAACCGGGCTATTTTGGAAGAGACAATAAAAAGGACTGGACTTTAACTCCTGGGTGATTATTACTTGTAACTGAAACTAAGACTGCCTCCAGAAACCCCACCCCCACCCCCACCCCGAGAAATCTGCTCCACAGAGAATGATCATATTTTTAAAAAGAAGAGAACACCACAAGTCCCTATTCCTTTTAATATTACAGTCAATAAGTAAAACCTAGGGCTGTCTTAATTAAACTTGCTGCTCAATTTTAAGCAAAATTCTTGAGAGGATCATAGCTTAATAATTAGGAGAGACTATAGAGTCCAATCCTTTTATTTATCCTACAGCCACAAGGTTATGCATCTAGAGTTGAAAAGGACCTAAGAGTCTCTTGCCCAAGATCAAACAGATAGTAAATGCTCTGTGGCACAGTGTTGCGCACTGTAGTTGGAGTTTGATTGTCCTCATCTATGCAATCAGGATAATAAAAGCACCAACATCACAGGGTTATTATGAAGTTCAAATAAGATAATGTATGTAAAGCACATGGCAAACTTCAATAGTTAAATAAATGCTAGTTGGCAGAATTAGAATTTCAACCTAAACATTAATCCTTAAGATTGGTATGCTTTCCACAACATAAACTGGAGAGATTGAATCTAAGACCAAATTCACCTCCATTTACTCAAAATAGCAGAAAAGTGCCAAATAGAGTAAAATAACAACAACAAATAACAAAAATAGGAAAGGAAAAAAAGATCAAGAGGAAAAAATATACAGGGAAAAAGAGAGAAACCATAAATGTACAGGGTGAGACAGAGAAAAAAAAAAAAAAAGAAAGAGAGGAAAGAAAGAGGGAGAGGGAGAAAGAAAGAAGAGGAAGAAGAAAAGAAAAAAAAATTAGCACACAAAGGAGAGAACTTAAGGAAATTATCTCTCTGAGTGATCAAAAAGCAGATATTTATGATGGGCTACAGATAGATGTAAAAGCCAACAGGCAGCATTCTGTGGCAAGCAACATTCTGAAATAGAAATCATAGAATATAGTCATTTGGGGAAATCACATGATTTCAGGTATTTAAAACATGACTAGGAACTATTTAAGGGGGAGGGTCTTACATTTGTAGTCCATTGCAATATTTTAAAATACACCTATAGTCAAATTCAGCTTCTACAAAATAGTTCCATATAAAACCTGGATTAAACTTATTCTGTTTTGCCCCAGATATAAGAAATAGAAGTAGATGTAAGTTATAAAGAAGTACATTTACACTTTATTTGATGAAAAATTCCTAATAAGTAAAACTAGCAAAAAGTGGAATGTGCTGCTTTGAAGTGGTGACTTGCCCTTACTTGAAATTTTTGAATAAAGGGTAAATGACAAGTTGTCAAGCATACTGTAGAGAGGATTTTTTTTTTCATGTAAAGACTTTAGTAAATGGTCAGTGAAATTCCTTCTAACACTGAAGTTATGTAAATTTTTGTCAATAGAATATGCAGAAATGAAAAAAGAAAAGTAAAATGAAAGAAAAAATTCTAAAAACAGACATATGATATAAGAATATTTTACATAAGAAAATTTCTCAGAACTATTAGTGAGTGGATACTTTATTTAATTTTCCAATAGAATCCACAGGCTAAATGACAGAAAGAAATTTCAAATTTAAGTCACCAAGAAATACTGCGGGCAAAACTCAGATCTTTACAATGCAATATATGCAGGCAGTCAGGATCAAAAGAAGGGGAAAATGAAGTTGGAAAATCAAATGAAAACTGAAATAAGATTAAAAAAAATTAAATCAATTTACAACTCCAAATCACATTTCACATAAATGAAAAAAAGATAGACTTCTATAAGAAGGACATTACAAAAATGAATGCATTAGGAATGGAGTGAGAGATGAAGATCATCTATATCAAGTCTTCTTAAAAGCCCCCTTTTTGGGGTAGCTAGGTGGCACAGTGGATAGAGCACTAGCCCTGAGTTCAAATCTGACCTCAGACACTTAACACTTCCTAGCTATGTGACCTTGAGTGAGTCACTTAACCCCAATTGCCTCAGCCAAAAAAAAAAAAAAAAAAAAATTCCACTCGCAAGCCCTTTTTGCTCAAGGAATTTGACCCCACCCTAAATCTGTTTCTGGCAGTGTTAATACATGCACAGTATAAAGTGTGCATGCTGTGTGTTTAGAACCAAGGCTACAGTGAAATCACATAATGCAACATGAGCAAGCACTGCTAGAAACACCTTAAATTCATTGCATGTTTGATTTTGCCATGGCATTCAGAAATCTTTTACTGCTGCCAACTTTTTTGTGATCCTCATATTCAGTTACTTGACGTCATTTGGGGTTGCAACCCACAATTTTAAGAAGCTTTAACTTATTTAAACCTTATCCAGAATGGTAGCTTGTCAATAAAGAGAACAATATATATATATATTATATGTGTGCAAGTAGAAATGACAATATTTGACAACTGTTTGGATATATGAGGGCAAGGGAAATCATTTATTCCAATTACTTGTCCTAATGTAGATGAAACCCAGCTCTCTACATCCATCTCTAGTATCAGTCCCACATTAACAAATGACTTTTGGACATCTCAAGTTAGATATCCCACAGGCATCTCAAACTCATCATGAACTCATTAGCTTCCATTTCATACCTACTTCTTTTCTAAAAATCATAGCAATATAAGCTCATAGATTTAGAGCTGTAAGAATCTATTTTGAGTCTTCCATTTATTAATACCTTCCTCTTCTGAAATTACTTTGTGCATAATAGTTAAGGGTTAAAAACACAAAGACAAAAATGAGATAGTCCTTACTGTCAAAGAACTTTGAGAAACAACTTACATAAAGAAAAATCAATGCAAAATATATACAAAATATATACAGGAAAGAGCATTTGAGTTAAGCTTTGAAGAAAGCTAGGAATTCTATTAAGTCAAAGGTAAAAAAGGAAGTACATTCCAGTCATTGGTGACAGCCTGTGCTGAAGATGGAATGGAATATACAGGAGACCAAAAATAGGTAATCTTAAAATTTTATCATTATAATATAATCCTTATTGAATAGACTTTTCTATCTACCGTTTCCTTTGGTTCCTCCTTACAAACCTTTTTCACCTTTCTCACAAATCACATATAAAAATAATTTGTTCTCTCTACCTTTTGTCTTTTGTTTGTAACAAAAGGGAAATTTGAGAAAGTACTAGATGTGTATGTACTGCAAGGGAACCAGACTCCTAAAATCCTTGCATAGGGGTCATGCTAAGTGGAGTTTTTCTAAAGCATGTTATCAACAATGAGTGGATCATTTCTAATGCAGTCACCCAATACAAACTTATTTTAATTGATAAAGATTTGTAATAATTAAAAGCATATGGATCACAGAATATTTCATTTTCTAGAACAACATTTCCAAAATTAAATTTGTCACAGAATATTTAGGAGTTTGAAATTTATTGATGAAACCTATAAATATTGTCATTGTTCAGTCATTTTCAGTTATGTCCAACTCTTTGTGGCCCCATTTGGGGGTTTTTTTGACAAAGATACTGGAGCAGTTTACCATTTTATTCTCCAGTTCATTTACAGATGAGGAACTGATACAAACAGGGTTAAGTGACTTACCCAGAATCACACAGCTGGTAAGTGTCTATGACTGGATTTAAACTCAGATCTTCCTGACTCCCAGCCCAGTCTTTTACCCATTATTAAACATCTACTATGTACCATTCACTGGGCTAAATGCTGGGAATACATAGAAAAGTATAGGATAACTCCTGCCACCAAGAAAATTTTATAAGAAAATAGAAATCAACATTAAGTTACTTTGCATACCAAAAATTGATCTGGGAGTTTGGGTGAATTACAAGTTCAATGACCCAACAGTGTTGATGTGGCACTCAAACAGGTGAGGATAATCTGTATAAGGAAGGCTCAACTTCAAGGAATTTTAGTAGATGAGAGTCCTGTACTCTGCTCTGATCTGACCACATCTGTCATACTGCCAGTCAGTGAAGAAACATTTATTAAGCACCTACTATGTCCCAGGCATTGTGAGAAGAACTTATGGATACAAAGAAAAATATCCTCAAGATGTTTACAATATAATGAGAGAGACAACATGAAAACAACCATATACAAACAAGATAAGGTAGAGGAAAATCAGCAGAAAGAAGGTACATTTTTAGTCACCAAAGCTCTTGAATAGCTTTGGTAAGTTGGAGAGCATCTACCATTCAATCTGATAAAAGTTCTTAAATTAATTTCATGTGAGAATCAGTTGAAGGAACTAAAGATATATAAGTATGAAGAAAATTCTCAGGGAATACCAGTCTTCAAATATTTAAGGAGGCTATGCCATGGAAGAGGGATTAGATTATCCTTCTTGTCCCTAGAGGGCAAAGCTAGAAATAATGAGTAGAATTTAGAGAGGCCAATCTTGATATCAGGAAAAACTTACTAACAATTAGATATGTCCAAAAGTGGGATGGACTGCTGTAAGAGGGATTAGGAAGGACTTCTGCTTTGATATTAGAAAGGAACTGTTTACTGATTCTGTTTGGTTTGGTTAGAAGAAAAATAAATAGTAGGTGTGAGGGACTGTCTCACCCACATCTATTGATCTCATAGTTCCTCTGGATAAAAGGACTAAGGAAACATGTCCAATGGTACTAAGGCTAACTACACACCTCCCTTCAAGACACAAGTCCACCCACCATTTGAATGTCCAACTTTTCTCTCTTTTGTCCATGATCCACTCTAATCATTACACACAATCACAAAATACAGTTTCCCCCTAATAACCACTAATGTCCATTTTGAGATTTTTGTGAATTGTATAGAACTGCTGACAATTGAAGAAACTCACCTACCCAAGGTTGACATTACTAAGCATTAAGTTATTATTATTTCTTTCAGATATGATGATGATGAATTCGTTGAAGATGTTACAGCAAATTTTATTATCTGGGAGATACATGAAAGAATCGATTTCAGCTATACCATAACTATGCATAGTGTAAGTATTTTTTCCATTTGCATGTCATTAAGTTATATAGTTTGACTAGGTTTTTCACTTTTAAGTTTATAACATATTTTGAACATGGCTGGTAGCCATGGTTGTAATCTCTGCTAATGAGAAGGTTGTGATTAAGAGATCATTTGAGCCCAAGAGTTCTGAGGCATAGTAAATGAAGCCAATTGGCTGCAAGCTCCAGTTTAGCATCATTGTGCAGAGCCCCTAGGGGCATGGAACATCATGTTGCATGAGAAGCAAACCTGTTAATAGCCCATCTACTTCTGTCCTTCTGAAAAGTATGAGAGATCCAATCTTTAAGGGAAAAAAATCTACTCATTATTTCTAGCTTTAACCTCTAGGGACAAGAAGGATAATCTAATCCCTCTTCCATAGCATAGCCTCCTTAAATATTTGAAGACTGGTATTCTCTGAGAATTTTCTTCAGACATATATCTTTAGTTCCTTCAACTGATTCTCACATGAAATTAATTTAAGAACTTTTATCAGATTGAATGGTAGATGCTCTCCAACTTACCAAAGCTATTCAAGAGCTTTGGTGACTAAAAATGTACCTTCTTCCTGCCGATTTTCCTCTACCTTATCTTGTTTGTACATGGTTGTTTTCATGTTGTCTCTCTCATTATATTGATACATATCAATATATTATCTTATTGATAAGAATGATAAAAGAGAGAAAAAGTAACTGTTGGAGTAGTTGTTAGAAGATAGGAATATTAGTTCATTGTTGTTTGAGCTATGAATCTATATGGCCATTATGGAAATCAGTTAGGAATTGAACAAGCAAAATGTCTATACTTTTTGACCCTATATACCATTACTTATACCCCCAAGGAGGCCTTTGAATAAAAGTCCCTGTACACACCAAAATTTTTATAACAATACTTTTTGTGATAACAAAGAATTAGAAATAGATACTTTCTAAACAAATTGTGGTACATGAATATACTGGAATATGACTATGTTGCAAGGAATTATGAACATGGCTAAATAAATTGTGGCACATGAATATGACTATGTTCCAAGGAATTATGAATATGACTACAGAGAGGCATGGGAGATCTACATTAACTGATGCAGAATGAAGTCCACAGTACCATTAAAACAATATATGCAGTGGTTACAGGAATGTACATGAAAATTATATCACAAAAATATTTAAAACTGAATGTTGAAAAATGATAAGGAACAAGCACAGCTCAAAAGAAGAGAAATGAGATAGCTGGTAGCACAGTATTTAGAATGAATGCTTTACTTGGAGTCAAAAAAGCCTAAATTCATATCTAACAGACACTTACTGGTGCTTGACTGTTATTCATCCATAAGCAATAACATTATATTTATGAAGCTTGATTTCAAGTAGGAATCGATACCAACTTCAGAAATTATATCACAAAAAATATTTAAAACTGAATGTTGAAAAATGATAAGGAACATTATGTTTGTGAAGCTTGATTCAAGTAGGGATTGATACCAAACTTCTTCTGGCTGGTGCTAAATCAGATATGCCAATCAAAGACAATTAAATGCACCAAACAACATCAAGTTTAACACACACTGATCAGGGAAAATTAATGTGACTGAGATACCCAATCTTGTAAGTCACGTAAGTCTAGTCATGGTGATATTCATAGAAAGGATGAAGGCAGTTCTCATCCCCCAGGCTTCTGTCATGTGAAAGGGAAGCTGACAATCTGGAACATCAGATGTGAGACATCAGTGAATAAATACTTTGTTACATCAAACCAATCTCTGATGACTCTATTAGCTTTGGTTGCCCTTCAATGAACAATGGTGAGAGCAATTGTATGAGCTATCAAATGTGCTCTACCACAGCAAGTGAAAGTGTGACTTCAGTTTTCTTTCTCTGATAGTACCCTTTTATTGAAAGAATGATGAAAGTGAAGTGGATTATTATATTAGTCATTAACTGATGGCACATGAAATACTATTAATGCTTGCTAAGGCATTTCACTCTGCAATTGTAAAAGCTGCACAGGATGATTGAAGACATTTGAGTTAATTTTAAAAAAAACAACATAGAACTGATGTGAAATAGACATCATCTGACTAAAACGGCCAAAATGGCCATGAAAAATGTGAAATCTATGCTTGAGGAAGTGAAATGAAAATTTATACTACATAATCTTCAAAAATTGCAAAATGTTCATAAGCAATAGCATCATTTGTTAATTATGATTTGTTTGAAGGGATATGATGAGGGAAACACAAATGTCTGGCGTAGCAGGCATGAGTGATCAGGTAAACTCATCTGCTGATGAGGTATCTCTAATATTTTCTGGTGATATAACAGTGTTACTCTTTTCTCAATACTAGGCATTTTGTCTTGATTCTTCTTTGGGAATTGTACCATCTCTACTCTCTGCTGGGTCATCTGTGCTGAGTATTTCCATTTGTTTCTAGTGCCAGTGTTTCCTAAGCTTTTTACTATCATATGCTATATGTTGTGTTTTATATATATATATGTATATGTATGTATATAATTATATATATGTAAATATAAATATAGAGCTAATATGCTACTAATAATGTGTACCCTAGAATACTCTTTGATCTCTCATCCTGCTCTCTGCTACCATCTAATGGAATATAACAACTAAAGATCTTCTTCCTAGCAACAGAGAGCTAAAGCTTTTTAACACCATATAATTTAAGGCCATGGCAATTGCATCCAAACAAACAGGTTCTAGTTTCTATGTTTTTAACTGTTCTTTGGATACTGGCTCAAAGTCTCTAGTCCTACTTAAATATCTCATGTGCCACTGAAAAATTCATTTTTATCACCTGTGAAATCCTTGATTATTAGTCTGCATCCCTTCAAATCTTTTTTGGGGAGATTCCAACAAAACTAACAAAGAGCTGTGTGGAGCTGGCTGTCATGCAACTTAACCTGGATGTAATAGCAAAAGATCTTGGTGGATGGGATTGAAGAAGATGGGAAGGAGAGTCTGCATCTTGTCCTTAACTTCTTCATTCTAAATTTGGCCTTTATTATATATATTTCTGCCACAGGGCAACAAAATGCTGACTTTTTTTAGCTTTTTTAATGATCTATCCACAATAACAACAAAAACAAAAACATGAAATAAACAACCTGTAAATCCTAGGTAAATCAGCTGGGAATACAATTTTTATTCGGTTGAAAATTTACCCAATCTTCTGTATCTTCTGATTCCAGTAGTTTATGTGACAAAGATGAAATACTGAATTGCATTATCATAATTTTCAGTCATTTGGGAGAAACTATTTATATAGCAACAAACATCAGTTGAGGTAACCTGATTATTTTATGGACAATTTCAATACACTTTTAGTCAGTCGATTTGCTAAGAAGGCAATGTTTAGATCTTTGATTGGCAATGATATAAATGAGCACCAAAAGTGCCCAGTTCCAATTTCTGCTTCTCTTATAGTAAAATAAACAAACCAAACAAACAAAACTTTACCAGGTATGGAAAAGAGCTAGTCTGGTGATATATGGGTGATAGAAGGTAAAGTTCCTTGCAATGGTGACTATTTTTATCCATTTTCCCAATTATTCCTTCTAATTGTACAATTCTGTAATGAAGCCTTAATTTTCAAGATCCTAGAGAGTATAGCCCAGTTGTTTCTATATCTCTGGGTCCAGTCCTTGGACTACAAATTTCCTACAAATAATCATTCTGGAGAGCAACTTGAAACTTATGTACAAAAGAATGTATAAAATTGTGAATATCCTTTGCCCAGCAATAGATCTGTAGCTCAAAGGGATTAAAAAAAAAAAACCAGTCTCATGGGTACAAAAATTTCTAGCAGTTCTTTTGGTGGTAGCAAAGAACTGGAAAATAAGGAGATGCCCGTCATTGGGAAGATGGCTGAACAAATTCTAGTATGTGATTGAGATGAAAAAGCTATAAGAAATAAGCAAGATGCTTTCAGAAAAATCCAAAAAGACTTGTATGGACTGATGCAAAGTGAAGTGAGCAGAACTAGGGGAACTTTGCACAGTAACAGCAATTTTGTAAAGTGATCAATTATGAAAGACTTAGCTTTTCTCAGAAATACAATGATCCAAGACAATTATAAATGATTCATAATGAAAAATGCTATCCACCTTCAGAGAAAGAATTGTTGAAGTATGAATGCAGATTGAGGCATTTTTTAACTTTTTGTTCCCTTTTTTTTTTGCAACAAGGCTAATATGGAAATGTTCAGCAGGGCTGTTCATGTATAAATTAAATTAAATTGATTGTCTTCTCAGGGAAAAGAAGTGGAGGGAAGGAAAGAATTTGGAGCTCAAATTTTTATGACAATGTTTTTAAAATTCGTTTAAATGTAATAAAAAATAAAATAAAATGTAAAAAATAATTTCCTAGTATCAAACATTACCCTATCCATGTATCAAACTCCTTTTGGCTTAGTATTAGCTTGGGAGCCTTATATTCTCTTTTTTCAACCTTTTCATTCTTGGATGTCCATGTCTCATTTTCCAACAAATCAAAAGTATTTTCACCAAACTTTATCTCCTTTGAGAGATGGCTTCCTTCCCAAGAACCCAATGCTTTGTCCCCGTTAGGGGCTGATCCAAGGCTGCCTTCTGTTGATAGCAACCTGTGTTCTGCACATTTTCTCCCTTCCAAAATTAACTATACTATGAAGTCTTTGAGAATAAAGACAATGTCTTCTTCACTTCATTTTATCTTCCATAGCACCTATGGTAAAGATAATGACTAAACCTATCTCTCATGTAGAGTAGTCTGGTTTTTTCCAAAAAGATTTTGAGACATACTCCAGTTTGGTTGACTCAAAACATTGAGAGCTCAGATTTTTGATGTTACTTTCTCATCAGCTGAGTTAAAAGTAGCTATGAAGACCTAGAGGCAGTGAGGAAAACAATCGGGAGTCAGGGAAGCGGAATGGGTTTGGAAGTTTGACTGGTGGATCACAGTGGTTAACTGACAAGGGAGTTTCCTTGACCTGAATAAAGATAAGGTGTCCTCAGTACCTATTCTTGTTGAATATCCATTTGCTATGACTAGGTAGATGTCATTTTGTTAACTTTTTATTGACCTGTAAGTATATCATTTTGTTCCAATATCAAACCTTAAATTGCTGGGGACTGGCTGAGTCAGGTCTAGTTCATAACATCATCTTGCTTAAGGTAGTTCTTGATTTGATTTGATTTGATTTGCTGGATTTAAAATTTTTTATCTGCACTACATTTCATGTATCAGGCCTTATTTTCCAAAATGGTAGCTAACTAAAAGCAATCTCGCAGCCTACTCATGCTAAAATGTTAAAATATTAATAAAAACTAACATTTATATGGTTTACAAAGCACCTTGGTAAGTATTTTCTTATTTTAACTTTACAACAACCCTGGGAGCTTGTTGCCGTTATTAACACCTCCACTTTATTAATGAGTAATTACTTTCCAGAGATACACCAGCTAGTAAAGGTCCAAGGCAGGAATTGAATTCAGGTTGTCCTGACTCTATCACCAAGCTGCTTCATTAACAACAATAACAACAGTAAAAATTTGATGATTCCCTCATGTCTTACCTCTCAGAGGAATATTTACATTTTGAAAGGGAATTCTTAGAGACATAATACTTTAACCCAAAGTACTGTGACATGCTAATAATGGATTTATTTTGAGATAAAGTATTTCAAGTACTATTCAAATCTCACTATATAGTCACCTATAAACACAGCTGTTCTGGCTCATAAGGTCCTATCATAATTCCAAAATATGTGCTTTCTTTTATCTAAGCTTTATTTTTAAAAATGGATGGGATCATTGGGGTATCACTAAGTCTCTAGGGGGCTCTTGAGAAGGAGCATTCTATAGTTTATTTCATCCTATCAGAAATGAGAGTGGTGGGAAAAGATAAAGGATTGGCTGCTTTGTAGTTATTTTTCAGGCATGTCAGACTCTTCATTACCTACTAGGGGTTTTCTTGGCAAAGAAATTTGAGTGCCATTTCCTTCTCCAATTCATTTGCACATGAGAAAACTGGAACAAACAGTTTAAATAACTTCATAGGGTCATACAGCTTGGGTGTCTGAGGTTCCTGACTTCTGGCCCTGTGCTCTGTGTGCCTCCTGGCTGTCCTAGGATTGGTTGCAACTCTGCACAAATGTGACCTTTGATGTGCAAACTACTCTCTTCTTTCCATGAAGTCAAAGCATAGCTGAAGAGTCAAGATTATCAGCTGTTTGTTTTGGTCACATTACATTGTATAGCTAGCTCAATTTCTTTTCACAGAATTGACTTTTTAAAATTGGATTGATAATAACTTAACCAGATGCTCATCTAAACACAGCTAATATCAAAGAAGGGTTTCTCCTGGAAATTCAGTCTGAATTACATTCAGTCTGTAATGTATATCATCTTTTTCACTTAATTTTTGAAGAGACAAAATAGGAAAAATTATCTCTTTTTTTCCAAATATGTGAAGGAAGTTAACTCTTAATGATGATTTTGATGGCATTCCTTCCTTCTCCTAAAAAGCAAAGCCATTTTTTGATATTAGTTTGAGATCAATGATGGAAATATTCCTCCTTACAAATTGTGCAGGTATCATAATAACATAGGCTAGGGCCAATAATCTTTGATAATCTTTCAGGAAAATAAATCATCTTGATTTTGCAAATACTCTTTTTAACAGGCTGGTTGCGTGAATGAAGCACAGACATGGAAGTCAATGATAAAAGAAAATAAAGACCTTCCCATAGATAAAGTCTGGGGCCCTGAAGTAAGAAAAATTAGAATTGTACATTATTTATTAAAACTGGAATACTTGAAATTAAAGTATTATAAAATTTCTATGAGATTAAAAAACTTGATAAATAACTAGAGTTATAAATACTTTTAAAGCAACAATCATATTCTTTAAAATGCTTTGCCATTTTACAGGTTATTGGGCCATATTATTATATGTTCAAAGGTAACATGGCATCAAAGATAGAGAGCCAGACTTAGAATAAAGAAGACTCTAGTCATATTGATCTACATACTGCTCCTCCACAATCTGTCTCCCATTTCTATATCTGTATAGTAGCTATCTGCCATGCGTAGATTTCCTGCTCATTTCCACCTCTAAGAATCGTTTCCTGCCTTTAAGTCTCAGATCAATTGCCTTCTGCAGATGCCCTCTCTCAGCCCCATCCCCACTCCATCCCACCCCCTGATCCTTGTGCCCTTTCTTCTCAGTCTATCTTCCATCTACTCTTTATGTACCTGTTGGCGTATATATTCTCTACCTTCATCAGAATGTAAATTCATTGATGGAAGGGCTATTTATTATCTGCTTGTATCCCCAAGACTTATCACAGTGCCTAGCACATAATCAGTACTTAATAAAGATTTGCCCATTAATTGATCTTTAAAGTCCTTTTGAGTCTAAGATTCTGAGATTCTCTGCTTTGTTGAACTCCGCAATATTTCAGAAAACACAGAATATTTTGAAAACACTGAGAAATGATTCCCTGAATCACAATAATACTCCTTTAGTTTAGATTTAGTCATTCACAAAAAGTAACCTATAGCACTTCACAGTTGGTCTTCACCATGAACTGACTGGAGCCACACCTACAGAATCAGAAGTCTTCCCCCATCCCTAGATCCCCTTTACAATATAATAAAACATCCACAGCATAACAGGTTTTCTATGTCAAGTTTTCTTATTTGTCATCTGTCATAAGTAAGGAGTTCCCAAGTAGCATAGATTTAGACCTAAAAAAACTTCCAAAATTATCTGGGTCAACTGCCTCAATATTATGGCGCAACTCTCCCAACTCGCATTCAATTTGACAGGTTTCCTCTTCAAAGGAATGTACTTAAGCTTCCTCCCTCACACACACATTAGGAAATGGAAACCTAAAAGTTACTTGCCCAAATTTACACAGGTAATAAAATCAGAGGCAAGATTTTGAGATCTTTGAAGAATGTAGCACAGAATACTTTGAAATATAAGGTGGAAGGAAAAAAATAAAAATTTTCCATTCAAGCCTTTGCCACAGAACAGTAATACATGCTGTATAAAATTATATCTCTTAATTTGGTGCTATTGTTTGAAATAAAGGATGCTCTAACATTTGTAAATGTAATCCTAACTTCAATAGATATATAAATAAATACTGTTGCTTTTTTAATTACAAGTTTTCATATGTAAGATATAACTTTCAAATCAGATTTTAGTCAAATCCATACAACAAAACAATTCTGAGACAGTTTCAAATGCTTTAAATGGCATGTGACCTATCTGTATCCTGTCCTATACCATAATGATATGGTTCAGTGGAATGATTAAGATTGATCTCTGAATAATTTACTAACAATTGTTTTATATTATATATATTTGTTTCAATAATTCAGAGTTACACAATTTTATTAGTGTGAGTGATCAAGATTGCAACCCCTCTAAGAGTTCAGAAGGTAACATTCAGAAGACCTCCTGGACTAAAAATCCTCATGTTACATGTTAGACTTAGGTCTAAAAATTATCATTTTTCCCCCCAACTAATTTCTGATGCTTCTCTGCTGTTGCCAATGAAACAAAGATATCTAAGGCTTTGCCATGATATTTCCCTCTCTGCCCACTTTTATTCAGTTAGCAAGTTGTCAGCTGTCAGTGGTTATCAAAATCTAAATTCTTGATGGTGAGCCTGCCTACACTTAGCTTGTCAGGTAATTTTGTCCACTGCCAAGCCATACTTGAAGTTTTCCCAGAATTGTAGAACTTGTCAGGGATTCTTCTTTTTTTGACAGTCTTCAGGAACAAAGGGTAATCTCTTTATTACTATAAAACAACAGAATAGGATTATAGTCAAGGGTGGGATGGAGCCATATTGAACCAGCTTGTAAAAGCCTATTGGTTAATTGACAGTGTAAGCATTTACACCTTTAAAATTAACAAATTCCAATGAAAAATGTGTCCAAAAATAAATAAATACAATGACAAATAAGGACCAGATTTCTTCTTTTATTGATTTCTAGACTTAATAAAGTGATGAAAAAAATATTTTAAATGTCAATCAATAAAATTATACTTTATATATTAGTATGTTATGTATCATCTATGTTTTTTTCTCCTCCAGAGATACAGTTGTTAAGCATTTACCAGAACACATCTCAGAATGTAGGGAAAGATTGTTTACTAAAATCAACCAATGATCTTAATATTTCTATTTTTTAAATCTATTTAGAATTACAGACATTGCTTTTCATTTTCCTATGGAAAACCTGGAGACCTATCACAACCATATGAGATTATCAACTCTTCCAATAAAAATGAAATAATTTGGAAGACTCATCATATTGGCTTTTATGTGTTCCGGGTTAAGATCATTGATCCAAACTACAGGTATATGAAAATGTTTGTGTTGCAATAATTTGGTAGTTTAAATTCTTGTAGCAATAATAATAGCATTGGTTTTAAAAGGCCAATGAAAAAAGAGCAATTATTTTTCCTTAGTGACAGTCATTTGTCCAAAATGAGAGACAAGTAGGGTCCAAGTAGGATCAATAAGGTCAAAAAATATTTTAAGGTGAGAAAAGCTGTGAATATTTGAACCCACAAAAGGAAACTTTGAAAAAAAAAGAAACTGAGGATAGCTGGGGGGACCTGGGGAGAAAGCAGGGGAAAAAATGGGATCCAGAGGTGGAATTCAGAGTGAAGAAGAAATACTTCTTTCTTTTAATTTTAAAAATAAGTATGAAAAGAAAACTGGGAGTCAGGATGAACACAAGAAATCAACAATAAAAAGTTCAAGTTTTCCACTTAATCTCTCTACTTTCTTCTACTCTTGTATTCTATATCTTTTTAAAAAAATTATTGCTACTCATACCTTACCAAGGTCAGGTATTTTTTACCTGTAAATTCTCAGGAATTCAGTATATGTTAGGAGCCAGAGTAACACTTGTTGGATTGAATTGAAGGTGAGGATAAAAATATATGAGAGAAAATCTACTACTTCCCAGAATGGCTTCAAATCTTCCCTGTGAAGCAGGAAACAAAAAGATTTTTTAAAATACATAATGTCCAAATGACTATTCCAGATGAGTATGGAATATAGGTAATTAAGTCATTTAGTCAATCCAATTCAGTGATGTACAATCCTTATTTGTTTACTTACTAATTTTTTGCAAGACAAATATTTGTTAAGTGTCTGAGGATTTGAACTCAGGTTCTCCTGAGTCTAAGACTGATGCTCTCTATCCAGTGCGCCATCTAGCTGTCCTCCTTATATACAATCCCAAAATGTGATTATACAAAATGCAGCAGTACCACTTCCCCTCCCCCAAAGCAAAATTCTTTGCCTTATTTTCCTTAAAATGTTTTCTTTCTGCAACAGAAAGATCAAGCATATTGTGGCACACAGCATTCTTTAGGTAAGCCTAACCAGACTGAAATATAATTGGCAACAAATTAACAAAATAAAAATACAATAGAAAATAGATGTTAATGTGTGGTTTTCTAAGTCAATATGCAGCCCACAAAGATTCTAATGATCCTCATTTCTATTCGCATTTGATACACTGTTCTACAGCATTAGAAAATTAATCCCCAAAAGGAATGCCACAATAAGCTCTGAGATATCTATTTTTTTTAAAAAGATGAACCCCTTGAAAGTTAAAAAGATGCTCATTTTTTTAAATTGTCATACATTTTTCTTCTTTAAATTCCAAATAACAATAACAATGTTCAGTTATTTGGTTGTGCTACATAACTACTGATTGCTAACTATGACTGAGATAATTCAATTCAACAAGTGAATCTATTAGTATGTGCTGAATGTTGTAAGATGTCCTTCCTACTCTCAAGAGGCTTATATTCTTGTTGGAGAAATACGACATACAGACCCAAAAGAGTTCAATTACTATAAAGATGACATCCATGTAAGCTCCAAAGTAATAAATGATAGCCTCTGTTAATGCATTAGGAATTCAGGGAAAGAAGAAATCAGTATAACCTCCCACAACTCTTCAACCAACTCTGATCTCTTTTCTGACCTTTACTTCCTTCCACCCATCTCTAATGACCTGGACTACAGTTATCCCTTCCACATTACAAGGGTTAGGGAAAAGGTAACCCCACAATCTGAAAAACCCACATCAAATTTTTGACCCTACCTTCCTACTAAAAAAGTATGAATTATTATGTTATTGAAAGATAAAATATGTTGATATAATATTAGATTTTTTTTTGTATTTCTGGGTTTCTAAACTTTTTCTGTGTTTCTCTGCTGGTCTTCACATGTTGTCTGTAGCTTCCACAACCCACCCACCCCCAAATTCCCATTTAATTTCTTATGTCAACCCTCAATAAATCTAAAACTTGATGGAAAGTTTCTATGTGGAAGGGATAAATATTCTCTCTGTCTCTTGAACACATTCAATGCTTTTCTGCTCTACCTCTTTGCTCATTTTTTTTGTTATGCTTATCATATCCTTCTACACTTTCTTCTCCTGTTGAATTTTTACTGCTCCTTTAAAGCCCAATTCAAATGCCTCTTTCTTTTTGAAACCTCCTCTGATCTCCACAAAAAGTAATGACCTTCCCCTCCCAATCAAGAGCTGAAACTTAGATACATAAACTGGAGTTACTTGCTAAATCATTCCAATATTTGCCTTCCATAAATTATTTCTCAGGCATCTTTAATCTCCTACCAACTCATACTCAGGAATTCTCAATCCTAGAAATAGACAAACAAAAAATCCTAACCCTTCCTTTGGGCATCGCTTCTCCCTTGAACTGTCATCTTAATTCTCCTCTCCCTTTTATTGTCAAAGTTCCAGACAGAGAAGTAGACCCTGAGAACTCCACTGCCTCATCATCTAATAATTCCCTAAATTCTTGTAATATGGCTTCCCTTCTCCACCACTTTACTGAAATATCTTTCTCCAAGGTCATTAGTGACTTTCTTACCAATAAATACAATGGTTTTATTTCTATCTTTATCTTCTTTGATATTTCTGCAGCATTTGACAATGTGGACTGAAACCTCTACTCACTATATGCATGATAGTATATTCTCATAATTTCCTAACCATTCCTTCTCTACTTCTTTTAATACATTATCTATCCTCAGCCTTTCTACAGGGAGGCCTCCCAAGGTTTTATCTTTAGCTCTCTTGTCTTTTTATGTACATTCCCTTGGTGATCTCAGTAGCTCTCATGGCTTAATTATCACTTATGCAGAAAACATATAAATTTCTTAATCCTTAATCTCTGCCCAAAATTCCAGTCCTCCATTTCTGATTAATTACATGTAGGACTGCACCTATGCTATTGGTACTTTAAAATCATTGTGTCCAAAATTAAATTCATCATCTTAGAAGAAATACTGTTTCTCCTTCGATCCCCATTTGCCAGTCATCCAAATCCAGCACCTCATAATCATCTATAACCCTTGCTTCAACCCTATATATACCATTAACTACCAAATCCTATATCTCTTGTATCTATCCCTTTCCCTTCATTCTCACTGCAACCACCCTTGTCAAGTCCTAATATCTCCTAACCTTTTAAACCAAAAAGTTTAATTTCTAACTATGACAATAATTCTACTATTAATAGTTTCTCTGGGTAGCTACCATAACCAACTCTTAACAAGTGGTTTAGATATAATAAAGGCAAATTAGAACATTCTTTTAGAACAGGACTTATTAAAAGCTTTGGTTGAATTCACATGGATTGTATGAAAATTGAATGTTTCAGTATGTTTTTCTTGTTTAATTTAAATTTTTTTTTAATTTGTAGTTTCTGTGAGCTAACAACCACCTTTGCAATTGAGACATTTGGCATACTCCCAAGGTAAGAAATTAATAGGGATTAATTGGGGAAATTATTAAAGCATATTAGATATTTTAGATATATATTAATGAGTACAAAAAAGTGAGGGGAAGGTAAAGAAACCAAATCTATTTTTTTAAAATTCTGCCTTCTCTAATTCCTGTTACCAAGAATACAATTTACAATATTGCACAATGTAAAGTGAATAAGAAAAAAATTTCCTTCAGAAAAAATAAACATTTGTGATTGTTAAGTATCAGTAAATACATTCTTTTTTCTGAATCAAAAATGGCTGATTTGGAGGACTAGATTGGGCTAGAAAATGAACCTTATTTTTCTTCCCACTGCCAAGCATTAAAACAAACTGTGCTTCTCCTCTCACTATCTTGGATTCTTCATATTCCATATGCAGCAATGTTCCCCTAACACCAGATTGCTATTGCCTGCTGGTAAAACCAAGGAAACACATAGTTTAGGACCTTTCACTGATGCTTCAGTCCAAACTCAGGCTCACAGGGTCAGAAGAGTCTTAATAGGTATAGTCCCTAAATGCGATAACTTCCTTTTTCCTCCCCAGGGCAAGTATTCCTTTGTTTGTTTTTTTTTTCTTTTTAATTTTAAACTAGTATATCCAGAGCTATGAATTTCAATAGTTAAATCTTTTTATCCATACTAATGTACCAGCCTTTGTACATTCAGAAAGTTCAGGAATGTGGAAATAATACATTTCCATAGTTCCATGAAGGTGCTGGGGATTCATGAGTCATTAATCCATTTAAAGTCTTCTCTATTAAGGAAGAGTCAATGACTTATGTTACTGACCAGTAGAAGAGAATATTGGGAACTTGATTATTAGACCCACAAAATATATTGGGGTTGCAGGCCTTCATTGCAAATTGCCTCAAAATAAGTTTTATGCTTAGACCATCTCCAAATTAGGTATCAAAGATTTTATTACACTGCTAACAGAGAGCTAATTTCTAACAGGAATTTTTAGGATTAACAAGGGGAAAGACATATCTAAATTCCTCCATTAATAAATCAGATAAGTTCCTAATAAATTAGTTAAGAGAAAGATGCCATAGGGCAGGTAAAGTTCCTACAGAACTTCTTGCCATAAGGTGAGCCATTCTAATGAATTTGCAAAGAACAGGTGAAAAGGGTGATTAGCCCAACTCAGATAGACTCTGAGAAAGCTGGTGAAAGGGGTCTTAATCACAGCAAATCAGCAACTAAGACCCTCAATCCTAGTTCAGTAAAAGAACAAATCACCAGGACAGCTTCTAGTCCCAGCTCAGAAGGCAAACTCTGGGAAACCAGGCTATTTCCTGAAAAAAGCAGGCAAAGCTACCCCTGCAAGGAGTCCCTGTGCTCAAAGCCAGGGCTCAGACTGCATTGGAAGTTTGAGACAATGTCCCCTTTACACCAGGAACAGAGCTCAACAAAGTAAGTTTAAAAAAAAAAAAGAGGAACTATCAAAAGAAAAAGAACAAGAACAAGAAAAAGAAAAGAACCTTGACCCTAGACGGTTACTATGGTAACAGGACAGGTCAAAACACCAACTCAGAGGAGGACATAATGTCTACAGAAGAAATCTCAGCCTGATTATAATTGGTCTTAAGCCCAAAGAGCCTTCTTGGAAGTGTTCATAAGACTTTAAAAGGCAAATAAGAGAGATAGATGAAAAAATGAGAAAGGAAATGAGAGATGTGCATGAGAGAATCAAGGCTTGGCTGGGGTTAGATATTTGCTTGGAAAAGAAAGGAAAAAAAATTGTCTGAAGAAAACAACTCCTTAAAAAGTAGAATTAACCAAATGAAAAAAGATACAAAAACTAACTGAAGAAAATCACACATTAAAAACAGATTGGGTCAAACAAAAGCTAATGATTCTGTGAGACACCAAGAATCAGTCAAACTAAAAAGAATGGGAAAAAATGGAAGAAAATGTGAAATATCTCATTGGAAAAACAGTTGACATAAAAAATAGATCCAGAAGAGACAATTTGAAAATTATTGGACTACCGGAAGGCCATGATCAAAAAAAAAAAAAAAAAAAAAAGAGCCTGGATAGCATTCTCCAAGAGATTAAGGAAAACTGCCTCAATATTCTAGAAACAGAGAGGGAAATACTAATTGAAAGAATGTATTGTTCACCTTTAGAAAGAGATCCCACAAGAAAAACCCCAAGGAACATTGTTGAGAAACTCTAGAACTATAGTGTAAAGGAAAAAAATAGTGAAATCTGCCTAATAAAAACAATTCAAATATCAAGGAGTAACAGTCATGATTACCAGGATCTGACAGCTTCTACAATAAAGGAACAGAGGACCTGGAATAAGACATTAAGGGGTAGGAAAGGGGGAAAAGAGGAAAGGAAAGAAAAAATGGGACAGTTCACATTTCATAGGAACAAACAACCTATTATAATTGAGGGGGGAAAAGAAGGGGAATGAGCATTATCTGATGCTTGATCTCACCAGTTTGGGCTCTTACAGGAAATAACTTAATCATTCAGTTGGGTATAAAAATTTATCTAACATTATGAAGAAGTAGCAAGGAGAAAGAGGAAAGCAAAGGGTGGCTAGGAAGAAGGGAGGGCAGAAACATTAGGGGAAAAGATAGCAGGAGCAGGAGAAGGAGTGATAGGAGATAAAGTAGTGGATGGAATGGATTAAAAAAAACTAAGATTGGGGTGGAAAGGGAAAGCAAAAGTAAAATATTCAGGGGAAAAAACAGGAGGAGGGAAAAACAGAGTTGGTAATTGTGAATGTGAATGGGATGGATTTTCCCATTAAATGGCAGCTAATAGCACAGTAGATTAAAAAACAGAACCATACAATATGTTGTTTACAAGAAACACATTTGACACAGACAAACACATTTGACCTTTACAGAGTAAAAGTAAAAAGGCTTCAGCTGAAGTAAATAGAAAGAAGCAGGCATAGCAATACTGATCTCAAATAAAGCTAAAGTAAAAATAGATCTTATTAAAGATAAGGAAAGTACAGCTTGATAAAATGTACCATAAACAATGAAGTAGTAACTATCCTAAATTGTACACACCAAGTGGCAGAGCAGCCAAATTTCTAGAGAAGATTTTAAGCCAGTTACGGGAAGAAATAGACAGCAAAACTATGTACTAGTGGTGGGGGAAACATCTATCTTCCCCTCTCATAATCAGAAAAATCTAACCACAAAATAAACAAGAAAGAAACTAAGAAGGTTAAAACCTAGATATGATAGACTTCTGGAGAAAAATTGAATAGGGATATAAAAGAATACATCTTTTTCTCAACAGTACATGGCACCTACACAAAAAAATTAACCATTAGAGCATTAAAAACCTCACAGTCAAATGCAGAAAGGCAGAAATAATAAATGCTTCCTTTTCACACCACAATGCAATAAAAATTATGTTCAATAAAGGGCCAGGGAAAGATAGACTAAAAACAAATTGGAAATTAAATCTAATTCTAAAAAAATGAATGAGTCAAATAACAAATCACAGAAACAATCCATAATTTCATCCAAGAAAATGACAATAATGAGACAACATACCAAAACTTAAGATGCAGCCAAAGCAATTGTTAGGGGAAATTTTATATCCCTAAATAGTTACATGAATAAAATAAAGAAATCAATGAATTGGGCATGCAACTAAAACAGCTATAAAAAGAACAAATTAAAAACCCCAATCAAGTACCAAATTAGAAAGTCTGAAACTCAAAGGAGAGATTAATAAAATAGAAACTAAGAAAACTACTAAACTAATCAATAAAACTGAATTGGTTTTATTTAAAAACCAATAAAATAAAACTTTGATTAATTTGATTAGAAAAAGGAAAGAAAAAAATCACCAGCATCAAAAATGAAAAGTATGAATACACCAATCAAAGAAATTAAAGCAATAATTAGGAGCTATTTTGCCCAACTGTATGGCAGCAAGTCTGACAATCTAAACAAAATGGATTAATATTTACAAAAATATAAATTTCCCAGATTAACAGAAGAGGAAATAAATTATTTAAATAGTCTCATTTTAGAAGAAATTTTAAAAGCCATTAATGAACTCCCAAAGATAAAAATCATCAAGGCCAGATGCATCACAAGTGAATTCTACCAAATCTTTAAAAAACAATTAATTCCAAGTACTATGTAAACTATGTGGGAAAATAGATAAAGAAGGAGTCCTGTCAAATTCCTTCTATGACACATATAGGGTACTAATACCTAAACCAGGAAGAGCCAAAACAGAGAAATAAAATTACAAATTTCCCTAATGAATATTGATGTAAAATTTTAAATAAAATATTAGCAAAGAGGTTACAACAATTTATCAGCAGGATAATATACTATGACCAAGTGGAATTTGTGTCAGCAATGCAAAGTTAGTTCAATATCAGGAAAATTCTTACCATAATTGACCATATCAATAACAAAAGCAACAGAAATCATGAAAATCTCAATAGACGCACAAAAACTTTTGACAAAATATAGCAGCCATTCCTATTAAAAACATAGAGCATAGGGATAAAGGGAGCTTTCCTTAAAATAATTAATATCTATCTAAAATGGCAAACATTATTTGTAATAGAGAGAAATTGAAAGCATTTTCAATAAGATCAGAGTGAAATATGGGTGCCCATTATCATCACTATTATTCAGCATTGCACTAGAAATGTTGACTTTAACTATAAGAAAAGAAGAAAAATTAAAGGAATTAGAATAGGCAATAAGGAAATAAAACTGTCATTCTTAGCAGATGATATGATGATATGCTTAGAGAATCCAAGAAAATCATTGAAAAACCTACCAGAAACAATGAACAGATTTAGCAAAGTTTCAGGATATAAAATAAACCCACACATATCATCAGAATATCTATATATTACTAAAAAAGACTATCAGCAAGAGATAGAAAGAGAAATTCCAATTAAAATTATTGTAGAAAAATAAAATACTTGGGGATCTACCTGCCAAAAAAGACCCAAGAACTATATGAACCCATATAAAAATAAAATACTTGTCACACAAAAGTCAGATCTAAATAATTGGAAAAATATCAATTTCTCATGAATAGGCCGAGGTAACATAATAAAAATAATAATTCTGCCTAATTTGCTCTACTTGTTCAATGCCATACCAATCAAACTGCCAAAAAATTATTTTATGGAACTAGAAAAAATCATAACAAAATTCATCTGGAAGGAAAAAGGTCAAGAATATCAAGAGAATGAAAAAAAAATGCAAATGATGGTGGTTTAGCAGTAACAAACCTAAAACTATATCATAGAGTGGCAATCATCAAAACCATTTGGTATTGGGTAAGAAATAGAGTGGTGGATAAGTGGAATAAAAATCAAGTCCTATAGTAATCTAATTTATCAAATAATAGATTACCCCAAACTCCAGCTTCTGGAATAAGAATTATGAGCAAAAGTGTTTGTAGCAGCTCTTTTTGTGGTAGCAAAGAATTGGAAAATGAATATGCCCATCATTTGGAGAATAGCTGAACAAGTTGTGGTATATGAAAATAATGGAATATTATTGGTCTATAATAAATGATGAACAAGCTGGTTTTAAAAAGACTTGGAAAGATTCACATATACTGATGCTGAGAGAAAACAAGCAGAACTAGAAATACATTGTATATAATAAATAATAGCGAGAATGTGCAATGATCAACTATGAAATACTTGGTTTGTCTCAGTGGTCCAGTGATCCAAAGTAATCCTAATAAACTTTAGGAATCAGCAGCAAAAGGAATGGTAAGATCCCCTCTTTAATATGGCTTCTAATTACAAAA
Source organism: Antechinus flavipes (assembly GCF_016432865.1). NCBI lineage: Eukaryota > Metazoa > Chordata > Mammalia > Dasyuromorphia > Dasyuridae > Antechinus > Antechinus flavipes. Next base: position 85,069,426 of record NC_067401.1, on the reverse strand, counting down.
TCTTTTTTTTCTGATTTTTTTAATAATCTGACACTACCAAGGACAGTCATATTGAGAACTGTTATTTCCCCAGCCTCACAGGGGTCCTCAAACTTTTTAAATAGGGAGCCAGTTCACTGTCTCTCAGACTGTTGGAGGACAGGACTATAGTAAAAACAAAAACTTTGTTTTGTGGGCCTTTAAATAAAGAAACTTCATAGCCCTGGGTGCGGGGGATAATCATCCTCAGCTGCCACTTCTGGCCCAAGGGCCTTAGTTTGAGGACCCCTGCTAGGAGGCTAAGTTTGGCTGCATCTCCACATAGATTGTTGTTGTTCCTTCCTCCATGACGACTGTGAAGACCAAAATGGTGCTGGGGGTTGGAGGAGGAGAAAAGGCGGAAAGAGATCAGACTGGAAGGAGTGCTATCCCAAGATTCTCAGGTACAGAGTCCTGTTTTCCTTCCCCTAAATTATGAAAGGAAATAATAATCAAGGTCTTAACAGCCATCTGACTTCGGTAGCATAATCCTTGTTGCTTCAGGCAGCTTAATAAAATGTTCTTTAAATCACCTAAACTGAATTTCATGAATAAAAATACTAAATAGTTTGACAGATCTTTAGAAATCATTAAATTCAACTGCCACACCCGAAGTCCTAGAAAAGCTCAATTCATTAACTCATTTTAAATTTATCATTTATTTTCAACATTCATTTTTTGAATTCTATCTCCTCCTAACGTCCCCTCAACCCACCCATCATGAAGGCAAGAAATGTGATAATTACACATGTATATTATTCAATTAAACATATATTGTTTATTTATAACATATAAACATAATATATCCATAATAGCTATATTTCAACAAAAATAAAATAAGAATTTAAAAGTTTGAATCTGAATGCAGCTTGAAGCATCATTTAACATTGTCCATAACTTTCTGGAGGTAGATATAATTTTTCATCATGAATCTTATGGGATTGTTTTGCACCATCATATTGCTGAGAATAATTCAAAATTGTTCATCATACAATATTATTACTTTGCACAGTGTTCTTGTGGTTCTACTCAATATCAGGTCATTAAGGTCTTCCAAGTTTTTCCCAAACTACCCTGTTTATTCCTGAAAGCACAATTCCTCCTAATCATATATAACAACTTGTTCAACAAAGCAATTGTTGGTCATCTCCTCAGTTTCCAATTCTTTGCCATCACACACACACAAAAATCCTATAAATATGTTTGTACATATAAGGGCTTTTCCTTTTTGATTGTTTTGGGATACAGATCTGGTTATTTTGTCCATACTACATTTAGGGAGCAAATTTAGCATGTGAAAGATGTTCTCTGAGTTGCCTGTAGTCAAACAATGCACACAATTTTATAACCATTTGGACATAGTTACAAATTATTCTCCAGAATTAGTTCCCAACTTTCACAGTGCACTAGTGTCCCAATTTTCTCACATTGCCTCTAATATCATTTTCCTTTTCTATAACATTAGCTTTGTTAGTATTTTATTTAGAAATTTTGTATTCGTGTTTTGAAAATAAAAAACTAGGGTGGAACCAAGATGGCAGGAGAGGACACACATTTCTTAGCTCTCCTACCAGCCTCACACTAAATAAAAAATTCAGTCTCTGAAATAGTGCAAAACTGACAGAATTCACAAATATTGGGAGTGCAGCAAATTACCAGCAAAAGATAATTTCAAAGATCGCCAGAAAAGGTCTGTTTTGATCAGGCGCAGCACAGGAGAAGGTCAGGCACAGACATGGAGGCCAGCACACAGAGCAGACAGGGGTGGAGTGTAGTCTGCACAGAGCAGAGAATCTATGGGGAGGACTCTACCACAGTGTTTGCTACTCTGCCCTGGCTGCACGTTATTAGATCAGCAGAGAAGTTATAAAACATCTAACACAAATGCAGAGGGTAAAGAGTGTATCCCAAAGTGCTGGAGTCTCACACCTCCTGGCCATGCCCACTCACACCAGGAATGACTCACCACAATCCTAGCACAGCCATTGTTGTTTCCAGGTCCGTAGAGAAAGCTTAGAATCTCCATGCCCTAAAAGCAGTTCCCAATTTTTTTTTTTTTTAATGAGTAAAAAGGCAAAGCGAGCCCTAACTATAGATAGCTTCTATAGTGAAAGAGAACAGATTTCAAATCCTGAGGAACCTAAGGCAGATTATGTCTAGATGAAGCCCCAAAGGGTCCCCACAATACAAGGCTCTCCTAGAAGAAATTAAAAAGGATCTTAAAAGAGAGCTAGAAGAAGAATGGAGAAAGGAAAAGAAGACTCTGCAAGAGTTTAGAAAAGGCATATAATTCATTAAAAGAAAGATTTGATAAAGTGGAAAAAAAAAAAAAAACTCCCTGAAACGTGAAATGGAAAAGATAAAGAACTCCCAGGAAAACAGAATTTTTGAACTGGAAAAAAGAAAAGAAATCCTAAAAAAAAATTTTGTGAAAAGGAAAAAAATTCCATAGAACAAAACGGAACTCATTTAAAAACTCAATTGGACAATTACAAAAACAAGTTAAAAAAAGAAGAAGAAAATTCATTAAAAATCAGAACTGAATAAATGGAAATGAATGTCTCAATGAGGCATCAAAAATCAGTCAAGCAAAACCAAAAAGGAAAAAATAAAAAATAAAAAACAATGTTAAATACCTGCTAGGGAAAATAAAAGATCTGGAAAATAGATCTAATAGAGAAAATCTAAGCATTATTGGACTCTCTGAAAACCATGATGAAAAAAAGGGGCTGTGTGATGACCACATTTAGCACCCAGAGTATATGAAAATCAGCCGGAGTGAGAATAAGGAAAAGTCCTTGATCTTTATTCTTTATGGAAGTGAAGGGGGAATGGCTATACGAAGTGAGAGCAATCACAACACAAACCCTGCCAGTAGTGCTCTGTCCCTCTCACTCCATGCACCAAATCCTCTCTATTTCATTTCCTATACAACACATTAAAACTTGCACAGAGAGTGGGTGGGGCCAATCTTTCTCCAAGCATATATTAATAGAGTATTGTCCAATTGCTAATTAGCCTCAGTGCTAAGAGTGACCTCAGTGCAATGAGAGCTTCAAGAGCTTCAGCCCATTACATCTCCCATTTTCTTTTGTTTTAAAACACAGGTGGTCATGCCATCCCTGATCTCTCAGGGAGGTGAGAGCCCCCAAAGGGAGGTGATTACACTCTCCCTGACTTTTCAGGAGAGGAGGTGAAAACACCTGAAAGAAGGTGATCATGTCCCCCCTGACTTCTCAGGAAGGGAGGTGAAAGCACTAAAAAGGAGATGATCACACCTTCCCTGATATCTCAGGAAGAGAGATGAAAAGCACCAAAGTGAAGTGGGGATTGCTAGCAGGTTTCTGTGCTGAAGGGTCTTATTAGAAACAGGTATGCACAAACCCATCAGCATGGGACGTATTACACAAGCACATAGCAATAATTCAGAGGCTATTAGTGATGACTCTCCCCACAGTCAGTGAGGCTCGATGTGGTGTAACAAACATGAATTGTACACACAAGTAGCGGTATAACAAGATAAATCAACATAGTGTTGTAAAAGATTTCCAGAACTCCTAGAAGGAGGGTATGTAAACAACAGTCACACATACGCCTTCTTCAGCAGCCAAGAGATAGTCCAAAACCAATCTATTGTCCATTGCTTCACATGTCAGGGAATCCAATGATCCCCCCAAGTTTTTGAAGTCCTGCTACAGTCCTTTTATGTGTTAGGGAATCCAATGATTCCAGCAGATTTTGAAGTCCTGCATCAGTCTTATCATTTCTCAGAAAATCCAATGATTCACAAGGGCTTTCAAGTCCTATAACAGTCTTATGTCTCAGAGAATCCAATGATTACTAAGGGCTTTTAAGTCCTACAATAATCTTATCATGTCTCAGAGAATCCTAAGGGTTTCTAAGGGTTTTGAAGTCCAACAATTTTCGATGTCCATGAGTCAAATGCCATAACTGCCATGCTCTTTCAGTGGTAGGCACAATCAGCAATGGAACCACTGGATGTTTCTTGGTTCTTCTCCTTCATTTCAAGGGTCTGCTCTGTCTCTCTGAGATGGACAAGGCAAATACAACTCATTGGCATCCATCTGATTCCTTCTCCACCTGTAGAGATACAAGCAAACCCTGTCCCCCAAGCAATTAACCTATCTGGTCCCTTCCATTCACCACTCTCTGGATCTCTTCACATCACCTGGTGATTATCTAATGATAGTAAAGCTGCTCGCACTGGACACTGCCCTTACGGCGGGTTATAAAACTTGTCTGCCGGAGCCAGTGCGTCTTTGTCAAAAATCAAGAAGTTAATAGTATAAAGGGCTAGATTTAGAAGTTCTCTGGGGTTACCTGTGGCTCCCCCTTTCTTTTGTTTTTGGAAGAGCATCTTAATGTCTCTATTTCTCCTCTCTACTATTGCCTGTCCTTGAGGATTAAAGGGTATGCCAATAGTGTGTAAAATCTTATACTCTGCACAAAAGTGTGCAAAATGTTTAGAAGCATATGCAGGTCCATTATCTGTTTTTATTGCTTTTGGCACACCCATAATTGCAAATGGTTGAATAAGTCACTCAGTGACCACTTGGGCTGTCTCTTTTGCTGTTGGTATTACACCTGAAAAGGTGTCTACCACAACATGGATAAAAGACAGGTGACCAAAAGATTTATAATGGGTTACATGCATTTGCCAAATTTCATTGGATCTCAAATCACGAGGGTTCTTCCCTGGAGACAGTGTAGGAGTGTGGAAAGGAAGGCAAGCTGTATGGCTTTTACTATGCTCCTAGCTTCCTCTCTTGTTATTCCAAATTTTAAATGTAAAGCTCGAGCAACCTGATGATATTTAGAATGAGATTCCTGGGCTTCTTGAAATAAAGGAGTACTGACCAACATACTTAGAAGGCTATCTGCCTTTGAATTGCCATCAAAAATTGGACCTGGAAGTCCACTATGAGTGTGGACATGCAAAATATAAATCTTACTTGGATGCTTTCTCACTTGCTCTTGAAGTTTCTTAAAGAGCTGATATATTTTAGAAGCTACAAATTTTACTTGGGCTGTGGCAATTCTTTGTGCAACGTCTACTTAATAGGCCAAATCAGATATTATATTTATATCTCCTGGATAATAAGTAAGAGCTAGAATGATTGCATACAATTCATTCTGCTGAGTGGACTGAAAAGGACTGCTGACTACTCTCTTTATAGTTAAGTCATGAGAGTATACAGCACAAATATTATGTTTGGATGCATCTGTAAAGATAGTTTGTCCTTTAAGAGGAACTTTAGAAACCTTTTCTTCAAGAATCCATCGCCAATTATGTAATAGTCTGGTTATCTTTAATGGAGACCCGTGTGTAAAATTTGGAGCCATGGCTAATAAAATTTGCCACTCTGGGATGGTCTCACAGCACATATTAATTTGTGTATTAGTATAAAAGGTGTATATCTTTTCAGGTGTTGTCCCAGATAATTGTACTGCTCATTTAACGGCTTTTAATAAAATTCTAGCCAAAGCGCTGAGTAAGAAGTAAGACTTTGTTCTGGTTGTGCCAGGAGGTTCACACTCTATCACACTGCCTCCTTGATGAAGGACTGCTGTGGGTGCCTCTTGTGTAGCAAAAACTGATATTTCCAAAGGTTTTTGAGTGACTCTTTCAACCACATTGGATAAAACCAGTTCAACTTCTTTCAAAGCCTCTTGAGCTTCTTTTGTAAGCTGATGTGGTGAATTTAAAGCACTGTCCCCTCTTAAAATATCATATAATGGTTGTAATTGATAGGTAGTCAAGCCTAACACTAGTCACATCCATTGGATGTCTCCTATCAATTTCTGAAAATCATTTAAGGTGTTTAGCTTTTCTGTTCTTAAGGATAGTTTTTGTACTGTAAGCACCTTAGGGTATACTTCATATCTTAAATATTGAAAAGGAGAATGTCTTTGAATTTTTTCTGAAGCTATGTACAATTTGTAATTCCTTAGTGTTTCTATGGTCTTTTGTAGACATGCTTCTAACATTTGTTCCTCAGGTACACATTCCAATATATCATCCATATAATGTAATAATATAACTTTTGGAAATGCTTTTCTTACCGGAGTAAGAGCAGCAGCAGCATACATTTGACACATAGTGGGGCTGTTTTTCATTCTCTGTGGCAAAACTGTCCATTCATATCTTTTATAAGGCTCAACTAAGTTAACACTGGGTACTGAAAAGGCAAATCTTTTTGTATCCTCCTTATCCAGAGGGATAGAATAGAAAAAATCCTTAATGTCTACAATCCAAAGAGGCCATTCTCTAGGCAATTGAGTATGAGATGGAAGTTCAGGCTGAAGAGTTCCCATAGTTTCCATCTGTTCATTTATCTTTCTTAAATCAGTCGACATCCTCCATTTTCCAGATTTCTTTTTTACAATAAAGACTGGGGAATTCCAAGGACTTAGAGAAGGTTATAAGTGTCCTTGATCAAGTTGCTACTGTATTATATCTAATAAGGCCTGAATTTCATTGCTACCTAAGGGCCACTGTTCTATCTACACTGGTGTATCAGTTTTCCATTGGATAGGAACAGGTAAAAGTGTTGGCAGGGCTTCAACAGCAGCCCTGCCTAAAAAATTGAAGTACTCATTTTTAACCCTAATTGTTGTAAAACATCTCTTCCCCACAGATTGATGGGGATTTTTCCAACCATAAAAGGAGTAAAAACTCCTGTTTTGCCTTCAAAAATCCATCTCATAGCATCAGCTGCTATTGATCCTCCAATTCCAGACATGTAAGTGTCCGCTTTAATCTTTGGCCAGTGACTGGGCCAGTTGGCACCTCTAATGACTGTACGATCTGCACCTGTGTCTACCAATCCTTTCAATGGTAGGCCATTTATATAGGTCGTGAGCATAGGTCAGTCAACTGTTACCGCTGCTGTCTAATATATTCCTGGATTTTGTGTCTTGGAGTCAGAATCTGGGCGATTATCACCAGATTGCTTATTAGGAGTCTGTATCAGTAAACTGATGCTACTACTTCTCCTGGGGGATAAGTCACACATTGTCTACCTGTATTAGTGACTGGGATATTATTTACATATTCCCCAGTTTCCACATCAGTGTGTGTATGGACACTGTTTTGTATGTATTCTCAGGAGGTGAAATGGTCAAACCTACTGTGCCTGGAGGCAAGGGATCCATAGGCTAGAGAGGAACAGATTTCACTTCTCCAGGGGATATCTCAGTTGTCCCAGCTGCATACAACTCTATCCTCCCCAATTGTAATCCCTTTCTCCCATCAGATTGTTTCCTGGCTGATGGCCAGTATTGGTCACGTCTGGGTATTGGACTTCTAGGTACTCTCTGGATGCACCATCGGCTGCCATCATGCCCCAAGTATTTTTTGCCTTGGGCCCTAGGGCTGGTCCCCTCATCCCATTTCCCTGAATCAGTCTACATTCTGATGCCCAATAGAAGCCTCTGTTGCATTTTGGGAATGGGGTATTGGGTCTTGTTTTCTCACCCTGTTTTCTCATTCTGTCTCTATACCAACATTGAGCTTTCAGATGCCCTACTTTTCCACACGGAAAGCATCTCCGAGTCTCTCTGGAAGTCCCTTGCCAGGAGGGACTCTCTCTTCCCATGTTTGGATTTTGGGAAGTCTACATCATAGCCTGGCTATAAAAGGCATTTATGCTCACTGTGGCACAGCATCTTATGAGCTCCTCTAAAGGAGCATCCTTGCACAGTCCTAGTATAATTCTTCCGCAAACCTCATTAGCATTTTCCTTAGCACGTTGCCTTATCAAAATGTCTGTTACTGCATTTTCACCATTAGTTCTTGTGATAGCTGTCTGCAGACATCCCACAAAGTCAGCAAAGGGTTCATTTGGCCCTTGTGTTATTTTTGTGAAGGCCTCACTCTTGTTGTCTATTGTGGAGAGAAGCCCACACTTTGATAGCATTAGCAGCAATTTGCTCATATGCTGCTATGGAGTAATTAATCTGTACTACAACGTCTGCATAAGAACCTACACTTATTAGTTGGTCATAAGTGATTGGAGTATGAACTCCACTTTGACTATTTTGTTGGGCTTGTATCCTACAGAGCTCACTATATTCAGAAAGTCACAAGAAGTTTTCTCCAGGTTCTAAGCATACCCTTGCTATAGATTTCCAGTCATTAGGGGTTAAGATTTCAAAAGTCAAATTCTGTAATAACATCTTAACATAAGCTGATGTAGCCCCATAAAGAGTGCAAGCTTTTTTCAGGTCTTTGAGGATTTCTATATCAAAAGGAGCGTATTTTCTGCTTTCTTTACCTGAAGAGCTAAACTGTTGAATCATAGGAAAAATATGTGGTCTTAACTCAGTTACATCTTTCCCATCTTCCGCAGTTTTGAGTATTGCCTTTTGCAATCTACTCATAGGAGCGGTTGAGTGCTGGAGGAGGGGGGGTGAAGGGGAGGAGGTGCTAATGATGTTACTGCCCCTCCCCCACTCCTCCTCCTCCCTCCATCCTGGAAGGTGGAATTCATGTGGTTGTGTCAATTATCTGCTCCATAGGCAGTGTTGAAGCTGCCTCATGGGATGGAAAGTCACCACACCTTTGAGCCTCACTTAAATCTCCATGCCCTGTGGGGATATGGTCATTAATCTGTTCATTGTCTTCCTCATTTTCCCTACACTTCGTCATCTGGCGGTTCCTAGAAGTTTTCTTTTTTCTATAATTTGCAGGATTTTTTAAGGCCAACTGTATTATACTGTATACATAGAATGCTTCAATGGAAATTAAATGAGGACCTCTCATTGTAATATTCAGAGAGCTGTTGTCGTATTAATCTCCAATTATCTGGAGAAATTTGCTCTTCCTCTAAGAACCAAGGGAGACGAGTTTTAATGTACTCAGAAGTCTAGCTATCTGTTCCCAAGTTATAATTAGTCCTTGTCCTTCTATCAGCTTAAGCATGCTTTCTATAGCACCACTCCTGGGTGGGGGTGAGGATGGGGATGGAGGAGAATCTTTTCCTAACATCTGTCCCATTTCAGCCAGAAAAGGTTACTAGTTTAGCCCTTAACAAAGTAAGTTCCCTGTTTGTCTATTAAAATACTCACCTAATTTCCTGGTCACTGGAGACTTCTTCAGTGAAAGTAGGGTCCTTGCTTCCACAATAGGCGCCAATTGTGATGATTGTGTTTAGCACCCAGAGTACATTAAATCAGCCGGAGTCAGAATAAGGGAAAATCCTTGATCTTTATTCTTTGCAGAGGTGAAGGGGGAATGGTGATACAAAGTGAGAGCAATCGAGACAGCCCAGCCAGCTGTGTTCTGCCTCTCTCACTTCACCCACTAAATCCTCTCTACATCATTTCCTATACAACACATCAAAACCTTCACAGAGAGTGGGCGAAGCCATTCTTTCTCCAAGCATATATTAATAGAGTATTGTCCAATTGCTAATTAGTCTCAAGTGCTAAGAGGGACCTCAGCGCAACGAGCTTCAAGAGCTTCAGCCCATTACAGGGCTATATACTGTTTTTCAGGAAATCACTAAAGAAAACTGCCCAGATGTCATAGAATCAGAAGGTAAAATAGCTATTGAAAGAATTCATCAAACACCCACTGAAAGAGACCCCAAAATTAAAATTCCAAGGAATATTGGGGCTAAATTTCAGAACTATCGGACCAAGAAAAAAATAATCCAAGCAACCAGGAAAAAACAATTCAAATACCGAGGAGCCCCAATAAGGAATACTCAGGATCTAGCAGCTTCCACCTTAAAGGATCAAAGGGCCTGGAATCTGATATTCTGAAAGTTAAAGGAACTTGGAATGCAGCCAAGAATAAACTACTCTGTTAAACTGAGCATTTTATTCCAGGGAAGAAGATGGGCATTCAATGAAACAGGTAAATTCCATTTATTTCTGATTTTAAAAAAACAGAGCTAAAAAAAATTTTGGCCTCCAAATATAGGACTCAAGAGAAGCACCAAAAAATAAAATAAAATAAAACAAAAAGAATTCTTGAGAACTGTATTTCTGTTATGGGCATACATCATGCATGTATAATTTGATTTTACTGTTGTAAAAAAAAAGGAACTGGAGGTGGAAAGGGGATTTTACCAGAAAAAGAGAAGTGGAGGTAAAAAGAGGAAAAGACACATGTTGAAGAGGCAAAGGATCCTATTATATGTGAGGGAAAGAAGGGAGGGGGATGAACATTGTGTGAATCTTACTTTCATCAGATTTGGCTCAAAGAGAAAATATTAGATATATTTGGTTTACAGAGAAACTTTTCTCACCTCACTGAAAAGTGGGAGAGAAAAAGCAAAAAAGGGAAGGGGTAGGCTAAATAGAAAGGAATACAGAAATAGTAGGGGAAAAGCTATAAGCTGGGGGAGTGTTGGAATCTTTACAAACTGCTAACTCATTAGAGTTGATCTAATCTTACAAGAAGATGTTTTGGGCAGAACCTGAAACAAGGTACTAAGTAGAACTAATTAATACAAGGCTTGTGTTCACACCTTTACTCATTGGAGTTCACAAGTATGGGATGAGTTCACACCTTCCTTGAAGCTCTTTGGGCCAGAGAGCACTATGGGAGAAAACCCACAATCCCTCTCTTGAAGGAGCATAAATAGAGCTTCAATGGGCCAGTCAAGGAAGTTTTTCAGAGTGAAGAAGCTACAAGTTGAGATTTCAGCGGAATTACGCCAGAAGCCCTCTCTCTGAGGCGAGGCAAGAGAGAATATTTTCCACTTGGCTGCTGGTGGCAGAAGAAAGAGTTTTCAGAGGAAGAAGCTACGATTGGAGAGTTCAGTGGACAACCAGATTCATCTTCATCTCACACCATTGTAGTTGGTGGCTGGGCTCCTGCACTTCTCCCACTGAGACCAAGCTGGTCTGAAAGACTCATCAGAAAGCTAGCCTAGCCCCAAGTGAAGGAGACAAGAGATTCATTCCATCTCTGTGCTGGTTGGAGGCTGAAGAAAGCAGAGGCAGAGGCTGAAGGACAGAACCCTTGGATTTGGCAACATTCGGAGGGAGCGCTTGGAACCAAGCAGAGAGATAGACCTCTAAGCTAACCCGGCCATATTGGCTGCATTTGGGAAGATCACCACAGGGGAGGGGTGGGGAGAGGACTCCAAATGCAGAGGCTGGCTGAGGCAAGTGGTGTCCATAAGTTTAATACTGAGGAGGAAGGAAGGGGGAAAGGAAAGAGAAAAGTATAATCTGGGGATAATAAGATGTCAGGAAATACAGAATTAGTAGTTTTAATCATAAATGTGAATGGGATGAACTCTCCCTCAAAGCAGAGGCAGATAGCAGACTGGATTAAAAGCCAGAATTCTACAATTTGTTGTGTACATGAAACACATTTAAAACAGGGTGCTATGCTTCAGGCAAGGTAAAAAAAAAAAAAAAAGGAGGGATAGCTATTCTTATCTCAAATCAAGCAAAAGCAAATTGATCTAATTAAAAGAGATAAGGAAGGAAACTATATCTTGCTAAAGGGTACCATAGATAATTAAGCAATATCAATACTAAACATATATGCACCAAATGATATAACATCTAAATTCCTAAAGGGGAAGTTGAGAGAACTACAAGAAGAAATAGACAGCAAAACTATTGAGTTTTACTCAACATAGCACTCTCAGAACTAAATCAATCAAACCAAAAAATAAATAAGAAAGAAGTTAAAGAGGTAAATAGAATATTGGAAAAGTTAGGTATGATAGATCGTTGGAGAAAACTGGAAACAGAAAGGAGTACACTTTCTTCTTGGCAGTTCATAAAACCTATACAAAAATTCACCAGATAGTAAAACAAAAGGACCTCAAAATCAAATGCAGAAAGGCAGAAATAATAAATGCATTCTTGTCAAATCACAATGCAATAAAAAATTAAATTTAATAAAAAGCCAGGGGAAAATAGACCAAAAAGTAATTGGAAACTAAATAATCTCATCCTAAAGAATGAATGGGTGAAACAGCTAATCAGAGACACAATAATTTCATTCAAGAGAATGACAATAATGAGACAACATACCAAAATTTGTGGGATATAAACAAAGCTGTAATAAGGGGAAATTTTATATCTCTAGAGGCTTACTTACATAAAATAGAGAAAGAGAAGATCAATGAATTGAGCTTGCAACTAAAAAAGCTAGAAAAAGAGCAAATTAAAACCCCCCAATCAAATACTAAACTTGAAATTCTAAAAATAAAAGGAGAGATTAATAAAATTGAAAGTAAAAAAAACTATTGAATTAATAAATAAAACTAAGAGTTCATTTTATGAAAAAACCAACAAAATAGATACACCTTTGGTAAATTTGATTTTTTTTTATTTTTTTATTTTTTATTTTTTATTTTATTTTTTTTTAATTTTTTTTTAATTTTTTTATTTAATAATTACATTATATTGACACTCGTTTCTGTTCCGATTTTTTCCCCCTCCCTCCCTCCACCCCCTCCCCTAGATGGCAAGCAGTCCTTTATATGTTGGATATGTTGCAGTATATCCTAGATACAATATATGTTTGCAGAACCGAACAGTTCTCTTGTTGCGTAGGGAGAATTGGATTCAGAAGGTATAAATAATCCGGGAAGAAAAACAAAAATGCAGATAGTTTACATTCGTTTCCCAGTGTTCTTTCTTTGGGTGTAGCTGCTTTTGTCCGTCATTTATCAATTGAAACTCAGGTCTCTTTGTCAAAGAAATCCACTTCCATCAAAATATGTCCTCATACAATATTGTTGTCGAAGTGTATAATGATCTCCTGGTTCTGCTCATTTCACTTAGCATCAGTTCATGTAAGTCTCGCCAGTCCTCTCTGTATTCATCCTGCTGGTCATTTCTTACAGAACAATAATATTCCATAACATTCATATACCACAATGGTAAATTTGATTTTTAAAAAAGGAAAGAGGAAAATCAAATTGTTAGTCTTAAAAATGAAAAGGGAGATTTCCACTAATGAAGAGGAAATTAAAGCAATAATTAGGAGGTACTTTGCCCAACTTTATGCCAATAAATTTAATAACCTAAGTGAAATTGAGGAATACTGACAAAAATATAGGTTGCCCACATTAATAGAGGAGGAAGAAAATTGCTTAACTAATCCCATCCTAGAAAAAGAAATAAAATAAGCTATTATTCAACTCCCTAAGAAAAAATCCCCAGGACCAGATGGAGTTATATGTGAATTCTACCAAACATTTAAAGAACAATTAACCCAATACTATATAAATTATTTGAAAAAATAGAGAATAAAAGAGTCCTACCAAATTCCTTTTATGGTACTGATACCTAAACCAGGTAGGATGAAAACAGAGAAGGAAAATTACAGACCAATCTCCCTAATGAATAATGAGGCAAAAGTCTTAAATAAAATATTACCAAAGAGATTACAGAAAATCATTTCCAGGATAATACACCAAGACCAAGTAGGATTTATAGCAGGAAGGCAGGGCTGGTTCAATATTAAGAAAACTATTAGCATAATTGACTATGTCAACAACCAAATTAATAAAAACCATATGATTATCTCAATAGATACAGAAAAAGCATTTGATAAAATCCAGCTTTCATTCCTAATAAAAAACAGTTGAGAGTATAGGAATAAATGGACTTTTCCTTAAAATAATCTATTCAAAACCATCAGTAAGCATCATATGTAATGGGGATAAACTAGAACCATTCCCAATACCAGGAGTGAAACAAGGTTGCCCACTATCACACGTTACTATTCAATATTGTATTAGAAATGCTAGCCTTGGCAATAAGAGAAGAAAAAGAGATTAAAGGAATTAGAGTAGATAATGAGAAAACCAAGTTATCACTCTTTGCAGATATATGATGGTATATTTAGAGAACCCCAGAGAATCTACTAAAAAGCTATTAGAACTAATCCACAACTTTAGCAAAATTGCAGGATACAATTCTCATAAATTATTAGCATTTTTATACATCACCAATAAAATCCAACAGCAAGAGATACAAAGAGAAATTCCATTTAAAATAACTGTTGATAGGATAAAATATTTGGGAATCTATCTGCCAAGGGGAAGTCAGGAACTATATGAGGAAAACTACCAAATATTTCCATACAAATAAAGTCAGATCTAACCAATAGGAAAAATATTGTGTTGCTGGATAGGTTGAGCAAATATAATAAAGATGACAATACTATCTACACTAATCTATTTATTTAGTGCTCTACCAATCAAACTCCCTAGAAACTATTTTACTGACCTAGAAAAAATAAAAAATTCATCTGGAAAAACAAAAGGTCAAGAATTTCAGGGGAAATAATGAAAAAAAAAAAATCAAATGAAGGTGGCCTAGCTGTACCAGATCTAAAACTATATTGTAAAGCAGCAGTGATCAAAACTATTTGGTACTGGCTAAGAAATGACTAGTTGATCAGTAGGATAGATTAGGTTCACAGGACAAAATAGTCAATGAACATAGCAATTTAGTGTTTGATAAACCCAAAGATCTCAGCTTTGGGGATAAGAATTCACTATTTGACAAAAAATGCTGGGAAAATTGGAAACTAGTATGGCAGAACCTAGGCATTGACACACACTTAACATCATATACCAAAATAAAGTCAAATTGGGTTCATAATCTAGGCATAAAGAATGAGATTATAAATAAATTAGAAGAATATAGGATAGTTTACCTCTCAGATCGGTGGAGGAGGAAGGAATTTGTGACCAAAGAAGAACTAGAGATCATTATTGATCACAAAATAGAAAATTTCAATTATATTAAGTTAAAAAGTTTTTGTACAAACAAAACTTATGCAGACAAGATTAGAATGGAAGCAATAAACTGGGGAAACATTTTTATAATCAAAGGTTCTGATAAAGGCTTCATTTCTAAAATATATAGAGAATTGACTCAAATTTATAAGAAATCAAGTCATTCTCCAATTGATAAATGGTCAAAGGATATGAACAGATGATTTTCAGATGAAGAAATTGAAACTATTTCTAGTCATATGAAAAAGTTATCCAAATCATTATTGATTAGAGAAGTGAAATTAAGACAGCTCTGAGATACCACTACACACCTGTCAGATTGGCTAAGATGACAAGAAAACATAATGACAAATGTTGGAAAGGATGTGGGAAAACAGGCTACTGATACATTGTTGGTGGAACTGTGAACAGATCCAACCATCCTGGAGAACAATTTGAAACTATGCTCAAAAAGTTATCAAACTGTATGTATCCTTTGGTCCAGCAATGTTTTTACTGGGTTTATATCCCAAAGAGTTCTTAAAGAAGGGAAAGGAACCCATATGTGCAAAAATGTTTGTGGCAGCCCTTTTTGTAGTGGCTAGAAACTGGAAACTGAGTGGATGCCCATCAGTTGGAGGATGGAATAAATTATCATATATGAATGTTATGGAATATTATTTTTCTGTAAGAAACAACGAGCAGGATGATTTCAGAGATGCCTAGAGAGACTTACATGATTTGATGCTAAATGAAATAAGCAGAACCAGGAGATCATTTTACACAACAACAACAAGATTATACGATGATCAACTCTGATGAATATGGCTCTCTTCAATAATGAGATGAGTCACACTAGTTTCAATTGTTCAGTAAAGAAAAGAATCAGCTACACCCAGAGAGAGAACTATAGGAAATGAGTGTGGAGCACAACATAGTATTTCCATTCTTTCTGTTATTGTTTGCTCGCATTTTTGTTTTCCTTCTCTGGTTTTTTTCTTCCTTTCTAGATACGATTTACCTTATGCAGCAAGATAACTGTATAAATATGTATACATATATTGGACTTAACATATACTTTAACATATTTAACATGTATTGGACTACCTGCCATCTAGGGGAGGAGGCAGTGGGAAGGAGAGGAAAAGTTGGACAGAAGGTTTTGCAAGGGTCAATGTTGAAAAATTACTCATACATATATTTTGTATAAAAATCTATAATAAAAAAGCTAAAAATTGTTTAAAATTGTGTATTAATATTTTGAAAATAGCTTAAAAAAAGTTGTATTCATTAGAAAAAATCAATAGTTTTTTTCTCTATTTTTTGCTCCTCCTGCTTTAGGTATCAGCATCATATTTGTGTTAAAAGGAATATGATAGGATGCTTCCTTTGTCTATTTATCCAAATATTTTATAAAGATTTGGAATTAATTGTTTTTTCGGATTCTTAATAGAAATTACATCTGATTCTGGGAATTTTTTCTTAGGAACCATGTGTATGGATTACATATATATTCTATTCCTTTTCTGTTAATGTTGATAATTTATACTTTTATAAATAGTCACTCTTTTCATTTAGATTTGCCTTGTATAGTTCTCAAATAGCAATTATATAAGATAATATTACTACTGTATTTTTTTAAACATTATATTGGTTCATCAAAATACAGAATCTTGAGTGTCAAACAATCTCTGATCAACTAACTAATTTTGTAATCTTGAATGACTCACTTAATCTCTTTACAACTAACTCCCTCATCTATAAAACAGATTGAATTAGATAATCTCTCTTTGCCCTCTAAGTCTAAAAAACTTCTCCAGTCAACCAATTTATACTATTTAACTTCTGAACTGTTTCTATCTCTCTGCTGCCCTCCAGGGGCAGCATGTACACATCTGCCATTTAACTTAATTCTTTGAGCAATGGTCCAGGAGCAAAACTCCATTGTTTATGGCCTTAGATTGGAGAACCTCTTAAGTTTCCTTGACATTCTTTAAGATTCTTTAATTTAATAAACTAATACAACCAATATTTAAAGAAATATAGTAATAATGTTTGCCTTACAATTAATTATCTAGGAAGATTTCTATTTGAGTGCTATAGATGACAATGTTCATGAAGTTCTAATCATCATAGAAACAATAGACATTTCTTAATTGGTTGGAAATATATAGGTTTGTGCTATGTGCTGCCAAAGAATTCATCTGAAAAATTCTGAAAACTCATCTATGGGCTTTAGGATATATTACAAGAGAAAAACAGTTGAATGCTTATAAAGGGACTATGGGAGAAAATGCATGCCAAATAAATTCATATCCAACATATGTGTAGAAGAAACATAGGATAACAATTAAGGAAGTATAGTTATATGTTCCTAACATACTATAAGAAGAAAGGAAGGAAGGAAGGAAGGAAGGAGGGAAGGAAGGAAGGAAGGAAGGAAGGAAGGAAGGAAGGAAGGAAGGAAGGAAGGAAGGAAGGAAGGAAAGAAGGAAGGAAGGAAGGAAGGAAGGAAGGAAGGAAGGAAGGAAGAAAGGAAAGAAGGAAGGAAGGAAGGAAGAAAGGAAGGAAGGAAGGAAGGAAGAAAGGAAGGAAGAAAGGAAGGAAGGAAGGA
Source organism: Antechinus flavipes (assembly GCF_016432865.1). Classification (NCBI taxonomy): domain Eukaryota; kingdom Metazoa; phylum Chordata; class Mammalia; order Dasyuromorphia; family Dasyuridae; genus Antechinus; species Antechinus flavipes. The sequence goes on along the minus strand of NC_067401.1, from coordinate 85,052,065 downwards.
AGGAAGGAAGGAAGGAAGGAAGAAAGAAAGGAAGGAAGGAAGGAAGGAAGGAAGGAAGAAAGGAAGGAAAGAAGGATGAAAGGAAATAGATGGAAGGAAGGAAGGGTGGAAAGAAGGAAGGGAAGGAAAGAAGGAAGGAAGAAAGGAAGCAAGGAAGAAAGGAAGGATGGAAGGAAGGAAGGAAAGGAAGGAAGGAAGGAAGGAAGGAAGGAAGGAAGGAAGGAAAGGAACATGGAGGGAGGAAGAGAGGGAGGGAGGGATAGAGGAAGGGAGAGGGAGGGAAGGAGGGAGAGTAGAGACAGAGATGGACACAGAGCTCTCTCTAAAATGTTTCTGTCTCAAGTTGCTTTACCCTTGTTTTTTGACCAGAAATAAAGGCCAATAAAAATAAACTCAGATATAACAAATAATTCTTTGTCATTTTGCTTTTTCTTTTTCAGAACAGATCCCATTATGGTTTTACTCATCTTGTTTGGTCTGATCATTATCATCTTCATTTGCCTACTTGTCAGCTACTTCCAGTATTTAAGGATTTTTCGAAAATTTATTTATGAACCAAGTGTAAAATCAAAAAATAAAAAGAAACAAAGACAGTAGGCAAGATGCCATACCATATAAATATTGTTTATACATATATTTTGTAATAAGGGAGGATAGAGACTATAAAAATCATTTTGTCCATAATAAATAAGTACATTTAGGGACCAAATTTAGCATGTGAAAGATGGTCTCTGAGTTACCTAAAGACTTAAAATTCTTCCTATTTTTGTGTGATGTGTTTCCTTAAATAGCATCTAATTTTTTAAAATTCTGAATATTCTCATGTTATATTTCAAATAGATCTGGGCTTGATTAGCCTGTTTACCTTAATGAAACAAATTGGTCAGATACACCAGTTTGAAGCTTGCTTAATAGCATGTATATTTAGGAAACCTGAAATCTGAACTAATGGAAATTGATGATCTGCTAGGATAACAAATTTATATTTTCTTTAGTAAAGTTTAAGATCTTGTTTGGTTTTTATTTGTTTTACATTGAAAGGAGCAGTATTTTGTTGATGGTTGAGTTTACAATTTTCAAGAAGAAGTTTGAGGAATAACTGATTATATTTATAAACTTATATATATATAATATATAAACTATATATTTTAAACTTGAAATAAAAAAATTGATTTGAACATAGAATGATAATTAAATCCATCTCAATTGCTCCAAACAATTAGTATTTTCTAGGAGTTTGTAGAAAACTAAAATATTGTATTTCTTCTTATTTCATGACTCTAAGAACTAATCTATGTTTACATTTGACAAGTGATATTTAGAAATCTGGAGAAATTTGTATGAAATAATTATCTTTTTAATCTTTTAATTTGTGGATGATTTTAATGAATTAATAAAATTTTGATTAATTTGGTTTATGATCTTCATGACTTCTACAAATAGAATGTGCCTGATCTTTTAATGGGAATATTTTCTATCCATGACCTTTGGATAACTTTTCCTGACCTCCTTATGAGTTCACTCTGTGCATCAGACTACTGAATAATTTTTCCAGTTGTCTGTCATTTCATTTCATCAATTTGGTCTTCTATCTAGTAACCATTAACCACATATTACTGTTTTTCCACTGCGATACAAGTGAAATATTCTGCTAACAAATATCACTTTGGATGTGCAGCACATGGAGTAGAATCTTTACTAACATAGCTTGCCCAATACTATTTTGTCTATCTTAATAAGAATGAAAGAAGCAAAAATTATACACACAAAGTCAAGGTATGAGGAGAAGAACAAAATGGCTAAAACCCAAGAGCTAAGATACAACTGACAAGACTGCAGGAACTTGGGTTTCTAACCATCTCTTATTTTTATTCTCCAGAGATTCATTACCTTATATATAGTCCTTCTCCCAACTCCTACTCTCACACATATAAGTTCAGGCCCTTAGATGGATTTACAAGTAAATTCTACCAAACATTTAAAGAATAACTATTTCAAATACTATATAAACTATTTGAAAAAATAGGGGAAGAAGGAATCCTACCAAATTCCTTTCATGACATAGATATGGTGCTGATAAAACAGGAAGAGCCAAAACAGAGAAAGAAAATTATAGATCAATTTCCCTAATGAATGCAAAAATCTTAAATAGAATATTAACAAAGAGATATCAAAGATTCAAAAAAACCATTTGACAAAATACAACACCCATTCTTGTTTAAAAAAAAAAAAACTAGACAGCATAAGAATAAATGGGAGTTTTCCTTAAAATGATAGACATTTCTAGTCATATGAAAAAAATGCTCTAAATCTATTGATTAGAGAAATACAAATTAAGACAGTTCTGAGATACCACCTTATACCTCTCAACTTGGCTAAGATGACAGGAAAAAATAACAATAAATTTTGGAGGAGATGTGAAGAAATTGGAACACTAATACATTGTTGGTACAGTTGTGAAATAATCCAAACATTCTGGAAAGCAATTTAGAACTATGCCCAAAGGGATTAAAAAAAAAAAAAACCTCTGTAGTCTCACTACTAGAGTTGCATCCCCAAAAAGTAATTTTTAAAAAGAGAAAAAGACCTATATATGCAAAAATGCTTGTAGGAACTCCTTTAGTAGTGGCAAGGAACTGGAAATTGAGTGGATGCCCATCAGTTGGAAAATGGCTAAATAAGTTATGGTGTATGAAAGAAATGAAATATTATTGTTCTAGAAGAAATGATTAGCAGGCTGGATTTCAGAAAAGCCTGAAAAGACCTACATGAATTGATACTGAGTGAAATAAACAGAACCAGGAGGACATTGTTCATAGTAACAACAATATTATGGGATGATCAGCTGTGGTATATTTGGCTCTTCTAAATGATGTGATGAGTCAAGGCAATTTTAATAGACTTGAGATGGAAAATGCAAAACACATCCAAAAAGAGCACTAGCAAGATTGAATGCAGATTGAAGCATGGTATTTTCACCTTTTTGTTTGTGTTATTCTTATGATTTTTTTCCCCTTTTGGTCTGATTTCTCTGGCACAACATGATAAATATGGAAATATCATTAAAAGGATTGTGCAAGAATATGGGATTCTGCTGAGCAGGAGTACCAAGGCCACCTTGACCCTTGATACACAATAAGTTTTCTGCCACATTGCAGAAATGCTTTTGTTGAGCAAGTAGCATTGATTTGTGATTGTGGGAACAAGTGAGTCAGAGGATCATAGCCAGTGGCTATATGAACAGGAATGCCTGAATACAGAGCCTCTCGTTTGTGAGGAAGCTGCTGAATTGCTAGATTGGCTCTTCTCCCATTGGTAGATACTATGTACATGCAATGCCCATGAGCTGCTTCTCTGAATGGTGATTGGGGATTACCTACAGTCCACACGCTGATCACGCTTGCAAAAATGTATATCAACAAGACTGTATGGCATAATAAACTGGAGCTCTTTTCACACCCTATGAGTCACCTGCCTCAGTCATCTTGCCTCTGAGATCAAAGGGCTCATATGCCATGAGCTCTTAAAAGCTGGCTATAAGAACTGGCTCCTGGGCAACAGGGACCAAAAAACCTTAAAGGGTGCCAGAGCAACCACTTCATGGTCAAGCACTGCTATGTGGTCAAGACAACCTCTATGAGGAGTCAGAGGGAGATTCCACCAAACTGCACTGTTTCTGGACCAGGCAGAGTGAGACGGATAACAGTTAAGTAACCTAATGGAGCAGAAACAAGGGTGCACAATTCAATTAGGAGACATTAGGAAATTCCTGAACATTGTTTACAAAGTTTCTCCATGTTTACCTGAGGTGGGCTATTATCATTGTGACAGATGGATTGTTTTTGGTGAACAGCTCCCTGCTTTTGATAAACAATGCCCAAGAAAAATACAAAATAATCTCATTAAACAAAGTCTAAAATCAGAACCAGAAAAGGAGGTCAGGAAATATACAATCAGAGCACATTCAGGTCCATCTCTTAGAAGTAGATATCCCTTCCTGAGCCTGAGGATGATAATGAATGGCCTCCCCATCCCCACCACCTTCAGCCCTGCCTTATTTTTGTGTCTATCCAGACCTATAGCCTTTCAAAAACTCTCCTAATGTAAAAAATGAAATAAGAACTGAGGAAAAGCAGGATCAGAAATATAAAACAAAGACCGCAGCGACACTTAGCAGACAAAAAGTAAAAGGTAATCAGTTATATTCTTAACCTTCACTTCAAAAAGTTTTGCAGCTGGCTAGAGATCAAGGAAAAAACACAGAGGGGTGGGATGACCCTGTTAACCCAAGGCAGAGAAGACGCAGACATGAACCACTTCCCTTTAAAGTTCTAACCCAGCTTAAGGACTCCGTTCATAAATATGGACCCATAGTACCTTTTGTTATGGTACAATGGAAACATTTTGTTATGGAAACAATGTCATGGAAAAATTTGTACTCCAATGATTGGAAAGCATTCTCACAAGCAGTTTTGACTCCAGGCCATGCAATGTTCTGGATGAAAGAATTTTTAGAACAAACTCAGTTGACACCCACTCAGGTTGCTCCAGGAACATATGTGAAGTTATATTTTGATCAACTTAGAGGCATTGGGACCCCGAAACCAACCTGGGGAATGACAGTTCAAGTAGGGACAGATATAAATCAAAAAATGGAGGAACAGGTGTGCAGCTTTAGATGTCAAGGGACAATCAGTTATAAAACTCAGAAGCAATGATTATTGCTGCCTACCCCCTCATGCTATTTGTGAAGTGCCCATTCAACAATATCAAAGAGGAAAACGACTAAAAATCCTTCTTATAAATCCTTCACCACCCCAGTATTCATTAGCTATCCCAGTCATACAAATAAATATATGAGAAAGTGCCTGTGTCTATAACTATGATTAACACGGACAATATTGAAACATATCTTAACAAGGGACAATGTATAGCTCAAGGAAGTTATTCCATCTGAACTTAGTTAAAACAGAAGATAATAATTGTGAATTAGCCCCACAGATGGATCCAAATTCAGAGGCCGTTGTACAGATATATTTTACAAAGACTCACACTCACTTGGCTGATACTGACCCTTACTTTGAATAACTAACAACAATATGAAGGATTAATAGACACTGGAACTGACAGGACTGTGGTGGCTGCTTCTCAATGGCCCCCTTTGCAGAGGTAGAAGGCAGTAAGGAGGTTTTGATGTCCACTGAACAAATTGGCAAAAAGATGGAAAGACAGGAACCATTTTTCCTTTAATAATATATGCTTTACATATAGGACTGCTTGCCATCTGGGGGAGGGGGTGGAGGGAGGGAGGGGAAAAATCGGAACAGAAGAGAGTGCAAGGGATAATGTTGTAAAAAATTATCCTGGCATGGGTTCTGTCAATAAAAAGTTATTTTAAATAATAATAATAATAATATATGGTTTACATATTAACTTATGGGGTAGAGATATATCACATTAATTTAGGGATGAATTATCACTACAGAATTTTAGGAGGGGTCATTGCTGTTAAGGCTTCCACTGCACCAGTATGGGTGGAGCAGTGGACCCTGTCCAAAGAGAAAACAGACTCTCTACATCAATTAGTACAAGAACAATTAGGACATATTGAGAAAACAAATACCTCATGGAACTTCCCTTTATTTGTTATAAAGAAAAAATCTAGTAAATGGAGAATGTTAACAGATTTGAGACAAGTAAACTCAGTCTTGAAAGACAGGGATTCTTTACATACAGGTTTGCCATCTCCAAACATCCCCAGGGAATGGCCTTTACGGATAATAGATATTAAAGATTGCTTTTACTCTATCTCCCTTCACCTTGAGCACAGGGATAAATTGATAAATTTGCTTTCTCAATACCAACATATAATTCTCAAAGACCTATAGGGCTGGGGTTTATTAGCCCCAGAGATGACAGGCCAAATGATATGTGACAAATGGATGTTACACATATGGGGAAAACATGCATTCATGCTACAGTTGACACTTTTTCAGGCTTTGTATCTGCATCCTCTCAAAAAGGGGAACCTGCTTCACATATAATAAATCACCTATTTCACTGTTTTGCCTCTATAGGTATCCCATACACCATTAAGACTGATAATGGACCCTCATATACTTCAAAAATATTAAAAGTTTTTACAGCCATTATCCGTCATATTTTTGGGATTCTTTACAACCCTACAGGACATTGTAGAAAGGATTAATCAGACCCTCAAAAGATTTATCAAAAAACAAAAACAGGGAGATGGAGGTAGGACTACTCAGAAAAATATAAAACAGTATACATAATATATTACTTGAAATTTTATGCAAATTATTTAAGTCCAGCTATGTAATATTCTGGTGAACATAGAGAATATCATTCAAAGATAACATCCCATCTTCATTAAGAAGGCCTCCTAAGAATGAGACCATGATAATGAAAAAGGGTCCTGAAGAATGGGAGGGATCCTATAGGGTTCTATGCTTGTATCTCCACAGGAGAAAACCTTCAGCAGTGGATCCACACCAGATATCTCAAAGAGGAAAAAGAAAGAAGAGGTGGTGACCCTCCAGTAGGAGGAGAAGACGTGCTCCCAAGACTACTAGATAGATGTTTTCTGTATATATGGGTTTGTTTTATACACAATCAAGGAGTGGCAACAGAGTCCAAAAGGTGGACTGTTCCCACCATGGTCTAGGATTGTCTCATGGTGGGTAGGGTATCATGTGACACATGATGGTCATTCAACAGATGCCCTGTCATAACGGCACCCTTGTCCATGTGGGAGGATTGCAGTGGTATATCTACTTAATGGATCATAAGTTTGGCCCCTTAGGAAGCACAAGCCTCCATAGGACACTTCTTGTCACTCAAGAATTAGGCTGGCAGTTTGGCACATGGAAAAACATCTTGGGTCCTGGTTCTTTTTTTTTTTTTTAATAACTTTTTATTGATAGAACCCATGCCAGGGTAATTTTTTACAGCGTTATCCCTTGCATTCACTTCTGTTCCGATTTTTCCCCTCCCTCCCTCTACCCCCTCCCTCAGATGGCAAGCAGTCCTTTACATGTTGAATAGGTTACAGTATATCCTAAATACAATATATGTGTGCAGAACTGAACAGTTTTCTTGTTGCACAGGGAGAATTGGATTCAGAAGGTAGAAATAACCCGGGAAGAAAAACAAAAATGCAAGCAGTTTCTATTCATTTCCCAGTGTTCTTTCTTTGGGTGTAGCTGCTTCTGTCCATCTTTGATCAATTGAAACTGAATTAGCTCTCTTTATTGAAGAGATCCATTTCCATCAGAATACATCCTCAAACAGTATCGTTGTTGAAGAAAATAATGCTCTCCTGGTTCTGCTCATTTCACTCAGCATCAGTTCATGTAAGTCTCACCAGTCCTCTCTGTATTCATCCCACTGGTCATTCCTTACAGAACAACAATAATATTCCATAATATTCATATACCATAATTTACTCAACCATTCTCCAATTGATGGGCATCCATTCATTTTCCAGCTTCTAGCCACTACAAACAGGGCTGCCACAAACATTTTGGCAAATACAGGTCCCTTTCCCTTCTTTAGTATCTCTTTGAGGTATAAGCCCAGTAGAAACACTGCTGGATCAAAGGGTATGCACAGTTTGATAATTTTTTGAGCATAGTTCCAAATTGCTCTCCAGAATGGCTGGATGTGTTCACAATTCCACCAACAATGTATCAGTGTTTGGGTCCTGGTTCTTAGACAAATGGCACAAGAACTGAATACCAATTTTATACTAAAGCCTATCTAGAGGGAAATAAATATGCATTTATATCAGGAGACTCTGTAACTATTACCAAAGAAACATTAGATTTTTACAATGTTACTTATTGGAATTGTATACTGAAATTGAAAATCAGACTGTATTTGTGATCAGTAGGAGCACAAGTTGAGTTATTGAAACGCCAGGCTCAATTACAATGTAAATCCAGACAAAACTGCTAAAAATGTCATACACTGGTTTGATAATACCTTTTCATGATGGTTAAAATTAGAATCATGGATTGCCCTGTGTATTACGTTGTTACTGCATTGTTTGTTGTTACCCTGTAATATTAGAATACTTTTATAGATCTTTCTCCACCATCCTTTCAGAGGTTGCAGCTCAAGAAAGGACTTTTTTATCTAAAAGAAAAAAAAAGGAGGAATTGCAAGAATATGGGATTCTGCTGAGAAGTACAGAGGCCATCTCAACCCCTGATGCACAATAAGTTTTCTGCTACATTGCAGAAATGCCCTTGTTGAGTAAAGATCATTGATTTGTGATCATGGGAACAACTAAGCCAGAGGGTCACAGCCAATGGCTACATGAACAGGAATGCCTGAATAAGGCTTCTCACCTGTGAGCAAGCTGCTGGATTGCTGGATTGGCTCTCCTCCCATTGGTCAATATCATGCATAGGCAATTCCCACGAGCTGCTTCTCTGAATGATAATTGGGGATCGCCTACTGTCACACACTGATCACACTTACAATATATATACATATATATATATATGTAATGACCGCGTATTTAAAATCAGCCAGAGTCAGGAATTCAGGTTAAGGGGAAAATCTTCAATATTTATTGAAGTGAAGAGGTGAATAAAGATTGCGATAGCAAATATGGGCAGTTGCGACAGGAAACCAGCTAACAGAGAGAGATGTGAGCTGAGCAAACCGTGGCAATGGCCATCCCAAAAGTCTCTCCTCCCCTTCCTTTTCCACTCCCCTGCCTCCACCCACCAAAATCGTCATTTCCTATACAACACATCAGGACTTGCACAAAGAGTAGGTAGGGGCCATTCTTTCTCCAAGCTTATATATTAATAGAGTGTGGCCCAATTACTATTTAGCCTCATGTGCTTGGGACCTCAGTGCATCAACTCAAGCCTCAGCCCATTACATCTCCCGCTTTCTTTTGTTTTAGAACACAGGTGATCATGCTATCCCTGACTCCTCAGGGAGGTCAGAGCCCCCAAGGGGAGGTGATCACACCCTCCCTGATTTCTCAGGAAAGGAGGTGAAAACACCGAAAAGGAGGTGATCACGACCCCCCTGACTTCTTAGGAAGGGAGGTGAAAGCACTAAAAAGGAGATAATCACGCCCTCCCTGACATCTCAGGAAGGGAGATGAAAAGCACCAAAGGGAAGTGGGGGTTGCTAGCAGGTTTCTGGGCTCAAGGGTCTTATTATGCACAAACCCATCAGCATGGGAACACATAGCACATAGCACATAGCAACAACGCAGAGACTATTAGTGATGACTCTCCTCACAGTCAGTGCAGGCTTGATGTGGTGTAACAAACACGAATTATACACTCAAGTAACGGTATAACAAACAATATAAATCAACATTATGATGTAAAAGATTGCCAGAAGTCCTAGAAGGAGAGTATGTAAACAGGAGTCACACATACACCTCTTCAGCAGCCAAGAGATAGTCCAAAACCAATCTATTGTCCATTGCTTCACATATCAGGGAATCCAATGATCCCCCCAAGTTTTTGAAGTCCAGCAAAAGTCTTTTTATGTCTTAGGGAATCCAATGATTCCAGCAGATTTTGAAGTTCTGTAAGAGTCTTATCATTTCTCAGAAAATCCAATGATTCCTGAGGACTTTCAAGTCTTATGTCTCAAAGAATCCAATGATTCCTGAGGGTTTTGAAGTCCAATGATTTTCTATGTCCATGAGTCAAACGCCATAACTGCCACACTCTTTCAATGGTGAGCACAATCAGCAACAGAACCACCCGATGTTTCTTGGGTCTTCTCCTTCGTTTCAAGGGTCTGCTCCATCTCTCTGCGATGGACAAGGCGAATATGACTCGTTGGCACCCATCTGATTCCTTCTCCACCTGTAGAGATACAAGCAAACCCTCTCCCCCAAGCAGTTAGCCTATCTGGTCCCTTCCATTCACCACTTTCTGGGTCTCTCCACATCACCTGGTGATTATCTAAAGATAGTGGAGCTGCTCGCACTGGACATTGCCCTTCCGGTGGGTTATAAAACCTGTCTGCCGGAGCCAGTGCATCTTTGTCAAAAATCAAGAAGTTAATAGTATAAAGTGCTAGATTTAGTAGTTCTCTAGGGTTACCTGTGGCTCCCCCTTTCTTTTGTTTTTGGAGGAGCGTCTTAATGTCTCTGTTTCTCCTCTCTACTATTGCCTGTCCTTGAGGATTAAAGGGTATGCCAGTGGTGTGTAAAATCTTATACTGTGCACAAAAGTGTGCAAAATGTTTGGAGGTGTATGCAGGACCATTGTCTGTTTTTATTGCTTGTGGCACACCCATAATGGCAAATGCTTGCGTGAGGAATTCAGTGACCACTCGGGGTGTCTCTTTTGCTGCTGGTATGGAAAAAGTGAATCCTGAAAAGGTGTCTACCACAACATGGATAAAAGACAGACGACCAAAAGATTTATAATGGGTCACATCCATTTGCCAGATTTCATTGGGTCTCAAACCATGAGGGTTCTTCCCTGGAGGCAGTGTAGGAGCATGGAAAGGAAGGCAAGCTGTACAGCTTTTTACTATGCTCCTAGCTTCCTGTTTTGTAATCCCAAATTGTAAACGCAAAGCTGGAGCAGCCTGATGGTATTTAGAATGGGATTTCTGGGCCTCCTGAAATAAAGGTGTACTGGCTAATATAGTTAAAAGCTATCTGCCTTTGAATTCCCATCAAAAATAGGGCCTGGGAGTCCACTATGTGAGTGGACATGCAAGATATAAATCTTACCTGGATGTTTTCTCACTTGCTCCTGAAGTTCCTTAAAGAGCTGATATATATTAGAAGCTGCAAATTTTATTTGGGCTGAGGCAATTCTTTGTACCATACCTACTGAATAGGCTGAATCAGATATTATATTTATGTCTCCTGGGTAATAAGTGAGAGCTAACATGATTGCATATAATTCGTTTTGCTGAGTGGACTGAAAAGGAGTTCTGACTACTCTCTTTATAGTTAAGTCATGAGAGTATACAGCACAAATATTGTGTTTGGATGCATCTGTAAAGATAGTTGGTCCTTTAAGAGGAACTGTAGAAACTTTTTCTTCAAGAATCCATCGCCAATTATGTAAAAGTCTGGTTATCTTTAATGGAGACCCATATGTAAAATTTGGAGCCATGGCTAATAAAATTTGCCACTCTGGGATGGTCTCACAACACACATTAATTTGTGTATTGGTGTAAAAGGTATATATCTTATCAGGTCTTGCCCCAGATAATTGTACTGCTCGCTTAATGACCTTTAACAAAATTCTAGCCACAAGCACTGGGTAAGGAGTAAGGCTTTGTTCTGGTTGTGCCGGGAGGTTCACCCACTCTATCACACTGTCTCCTTGATGAAGGACTGCTGTGGGTGCCTCTTGTGTGGCAAAAACTGATATTTCCAAGGGTTTTTGAGTGACTCTTTCAACCACATTGGATAAAGCCAGTTCAACTTCTCTCAAAGCCTCTTGAGCTTCTTTTGTAAGCTGGCGTGGTGAATTTAAAGCACTGTCTCCCCTTAAAATATCATATAATGGTTGTAACTGATAGGTAGTCAAGCCTAACACTGGTCGCATCCATTGAATATCTCCTATCAATTTCTGAAAATCATTTAAGGTGTTTAGCTTCTCTGTTCTTAAGGACAGTTTTTGTACTGTAAGCACCTTAGGGTATACTTCATATCCTAAATATTGAAAAGGAGCATGTCTTTGAATTTTCTCTTCAGCTATGTATAATTTGTAGTATCTTAGTGTTTCTATGGTCTTTTGTAGACATGCTTCTAGCATTTGTTCCTCAGGTGCACATCCCAATATATCATCCATATAATGTAATAGTATAACTTTTGGAAATGCTTTTCTTATTGGAGCAAGAGCAGCAGCAACATACATTTGACACATAGTGGGGCTGTTTTTCATTCCCTGTGGCAAAACTGTCCATTCATATCTTTTATAAGGCTCAGCTAAGTTAACACTGGGCACTGAAAAGGCAAATCTTTTCATATCCTCCTTATCCAGAGGGATAGAATAGAAACAATCCTTAATATTGATGACCCAAAGAGGCCACTCTCTAGGCAATTGAGTAGGAGATGGAAGTCCAGGCTGAAGAGTTCCCATAGTTTCCATCTGTTCATTTACTTTTCTTAAATCAGTGAGCATCCTCCATTTTCCTGATTTCTTTTTTACAACGAACACTGGGGAATTCCAAGGACTTAGAGAAGGTTGTAAATGTCCTTGTTCAAGCTGCTCCTGTACTATATCTAATAAGGCCTGAATTTTATCACTACCTAAGGGCCACTGTTCTATCCACACTGGTGTATCAGTTTTCCATTGGATAGGAACAGGTGAAAGTGTTGGCAGGCCTTCAACAGCAGCCCTGCTTAAAAAACCGAAGTACTCATTTTTAACCCTAATTGTTGTAAAACGTCTCTTCCCCACAGATTGATGGGGAATTTTTCAACTATAAAAGGAATAAAAACTCTTGTTTTGCCTTCAAAAGTCCATCTCATAGGGGCAGCACTAACTTTAGCTGCTATTGATCCTCCTATTCCAGACATATAGGTGTCTGCTTTAATCTTTGGCCAGTGACTGGGCCAATTGGCACCTCTAATGACTGTACGATCTGCACCTGTGTCTACCAATCCTTCCAATGGTAGGCCATTTATATAGATCGTGAGCATAGGTCGATCAGCCGTTACAGCTGCTGTCCAGTAATTCCTGGATTTTGTGGTCTGGAGTCAGAACCTGGGTGACTATCACCAGGTTGCTTATTAGGATTCTGTATGAGTAAACCTGATGCTACTACTTCTCCTGGATGATAAGTCACACATTGTCTACCTGTATTAGTGACTGGGATATTATCTACATATTCCCCAGTTTCCCACATCAGTGTGTGGATGGACACTGTTTTGTACGTACAAAAAGGAGGTGAAATGGTCAAGCCTACTGTGCCTGGAGGTAGGGGATCCATAGGCTGGAGAGGAACAGATTTCACCTGTCCAGGGGGTATCTCAGTTGTCCCAGCTGCATACAGCTCTATTCTCCCCAATTGTAATTCCCTTCTGCCATCAGGTTGCTTCCTGGCTGGTTGACTGTGTAATTCCCTTCTCCCATCATATGGCTTTCTGGCTGATTGGTCATGTCTGGGTACTGGACTTCTAGGCCCTCCCTGGGTGCACCATTGGCTGCCATCATGCCCCAAGTGTTTTTTGCCTTGGGCCCCTCATCCCGTTTCCCTGAATCTGTCTACATTCTGAGGCCCAATGGAAGCCTCTGTTGCATTTTGGACATGGGGTAGTGGGTCTTGTTCTCCCACCTTGTTTTCCCATTCTATCGCTATACCAACATTGAGCTTTCAGATGCCCTACTTTTCCACACTGAAAGCATTTACGAGTCTCTCTGGAAGTCCCTTGCCAAGAGGGACTCTGTCTTCCCATGTTTGGATTTTGGGAAGTCTGCACCATAGCCTGGGTATAAAAAGCATCTGTGCCCACTGTGGCACAGCATCTTATGAGCTCCTCTAAAGGAGCATCCTTGCGCAGTCCTAGTATAATTCTTCTGCAAACCTCATTAGCATTTTCCTTAGCAAGTTGCCTTATCAAAATGTCTGTTATTGGATTTTCTCCATTTGTTCTTGTGATAGCTGTCTGCAAACATCCACAAAGGGTTCATTTGGCCCTTGTGTTCATTTTTGTGAAGCCTCCCCCCCCCTTGTCGTCTTTATTGTGGAGAGAAGCCCACGCTTTGATAGCATTAGCAGCAATTTGCTCATATGCTGCTATAGAATAATTAATTTGTGCTGCGACATCTGCATAAGGACTGACACCTGTAAGTAGGTCATAGATGATTGCAGCATGAACTCCACTTTGACTATTTTGTTGGGCTTGTATCCTATAGAGCTCACTATATTCAGAAAGCCACAAGTAGTTTTGTCCAGGTTCTAGGCATATCTTTGCTATAGATTTCCAGTCATCAGGGGTCAAGACTTCAAAAGCCAAATTTTGTAATAGCATCTTAACATAAGCTGATGTAGCCCCATAAAGAGTGCAAGCTTTTTTCAGGTCTTTGAGGATATCTATATCAAAAGGAGAGTATCTTCTACTTTCTTGACCTGAAGAATTAAACTGTTGAATAACTGGAAAAATGTGGTGTTGGAATTCCAATACATTTCTCCCTTCTTCTTTGGCCTTAATTAGTCCCTATTGCAATCTACTCAAAGGAGCAGCTGGATGCTGTGGGGGAGGTGCTGGATGCTGGGGGGGAGGTGCTGGTGCTGTCACTGCCCCCCCCCCACTACCCCTCCTCCTTCCATCCCGGAGGGTGGAGTTGATGGAGGAGAGTCAATTACCTGCTCCTCAGGTGGGGCTGAAGCTGCCTCAGATTCACCCCGCCCTTGAGCCTCACTTAAGTCTTCATGCCCTGTGGGGATATGGCCATTAATCTGTTCTTTGTCTTCCTCCTTTATCTCAGGCTTCCACATTTGGCTATTCTTAGAGTTTTTTCCTTTTCTCCTAGAACTTATACGGTATTTTAAGGCCAACAGTATCGTATTGTATAAATAGAATGCCTCGAAGGGAACTGACTGAGGACCGTTTTCAATGTTATAATCGGAGAGCTGTTGACCAACCAATGCCCAGTTACCTAGAGAGATTTGCTCTTCCTCTAAGAACTCAGGAGAGGTGCGTTTTAATATACCCAGAAGTTTAGCTGCATGTTCCCAAGTTACAAGTAGTCCTTCATCTTCTATCAGGTCACGCAGGCTTTCTATAGCACCACTCCTGGGTGGGGCGGGGGTTGGGGGGTTTGGGGTGGGGGATGGAGAATCTTTACCTAGGATCTGTCCCATTTCAGCCAAAAAGTTACTGCTTTAGTCTTTAAGAAAATAAGTTCCCTGTTTGTCTTATACTCACCTAAGTTCCTGGTCACTGGAGACTTCTTCAGTGAAAGTAGGGTCCTTGGTTCCCACGCTTGGGCGCCAAATGTAATGACCGCGTATTTAAAATCAGCCGGAGTCAGGAATTCAGGTTAAGGGGAAAATCTTCAATATTTATTGAAGTGAAGAGGTGAATAAAGATTGCGATAGCAAATATGGGCAGTTGCGACAGGAAGCCAGCTAACAGAGAGAGATGTGAGCTGAGCAAACCGTGGCCATCCCAAAAGTCTCTCCTCCCCTTCCTTTTCCACTCCCCTGCCTCCACCCACCAAAACCGTCATTTCCTATACAACACATCAGGACTTGCACAAAGAGTGGGTGGGGGCCATTCTTTCTCCAAGCTTATATATTAATAGAGTATGGTCCAATTACTATTTAGCCTCATGTGCTTGGGACCTCAGTGCATCAACTCAAGCCTCAGCCCATTACATATATATATATATAGTAACAGCCTTGTTATAAGGCTATACAGCATAATTAAACTGGAGCTCTTTCCCACCCTATGAGTCTCCCACCCCATTCATCTCGCCTCTGAGATCAAAGGGCTCATATGCCATGAACTCTGAAAAGGCAGCCACAACAGGATTGCACATGTTTAATCTATATCAGATTGTCTGTTGTCTTGAGGAGGAAGGTGGGATTTAGAATACAAAGTTACACAAAAATGAATGTTAAAAAGTATCTTTACCTGTATTTGGAAAAATAAAATACTATTGAAAAAGGGGAAAAAGTTCCAACTCTGAACAAGGCTATTTTTTCTCTTCAAGGTTTGAGAATTACTCTTGAGTGGTCAGGATATCCCTTCTCTAATGATATTAGCTTACAAACTACTTTACATAGTATGTTTTCCCCAATATCCATCACCATCAATTAGTGTCCTAGTTCCATTTAACCAGCTAACAACAATTAGCTTTAATAGATATTTATTGTGATATTATAGCAATGATAAAAATTACAAGGCATTACCCCCAGGACCTAAAAACACACTCTCCCTTATGCCACTTTAATCTATAGGAAAAGGGGGTTCATATTTAACCCAGCTGCTACAATACATTTGGCACACTAAGTTCACATCAGAATTCAGTATAGCTAATGGAAAAAGTCATTCCCTTGCTTAAATCCCAGGCTTCCCAGCCTTCTGTCACTAGGTACTTCAACCTTTTAAAGTTCTTTAGTTCATAGAAATCTCTAATACTCCTTCACATAAAAGCAGGAAGGAACAGAACAAAAGCCCATATTATTTATAGACTACACATCAGCCCAAATAGGAAACACCTAAGTTCTCTCAGCATAACTTTTCACTTGAACAGAACCAGAACAAATATCGCATCCAGTTTGGATTCTTGACTACAAGTCTGCAGTAATTGGTTACTCCCTTTTTTTTTTATTTATTTATTTATTTATTTATTTATTTATTTAATTTTATTTATTTATTTTTTGCTGAGGCAATTGGGGTCAAGTGACTTGTCAGGGTCACACAGCTTGGAAGTGTTAAGTGTCTAAGACCAGATTTGAACTCAGGTCCTCCTAAATTCAGGGCTGGTTCTCTATACACTGCACCACCTAGCTGCCCCTAGCAGTAATTGTTAAAAAATAATTTTAAATTAAAAAAAAAATAAAACCTTTTTTCACATGATAAGTAGTTAAGAAACAGAACTACTACAAATGTTCTGATATGGGGAACTAGGTCCTTCCATTATGTCATGTTAGGGGTAATACTTTGTAACATGTTATGATATATTTTTCTAATAAATATCCATTTCTCAAAGCTAATTAGCAATTGGTTAAACACTAATCACTGGTGATAGAAAATGGAGAAAACAAATTATTGTCGTCACAATGGAAATAAAGGTAATTGAGGCAGCAAAGATGCAAGGATGACCAATTTATTAACTAGGCTTTCAGTACCCAGTAAATGGAGATCAATGACTTCTCAATAGTCAAAGACCCCCAGTGAGGGAAGGCAGGGTCTTTTATGGTAGTTCTGAGATGACAGAGCAAAATCTCCAGCAACATAAGTATGTCTTCTCCTCTGATGTTACTTTGACTTCATTTGCTTGACCTCTTCTTCTGAAAACCTCTAAATCACAAATAAAATGTGGGATTCAGGTAAGAAGACAAAGGTAAGAGAATCCCAATTGGTAGATATTTCAATGAGGAAATAGGAGCTATGACATCCTTGAGAGAAGAGATCAGTTCTCAGGTCATGAAAGTGATCTGCAGGCAATGAGATTGGATTGGTTTGTAGGTAAAATGAGGAGCAACAACAATTTAGATTGATAAGGATAACCTTTAGCCAAGTTCTTCCAGAATATGGGTGGTAGATAAAGTTATATTGGTGGAGGTATGTCACAAGAATTGACCTGAGGTTACCTGAGTATATTTCTAAAGAATTTAGACTCAACACAGGAAGGAAAATATTAAATCTGTGCTGGCTTAATTAAGTCTTTTTTTTTTTCTGAGGCATTTGAGGTTAAGTGATTTGCCTAGGGTTATACAACTAGAAAGTGTTAAGTCCCTGAGACCAGATTTGATCCTCCAGACGTCAGAGCTAGTGCTCTATCCACTGCACCATCTAGCTGCTCTAGCTTAAGTCTTATCAAATTAATTAAAGATCAATTTTAAATTTCATAATTTACTTCCTTTGATTTTTGTTATTGTGCAAGATTTGAGGCATGTGGTTCTTCTTCATTTCTTAGCCCCCCTTCACTTGAGCACAAGCCTGTACCCTTAGAATATCCTCTGTTTTCTGATCCTCCTCCCTCACCTCTGCCTTCATGGGTGGGAGAAGGAGGAGTGGTAGGGGCTGTGACACCATCCATGCCGCCAGTGCAGAAGTTTTGCCTTCCTATGTGCTAAGGCAAGGCAAAAGAGAAGAGACATTTTACTGCAGTTAGGATTACAATTGATTGCTTTGGATTTTTAGGCAGGGCTGCTGTAGAAGGCCTGCCAACCCTTACACCTATCTTCATCAAATGGAAAATTGATGCAATAGTGTGGGTGGAACAGTGGCCCTTAAACAGTGAAAAAATTCAGGCCCTATTAGATATAGTACAGGAGAAACTAGATCAAGGTCACTTGCAACCTTTTCTAAGTCCTTGGAAATCTCCTGTATTTCCTGTAAAAAAAGAAATCTGGAAAATTGAAGATGTTGACTGATTTGAGAAAAGTAAATGAACAGATGGAAACTATGGGAACTCTTCAACCTGGACTTCCATCTCCTCCTCAGTTGCCTAGAGAATGACCTCTATGGGTTATAGACAGTAAGGATTGTTTCTACTCTATACCTTTGGATAAGGAGGATATGAATAGATTTGCCTTTTCAGTGCCCAGCATTAATTTAGCTGAGCTTTATAAAAGATTTGAATGGCCAGTGTTGCCTCAAGGAATTAAAAATAGCCCTACCATGTATCAAACATATGTGGCTGCTGCTCTTATTCCAGTAAGAAAAGCATTTCCAAAAGTTATGTTATTATATTACATAGATGATATCTTGGGGTATGCACTGAAGAGCAAATGTTAGAAGCATGCCTACAAAAGACCATAGAAACTCTTAAGAAACTACCAATTGTATATAGCCCCCCCAAAAATTCAAAGGCATGATCCTTTTCAATATTTAGGATATGAAGTATATCCCAAGGTACTTATGATACAAAAACTTTAAGAACAGAGAATTTGGACACCTTAAATGACTTTCAGAAATTGATAGGAGATATCCAATGGATGTATCCAGTGTTAAGCTTAAATACTTATCAATTACAACCATTGTATGACATTTTAAAGGGAGACACTGCTTTAAATTCACCGTGCCAGCTTATAAAAGAAGCCTAAGAGGCTCTGAGAAAGGTTGAAGTGGTTTTATCCAATGTGGTTGAAAGAGTCACTCAAAAACCCCTTGGAAATATCAGTTTTTGCTACAAAAGAGGCATCTATAACCGTCCTTCATTAAAGAGATGGTGTCATTATCTGAAGGCAAATTCTTCTTGTTGATTGACAAAGCTCCTGCAAGATATATAGGTATAAATAATATCTATATATCTACATATCTTGCTATATTACCCAGAAAATTTCAGTCAGCTTTAGTATGAGCAATTCCACCTTGTAAATCTCAGGTGGAATAGAATAAGCACCAGGAATTTTGCCACTCAAAAAAACTAAAGGCATTCAAAAGCTTTTCTTCAGTTGTAACTTTAACTAGGGAGGCAAAAACTTCAATCTGGGGTAAATAGTCAGTGGCTTCAGCAGTGATTGATGACAGTCTGCTGAGGACACTATGGAAATCTCCCTGGGGATCAAACATGTCTTTATCACTAATCAACATGACTACATTAGCACTGAATAGTTGAGCTGGACCATAGGTCTTTGATCCATAAATAGTCTTCAGGGTATGATAAAAGCACTTTGTATTGTTACTTTCCATCTCCTTACTGAGCCAAGAATCCTGCATTTTTATATGCTTTCCTTATACTTTATATCTTTGATGGAACTAAATGTTGCCTTCTTAGAGATGGATAAACTATCCTGCTGGTATTTCTTATGGAGATCTGGTTTTTCACTTAGCAGCTTCTGAATTTCCTCATCATTTTTATCAACTTCATTTTGATGTTTTCAACTTTCTTCTGAATTACCCCCTTAATTTTTATCAACTTAAAATTGATGTTTGCAAGTGTTCTGACCCAGATGAGTAAATTCAGTGACAAGTTTCCAAAAACTGCCCATTCCTTTTCTTCTCTATTGTTACAAGTTATGTGGGTAATGGTTTTTTTCTCAATGTCAGAATGAACTATTCCTTCTTAGCGAAGCACTTTTTGATAGTAAGTCTTCTGATAGTTGTCTTATCTTTGGACTGCCATTTTTATTGAATGTGAATATTTAGCCCAGAGAGGATTTATCTATGATTGGTCCATCACTCTGCATCATGCATCACTGCATCCTTCTCACATCCTGTCCATTCCTTCTCCTTACAATCGCATTATCTTTTGAATGCCAATGTTTGGTACAAGAGTGCATCCGGGAAGTTTTGTTGTGTTTTGGTAAATGAAAGACAGTGTTGGTGATAAGAATTCTGGTCATGGGATACACAAGTCTTCAGTATTGAGTGACATTTGCTGCTGGTGTTTTGAATTCCATTCCCCCCCCCAAGGACTCTCCAACATGTTTGGTAGTCTAAGGCTACTCTAGCATGAAAGTCACCCAGAACTACAAGCTTGCTCTCATTTGGAACATTGATGATGAGGTTCTCCAGGTCTTCATAACATTTTTCTTTGACCTTATCAGGATTTGTCGTGGTGGGAGCATAGATACTGATGATGATGGCATGGCATTTTCCTGCAAGTGGCACTTGCATTGTCATGAGTCTTATCCATACAGTGAATACTCAGTAGTAAGCTCCAAACCTCAAGAAAAATGCTGACTACAAGAAGTCTCTGATTTTGTCCTGACTGTTAACTCTGGAGGCAAATGAAGTCTTTGAAACTAAAGTGTATTGTTATGAAGTTGGCTCAAAGATGTAACTTCAGAATTTGAGAATTTTATAACAGTAATCAGTAGGGCTGATAAGATCTTATGACCTTACCTAAGTAGAATGTCCCAAGGAACTTTTACAGAAAGGCCTTTGCTATCCATTTTTAAAATAAAATATATCCAATTAAATATTTAAGTTTTTTAAACAATTTGACCACATTCTTTTAACAGCTCAAAAAAAGTTACTTTTCAAATACTATTTCTAATACAATATTTCCAAAATATCATAAGAAAAAATTTAGAAACATTAATAACCCTTGCTATCCCACTTCAGAGAAAAATAAAAACCTGCATTGGCTTCCCTTCCAGAATAAATTTCCCCAGTGAAAGACTCTGGGAAAAATGATTGTCTTGGCTGAGCTTCGCCAAAAAATAGTTAAGGAAAAAGATTTTTGGACTTTGTCCTCAAGAATGAAGCAAACTCAGAAGGAGAAAACTTTTAAAAGTTTATTATGGCACCAAACCAGGTTCTAAATTCAAATCTCACACTGTTTTTAGAGATGAAGTTTGTAATAAGAGAAGACAGTCCTGATAGGTACACATTTCAAAAGGCTAGTGTTATCTGAGAACAGTTTGCAGTCCAAGTAGTTGAAGATTGCTAAAAGGCTATCAAATCACATTAATTGCTGTTTTGAGGAGGGGGAATCATTTTGCAGGATATAAAATAAAACTACAAAAATAATCAGCATTTATATACATTAATAACAAAACCTGGCAGAAACAGATAGAGAGGGAAATTCCATTTAAAATAACTATAGAAAATATAAACAATCTGGGACTCTAATTGGGATGACAAATCCAATAAATATATGAATACAACTACATGACACTTTTTCACACAAATAAAATCAGACCCAAACAACTGGAAAAAATATCAATTGCTTGTGGATAAACAAAGCTAATATAATAAAAAAGAAAAGAAAGTTCCACCTAAATTACTTTAATTATTCAGTTCCACATCAAATTGCCAAAAAGTTATTTTATAGAGCTACAAAAAATGATAACAGAATTCACTTGGAAGAATAAAAGGTTTTTTAAAATGGGGGAAAAACACAAAGAAGGTGACCTTGTTATATCACACTTGAAACTACATTATAAAGTGGGTATCATCAAAACCATTTTGCTAGAAAATTGTGGTGGACCAGACAGATAGTTTATGTACACAAGATATCATAGTCAATGACAATAGTAGTCTACTAGTTGATAAACCCAAAGACTCCAGCTTCTAGAATAAGAACTCATAATCTGACAAAAATTCCAGACAAAACTGAAAAATAATATGGCAGAAACTAAACATAGAACAACATCTCACTCTCTATACCAAGATAAGATCTAAATAGATTCATGATTTAGACATAAAAGATGATACTATAAGCAAATGAGGAGAGCAAGGAATAGTTTACCTGTCCATCTTTGGAGAAGAGAAGAATTTATGGCCAAAGAAGTAGTATAGAACTATATAAAATGCAAAATGAATAATTTTGATTACATTAAATTAAAATGGTTTTACAAAACAAAACAAATGCATCCAAGATTAGAAGGGAAGCAGAAAATTGGAATAAAATTTTTGTAGCCATTGTTTCTGATAAAGATCTCATTTCTACAATATATAAAGAACTGTGTCAAATTTATAAGGATATGTCATTCCCCAATTGACAAATGGTCAAAGGATATGAACAGACAACTTCCAGATAAAGAAATTAAAGCCATCTGTAGTTATATGAATAAATGCTCAAAATTACCACTTATTAGGGAAATGCAAATTAAAACAACTTTGAGCCACCACTTTATACCTATCAGATCAGCTAAGAAGACAGCAAAAGATGACAAATATTGGAGGGGTAGTGGAAAAAAGTGTACCACTAATGCACTATTATTGGAGTTGTGAATTGATCCAGCCATTCTGGAGAGCATTTTGGAACTGTGCCCAAAGGGCTATAAAACTGTGCATACCTTTTGATTTAACAGTGCCACTACTGATTCTATATCCCAAAGAAATCATAAAACAGGGAAAAGGACCCACACGTGCAAAAATGTGGGAAGTAGCTCTTTTTGTGGTAATAAGGAACTGGAAATTGAACTGATGTCTATCAATTATGGAATGCCTGAATAAGTATATGAATGCAATAGAATCTTATTGTGTTCTATAAGAAACTATGAGCAATTTGATTTCAGAGAAGCCTGGAAAGACTTACATAAACTGATGTTGAGTGAAGTGAGCAGATCCAGGAAAACATTGTACACAGAAACAGCAAGATTATGTGGCGATCACCTATGATAGACTTAGTTCTTCTCAGCAATGGAATGATCCAAGACAATTCCAATAGTTTGGGGATAGAAAATGCTACCTACATCCAGAGACAGAACTATGGAGATTGAATGTGTATGGAAACATAGTATTTTCATCTTGGTTTTTGTTTGCTTTTTCTTTCTCATGGTTTTTCCTTCCTGTTCTGATATTCTTTCATGATGTGGCTAAGGGAAATGTGTTTAAAATGATTGTAAATGTATAACTTATATCAGATTGCTTGCTATTTTGAGGAGGGGAAAGTTAAAGAATGAAAGGAGAAAAAAAATTTGGAACTCAAAATCTTGCAAAAAAAAGAAAACTTTTTACATATAATTTTAAAAATAAAGTATTGAAATGAAAAAAACAACAACAAAAATACATGCAGATTTCCTTTCCTATCTTTGGATTGACATGTATTTTGGCTGCCCTACCTTCCAATAGATACCTGCCATCGTATTTTGGGACACACTCACTTTTGGCCACTCCTTAGAGTAGGCTGGCACATATAACTAGGAAAGGGTTATGTAAAATCATGGGTTCACATATTAATTTATCATTAGTGGCTAAATTCAGTACAATATATGTTTAAGCCAAAGGCCAAAGAAGGCAACATGAAAAGAGATATTCGCTGATTTATCAATTATTCCCCAAACTCGAAGTCTGTGATTCTTCAGACTCACACTGGTCTGCAATCATTGATGTAATCCAACCCCAGATTTTTACAAGTGAAGAAGCTGAAGCCCAAAGTGAGGAAATAATTTGTGAAAGATCTTGAACACAACTCCTTTTCCCCCATTTTCTCACTCCCCCCACCCCTACCCCTACCCCAGGAAAGTATAGCTCCTCCCTAAGACACCAAGTTTCTTCCCAGTTTTGGTATTGATTAAATGGAAAGAGTTCCCACAATCGCAGGAGTTGATAATGTTTTTAATCACTGCAGAGTAGATATTGCTTCCCCTTCTCCTCCCCACCCCCACTCCATCAAACCCCATAATTCACTGTGGAGAGGAGCTTCTTCCCACCACAGCTACAGGACAATAAATCGTCTGGATGATGGAGAAAGGGGAGAGAGAGAGAAAGAGAAGAAGAAGAAGAAGAAGAAGAAGAAGAAGAAGAAGAAGAAGAAGAAGAAGAAGAAGAAGAAGAAGAAGAAGAAGAAGAAGAAGAAGAAGAAGAAGAAGAAGAAGAAGAAGAAGAAGAAGAAGAAGAAAAAGAAAGAGGAGGAAGAAGAGGAGGAGGAGGAGGAAGAGGAAGAGGAGGAGGAGGAAGAAGAGGGAGGAAGAGGAGGAGGAGGAGGAAGAAGGGGAAGAAGAAGAAGAAGAAGAAGAAGAAGAAGAAGAAGAAGAAGAAGAAGAAGAAGAAGAAGAAGAAGAAGAAGAAGAAGAAGAAGAAGAAGAAGAAGAAGAAAGAAGAAAGAAAAGAAGAAAGAAGAAGAAGAAGGAAAGAAGAAGAAAAGAAGAAGAAGAAGAAGAGGAGGAGGAGGAAAAGGAAGGAGGAGGAGGAGGAAGAGGAGGAGGAAGAGGAGGAGGAGGAGAGAAGAAAAAAAGAAGACTTCGAGGTCGGAAGTCCTTTATGCTGCTTCTCTACTCTAGTCCATAATACGTTAATAACGCTTGTTCAGATGCTGAGGCTTTACCAGAAAACTTACTACAAGTCAACTAGCCTGCTTCATTCTGTATAAATTCCACTAGTCCTTTCCCTCAGAAATTTCAAAGTAATGTCTCTTTCCCACGATGAGAGCCTCGTGGCTAACACAACTATAGGTTACACGGACATCCAACCTCTAGGTCTCGTGACACTACTAGGTGCCCGCCTTTTTGCCAGTGAAAGAGGATCGAATGCTAACTACTGTGCTTTGATTTTGCTCTCTCCCCTCGCCGACGTCGACGCAGCGGAAGGCAACGGCTGGGAGCGAGGTTCTAAAGCATTGGCCGCGCGGCGCGTCTGTTGGGCTCAGCTTGCCGACTTCAGATGCGGGAGGAAAACGCAGCTGCAGCCGCTATACAGAAGGTTCTTCCTCGCCATGTTTTGGAAGAAAGTCGTAGCTGCGGGAGTGTTATTACTACTTCATTACAACTCAGCTTTGTGGAGGTAACGGACTAACCTGGGGTAAGGAGTGAGCCATTTCCCTCCGGGAGCTGCGGGCGGCTCTTGTGAGCCGTATGAAGCTTGGAATCAAATGGTTTCAATCTTAATTTTATTAATTCCCTCTCTGTTCGATATCGAAGATAGAGGAGAAAGGCGCTGATCTTAGTACTTCCTTTCCTGATGACCAGGTTTTTGTGATAGCTTTGTCTTCTTCAGAACTCATTCTTTTGCAAACAGTTGGGGAAAAAAAATTTTAAGCAAACAACAATTAAGCAAGAACAGGACCAATATACCTGATTTAATATATCAAAGATTATGTGAGAGAATGGATCTCTTTAGCGCTTTGTATGAAAAGGAAGCTAAGACAACATACTTAGCTCTGTGCTTAGAATGTAAGCTTTTTGAGGGAAGAGACTGGTTTAACCTTTGCACTGCAGCAATCACTTAAAAATACTGGTCGATTATTTCATAGGATTGTTTTGAAAATGAAACAAGATGTCTCACTGAAACCATAACGCACCCTTTCTGGCTAGTAATAGGCAGGAAAAAGTGAGGGGGAGGGGAATAGAAGATTCCTTACCCAGTGGATCAGTGGATCCCCTTGTGGTTTAAGTACTGACGCAGTTATCAGTTTATCTTCACTTATATTAAGTGAAATCTGTAAATATCGATTGCTCAATGTTTTTTTTTTCCTCTGAGATCTACCATAAAAGGATAAATAAGCTGATAACTTTGTTGTTATATAAAATGCCCTTTTATTCTGAGGTCCGTGTTTATTCAGCCCAGTATCCTTTAGCATTTATGACTATAGAATTCTGGGTTGAGAATGCGATTTCAGAATGATGTCTCTGAGAAAAGAAAAGATGCATACAGATTCAATGCAAAAAAAAAATTTACTCTCTTTTCAGAATATTTGCTAAGGCAGAATTAAAAAGGGTACTTTTAATCATATTAGGAAGAGTTTCAATAACAGTTAAATCACAGCATTTTGGGGGACAACCTATTTCCTTTGTCTCTCCTTACTTTCTTACTGGAAGAGAACCTTTCCTCCTACTTTACTGAGAAAATAAGTGAGCTACCTTGGTTTTTTCTACCCCAGACTTCAAAATCCTCTTCACCTTCATCCATACTTGTTTCCCTATTCTTCAATCTTTAAAAAAACAAGATCTTCAAAGCCAGGGAATAGTTTTGTATTTCCAGTATCATGGTAGATAGTAGGGTTTAACAATTTTTTTTTTTTTTGGTTGATTTGGCCCTTCTTTTCAAAGTCAATTCTACTTATGCACTAGATCTAAGCTCTTCCAGTTTTCCTTTCATTTGCTCTTCTTGTTCTATCTTCAGTCCATCCCCAGGAAGTGGTTTCTTTTCAATTGCCTACAGATGTCCTAAAAAACTTACTGGGAGGCTATGAAAATGGAGAGAAGGGGCTCTATACAAAGGGTGTTTCAAAATAGAAGTGACTATTGATAGGTTGAATATTTGGAGTGAAACTGACTTCAGGTATTTTGATATAATAGTATTAGAGATTTGGAAGAAAGAAGGGTTTGGAAGAAAAGATAATGAGTTCTGTTTGGGACATATAGAATTTAAGATGCCTATGGGGAAATATATAGAGAATTGACTCTTAATTTACAAGAAATCAAGCCATTGTCCAATTGATAAGTGGTCAAAGGATATGAACAGACAATTCTCAGACAAAGAAATTGAAACTATTTATAGCCATATGTAAATATGCTCCAAATTATTATTAATCAGCGAAATCCAAATTAAGACAACTCTGAGATACCACTGCACACCTGTCAGATTACCTAGAATGACAGGGAAAGATAATGTGGAATATTGGAGGGGATGTGGAAAAACAGGGACACTGATACATTGTTGGTGGAACTGTAAACACATCCAGCCATTCTGGAGAGCAATTTGGAACTATGCTCAAAAAGTTATCAAACTGTGCATATGCATACCCTTTGATCCTGCAGTGTTTCTATTGGGCTTATACCCCAAAGAGATACTAAAGAAGGGAAAGGGACCTGTATGTTCCAAAATGTTTGTGGCAGCCCTGTTTGTAGTGGCTAGAAGCTGGAAAATGAATGGATGCCCATCAATTGGAGAATGGTTGAGTAAATTGTGGTATATGAATGTTATGTAATATTATTGTTCTGTAAGAAATGACCAGCAGGATGAATACAGAGAGGACTGGTGAGACTTACATGAATTAATGCTAAGTGAAATGAGCAGAACCAGGAGATTATTATATACTTCAACAACAATACTATATGAGGATGTATTCTGAGATGGAAGTGGATTCCTTCGACAAAGAGATCTAACTCAGTTTCAATTGATCAAGGATGGACAGAAGCAGCTACACCCAAAGAAAGAACACTGGGAAATGAATAGAAACTGCTTGCATTTTTGTTTTTCTTCCCGGGTTATTTATACCTTCTGAATCCAATTCTCCCTGTACAACAAGAGAACTGTTCGGTTCTGCACACATATATTGTATCTAGGATATACTGTAACCTATTTAACATGTATAGGACTGCTTGCCATCTTGGGGAGGGGATGAAGGGAGGGAGGGGAAAAATCAGAACAAAAGTGAGTGCAAGGGATAATGTTGTAAAAAATTACCCTGGCATGGGTTCTGTCAATAAAAAGTTATTAAAAAAAAAAAAAAGATGCCTATGGGGCATGCACTTTCAGATATCCAGTACGCAGCTAATGATTCCAGACTGAAATTGAGGAAAGAAGTTAAGAGTTTTAGAGGAACGTGAAATGAATCCATGGGAACCTGATACCAAGCAAGATAGTGTAACAGGGGGATGGGGAGGAGGGGT
The DNA here is from genome assembly GCF_016432865.1 of Antechinus flavipes. Classification (NCBI taxonomy): domain Eukaryota; kingdom Metazoa; phylum Chordata; class Mammalia; order Dasyuromorphia; family Dasyuridae; genus Antechinus; species Antechinus flavipes. The sequence goes on along the minus strand of NC_067401.1, from coordinate 85,024,399 downwards.
GGAGGGGACAAAGCCAAGATGGTGTAGAAAAAAGTCTTTTTCTGAGCTCTCCCCATGATCCTCAAACTAATAGTAAATCTAGCCTCTGAACTGGTTTTGGAGTGACTGAACCCACAAATATTAGGAGTATAGCAATTAACCAGCAGAAGATAATTTCAAAGATCTCCAGAAAAGGTCTGTTTCAATTGGGCACAGAGGGAAATAGGCCAAGTGCCGGTAGGCTGAGCTCATTAGCCAAATGCAGGCAGCGCACAGTCCAGGGTGGTGTGGGCTCCACACACTGGAGAATCTACCAGGAGGAATCTACAGCAGTGTTGGCTACTCTGCTCTGGTAGATCAGCAGACTAGTTATAAGACATTCAATACAAATAACAAAAGGCAAATAGTGCACTCCTAAACACCAGAATTTCCCAGGACCTGGCCATGCCCACTCCAACACCAGAAGTTAGTTAGCACTCACTCAGTGCAGCCACTGCTGCTTTTAGAGGAAGCTTGGACAGTCTCTCCCTTTCCCTAAAATCACACCTCAACTTTTCAAAAAATGAGTAAAAAAGTAAGAAGAACTCTGACCATAAATAGGTTTTATGGCAAAAGAGAAGTTTTCAAACCCTGAGGTCACTAAAAGCAGATTGTCTCCAGATGAAGGCCCAAAGGGTGATATAAATTGTCCCCCTCTCCCAAAGCTCTCTTGAAATTTAAAGGGATTTTTAAAAAGAGCTAGAAGAAAAATGAGGAAAATAAATGAGAACTTTGCCAGAAGTTTTGGAAAGGAAATACAGAAATTATATGAAGAAAACACCTTACAAAATAGATTTAATGAAATGGAAAAAGCATATAACTTCTTACAAAATAGATTTGACAAAATGGAAAAAGAAAACAACTCCCTGAAAAACAGAATTTGTGAAATGAAAAAAGAAAATAACTTCTTAAAAATCAGAATTAGTGAAATTGGGGGAAAAAATCCATAAAACAAAACAACTCATTTAAAAAATCAATTGGCCAACTATAAAAAGAACCAAAAAAGGTAACTGAAGAAAATAATTCACTAAAAGTCAGAACTGAACTAATGGAAATGAATGATTCAATGAGATCAAGAATCAGTCAAGCAAAACCAAAAAAATGAAAAAATAGAAGAAAATGTAAAAGATAGCATAGAAGGAGAAGAGAGCCCTGGACAGACTTGGACAAAAATCCAGCAAAAGAGAATCAGAAGTAATCAAATAGAAGAACCAGGCTAGAGATGTGTCAGAAGTGATCGATAGTGTCAAAGTCTGCAGAGAAGTAATGAAAGACAAGAATTGAGAAATCTATTAGATGTGATAATGAAGACATTATTGGCAACTTTGAAGAGAGGAGTTTCAATTTAAAGATGAGGTCAGAAGACAGACTAAAGAGGAGTTGGAATAAGAGATCTCTTCATAACAGTAGAAGGAGTGGGGAGTATCCACCTCTCCTGCCCTGAAGTTGAGACTAAGATCTCCTATACTATTATTATTGTACTGAAATAGAACTATCTCCTTTAACCTCACTTGATTCTTTTTTTTTTTCCTGAGGCAATTGGGGTTAAGTGACTTGTCCAGGGTCACACAGTTAGGAAGTATTCCATGTCTGAGGCCAGATTTGAACTCAGGTCTTTCCTGACTTCAGGGCCAGCACTCTATCCACTGCTGGCTGACCCTTCACTTGATTCTTTAGATACTTTACTTTTCCACATGTATTTTGTTACTTTTTTCTTGTTCTGCCTTTGATAACCTTTGATAACACTAACTCTTTGATCTCATTGTTATTTGGAATGGGATTTCACATCATATTATTGTTTCTACTTAAGAGAAATGCTGTTCTGTAACTTTGCTGAAGCTACTGATTGTCTCAATATCTTTACTGATTCCTTAGGATTTTAAAAAGCAAATCATCATATCATTAGTAAATAGAAAATTTTTAATCTCCTTTTTACCTCTTTTAAGCCTTTAATTTTTTTATTATCTGATTGCTACTTTTAGCATTTACAGAATGACATTTAATAATAGTGGGAAAAATAGATATCTTTGCTTCATTCTACTAGAAAAATCTGTGTATCCTCATTTCATATTTGCTAATTTGGGGTTCTAGTTACTTTATATGATATTTTAAAAGTCCTCCTATGCCTGTATTCTGTGGATTATTTGGGAAGGGGTGCATGTTGTTCTTTGTCAAAGGCTTTTTTTGAATCTATTTTGATAATCATGTGGCTTTGATTGTTTTAATTTTTATTATGATGTTGATCTTCTAATTTTAAACTATCCTTTCATCCCCAGTCTAAATATGACTTTTAACATAATGATTTCTTTGATCAATATAAGTTGTTTGATAGGAATTAATTTGAAAGTTTTCTAATTGTTAATATTGTTCTCTGGTTTTCCTATACTTTATCCTTTCCTAGTTTTAAATATTAAACTATATTTCTCTCATTAAAAAGAATCTGGTAGGATTCTGTCTTTTTCAATTTTTAAGAGTCATTTCAATAATATTAGCACCAAATATTATTTTAATGTTTGATAAAATTGTCTGAGGAATCTATTAGAACCAGGGTTTTTTTTTTTTTTAATTTGGTAATCTTTTAATAACTAGTTTTATTTTTTCTGAGATTGGATTTTTTATAATATTTAATTTCATTTTTTATGTTTTTTATTTTCAAGGTATTTCTCTTTTTTATATGCGTTCTCTTGGTAGCCCATAACTGTGAAAAAAATAGGTTCTGATAATTTTTTTAAATTTTCTTTTGGTTTGTTGTGGTTTACCTTGTTCATATACTCTTTTGTTGATTTCTTTTTCTGTTCTCTTTAAAATCAAATTGATGAAAGAGTTATCAGTATTATTATCCTTTCAGATTTATCATTTCAATAGAATTTTCTGTAAATTTCTATTTATCATTTTCTATAGTTATTTATCCTCTTATTTTTTAATATCTCCTCTTATATAATTATTTTAGCTTAGTTTATTACTATTTTTAAATGTCTATTTCGTCCATTAATCCTTTTTTTTTTTACCTTTGTTAGTGTTATTTCTTCCTAATAACTGCCCTCCAAAAAAATTGATGTTATTTCATTTTTCCCCATAATTATTGTTTTTATGATTTCTTCTTTAATCTACTCATTATGTAAGTTTTTGTCATTAGGTTTCCATTTGGATCTGTGTCTTTTGTTCATGCTTCCAAAACTGATCACTATTTTTGCTGCATTATATATATTTACAATTCTTCCTTTTTATATTTGTTTGCTATAACTCTGTGCTCTAATACATGGTAATTTTTTTTAAATTCTATGTGTGCTGAGAAATATGTATTTTTGAATTCAGATAATTTTTTCTTTTTGCATTTAGAAGTTGATGCATTAGATAGAGCATATCAGCTCTAAATTTGTTTGTAGATTATTAGTTCCTTTCTGCATAATGTAATTTCCATGTTTAACTCTTTATGTTCTCATTTTTGTTTTTGCTTTGTCTAAAAACACAATTGCAACTCCTGTTTCTTTGGATTCACCAGATAAGAAGCATATTTTACTTCAGCCTTTCATTTTTATTCAGCATATGTCTTTACTTTTTAGATATGTATCCTGTAAGAAACAAATTGTGAGGTTTTATTTTTCTATCTTATCATTCACTTTTTTATTTTGTTAGATTATATGATTATACAAGGGATTTAAAGGGATTTAAAATTAGGAGCATCTGGTTTATATATTCCTCCATTTGTATCAAATACGTTTTTCCCAAATTAGGATTTTGTCTCCTCTTCCTCTATAAATGTAATACTTTGTGTCTTCAATTATTTTAACTTCATCTCCTCTAAGACAACACTATTTCCACCATTTTTCTTTCCCTCACTTCAAGCTCCTCCCTCCATTTGTTGGTCTTTCTTCTGATTTTGGAGTACTTAACTTCATAATTTCTTTTTCTTTCTTCCTTTCATAAAGTTACTTAAATCTTCCCTTCTTTTTTCTACTCAAATAGGCAAATAAAATCCCCTTTCTTTCCCTTCCTCTTTGATTTATTTTATTAAGTTTTACTTTCATTTTCTGCATTTTTCTATTAAAAAATAGATTTCATTATCTTTATAATATCTCTGCCCTTTTGATCTTTCAAAGACTTTTATTCTTTGGTTCATGGCCCCTTTGCTTATTTAGTCCTTTAATCTAGGTATTCCCCATAGAATTAATGTTTTTAAGATACTTTTTTGAAGTTCTCTCTTCTAAACAGTTTCAATGCTATTGCAACATAGACCTTGGGCCCTTTTATGTTTGTGCCTCACTCCAGAAATACTGGTTTTTGAAGATGATGTAGAGGATAGAAGTATTGTTTTATGTAAAGAATTTCCATTTGTTCCTGATGTTGACATTCATTCCTACTATTTGCCCTCCCTACAATCATTTTTTCCACTAGTCAAGAAATTTTTGTTTGTTTATATCAGTGGTTCTCAAAGTATGGTCTAGAGAATCCTGGGGATCTCTGAAACCCTTTTAGAGGGTCTACAAATTCAAAAATAGTTTTTATTTCCAATATGGTAAATGTCTATAAATATAATCCAGATAAACAAAAACTCTTTGGAGAGATCCTCAATAATTTTTAATAGGATAAAGATACTGAAAAAAAAAAGTTTGAGAACCACTGGCTATATCTTCTCTCCCTTCTAGGTGTCAATTATTAACACTGTTTCCTTACTCTTATGAAGCAAAGTGAATTGTCACTAAATACCTTATCTTTTCAGACTATACTCATTGTAATGTTACCATTTCCATTTATGGAAACTCTTCACTGGTTATATTCTTCACTGGGACTTCTTCCCACTATTTCTTCCATCTATTCCCCTATTTTATTTCCTTCCTTTACTCCTCATTCATTTTCCTCCAAACCCACTTCTTCCTAGGAGACTATAGGACTTATTTTCCTTTGTTGTTAAATCATTATTTGATTAGGTTACATCATATATTTTCCCCCTTATCTATTTCTTCACACTATTATTATCCTCATATTCTGTTATTCATTCCTTCAGCCAAAAAAATAATTCATTGTTAGCAGGATGTTAAAGAGGGTTAGTCCATGATCTTTCATTTAGTCCATGATATTTCAAAAAAATAATTCATTTGTTTGCAGGATGTTAAAGAGGTTTAGTCCATGTATTTCTAGCTTCATTCTTTCTATTTGACCTGCTTTCACTCTTCTCTTTGTGTACTTTTAAAAAGAAATCTCTTACTGATCTGTTTTTTTATTGTTACTGTATTTGTTGCCTTTTATTTCTGTTTCAGTCTGATTGTTTAAAAAAGTTGGTTCAGAACTTTTTGTCTTTAAAGGGAAATGTGTTTGAGGACCTCTTTTTATTGAACATCCATTTTATTATTAATATTATTATTAGAAAATCTCACTTTTACAGGGTTTGTCACCTTGGTTTGCACCTTAAGATCACATACTCTTTGGAATGTATTGTTCTATTCTGTCTTCCAATTTCTGGTGCATACAAAAGTCATGTGTTATTCAAATTTCCTTTCCTTTCTATTTGAAGATCCTTCTACAAGTCACTTGCAAAATGTATTGTCCCTCATTGAAATTGTTCAATTTAACTGTTACATATCTTCAAATTGCAACATGAGCTTTTTGTTTTGTTTTGTTTTTGTAAACAAAAACAAATTGTTGTGGATTCTTTCAATTGCCCCTTGTTTGGTTTTCTGAAAATCAGGTCAGTTGTTTTATTTTGTTTCTTATTATTTCTTATAGTATGGCATTCAGGTTTTCTGATTTGTCATGTTCTTTGGGGAGATCTATCATCCTTGCATTGTTTCTATGCATTTTGTTTCTGAGATCAGTGTGTTTTACTTGAATAGAAATCATGTTTTCTTTGAATTTTATTGCTTCTTGCTTCTCTTCTTTCAGACTTGTTCTTCATTTTTGTGTATTTTTATTCTCAATCAGTTCTCCATTTTGTTTTTTTAGTGAAAGTTGCCACCATAGATTCAAGTTTTTTCTATTTTATTGGTTACTTCTGCTGTGCAGATCACAAATTCTGCTTTTACATTTCTTATTTCTAATTTTTAAATTAGTTGGAAATCTTTCTCCATGGTTCCATTCTCTCTTGGGAATCCACAAGGGCCTTTACCTTAGGAGGTGTTGATTCATTTTCCTTTGTCTTATTATGTTTATTTATAAATGTCATTTATTTATTTATAAATTATAAATATAAATTTATTTAGCTGATCATAGGCTCTATTATGTTATTAACACTTTCTCTATTGGTTTATCTGCTAAAGGTTTTTAACTTAAGTTTTCTGTCCCCTGAGATTTTTGTGATTTTAGTCTTTTTTTCCTTATATCTTATTGTTTCTCATTTTCTGATCACTTCTTTGGTGGCGACTATCTTGGGAACTAGACTTCAAAGTTGTGTTGATCTCGTTTCATGCTTGGCAATTTGTTTCTTTGGTTTCAGTCTCTTTCCCAAAAGATTTATGAGGGAATAAAGCTGATCCCAGTTGAATGCTGGGCCCTTTCCAGTTTAATTGAGCATCACATGGCTGTCATCCTGCTCCAGTTCTCTCTGTTTCTCATTTCTGTAGCTGAACTTTGTTGTATCATAGAGTACTGCCAGGTTATAAACCCAGATAGCAAACTTCTGATTTTTTGTGGTCCAGAAAAGAGAGGACAGAAAGAATGCAGTTGATTTTTATTGCAAATCTATAGGTCAGCTTCTGTAGTTCTACTTGAGTATGATGACTGGTAGGGTGCAGAATGCTTCATGGGTACATTAGGGGTTAGGATTCGCTTTGTCTAATGTTGGTTCTTCTTATTGTCACATTATTAGGGTTCTTGGTGTCATAGTTCATGGAGATGATGGAAATTGCTCCATCTCTTAGACATAATTCATATTTTGGAGAAATTGGAAAAGTGATTGGAAAAAATGTCTAGTCCTACAACTTTTTAGTCACAAGACCAAAACTATCCTATCTTTGAATTTTTAAATGTTTCAATTGCCATCACAATGCTCAGCCCTCCTTTCTCCCTCAAAACTGTACCCCCAATAAAAACTAAGAGGAAAAAAAGAGAAAAAAAATCTAACAAATAACCATAGTCAAGTCATGTGAATTTACATAAAGGTCAGATCCAAAAAATGTATGTTTTTTTCCTTATCCTAAGTTCATCACCTTGCGTCAGAATATAGCAATTTTCATGATATATTGGCCGAAGATATGGTTGGTCATTGCATTGATTACAGCAGAATGTCTAACTTTTTCCACTCATGATACCTTTTCTTTTTTTCCATTTGTTTAATATTTTACTGTTACATGTAAAACAATTTTTTAATTTGTTTTTAAAGTCTTAGATTCCAGATTTTCTCCCTTCTTCCTTCCTCTTCATCCCTATTAAGAAGACACATAAGCAATTATGCAAAACATTTCCATAAAAGTCATATTATGAAAGAAAACATAGATCTGCCCCATAAAAACCCTCAAGAAAAGTTTTTTTTTTTTTTTAAGAAGTATACTTCAATTTGTACTCAACACAATCAGTTCTTTCTCTGGTAATGGATAGCATTTTTCATCATAAGTCCTTCAGAGTAGTCTTGGTTCATTGTACTGCCGAGAAAAGCAAAATCATTCACTACTAAAATCCTCCAGTATTGATATTACTTTGTACACAGTACATTTCCCTTTGCATGAGTTCATGGGGGACTTTTCAAGTTTTTCTGACAGCACCCTGCTCATTTCTTATAAAACAATAGTATTCCATTATAATCACATACCATAATTTATTCATCCATTCCTCAATTGATGGGCATTCTCTCAATTTCCAATTCTTTGCATTGAAAAAAAGAGCTATTATAAATATTTTTGTATTTATAAGTCCTTTTCCTCTTTTAAAAAAAAAATCTCTTTGGAGATACATGCCTACTAGTGGTATTGTTAGGTCTAACTAAGGGTATGCGTGATTTTACAACCTTTTGGGCATAGTTCCAAATTGCTCTGCAGGATGGTTGAATCAGTTCACAATTCCACCAACAATTTTTTCCCACATTCTTCCAAACATTTGTCATTTTCTTTTTTTTGGCTCACTAGATAATCTAACAGGTATAAGGGTGTATCACACAATTGTTTCAGTTGACATTTCTTCAATCAATAGTGAATTAGAGTATTTTTTAGTGTAGTTATAAATAGCTTGATTAATTCATTTGAAAACTAGTCACATCTTTTTATCATTTATCAATTTAAGAATGGCTCTTATTTTTATAAATTTGACTCAGTTCCCTATACATTTGAGAAATGAGGTTTTCATCAGAGAAATTTGCTTCAAAGTATTCTGCACAATTATTATTGCTAACTGTACTTCTCCTGTTCTATTCTCTCTCTCCTTCATCTCGTCCTTCTGATCACCCTCTTCCCCAATGTGTCCTCCCTCTGTCACCCTTCCCCCTTCTTGTATTCACTTCCTCTCCTGCATTACTGCTGGGTAAGACAGATTTCTAGTATCCATATTGAGTATGTATGTTATTTCCTCTTTGAGTCAATTGTAATGAGAGTAAGGTTCTCTCTCCCCCTTCACTCCTCTTTTTCCTCTCCAGTATAAGAGCTTTTTCTTGCCTCTTTTATGGCAGAAAATTTATTCCATTGCACTTTTCCCTTTCTCCCAGTGCATTCCTCTCTCATCCCTTAATTTTATTTTTCAAATATTATTCCTTCATATTCAACTCCACTTATGTCCTCTGTATGCGTGTATATATCTGTATGTATGTATGTATTTATGTATGTATATATATATATATGTATATATATATATATATGTATATATATATATATATATATATATATATATATATATATATATATATATATATGTATATATTTTCCTGAGTAGGTGATTCTTGGTTATAAAATCCTAGCTCCTTTGCTCTCTGGAATATCATATTTCAGGTCCTCTGATCCTTTGATGTAGAAGCTTCTAAATTTTGTGTCATCCTGACTATGGTTCTACCATACTTGAATTGTTTGTTTCTGGGTGCTGGCAAGATTTTCTCATTGTCCTGGGAGTTACAAAATTTAGCTATAATATGCCCGAGAGTTTTCATCTTGGTATGGCTTTCAGATATTAGTAGATTTTTTCACTTTCTATTTTACCTTCTAGTTCTTGATTATTAGGACAGTTTTCCTTAATGTTTTTTGATCATGGTTTCATGTAGACCAATAATTTTAAACTTATTTCTCCTGAATCTATTTTCCAGATCAGTTGTTTTTCCAATGAGATATTTCACATTGTTTTCTATTTTTCCATTTTTTCCATTTTGTTTTATTGTTTCTTGATTTTTCATAGTCATTAGCTTCCATTTGCTTAATTCTAATTTTTAAGGAATTACTTTTTTCAATGAGCTTTTTTTGTACCTTCTTTCCTATTTAGCCAATTTGCTTTTTAAGACATTTTTTCTCCTCATTACCTTTTTGTATTTTCTTTTGCACTACTTCCAATTTTTCCTCTTATTTGATTTACAAAATCCTTTTTGAGTTCTTCCATGACCTGAGACCAATTCTTACTTTTCTTGGAAGCTTTGAATGTAGCAGCTTTGACTTTGTTATCTTCTTCTGAGTATGTATTTTCATCTAGTTGGTCACTACTGTTACTCTCTATGAGAGCACCTATTCACTTTCACAGTAATATCATTTATTGATTGTTTCCCCCAGAATCCTGTCTCCTAAAAATATTCAACTTTTGGCCTCTACCTCCCTCCTTATGGTGAAAAATAAGGATGTATACAAGGAAGGAAAGGCAATCAACATTACTAAACTGTAGTTGGAATTATAAAACCCTGCTCCTTTGCCCTTTCTCTCTTCAGCTCAGATAATGATTCTTACTTTCCCCCAAAATTTAATATCCTTTATAATGTACATTCTAGAGCTTAAATGTTTTGTTTATGACCAATCCTTACTCAAGCACTCATTCTTTCCCAAATTCTGACTCTTCCTCACTCTGTCCCTTTATTTTGAATTTAATTTAGTTAGACACTTAATTTAAATTCTTTGCTTGTGCTATCTTGCTATACTTGATTAAGATGAGGATGAATTTCATGAGATAGCTTGCTTCATCTATCCAGTCTTCATATTTATATATTCTTCTTATACACTACAATTATTAAAAATACTAAATTTCTCCCTCTTATTCTTTATTTGTTTATTTCTTGGTTTCTTTTCTCTTCTCTTTTCTTTACTCTCTTAAAAAACACACAAAACAACAAAACTATTCTTATGGCTGATTTTATCTTTTATTCATCTCTCTGATGCTCAGAGGCTATGGGGTTCTGAAATGACCGTGATTCCCCCTTCTGTCCCTTCTGATCCCTTGGAAGTAAGCACTTCCCTATCACTTAAGCGCTTTAAAAAGTCCAAATGTATTCTTCCAGGTTTGTCTCATCTCTGCTGTTTGTAATTCAAAGATTATTCCCAGCTGTAGTAGGAATGCTTACAAGTAATTTGTTCTAGTAAAGTTACATATTTTTTTCTTATAGGATTAAATAGTTTTTCAAGATAAGTAATACTTACTTAAGATTCTTTTCTTTTGCTTTTGTATATGATAGTATTCCTGCAAAATCTTGTGAGATGTTGGCTGCAATTCTCTTTCTATTCAATCATTTTCTTCCTGGTTGCTTACATATTTTTATTTGACCTAGAAACTCTGGATTTAATTGTATTATTATTTTGAAGATTCTTTCAGGATGTGATCTCCTGACTTATTATATTTTCATTTTGTTCACTTTTTAAAATATTTCATTTATGATATTTTAAAATATCTTAATTAAAGGGTTTTTTTTAAAAAAAATCAGTTATGGTTTTCTGTGATTCAGTATTTCTTGAATTGTTTCTTTGTCTGGTTTTCAAGGTCACTTATTATATTAGTTTTAATTTTTCAATGCATTGCTTTCTAAAACTTATTTCTTGGGTCTCCCCTTACTCACAGATTACTTTTCCCTTAGAAGTGACAAAACTCTCCTTGGAACTTGTTTAACTCTAGACTCACTTGATACAGCTTCCTGATCACCTAAAGAAATAAAACATTTCTCTCCAATATCCCCCACCCGAAATAGTAGTCAGGTCTCTCTGAGTTAGTGAATACTTGAAGATAATACAACTTATGTATGTGCCCTGCTGACCAGATAGTTTCCATATTGAGATGAGAGGGACCATGTGTATAGAAGCTAAAGGCCTCAACATCCTTATTGCATATCCTTGCTTGGTTATTTCAAGGTATACCTTCTTTGGTTAACTTCTCAGTGATTTGCAACTATCTCATTTTATCCAAATTTGAACCTGAACAAAGTACTTGTAGTTGAGTCAGCTAGATGATGCAATGTATAGAATGATGGATCTGGAGTCAGCCTCAGATACTGAGTGTGTGATCTTTGGCAAGTCACTTAATCACTCTGCCTCAGATTCCTCAACTATAACATGGAGATAATCATAGCACCCATTTCACAGAATTCTTGTGAGGATCAAAAGAGATATTTCAAAGCACTTAGGACCTAGGACATAGTAGATGCTGTATAAATAAATAAATAAATAAATAAATAAATAAATAAATAAATAAATAAATGAATGAATGAATGAATGAATGAATGAATGAATAAATAAATAAGTGAATAAATAACCCCCTTGCTTTCCCCTACTAGCATGAGGTTTACCCTAATGGTTGTATTAATCACCTTTTGTCTTCTTTTTATCCCACTGATTTACAGTAAAATTGACTATCTGGCTAAGATTTTTCCACTTTTTACTAGAGGTTTCTTACTCTTTTAATCCTATAATTTGTACCTCTTTTTTCATTTCTTCCATACATTCTTGTCCTTATTGTTTCTAGGTTCTTCCTATATATTTCAAAAGTTCAAATACTACTTCTAATATGTAGGAAAGATATTTAACCTCTTGATCTTAGGCAGTTCTCTTAATTTATATCTACTAAATCAACTATTGACATTTTGTGGGAAAATTAATGTAAATGTTAACATTTGATACTTTTTTCCATAGGTATAGAATAAATTCTAAAAATTATGATGTTTTCAGCACCAGAACAACTGTAAGTATATGATGATTTGAGTTTTTAAAAAATAATACTTATTTGTACATAATTCCATAAATCAACTGAGGACAAACTCAAACAGAAGTGACCTGATATTTTACCATTGGCTTTCAGCTGCTGCTCTTCATTAATTAAAAGATTTCTCTCAACATTTAGTCATGGAAGAGAAAGATAAAAGCTATTCCTTTGTTTTTCTTCATTTAGGCAGAAAAGTAAAATCCTAATACTGGATGCCTACTTGTCCTAACAAATTCAATACGATGGTTGTCCCAAAATTTCTTTTCAGACTAGCTAATTATTTACTTTTAACTAGTCACTCAATTTAAATTCTTATAGTCTTAACAAAGGCAACTTTGAAAGAATGTGGGAAGGGAATGAACAGAAATTACATGCCTACTTGTGTACCATGTCAGGGCCATCTCTAGCCATTTTTGATCAATATCTTGCCATTAGACCCAGATGGCTTTTGAGGAGAAATTGAGGCTGATTACTTTGTACAACCCTCTCACACTTAAATCCAATTCACTTACATGTCATGGTATCACCTCCCTGATATCATGGTCCTCTTTGAGAATAATGGACAAAGAGCAACAACAACAACTATGGGCCTTGTATTGTGCTAAGCACTTTATAACTATTATTTCATTTGATCCTCAAGACAATCCTGTAAGGTAAATGCTATTATGATTCCCATTTTGCAGCTCAGGAAACTAAGGCAGACAGAGGTTAAGTGATTTGACTCAGGGCCACACAATTAATAAGTATCTGAAGCCAAATTTGAATCTTCCTGATTCTTGGCATGATGCCCCATCCATCCACTGTACCATCTAGCTGCCCTAATTACATTTATAGAGACTTGTGTGAAAATGCATTTGATGAAGATAATTTATTTTAAAAAGGATCTTAGCCTCTAAGTGCTTCCTAACTTCCCCAGCATAAGAGGAAGATTGTTCTCTCTCTACCAGCTTTCCTAATGAAGTAAGGTGAAGGACAGAAGTTCAGAGCAAGCCCTCTAGTCCCAGTCCAGGAATTGGTTATTTTTCTATACCCAGATCTTATAAGACATCTATGAGGTAGAAAAAGAAAAGACTAGTCTGGATTTAAAGTGTTTAAAGTTGTTATAAACATTCCTTTTTTGTATATTTTTTAGATCTATTTAGAATATGAAGGACCAAATTTTATAGAATGGGAAGCCCCAGAAGATTGTGCCATTTCAAATCAAAGGTAATATTTTTTAATAATTAAAATGGTTATGTATGCATGTATATATACCTGTATATTACATACACTTGTATTTAATGAACCTTCAGATTTATCTTGTAGTTGAGTTGCTAAGATCTGAAAAGAATTTCTGAGAATTATGCTAGAAAGATTACTTTTAAACTAGGAAAAAAATTATTGAAAATTGATGAAGACAGAGGTTCAGCCAAAGGTTGTTAAATTAAATGAGATAATATATATAAAGTAATTTCATCAACAAATCATCTAAAGAACAAATCAATGAATTTGATCAAGTAACTAAAACGTTAGAAAATCCAGTAAATGAAAATTACATCAAAATGAAAAAGATAATTGTCAAATCCCAAAGAAATAAAATTGAAAACAGCCCAACCACTAGATTAATAAATTAGATTATGTGGTTTAAAAGTAGAAAAATTAATTAAACCACCATCTAATATGATTTTGAAAAGAAAGAAGAAAACTGAATTTCTGACATTAAAAAAATGAAAAAACAGATTCACAACAAATGAAGGAAAAATAAAATAAGTTCTTGAAAGCTTTTATGTACCCTCTTATGCCAATGTAATTGAGAAATTAAATGAATGACTATTTATAAAATATAAAAAAAACCAGATTAACAGAATAAGACATAATGAATTTAAATTTTAAAAACCCAATCTCAGAAAAACAAATTGAATGAAAAATGGTGAGATTCCCAAAGGGAAAAAAGAAATTCTATAGGCAGATTTATTAATGACTCTATCAAACATTTTTTTTTGTTTTTTTTTTTAATTTTTTATTTAATAATTACATTATATTTACACTCATTTCTGTTCCGATTTTTTTTCCCCCTCCCTCCCTCCACCCCCTCCCCTAGATGGCAAGCAGTCCTTTATATGTTGGATATGTTGCAGTATATCCTAGATACAATATATGTTTGCAGAACCGAACAGTTCTCTTGTTGCGTAGGGAGAATTGGATTCAGAAGGTATAAATAATCCGGGAAGAAAAACAAAAATGCAGATAGTTCACATTCGTTTCCCAGTATTCTTTCTTTGGGTGTAGCTGCTTTTGTCCGTCATTTATCAATTGAAACTCAGGTCTCTTTGTCAAAGAAATCCACTTCCATCAAAATATGTCCTCATACAATATCGTTGTCGAAGTGTATAATGATCTCCTGGTTCTGCTCATTTCACTTAGCATCAGTTCATGTAGGTCTCTCCAAGCCTCTCTGTATTCATCCTGCTGGTCATTTCTTACAGAACAATAATATTCCATAACATTCATATACCACAATTTACCCAGCCATTCTCCAATTGATGGGCATCCATTCATTTTCCAGTTTCTAGCCACTACAAACAGGGCTGCTACAAACATTTTGGCACATACAGGTCCCTTTCCCTTCTTTAGTATTTCTTTGGGATATAAGCCCAATAGAAACACTGCTGGATCAAAGGATATGCACATTTTGATAATTTTTTGGGCATAATTCCAGATTGCTCTCCAGAATGGTTGGATTCGTTCACAACTCCACCAACAATGTATTAGTGTCCCAGTTTTCCCGCATCCCCTCCAACATTCATCATTATTTTTTCCTGTCATCTTAGCCAATCTGACAGGTGTGTAGTGGTATCTCAGAGTTGTCTTAATTTGCATTTCTCTGATCAATAATGATTTGGAACACTCTTTCATATGAGTGGTAATAGTTTCAATCTCATCCTCTGAAAATTGTCTGTTCATATCCTTTGACCATTTATCAATTGGAGAATGGCTTGATTTCTTATAAATTTGAGTCAGTTCTCTATATATTTTGGAAATGAGGCCTTTATCAGAACCTTTAACTGTGAAAATGTTTTCCCAGTTTGTTGCTTCCCTTCTAATCTTGTTTGCATTAGTTTTATTTGTACAAAGGCTTTTTAATTTGATGTAATCGAAATTTTCTATTCTGTGATCAGTAATGGTCTCTAGTTCATCTTTGGTCACAAATTTCTTTCTCCTCCACAAGTCTGAGAGATAAACTATTCTATGTTCCTCTAATTTATTTATAATCTCGTTCTTTATGCCTAGGTCATAGACCCATTTTGATCTTATCTTGGTATATGGTGTTAAGTGTGGGTCCATGCCTAATTTCTGCCATACTAATTTCCAATTATCCCAGCAGTTTTTATCAAATAATGAATTCTTTTCCCAGAAGTTAGGGGCTTTGGGTTTGTCAAACACTAGATTGCTATAGTTGACTATTCTGTCTTGTGAACCTAGCCTTTTCCACTGATCCACTAATCTATTTCTTAGCCAATACCAAATGGTTTTGGTGACTGCTGCTTTATAATATAATTTTAGATCAGGTACAGCTAGGCCACCTTCATTTGATTTTTTTTTCATTAATTCCCTTGAGATTCTCGACTTTTTATTGTTCCATATGAATTTTGTTGTTATTTTTTCTAGATCAATAAAATATTTTCTTGGAAGTCTGATTGGTATAGCACTAAATAAATAGATTAGTTTAGGGAGTATTGTCATCTTTATTATGTTCGCTCGGCCGATCCAAGAGCACTTAATATTTTTCCAATTATTTAAGTCTGACTTTATTTGTGTGGAGACTTTTTTATAATTTTGCTCATATAATTCCTGACTTTCCTTTGGTAGATAGATTCCCAAATATTTTATGGTATCAACAGTTATTCTGAATGGAATTTCTCTTTGTATCTCTTGCTGTTGGGTTTTGTTGGTGATGTATAAAAATGCTGAGGATTTATGGGGATTTATTTTGTAGCCAGCTACTTTGCTAAAATTATGAATTATTTCCAATAGCTTTTTGGTAGAATCTCTGGGGTTCTCTAGGTATACCATCATATCATCTGCAAAGAGTGATAGTTTGGTTTCCTCATTGCCTACTCTAATTCCTTTTATATCTTTCTCGACTCTTATTGCCGAGGCTAGTGTTTCTAATACGATATTAAATAATAATGGTGATAGTGGGCAACCTTGCTTCACTCCAGATCTTACTGGGAAAGGTTCCAGTTTTTCCCCATTGCATATGATGCTTACTGATGGTTTTAAATATATGCTCCTGACTATTTTAAGGAAAAGTCCATTTATTCCTATGCTCTCAAGTGTTTTTATTAGGAATGGATGTTGGATTTTATCAAATGCTTTTTCTGCATCTATTGAGATGATCATGTGGTTTTTGTTTGTTTGGTTATTGATATAGTCAATTATGCTAATAGTTTTCCTAATATTGAACCAGCCCTGCATTCCTGGTATAAATCCTACTTGGTCATAGTGTATTATCCCGGTGACAATTTTCTGTAATCTTTTTGCTAATATTTTATTTAAGATTTTAGCATCAATATTCATTAGGGAGATTGGTCTATAATTTTCTTTCTCTGTTTTCAGCCTACCTGGTTTAGGTATCAGTACCATATCTGTGTCATAAAAGGAGTTTGGTAGGACTC
Source organism: Antechinus flavipes (assembly GCF_016432865.1). Classification (NCBI taxonomy): domain Eukaryota; kingdom Metazoa; phylum Chordata; class Mammalia; order Dasyuromorphia; family Dasyuridae; genus Antechinus; species Antechinus flavipes. The sequence goes on along the minus strand of NC_067401.1, from coordinate 85,007,651 downwards.
CTTCAATCCCTATTTTTTCAAATAGTTTATATAACATTGGAGTTAATTGTTCTTTAAATGTTTGGTAGAATTCACATGTAAATCCATCTGGTCCTGGGGATTTTTTCTTAGGGAGTTGATTGATAGTTTGTTCTATTTCTTTTTCTGAGATGGGACTGTTTAGGATATTTACTTCTTCCTCTGTTAGTTTGGGCAAGCTGTATTTTTGGAGGTATTTTTCTATTTCATTTAAGTTGTCGAATTTATTGGCATAAAGTTGGGCAAAGTAACTCCTAATTATTGCTCTAATTTCCTCTTCGTTAGTGGTGAGTTCTCCCTTTTCATTTTTAAGACTAACAATTTGATTTTCCTCTTTCCTTTTTTTAATCAGATTTACTAAGGGTTTGTCTATTTTGTTGGTTTTTTCATAGAACCAACTCTTAGTTTTATTAATCAATTCAATAGTTTTTTTACTTTCAATTTTATTGATCTCACCTTTTACTTTTAGAATTTCAAGTTTAGTGTTTGACTGGGGGGTTTTAATTTGTTCCTTTTCTAGCATTTTTAATTGCAAACCCAATTCATTGACCTTCTCTTTCTCTATTTTATACAAATAGGCCTCTAGAGATATGAAATTTCCCCTTATTACCGCTTTGGCTGCATCCCATACATTTTGGTATGATGTCTCATTATTATCGTTTTCTTGGGTGAAGTTATTAATTATGTCTATGATTTGCTGTTTTACCCAATCATTCTTTAGTATGAGATTATTTAGTTTCCAATTATTTTTTGGTCTACTTCCCCCTGCTTTTTTGTTGAATGTAATTTTCATTGCATCGTGGTCTGAAAAGGATGCATTTACTATTTCTGCCTTACTACATTTGAGTTTGAGGTTTTTATGTCCTAATATATGGTCAATTTTTGTATAGGTTCCATGAACTGCTGAAAAGAAAGTGTATTCCTTTCTGTCTCCATTACATTTTCTCCAGAGATCTATCATATCTAGCTTTTCTAGTATTCTGTTTACCTCTTTGACTTCTTTCTTATTTATTTTCTGGTTTGATTTATCTAATTCTGAGAGTGCAAGGTTAAGATCTCCCATTATTATAGTTTTACTGTCTATTTCTTCTTGCAGCTCTCTTAGTTTCTCTTTTAAGAATTTAGATGCTACCCCACTTGGTGCATATATGTTTAATATAGATAGTGCTTCATTATCCATGCTACCCTTTAGCAAGATATAGTGTCCTTCCTTATCTCTTTTAATTAGGTCAATTTTTGCTTTAGCTTGATCTGAGATCAGGATGGCTACCCCTGCTTTTTTGACTTCACCTGAAGCATAGTAGATTTTGCTCCAACCTTTTACCTTTAACCTGCATGTATCTCCCCGCTTCAGGTGTGTTTCCTGTAAACAACATATTGTAGGATTCTGGCTTTTAATCCATTCTGCTAACCGCTTCCTCTTTATAGGGGAGTTTACCCCGTTCACGTTTATGGTTAGAATGACCAATTCTGTATTACTTGCCATCTTGTTAACCCCGGTTTATGCTTTCCTCCCTTCTTTCCCCTTTCCCCCCCTTCCAAGTATTAAGCTTGTGAGCACCCCTTGCTTCTCACAGCCCTCCCTTTTTAGTGTCCCTCCCCCCGCCTTAGAGTTCCTCCCCCTATCTTACCCCTTTCCCTCCCAGTTCCCGTATTCCCTTCCGCTTAGCTTATTCCTTCCCTTTCCACTTTTCCCTTCTCACTTTTCAATGAGATGGGAGAAGTTTCACCATAGATTGAATATGTCTTAAGATTTTTCACTTAAAGCCAATTCTGAAGGCAGTAAGATACCCACTATATTCATCCCCCTCCATTCTTTCTCTCAGATATAATAGGTTTCCTATGCCTCTTCATGAGATGTACTACCCCCACTTTACCCTTTTTCTGGTACAATGTCCTTTCCACATCAATTTCTAGAACAAGGTATACATGTATTCTTTATACATCTATATAGTCAAAATATAGTTCCCAAGATTAATCTTTACCTTTTTAGATTTCTCTTGAGTTCTATATTTGTAGATCAAACTTTTTGTTAAGTTCTGGTTTTTTCATCAGAAATAGATGAAATTCGCTTACTTCGTTGAATGTCCATCTTCTTCCCTGGAAAAAGATGCTCATTCTCGCTGGGTAAGTTATTTTTGGGTGCATACCAAGTTCCTTAGCCTTTCGGAATATCATATTCCAGGCCCTTCGATCTTTTAATGTGGATGCTGCCAGATCCTGGGTGATCCTTATTGTGGCTCCTTGATACTTGAATTGGGTTTTTCTAGCCGCTTGCAATATTTTTTCTTTCACCTGAGGGTTCTGGCATTTGGCCACTATATTCTATATTTGGCCACTATATATGGTGTTTTGATTTTAGGATCCCTTTCAGTGGGTGATCGATGAATCCTTTCAATGTTTATTTTTTCCTCTGTTCCTATGACTTCTGGGCAGTTCTCTTTGATAATTTCCTGGAAGACAGTGTCCAGGCTCTTTTTTTCATCATGTTTTTCTGGGAGTCCAATGATTCTCAGATTGTCTCTCCTGGATCTGTTTTCCAGGTCTGTTGTCTTCCCCAGAAGGTATTTCACATTTTTCTCCATTGTTTGATTTTTTTGGATTTGCTTGACTGATTCTTCTTGTCTCCTCGAGTCATTCAATTCCACTTGTTCAATTCTGATTTTCAGTGAAGTATTCTCTTCACTCACTTTTTTAAAATCTTTCTCTAATTGTCCAATTGAGTTCTTTTGTTCTGTGGAATTTTTTTCCATTTCGCCAATTTTGTTTTTTAGAGAGCTGTTTTCTGTTTCCAGTTCACTAATCCTATTTTTCAAGGATTTTACTTCTTTATCCACTCTCTCTTTAACTTTCTCCAGGCTCTTTTCCCATTTTTCTTCTAGCTCCCTTGTGAGAGCCTTTTTAATCACTTCTATGAGGTTCATCTGTGCTGAGGAACAGATGATCTCTTCCTTTGGGGATTCACCTGGAGACAGTCTGTTTTTAGTCTCCTCAGGATTTAGAGTCTGCTCTCTATCTGTATAGAAGCTGTCAAGGGTTAAAGTCCTCTTCAGCTTCTTGCTCATTCTGTCTATTAATCAGAGACAAACTACCAAAGAAAAACAGAAAAAACTGGAGTCTTTCTTTGGGGGAGGGGCTGGGTGTGTTATCGAGCTTCCTCTACAGACTGCAGGGGGCAGCAGTGAGGCACTAGCAGGACTGTGCTGCGCCTGCGCTCTGAGATCCCAGAGCGTGCTGAGTCACTGAGGGGGGGGAAGGGGGGGGGGGGGGCGGCCAGGTCCTAAGAGACTCCAGCTGTTTGCAGTTGTATTCTTCAGCCCCGGTGTTTTTAGCTTCTCTGCTGGGCTGTTGACTTGCTGCAGGTTCCAAACCTGTAGCGAAGCTCTCCCCGCAGAGACGGCTACGATCACTCCCCACCCCCTCTCCAGTCTGCTCCCGTGCTCTCACTGCCGCTGCCCTCAGCCTGCGCCCGATCTAAAACCGTCCCAGCCCTCCAGTAAAGACAGACCTTTCTTGGCGGATCTCAAGGATGGCTTCTCTTGGTAACTATTTGTGGGTTTTTTTCAGTCAAGCATTGATTCAGAGGCTTGTAATGAAGTGGATAGTGAGAGAAAGCGCGGAGCTTATGCAACTGTGAGCCTCCTCTCCGCCATCTTAACCGGAAGTCCCACTCTATCAAACATTTGAAGAACAATTAATTACAGTGTTACATAAATTGTCTATGAAAATAGGGAAAGAAAGCATTCTATTAAACAACCGCAAGATAGATATATCCCTGGTACCTAAACTAGGAAGAGGCAAACCAGATAAAAAAGAAACTGTAAGCTAGCATCTCTAATACTAATACAAAAACATTAACTATAGTACTTTGTTTTAGCGAACAATGAGAAACAAAATGAGTGCTGATCAGTTAAGAAATGGTTAAAAGAATCATGTATGGTATATGAACACAAGAGAATATTATGCTATAAGAACTGATGAAAGGAATGATGCAACGAAACTTAAAAAGACTTGTATGAACTAATGCAGAATGAAGTGACCAAAACTAGGAGAAAAAAATTTGCAATTATTGTAAATATTGCCAAGGAAAACAATGTCGTAAAAGTTGAACAAATTTAAACAAAATGATACTTTCATATATCCTCTAAGGAAACAAATCTAGTTAAACAGACTCTATAGATAAACTAATTCAAGATGGAATTAAGCACTGAGTTTAAAAAATTCTACATGTATCAGTGACTCTATCAGAAAACTTTTCACAAATAAAATCTTTTGGGGAGGTTTTAAAAAGGCCTTCCAAATGACCTGGCTTGGTTACAACAAAGATTTCTTAAGGCCAAGTTGTTCATTTGATCCTTTCTTTGCAATTTAAGGAGTTTAATGAAATTATTAATAAAATTATAATAATTAGGTTCAGAGTAGAGAGTTTCATCTCTGGCCTATTATGTGTATTTCTCCCTTCTTACACGACTTGTTAAATTTAAGAAGAAGGAAAAAAAAAAAGCAAAGCCTAAGTTATAGGTAATAGAGAGTCTCACTTTCATATGCAAACCTTTTCTGTATACAGGGAAATGTTTATTTCCTGTTGCATTGTGTCAAGTTCATAATATAAAAAGAAAAATAAAATAAAAAGACCCTCTTCAATTTAGAAGTGAAAGGGGAGGACCATAGAGTTCATCTAGTCAAGTCTGCTCATTTATTTGCAACACAGATTAGATGTTCATATTAAAATTTAAGGAAAGTGTTTAATAGTTTTCAAATTTTCTTTTTACTTTAGTTTACCAGAAACAGAAATGCTGTGTAATGATCAAGGTGTTCATATAATAAGACCCAAAACTTGGGGTAAAGTAAGTTTTAACTATAATTTTTTTAAATTTTGATGAGCTATTTTCATTTCTTAAAGCTTATAATGCTTCCTTCTGAATAATAACAGTTCAATATTAGCTATAGACTATATTTTGTCCATGAAGAAAATAGATTGGTCGTATGAGAACTTGCATTACTATATAGTGTCAAAATATTTTGGACATTACATTTCCCAGACCTGAGACCCAGCAAACAAGTTGTGCCCTGGACTTGGCATAATAATAATCCTTTGAACTCTGAAGATATTGCCCTTAAATAAAGTGGATTGTTTGGACTGCCACCAGTTATTCACTGAAGGATTTAGCTTCCTTTATTTCTTGGGGGGGAGGGGTCCAATCACATTTTCATAATCCCTGTTTCTTGTCACTGACTGGTACTGCATTCTTGTTCTTTTCCCAGAACTTTGGATCTGTGTCCCCACAAGGTGGCAATGACCCCCAATATCTTGAGATAGTGACTGATACAGTGGGATCCAAGAACACCTGTATCGTCCTAAGAAATGCTAACCATAAGAACTTTCTTAAGATCTAAGAATGATGTATAATGGACTAACCCTTTTCATATATATAAATGACCCCAGCCTCAGCAGCATTAAGTCCTCCTTTGAAAGAGAAGGACTTCTTCCTGCAGGTGTCATTTTCTTCACTCTAAAATTAATTAAACTTCTATTTGTGTTCTGATGCTCCTGTCTCTGGGCTGCTCTGTGCAGTTCTAGCCATCCATAGGTTAGAGGCTACTTTTGGTCCATTTGATATTAATTAGTGTCAGAAGTGGGATTTGACACAGAACTAGGCCAAATGGATCTTTCTGTACCAGTGAGGGTAGACTAGATATCACTGGAGATTTATTTTTCTGAATTCTGATCTCCCTTTTCTGGTGAATCCACTGCCCTTTCCCACTCACATTCTCCACCTCAAATTTGATTGAACTTGGCTTTCTTTGAGAGGAATATTCCATAACCTAGTTTCTTGATTCAGATCATTTGAGTAAGATCAAATAGACTGGCATTTCTATGTACCTTTTCACTTTTGAAATGCATGTCTGGCTATGGAATGCAGTGTCTTCTGTTTTATATAAATGCATGTCTGGCTGTAGATTTAGGTTTGGGTTTTTTGCACATGGTAAATTTAATTTGTGAAAGAATTGCTTACATGGTAGGTTTTGTGTTTGGTTAGAACTTGTTGAAATTGCTATTTTAATTGTGCACTTTGTTTCAATTTGCCTTAACATTTTTTCTGAGTCTGTATCTCTGTTCGCCAAATGTCTACGTCATGTTTATGTTGTGAATTAGATTCTGTTACCTTAAAAGAGTTAAAATTCAGCCATCCAGAAAAATTGTATTTGCAGAGAATACTGGAAAAGATTAACTTTACTAACTCCCACCTTAGGTTGTTCATTAGAAATTAGGTTATAAGAAAATAGGAAACGCTTGTAAGACTTTTTTTTTCCCTTGTGGTCCCAACACTGGCCAAGCTGAGGCCTCAACTTTCCTCTAGAAAGTTTTAACACCATTAAAGACACCTTAGCAGGTTCTGGAGCTTTTGAGATTAATTACCAAGGAGTTTGGCAATTAGTCATTTTAAAATTGCAGAAGAGAATTCCTTAGAGTTTGGAGGAATTCCAGGACTCCTCTGCTTTCTGAACTAAATCTTATTAAAAGGGTTTTTTTTTTAAGTTTTAAAAGTAATTGACACAATTAATAGCATTAATTAATACCTAGTTCTAGGGTAGTGAAGGAAAGTTAGTTGGCAGAAAGCCCAGAAATAGACAAGGTGGGAGGGGGGGGGGAGAATAAATAGCAACCTATTGTTAAGCCTTCCTTGACTCCCCATTTGGCCCTGAGCCCCGTTCTGCATAAAGAATATGGTCCCCTTTAAATAAAGACTAGGGAAGGTGCTGAAAAAGGGAAAACACCCCAGAAAGTATTGAAGGTTTTTTTTCACAACTCTTAATTACTCAGCATGCCTCATTCCCCTTTCCCAGACTCATAAGTGTATCTCAGTTGTGAAGACTGTTAACAAGAACATTACAACGCATGTCCCCTCTGTTATCATCTCTCATCTTTGATTAGATTAAGAAAAGAGAATGCTTGAGAATTTTAGGGAAACTTGAATTCTGTCCCACCTCATAGAAATGGGGCAGCAACCACAGTGGTTCACTAAACACCCTGAACCAGCAATTCCCCAACTTTAGCAACAACAGCTGAAGGGAAGGGATTTGGGGCCCCACGACCAGCATTCCATGAGTCCTGAAATCTGCAACTGCTACCAATGGGGAGATTATGGCACCAGCTATCCTCAACCCCTAGGAAGTACCCTCTGCATTCCCTAAAATGGTTGTTAAGCAGTCAGCATCTCCAAAGTATCTCTGCAAGCTCTGTTCAGCCACTGCTTGAGAAAGTCTGAATGCCTCTGACAGTAGTAGTATGGCAGGACAAGACCAGGAAACCTGCAACCTCTCTCCTTTGTAAGTCCATCCTTAATCTTGTCCAGTTGCAGAAATGCATTAGCTCTGTAATTTATGGCAAGTTATGTTATCTCTGCTCCACTTTTCCTGATTTGTAAAGAAGCAAATAATAATAGTGGTTGTTGTGAGATGAAAAATATATAATAATTGTAAAGTGCTTAACACAGTGATCAACATATGCTAAGCCCTACATATTTGTGCTTGTTATTATATTATCCAGCATTTAGCACATTGCTTGGCCCTATTAAGTCTTGAAATTTTTTTATTCATTTTATTTAACTATTCAAAGATATTGTCATTCAAAAATACCCTCATAATCCTGTTTGCAATTTTCCTTTTTCCTTTCTTTTCTGCATTCCTTCAAACTGTTTTTATTTTGATGCTCTTTTTACAAACACGATAGAAGAGCATCCACTGGAACATATATTTAATTTCAAGTACCCAAGCATGTGTACCTAAACATTGAGGATATTTTCCCATCTTGCACTCTTTTCCATTATCATTCTTGATTTTCAAATGGGTGGGTGAATAGCTACATGACTAAGAAATAAGCCAGTAGGTGTGAATATTGTCTTCTTTTTCTTTGTTTAATATTTACCACTGAGGACGAAGAGTTTTGAATTTTTCTTTTTGAATCCCAACACTGGTAATTCATCAATATCTAAAGTACTATTGCCAAAAAGTGAAGAATTTTTAGTTTCTGTTATTACTCCCTTAACCTTTGATTTCCTCACCCTTTGACTTCCATTTTGTCTAATGAAGATTTTTATACATTTTTCATTTGTGATTATTTTTCATATAACACATATACTAGATCCTATATCCATGGGTAAGAAGTTCATCCATCTAGTAAACACACACACATACACAATTACATAGGAAAATATCCAGTGAAAAGAGAGGTTGTATATATAGAATTCTTTGCTTCTTTGCCAAGTTTGTCATCAGAATTTGATTAAATCCCAAAGATACAACTTTCTATCATTAAGATATGATAATTATTTTATGACCAAAAATAAATTTTAAAAGACCTCATAGAGATTTGGGCTAAGTCTTTTAGGGAAGATGTAAGAATATGGGCAAGAAAAAAATTGCACATGGTGAGGTATGGATGGATTGGGATCCACATGGATGAAAGGAATGTCCACATTGATGAAACCTCAGAATTAATGAGGCATTAAAGCATAACCTAGAAAAACAGTATACATAGACAAAAAATATAAATCTGAAAAAAATATCCAAAAAACACTTCCTTAAAGCTTAAGATCTTAAGTTAATTTCCAGAGGTCTTCAGCTAACTTCCAAAGAGCTAATTTTGGCAAGAAAATACATTTAACATCATTAATAGCTTGTTCTATTTCTTTTTCTAAAAGGAGACTATTTAAGTAATTTATTTTCTCTTCTGTTTAATCTGGACAATCTACATTTTTGTAGGTATTACTCCATTTCACTTAGGTTGTCAAATTAATTAGCATAAAATTGTGCAAAGTAACTCCTAATTATTGCTCTAATTTCCTCTTCATTAAGTGAATATTTCTCTTTTCATTTTAACTAACAATTTGATTTTCCTCTTCTTTTTCTAATCAAATTAACTAAAGGTTTATCTATTCTGTTGGTTTTTTCATAAAACCAACTTTTAATTTTATTTATTAATTCAATAGGTTTTTTTAATTTCAATTTTATTGATCTCTCCTTTTATTTTTAGAATTTCAAGTTTGGTATTTGATTGGGGGTTTTTAATTTATTCTTTTTCTAGCTTTTTTAGTTGAAAGCCCAATTCACGGATCTTCTCTTTCTCTGTTTTATGCAAGTAAGCATCTAGAGATATAAAACTTCCCCTTATTACCACTTTGGCAGCATCCCACAAATTTTGGTATATTGTATTATTAGTGTCATTCTCTTTGGATGAAATTATTGATTGTGTCTATATTTTTCTGTTTCACCCATTCATTCTCTAGGATGAGATTATTTAGTTTCCAATTACTTTTTGGTTTATTTTCCCCTGGCCTTTTATTGGATGTAATTTTTATTGCATCGTGATCTGAAAAAACTGCACTTACTATTTCTGCCTTTCTGCATTTGATTTTAAGGTCTTTATGTCCTAATATGTGGTCAATTTTTGTATGGGTTCTATTAACTGCCAAGAAGAAATTATACTCCTTTCTGTCTCCATTCAATTTTCTTCAAATATCTATCATATCTAGTTTTCCTAGTATTCTATTTACCTCTTTATGCATTTAACATCATGAGAAAATAGTAGGTATTGCTTAACTATTTTGCATGCTAGTTGACAACAGCCAAAATCAGGATAATGCATAAGAATGCTTGATGATTAAATTAGAGGTCTCTTAGATCCCCCCCTTTCCAATGTACTAAAGGAAGTTTTGTCCTGATCTGGAAGAAAGCCTGATTTGATAGGCTTATTCCCCCATCACTTAGTCTTGTGTGGAAGTATCAAGACACACACACACCCCTGAGTAAGCAGAGAAGGAAAAAGCCATGCAAAGTCACAAAGCCAAAGCTAGTAGATGAGAATTTCCAATGGAAGAAGGGAAGGGGCTGCATTGATATATTGTTGCTTATGTAACCACAAGGCATATCTCTTGGCAGATATTGTTTTGCTAATACCCATTCAAAAGGCAACACCAAGATGGTGATTCTCCATTTCCCTTCTCTCTTTTCCTTTCTTCTTAAAAAAATCTGTGTGATTGATTTTTCATCTCTTTCTTAAAATATGTTTGACTTTTCTGTTTACTTATTCTCAAACAATTGTGTTTAACTCAGTTGGCCACTAATTACTAATGTGTATCATTGCTCAGATGCAAACAAAAAAGGGTAACTGGTGAGTGCCTAGATGGAGAAAGCTAAAGCAACAGTGTCTACCCAAGGCAGAAAGAGATTACTTATTCTAGGATTCCTAAGCACTGGATGAGAAGACAAGTTGTGCCACCAGGGTGCAATTGAAATGGGATCTTCACCATTTTTCTTCTCATTATTTCCAGTGGAAAAAGGAAGTCATTGCTGAGTGAGAGAGATTTCACTGAATAAATGGCCCAAAGAGAGGAGTATACTAGACCACCAAAAGTGGGAATGAGTAAGATTAAGTGACAATCCTATCATCCTATTATCATCATGACATCACATCACCACCATGACACTATGAGAACTATGTTTAGGATTCAGAGGTTTTTGTTTATTTTTTTTAATAACATATGTTTCTTAAATTATATTTTGTTTGGTTTTATTCTAATGTTCCATTTGACAGTATTAAAATTTTATATACAGACTTCCGGTTAAGATGGCGGAGAGGAGGCTCACAGCTGCATAAGCTCCATGCTTTCTCTCACTATCCACTTCATTACAAGCCTCTGAATTAATGCTTGACTGAAAAAAACCCTCATATAGTTACCAAGAGAAGCCATCCTTGAGATCCGCCAAGAAAGGTCTGTCTTTACTGGAGGGCTGGGACGGTTTTAGATCGGGCGCAGGCGGCGGGCAGCAGCAGTGAGAGCACAGGAGCAGACTGGAGAGGGGGTGGGGAGTGATCGCAGCCGTCTCTGCGGGGAGAGCTTCGCTACAGGTTTGGATACTTTGCTCCGGCAGCAAGTCAGCAGCCCAGCAGAGAAGCTAAAAACACCGGGGGTGAAGAACACAACCCCAAACAGCTGGAGTCTCTCGGGACCTGGCCGCCCCCCCTTCCCCCCCCACAGTGACTCAGCACGCTCTGGGATCTCAGAGCGCACCCGCACACAGTCCTGCTAGTGCCTCACTGCTGCCCCCTGCAGTCTGTAGAGGAAGCTCGATAACACACCCAGCCCCCCCCCAAAGAAAGACTCCAGTTTTTTCTGTTTTTCTTTGCTAGTTTGTCTCTGATTAATAGACAGAATGAGCAAGAAGCTGAAGAGGACTTTAACCCTTGACAGCTTCTACACAGATAGAGAGCAGACTCTAAATCCTGAGGAGACTAAAAACAGGCAGTCCCCAGGTGAATCCCCAAAGGAGGAGATCATCTATTCCTCAGCACAGATGAACCTCATAGAAGTGATTAAAAAGGCTCTCACAAGGGAGCTAGAAGAAAAATGGGGAAAGCAGAGTGAGGCTTGGCAAAAGGAGAGGGAAGCTTGGGAAAAGGAGAGGGAGGCTTGGCAAAAGAGCCTGGAGAAAGTTAAAGAGAGAGTGGATAAAGAAGTAAAATCCTTGAAAAATAGGATTGGTGAACTGGAAACAGAAAACAGCTCTCTAAAAAACAAAATTGGTGAAATGGAAAAAAATTCCACAGAACAAAAGAACTCAATTGGACAATTAGAAAAAGATTTTTAAAAAGTGAGTGAAGAGAATACTTCACTGAAAATCAGACTTGAACAAGTGGAATTGAATGACTCGAGGAGACAAGAAGAATCAGTCAAGCAAATCCAAAAAAATCAATGGAGAAAAATGTGAAATACCTTCTGGGGAAGACAACAGACCTGGAAAACAGATCCAGGAGAGACAATCTGAGAATCATTGGACTTCCAGAAAAACATGATGAAAAAAAGAGCCTGGACACTATTTTCCAGGAAATCATCAAAGAGAACTGCCCAGAAGTCATAGGAACAGAGGAAAAAATAAACATTGAAAGGATTCATCGATCACCCACTGAAAGGGATCCTAAAATCAAAACACCAAAAAATATAGTGGCCAAATGCCAGAACCCTCAGATGAAGGAAAAAATATTGCAAGCGGCTAGAAAAACCCAATTCAAGTATCAAGAAGCCACAATAAGGATCACCCAGGATCTGGCAGCATCCACATTAAAAGATCGAAGGGTCTGGAATATGATATTCCGAAAGGCTAAGGAACTTGGTATGCAACCAAAAATAACTTACCCAGCGAGAATGAGCATCTTTTTCCAGGGAAGAAGATGGACATTCAACGAAGTAAGCGAATTTCATCTATTTCTGATGAAAAAACCAGAACTTAACAAAAAGTTTGATCTACAAATATAGAACTCAAGAGAAATCTAAAAAGGTAAAGATTAATCTTGGGAACTATATTTTGACTATATAGATGTATAAAGAATACATGTATACCTTGTTCTAGAAATTGATGTGGAAAGGACATTGTATCAGAAAAAGGGTAAAGTGGGGGTAGTACATCTCATGAAGAGGCATAGGAAACCTATTATATCTGAGAGAAAGAATGGAGGGGGATGAATATAGTGGGTATCTTACTGCCTTCAGAATTGGCTTTAAGTGAAAAATCTTAAGACATATTCAATCTATGGTGAAACTTCTCCCACCTCATTGAAAAGTGAGAAGGGAAAAGTGAAAAGGGAAGGAATAAGCTAAGAGGAAGGGAATACGGGAACTGGGAGGGAAAGGGGTAAGATAGGGGGAGGAACTCTAAGGCGGGGGGAGGGATACTAAAAAGGGAGGGCTGTGAGAAGCAAGTGGTGCTCATAAGCTTAATACTGGGAAGGGGGGGAAAGGGGAAAGAAGGGAGAAAAGCATAAACCAGGGTTAACAAGATGGCAAGTAATACAGAATTGGTCATTCTAACCATAAACGTGAATGGGGTAAACTCCCCCATAAAGAGGAAGCGGTTAGCAGAATGGATTAAAAGCCAGAATCCTACAATATGTTGTTTACAGGAAACACACCTGAAGCGGGGAGATACATGCAGGTTAAAGGTAAAAGGTTGGAGCAAAATCTACTATGCTTCAGGTGAAGTCAAAAAAGCAGGGGTAGCCATCCTGATCTCAGATCAAGCTAAAGCAAAAATTGACCTAATTAAAAGAGATAAGGAAGGACACTATATCTTGCTAAAGGGTAGCATGGATAATGAAGCACTATCTATATTAAACATATATGCACCAAGTGGGGTAGCATCTAAATTCTTAAAAGAGAAACTAAGAGAGCTGCAAGAAGAAATAGACAGTAAAATTATAATAGTGGGAGATCTTAACCTTGCACTCTCAGAATTAGATAAATCAAACCACAAAATAAATAAGAAAGAAGTCAAAGAGGTAAATAGAATACTAGAAAAGTTAGATATGATAGATCTCTGGAGAAAATGTAATGGAGACAGAAAGGAATACACTTTCTTTTCAGCAGTTCATGGAACCTATACAAAAATTGACCATATATTAGGACATAAAAACCTCAAACTCAAATGCAGTAAGGCAGAAATAGTAAATGCATCCTTTTCAGACCACGATGCAATGAAAATTACATTCAACAAAAAACCAGGGGGAAGTAGACCAAAAAATAATTGGAAACTAAATAATCTCATACTAAAGAATGATTGGGTGAAACAGCAAATCATAGACATAATTAATAACTTCACCCAAGAAAACGATAACAATGAGACATCATACCAAAATGTATGGGATGCAGCCAAAGCGGTAATAAAGGGAAATTTCATATCTCTAGAGGCCTATTTGTATAAAATAGAGAAAGAGAAGGTCAATGAATTGGGTTTGCAATTAAAAATGCTAGAAAAGGAACAAATTAAAAACCCCCAGTCAAACACTAAACTTGAAATTCTAAAAATAAAAGGTGAGATCAATAAAATTGAAAGTAAAAAAACTATTGAATTGATTAATAAAACTAAGAGTTGGTTCTATGAAAAAACCAACAAAATAGACAAACCCTTAGTAAATCTGATTAAAAAAAGGAAAGAGGAAAATCAAATTGTTAGTCTTAAAAATGAAAAGGGAGAACTCGCCACTAACGAAGAGGAAATTAGAGCAATAATTAGGAGTTACTTTGCCCAACTTTATGCCAATAAATTCGACAACTTAAATGAAATAGAAAAATACTTCCAAAAATATAGCTTGCCCAAACTAACAGAGGAAGAAGTAAATATCCTAAACAGTCCCATCTCAGAAAAAGAAATAGAACAAACTATCAATCAACTCCCTAAGAAAAAATCCCCAGGACCAGATGGATTTACATGTGAATTCTACCAAACATTTAAAGAACAATTAACTCCAATGTTATATAAACTATTTGAAAAAATAGGGATTGAAGGAGTCCTACCAAACTCCTTTTATGACACAGACATGGTACTGATACCTAAACCAGGTAGGTTGAAAACAGAGAAAGAAAATTATAGACCAATCTCCCTAATGAATATTGATGCTAAAATCTTAAATAAAATATTAGCAAAAAGATTACAGAAAATCGTCACCAGGATAATACACTATGACCAAGTAGGATTTATACCAGGAATGCAGGGCTGGTTCAATATTAGGAAAACTATTAGCATAATTGACTATATCAATAACCAAACAAACAAACCATATGAACCATAGATGCAGAAAAAGCATTTGATAAAATCCAACAGCCATTCCTAATAAAAACACTTGAAAGCATAGGAATAAATGGACTTTTCCTTAAAATAGTCAGGAGCATATATTTAAAACCATCAGTAAGCATCATATGCAATGGGGAAAAACTGGAACCTTTCCCAGTAAGATCTGGAGTGAAGCAAGGTTGCCCACTATCACCATTATTATTTAATATCGTATTAGAAACACTAGCCTCGGCAATAAGAGTCGAGAAAGATATTAAAGGAATTAGAGTAGGCAATGAGGAAACCAAACTATCACTCTTTGCAGATGATATGATGGTATACCTAGAGAACCCCAGAGATTCTACTAAAAAGCTATTGGAAATAATTCATAATTTTAGCAAAGTAGCTGGCTACAAAATAAATCCCCATAAATCCTCAGCATTTTTATACATCACCAACAAAACCCAACAGCAAGAGATACAAAGAGAAATTCCATTCAGAATAACTGTTGATACCATAAAATATTTGGGAATCTATCTACCAAAGGAAAGTCAGGAATTATATGAGCAAAATTATAAAAAAGTCTCCACACAAATAAAGTCAGACTTAAATAATTGGAAAAATATTAAGTGCTCTGGGATCGGCCGAGCGAACATAATAAAGATGACAATACTCCCTAAACTAATCTATTTATTTAGTGCTATACCAATCAGACTTCCAAGAAAATATTTTATTGATCTAGAAAAAATAACAACAAAATTCATATGGAACAATAAAAAGTCGAGAATCTCAAGGGAATTAATGAAAAAAAAATCAAATGAAGGTGGCCTAGCTGTACCTGATCTAAAATTATATTATAAAGCAGCAGTCACCAAAACCATTTGGTATTGGCTAAGAAATAGATTAGTGGATCAGTGGAAAAGGCTAGGTTCACAAGACAGAATAGTCAATTATAGCAATCTAGTGTTTGACAAACCCAAAGCCCCTAACTTCTGGGAAAAGAATTCATTATTTGATAAAAACTGCTGGGATAATTGGAAATTAGTATGGCAGAAATTAGGCATGGACCCACACTTAACACCATATACCAAGATAAGATCAAAATGGGTCTATGACCTAGGCATAAAGAACGAGATTATAAATAAATTAGAGGAACATAGAGTAGTTTATCTCTCAGACTTGTGGAGGAGAAAAAAATTTATGACCAAAGATGAACTAGAGACCATTACTGATCACAAAATAGAAAATTTCGATTACATCAAATTAAAAAGCCTTTGTACAAATAAAACTAATGCAAACAAGATTAGAAGGGAAGCAACAAACTGGGAAAACATTTTCACAGTTAAAGATTCTGATAAAGACCTCATTTCCAAAATATATAGAGAACTGACTCAAATTTATAAGAAATCAAGCCATTCTCCAATTGATAAATGGTCAAAGGATATGAACAGACAATTTTCAGAGGATGAAATTGAAACTATTACCACTCATATGAAAGAGTGTTCCAAATCATCATTGATCAGAGAAATGCAAATTAAGACAACTCTGAGATACCACTACACACCTGTCAGATTGGCTAAGATGACAGGAAAAAATAATGATGAATGTTGGAGGGGATGCGGGAAAACTGGGACACTATTGCATTGTTGGTGGAGTTGTGAACGAATCCAACCATTCTGGAGAGCAATCTGGAATTATGCCCAAAAAATTATCAAATTGTGCATACCCTTTGATCCAGCAGTGTTTCTATTGGGCTTATATCCCAAAGAAATACTAAAGAAGGGAAAGGGACCTGTATGTGCCAAAATGTTTGTAGCAGCCCTGTTTGTAGTGGCTAGAAACTGGAAAATGAATGGATGCCCATCAATTGGAGAATGGCTGGGTAAATTGTGGTATATGAATGTTATGGAATATTATTGTTCTGTAAAAAATGACCAGCAGGATGAATACAGAGAGGACTGGCGAGACTTACATGAACTGATGCTAAGTGAAATGAGCAGAACCAGGAGATCATTATACACTTCGACAACGATATTGTATGAGGACATATTTTGATGGAAGTGGATTTCTTTGACAAAGAGACCTGAGTTTAAATTGATAAATGACGGACAAAAGCAGCTACACCCAAAGAAAGAACACTGGGAAACGAATGTGAACTATCTGCATTTTTGTTTTTCTTCCCGGGTTATTTATACCTTCTGAATCCAATTCTCCCTATGCAACAAGAGAACTGTTCGGTTCTGCAAACATATATTGTATCTAGGATATACTGCAACATATCCAACATATAAAGGACTGCTTGCCATCTAGGGGAGGGGGTGGAGGGAGGGAGGGAAAAAAAATCGGAACAGAAACGAGTGTCAATATAAAGTAATTATTAAATAAAAATTTAAAAAAAAATTTTTATATACATGTTTCCTGTCCTCCTCTTTGACTCCATGGAAGCCTCTTAGTTTTTTTAGCCTGGAGTCAGAAAGGCTAATTTTGAATCATTCAGTATTGGAGCTAACTTACTGATTACTTAATTCAACACCTTCGCTTGTCAAATAGGAAATAGAACATCATAAACCACTTTGCTCAGGTCACAGGGTTTATTAAATGAAGCAGACTGAGAATTAGTTTCTAAGGAAATTGGAATTTCCCTTCTTCCTCTTATTTTTGGGAGGATTCTCTTCTCTTTTCCCCCATTTCTTTCCAGTTTCTTCACATCTCTCTTCCACACTGTCTTATGGAAAAGAAGACAATACTAAACATCAAATGTTTTTGTGTTATTGATGAAGATGTTACTTTTCATGCCAATGATTAAACAGCTATAGTAAATGCTATAATTTCTAGATTTCTTCTGTTTTGGTTAACTTGGATAACTGGTTTTTCTATTACATTATTCATCCATAAAATAGGGATCAACATTATGTTCCTAATATTGTTTTTATTTTAAAATTAACTCAAAGCTTCCCATCTCTCCTCTATTTTTTTAGTCAGAAGATGAGAAACGCTATTTATTTGTGGATCATCCTAGTAACTGCTTTTTGTGGTATCTCCAATCGAGGTAAAAAGCTTTTTAAAACCTTTATATGTAACATTTTTGTAACATTTTGAAGTTTTCCAAAGCATATTACAACATTATCTCATTTGATTCCTTTAATAGTTTCACATATTCAAGTTCGAGTTTTTTATTCTCTTGTCAACTGGACCAGAACTAGCATCAGAAGCATTAACCCTTCCTTCTAGAAGACAGGCTTCTATCTGTAGGTGTCATTTTTATCACTTTGAAATGGATGGGTAGAGCCAAAACAGAGCAAACCAGAGACAGGAGCATCAGGATACAAACAGAAATTTAATTTCAAAGTGAGAAAAATGACACCTACAGATAGATGCTGAGACTACTTATATACATGAAAGGGGGTGCCCCACAACACAGTTATTTTCAGATCTTGAGATAATTTTCATGGTTAGCATTTCTTGGGACAATACAGATGTTCTTAGATCCCATGGGAACAATCATTGTCTCAAGGTATGGGAGCTTGTGGCCACTCTGTGGGGGAATAGACCCAGAGTTCTGAGATAACAGAATACCTCACCATAGTTATTCCAGAAAAAAACAAGTTAAGAAAGAAGCCCTAGAGGTTTCCTCTCAAAGAAAACCAAACTTGATCAAATGTGAACCAGAAGATTTGAACAGGAAAGGGCAATGGACTCACCAAACAAGGGGCATCAGACTTCAAAGAAATAAATCTTCAGTCATGCCTAATCCACCCCACTGGTACCAGAAGGTTCATTCAACTCTGTCCTATATCAGTTCTCACTTTTGTCACCCAATAATGTCGACTAGACTGGAACTGGTCTCTTAACCTGTGGGTGACTGGAGCCAAACAGAGCAGGCCAGAGACAGGAAAGTCAAGATACAAACCAATGTTTAATTAGTTTCAGAGTGAAGAAAATGATGTGTGCAAACAGAAGGCCCCGTCCCCTCCAAAGGAGCCCAACTTGCTATACCAAAGGCAAATCTTATATGCCACAAATGAGATATGGATCATAACAATCACTTTTAGGTTTTGAGTAACCAGTCCCACAAGCTCTGTGGGAACAGTATTGTCTCAAATCTATGGTGTCCTATCCATCCTGTGTGGCACAGAAGCAGAGTTCTGTGACAGGAATAGGTATTGTGAATATGTGATGGATGGCTCTGAGAAATAGTGGAAGTTAAATTCCTCAGTGATATCTGGTGCTGGTCCAAGCAATACACTTTCCCAAAAAGTGATATCATCCTGAGTGCAAAGGATTACTATTATGTAAAGCTCAGGACACAGTTCATTCCTGAGTGTTAGCTCTGGGAAACAGGGTATGTCCAAAATATGTTTGATACTTGACTATAGGCATTTGTTTCAAGGACTATATTTTTGTTTTTGTTTTTCTTTTTCTTTTTCTTTTTTTTTTTTTTTTTGAAAATAGTGGATAAGAAGACGGGCTTAAGGAATGTAAGTAGTTTAGAAAAAGAAAAGTCATTAAGTTATCTTTTTTTTTTCTAAATGAATAAAATAGAAGTCAGAAAGTAGAATAACTTTGACAAGCTACAAATTAAACTTACATACTTTAAAAGAAAGTTGTATAATTTGGAACAGATACAAAAGAATTAAGGAACAATTTACTGCCTTCAAGACTTAAGATGAATTAAGAACACAAAATATAACAAATGTGACTTTTTACACAAATATACCCATACTTAACAAATCAAGTACATACATCCTTATTTAGCTATCCAAGACAAATATACCCATACTTACTAGCCAATATGACTCTCAGAAGAATCACCTTGTGCTGATATTTTGAAAGCTCCCCGTTTGGTATTATTTTGATAATAGCCAGATTACTTAACACAAAATAAAACTGACCTCATTATTTTGTAATTAATAACATGAGCTTTTTGTTTGTCACTGGCTTCATTCACCAAATTTGGCTCTAAAACCCATTCTATTAAAAAAAATCATTGAACATTTTGAAGTGCTTATTAAATACAAAGTTCATGGTAGGTGCCGAGGGCAGAAAGAAGGGGGAGGAGCAATTAAGTTATCTTTATCCTCAAGATGCTTACATTGTTTGATAGGAGGAGAGAGATTGGAGAAGGTTTGGAAGAGGGAAGAGAATGACAGTATATTCACGAGTAACATTGAAAGATGAAATTGGGAGGTATATAAGACAAAGAATGTAAAATCCCAAAAGCCAACTGAAAATTTAATCTGTTGAATCATACAGAGTTATTCTAAATTTTTTAAGATTAATCTGGCAATGAGTATAACTAACATTAAAGGAAATATATCCAAGAACCTTATAATATTTATGCATATGTGATTAAAAGTAGATGGCATAGAAATTACAACTTTTATTTATTATTTATTTAAATATTTTTTGTTTTTTTTCAGCCAAGTGACAAACAAACCTCTTCAGGTAAAATTTTTATATTCTGTGTATCATTTGAAGATTATTTTTTACTTCTTACCTTTCTAAATCTCTAGAATAGTAATTCATAATTCTGATGTATGCTATATTGGAAGAAGGATACAAAAGTAGTGAAACAAACATAAGATGTCACAATTCAGGAAAAAATGGAAATCACTGCTTAAAATATCTTTGGTCTATTGTCAAAATATTTTCTGTTAATCTCAACAGTAAATTAATAAAATTTCAGGCAATAGACATGAAAATCTTAATTACTTTTTCTTCGGCAATATCAGAGTAGTAGACAATGAGGACCCTATCCATGCTCTTTAAAAATCAGCTTCTTAAGCTATATTTCAGAACCCCATAACACTCAAAATTATGATATATTATCAGTAAATGTTAGATTTTCACATGTTTTATATGCTTATATACCTGGGGTCCCATAAAAATTTCTTAGATAAAAAGGGACATAAGTGGAAAAGTTTTAAGAAGACCTGCTCCAAAATATCCCTTATCTGGCTAACCTATATTCATCTAAAAGGAGGAGTTAAGAGTGAGGGAATGAGAGAAACGAGGCTTGTAAACTGCTTGTAAAGGAGATATCAAGGAATGAAATCTTATTTCAGTACATGGTTGTGAATCTAAGATCACAGAAATTTAACTAGCATCATTAGAATCTACTACATATAATTGAGTAATATTTTTAGGATCCCACTTTGTATCAGTTCATAAAAGTTTTCCAGGTTTTTCTGAAAGCATCCTGCTCACCATTTCTTACAGCATAATAGCATTCCATCAGAATCATATACCACTGCTTGTTCAACCATTGCCCAGTGGATGGACATCCCCTTGATTTCCAGTCTATAACCACCACAAAAAGAATTGCTAGAAATATTATTGTACATATAATGCCCTTTTTATTTTTTAATCTCTTTTTGAATACAAATTGTGTATTGTTTCTGTATCAAACATATGCACAGTTTTATAGCCCTTTAAGCATAGTTCCAATTTGCTCTCCAGAATGTTTGGATCAATTCACAAGTCTACCAACAGTACATTATTGTCCCAGTTTTTCCACATACCTGCCAACATTTGTCAATGTATTTTTCTGTCACGATAGCCAATCTGATACCTCAGAGTTGTTTTAATCTATTACATTAATTAATCTACCACTATTTCTTAGCTAGTTGCAGATTATTTTGATCCCATGGTTTTAAACTGGCAAAATGTTTTATTTTCCACATTTCTATTCCACGTGGTATTTTTTTTGCCAATGTAGTACTCAATGAACATCACTTCCATATGGCATGGTAGAAATAATTAGGTTCTTAAAGCCCACAGCAAAGGAGCATAAGCTCTGACATGTTCTACTAAGATGAAAAATCTTTGATAATAGTTCTTGCAATTGGGAGTCAAGTCAAACTGTGGACCTATGAATAGGTAAATACACAAAAATATCAAAGAGCTAGGATCATGTATACATTGGGACACTCCAGGAAATTGGGCCTTAACTCACCTTGAGCTCAGTATAAGTCATTCAGGGCAGCATTAGGAAATGAGGCTTGGAATGAGGCCACCATGCTGTTTTTGAGCTACTTTCAAACCATGCTACTACTCCACACAGTGGCTACTGCATGGAAAATGTACCTAACACCACAGCATCTAATTACTTAAAGTAAAAAGCTAGTTAAATTGTTTAGAAATATAAATAGCAAATTTTGTTTTTAAAAGGTGCAGTGTTTAAAAAGTTGTTCCTTTCACAATTAAGCACATCTAACAAAAAGATAAAAATTAAGAAAAAATTAAATATGATAAATCTCTGGAGATTAATGAATTGGAATAAAAGGGAATATACCTATCACCTATGTATGAAGACTTTATAAAGCTGGCTATGCATAAAGACAAAAAAACTCATTTAATATTCATTGCTGATTTATGTTGAGATTACAGTTCATTAAGACCCCAAAGAGTTTTTTTTCAGTATAACTGCTCTTCAAATTTTCCCCATCTTAAACATGTGAAATTGTTTTATATATATATGCATTCAAGTATTGTTATTATTCAGTCATTTTTTCAGTCAAGTCCAACTCGGGGTTTTCTTGGCAGAGATTCTAGAGTGGTTTACTACTTTCTTCTCTAGCTTATTTTACAGATAAAGAAACTGAGGCAAACAAAGTTAAGTGACTTGCTTAGGATCACATAGCTAGTAAATATCTGAGGCTACATTTCAACTTAAGTCTTCCTGATTCCAGACCTATAATTCTATCCACAATACCACCTAGTTATCTACATGTACAAGTGTAAGACTATATTTATATTTATTTCTATTGAATTTCTTCCTCCTGAGTTGGGGACTGGTGCTCTATCTACTGGGCCACCCAGCTGCCCCCTCTATTGAATTTCTTAATAGATTTAGCCCATTTCCCTAGTCTGTCAAAATCTTTTTTGCATTCTGATGCTGCCATCTGCTATGTTGGTTATCCCTCTCAGCTTTGTGTCATTTGCATTTATCCAAGTCATTGATAAAAATGTTAAGCAGCCCTGTACTAAGCCTAGATCCCTAGAGCCACTCCACTAGAGAAGTCTCCTGCCATGTTGACATTGAACCAGTTCTTGAATTCATGTGATACATCATTTAATCACTATCCCTTCTCCTCCTCCACATGAAAGCATGAGATAACGTATCAAAAGCATTGCTTCAATCTAGGTAAATCATATCCAAAACATTTCCCTTACCTATCTGTTTAGTAATGCTGCCAAAAAAGGAAATGAAGTTAGCCTGGCATGATCTTGACTTAAGAAAGCAAAACTGGCTCTTTTTATTAAATAATAATAAATTAATAAACAACAAAATTGGCTTTTTATTTACTTTTTAAGATGTTCACTGTCTTTCATTTTAATAATTGTTCTAGAATTGATCAGGAATCAAAGACAAACCTATAAGTTTTTAGAATTTGTTGTCATCTCTTTTCAAAAACTTGAACATACTCTTATTTAATCTTTTGATTCCATTACCATTTTCCCTTGGTGATCTTCCCAATATGACTGAGAGTGACTTCAATCACATCTGCAGATTCTTTCAAGACCTGAGAATATACTTCATCTAGCCATATATATTATCCTTCTAAGTCATTTTTGTTCTCTTTCCCAGTGTAAAGTTATCTTCCTCTTCAGAATAAAAGGAACAAATTATAAATCAAAGAACTCTGCTTTCTCTTTGTGATCCAGTATTTATCAGTACTATCACCCAAGCAAAATCCTATCCTATGTCTTTATTTTTAATTAGCAGCTTCTACCATGCATTAATACCATGACTTATACGGATATTGGGACTTACCCACAGTACCTTTGCTGTGCAATATCTTCACATTTGCAGTTTTTTCTTTAGCATACAGGATAAGCATACAGGAATATTGTAGACAAATCCTTTATCTGTCATCTTCTATATCAAGCACCAATTGTCAAAATTATAGCACCTTTTTCATCTGGAATTTGATAGTAGATTTAACCTCGTCTACCTTAGCCACCACATTTTCGTTCTCATAACTTCATTTAGACAAGGATCCCAATATTTAAGGGATTTCCTTGATTGAGGAATCAAAGGCCAAAAGACTTCTTTTTTTTGGTTTGTTTTGTCAGATTATTGTTCTTGTTCTACTTCAAGACGTTGGAATCTCTATGGCTCAGAGATTCATCACCGTGCTGCAGAAAATTTAGATCAGGATATAAATTTGAACTAGATAATACCAAAGAAATGTTTTTTCCTTGGGGGAATCATCCTTATTTACACTATTCTGCAACTCCATAATTTCCAACAACTTTCTGCATTCGCTCCAGGTTCCAAGTACTGTTTTTCACACAACTTCACAGTGGATATCACAAGAGATTTTGCTGTTGGCTGGTATGGGTCACAATCCAGAAGAGGCCATATCCCTTCTTGGATTCTCCTTTTCATCTCAATATAATGGAAGAAAAAAAAACACCCTTAAAAATTGTCCTAAGTCTCTTTTGCTCTAGTTCTTCCTAATTCTGAAATTTTTTTCAATCTAAGTTGGCTTGCTACTTCCCTCTGTATCCACAATGGTTTCTTTTTACAAAATCCCATTTTTTCCTGTTCAACTTGTTGTCTTCAAAATTTCACTTTTGAGTATTACCTGTGCATCCTAAGCTGATTTCTTTGATCCTAACACTTCCTCTGACTTTCTTTCTTCCTCTTTCCTTCATTTTCTTTCCCTTTCACTTCCTCTCCCCAAGTACTTTGCTCATTTCTTACCTCTCCCAGTATTTCAGTTATCTGGAGTAAGGAAGACTTAGTTCAAATCCAGCCTCAGACATTTATCGGCTGTGTGAGCTTGAGGAATTGCTCTTAAAACTCTGAATCAGTTTCTGCAACTATATAAAATGGGAACAAAAGTGAGAATTTCTAGAGTACTATAGAAATGCTAGCTATTATTATAATCTCTTATTCTAAAATGAAAGGAGGGAATTTATATCCTATGACTGATACTAATCTCATGTGATGTAGACTGCAGTCTAATTATTCATATGGTTATATGTACAAAGAGTTAAAAATTGATTTTTTTACTTATTGTCTTCTTTCTACTTTTTCTTTTTCTTTCTTGTTCATATATTTGAATATTAGTACTTGTCCATATTTTTTTTAAATTTTAAATGAAGGAAGAAGGAAGATAAAATACAATCAGAGGGAATCAGATGAAACCTACTAAGGTATAAAATGTTTGAGATCAACCAAGGCAGGAAAGCACATTGTACAGGACTGAGATGTTAAAATGAAAGTCAGGGAAAGTCTAAGCCAAGGTCTGAATACCAGCGTGCTAGAATCAGTTTTCAGAAAAAGTTAGATAGGACACTGGATGCACTTGCTACAAACAAGGTTAAATCTGCATCCTTATGACATGGCTTTCTATCAGGACTGGCTAAAATTTTAAAGGATATATGGGCAGTGGTTCTCAAAGTGTAGTCCAAAGAATTGTTGGGGTCTCTGAAACCCTTTCAGAGGGTCTACAAATTCAAAATCATTTTTTTATTTCTAATATAGTAAATAGCTATAACTATAACCCATGTGAACAAAAACTCTTTGAACAGATCCTCGATAGTTTTTTAACATGAAGATACTGAGAACAAAAGTTTGAGAACCACTGGGTTAGAGTATACATATAAAATGTGACAATGCTTTACAATAGAAAGTATGCTTCATGGTTCACTTGGGGTCCCCAAGACCTTTTCAGGATCAAAACAATTTTGTAATAATACTGAATCATTATTTGTTCTTGAAAAACTCCTCCCTATTCCATTCCATGCCTGTGAAAAACATATATTCAAGTACTTCAACTAAAATAACAGATTAAATGAAGAAGCAAATATGAGAATCTGTCTTCTATTAAGCCAGACCTTAAAGAGATTTGCAGAAATATGTAAAACAATGCTGCTCTTCTCATTAATTCATGTCATACTTTCCATTAAAATATGATTTGTGTTAATATATAGTGGACTTATTATTTTAAATGAATTAATATTTAAGTAATTTAAAGTTCTAATGTGATGTCTATTGATGAGTATAACTCACATAAAAGTTCTTTGATGTCCTCAATAATTCCAAACAGTGTGGTCTTGGGACCAAAATGTTTGCGAATATCTACCTTATAATAACAGAAAATCTACAAGTTAAGATATTTCACTTAAAAACTCCTTTAAAGAATTGATAAAAACTGATTAAGGAACAAATGCTTGTGACTAAAAGTTAGAATAAGGCCTCAATTAATGGCCCATCATAATGTCTGTTTTTTAAATGGACCAAAAGCATAGGAGAAGAGCCACACATATAAGGAAATCTCTATGTAATAAAATATCATTTGTACTAAATCTTGGTAAGTCAAAAGCAAACACACTTTTCTCAGGGTCAAAGATCTGCTTGTAAACCTTCAATTCCATTGTTTCACTTCTTTGTTTCACAAACTCAACATTAATATGTATTATCTTTGTACCAGTATTTCATAGGTTAACAAATCCTTTACAATCTAACATATTTTCATGTTGCAATTTCTAAGTATATTTTGCTTACTTGATACCTAAGTAGTAGATTTTTTGCCCTAATATAATAGTTCTTTTTATATTTTGTCTCATATCTTGGAATTCAGCTTACTTTGGGTCTGTATGTTCTGTTTCTCGACTAGACTTACTTAGCTTGCTTTTCACCCCACAATGACACAGTCTAATCATACATGACAGAGGTAACATTTCAGAGGGCTTTTTCATTGCTAAGATATCCATTTTATTGTTCAGATACAAAGGGGAAAATAGACTAATATAAATCCTGGATAATTTTTATGGAAATCTAAATAATTCAATCTGAGAAATCATTTTCTCATTTGAAAATTAACAGGTTGCTATTAACTTTGAATCCTTCTATAAAAATGCTAATGTTAGCATTAAATATGTTAAAGAACCAGTATAATATAATAGATAGATAACTGGGTTTTGAGTCAGGAAGACTCAAAGTCCTAACTCAAAAATGATTTTGTGACCTTAGCAAATCATCTAACCTTCAGTATCCAAGTAACTTTCTAAAAATTTCAGTCGCTGAGAGGGTTCTGCTACATTGGCAGAGGAAGTCTCTTACCAGGAATTCCTGATACCATTGAAATCATAGACCTAGTCTCTATTTATTTGCTATTTATTATTATGTTTGCTATTTATACCATTGAAATCACAGGTCTAGTCTCTTATTTCTTTGTTATTCATTTGAGTTTTAAGGGAAAATGTCAATTGCTTTTTTTCAAAAAATACCAAAATCTACCTTTTACTTTGCAGAATATAGTGATATGGGTATTTGATCCAGAAAATGCAAGTCCTGAGGAGTTGCACTACAATGCATCACTTCCTTCAGTCGTAAGTGGAAACATTATAACATTTCCATGAATTGCTATAGGTATGTTAAGAAATTCTTTTAAAGAATAAAAAAAAAAAAAAAAAAAAAAAGCCCACTCTGACTAGAAGACCTGAACTCATAGTACACTGGAGTAATCATTAAAATCTATCATACTTCTGCAATTTATAACTATGTGCCTAATGTGCTTTCCCAAAAAAAAAAAAAAAAAAGAACTATAAAGCCAGAGAAACTGAGGCAAGATAGAGATTAGAGAGTATTTAGTAATTTATTTAAAGAGAGAGATTTACTGGGACCAAATGGATCCATGGTTTGGTCCCAGGGCTGAATGAGACTATCATCTCCAAGAATCCAGCAAACAATGAGAGTTCTCAATGACCTATATACACATGGCTCAGACTCAGGGGGTAGATTGAGGCAGGGATGGAGTCTGGGTGCTGAGAGTGGGAATGGGACTCTGACAGGGCAGGATGAGCCTCCGGAGGTGGGATGACATAATGGGGGGGGAGGCACCTCGGAGATGGGGAAAGGCATCTTGATAAGACTGTATCTGACTTTTTGGTAGCTTGGGTTGGGGAGAGGCAGTCTGATATTCTAAAACATAAGATCTTTTATCCTTATCAAATATTCTGATAAAGTGGGAGAAGAGGTTTTACAGGATTGAGCTTTGAGCTGATAATTATAAACTGAAGCAGAACAATTAGAGAAACTGAGTCAGAACTGGTCAGGATAATTAGGAAAACTGAGTCAGGACAATGCAAGAGAGCTGTGGCATAACGGAATCAATTTCCAAAAAGTACTAGTTTTCATAAGTGGTTGATAATCTTTTTTGTTTGCCTTGAAATCTCTTTTATTAACACTTAACAGATATCTACATGATTTGGTTTTGAAGTGAATCAGAATGATAAGTATGTTACAATTGGATACAACTAAAAAAAGTTTTCTAGTCTTGTTTAGCCCCGAGCAGCAAGAATCTTCTCTAAGACTTTCCTGAGAAGTGAACATTTAGCCTGTGCTTCGTTCTGTAAACTTCTACTGATTAAGGACTGCAACTACCCTGTTCTTGGTTAATCCTGGGGCTCTAATTCCTGTCATCCAAAATGACTGCCTGTCCAGGTGAAAATACCTTCCTGTTTCTGTCCTTAATCATACTCACATACTCTTGTCCATCTGCTTATATTCAGTGGTCTATCCCTTCCACTGGATTCTCTAGAATGCCTGTTTTAATTGTTTGCAAACTGCCCTTTATCCTCACCCTATACTACTTACTCTTCAAGCTAAATGAAACCTGATATATTCCTGATGGCACCATATCCTTTCATACCTGGCTCATCATTTTCTTTGTCACACCAGGTCTTGCCATTGGTGCCAATATTAGTGGGCACCAATATTTACAATGAATAGACTTAAACAGCAATGAAAATTTTTTCCATCTCTAAGATCTTGAATTCTAAGTTTCTGAGATCACAATTTCCTGAATATCCATCCTCCCATTGTATCATTTCCTATTGAACCTATTCTTCATTTCTATTGTAATATTGATTTCAAGTTGAGAAGACTTCAGAAGTATGGTGGAGGTAGAAATTCAGGGAATAAGGAGCCGAATTTTGAGGAAAATTAATGATTCTAAGAAGTTTTAGGATTTTGAGATGATTCAGTTCTTTCATTTAAGAACTTTTTCTCATGCTTTTTTTCCTTTTTTTGACTTCTCTCCAAAAAGTACCTCATGCAAGGCCATTCTCTCTAATATTCCATTGCTAGATGTAATTTCCCTCATTTTAAAAAAATATACATTTATTTATTTAAAATTTGAATACAAATGATAAAAAGAAAAGACAGAAAAAAGAAAAGTAGATATTATAATGTGCATAGCAGACATAAAAGACGATTCAAAATATGTAACAATAAATTTCCATTTCAAGAAAGCATATATAATAATAGAAGACATTGTATTCAGTATTATCTCTTTTTTTTCTGTAGGTTTTCTTTTGTTCTCTGCTTTATAATTTTTACTACATCCTTTTTTCCCTTTTCTTCCCACCCACATCCCCCAAGTACGCTACAGTTAAACACAGATAGATTTATGTGTGTATATATATGTATGTATATATACACACACACACACATATACATAAACACACATATATACATATGCATAAACACATGCATATATCGAAAATAATATGGCTGACATATAATGTAAATTTCTCTCTTTTTTAACTTTGACTTTGTTTGAGATCAATGATTACTACCACTACTTTTGATCATTGTTAATTGTGTGTTGTATATCTTGTTTCATATCCCTGCTTCTGCTTCTTTACACTACCTTGCCTTGCTGTTATTTACTTACCCCACCTTTTTTCCTCTCCCAATACCCATTCTCTCCCTCTTAATCCCACTCCCATTAATTTAAACACCTTTCTGTACTCTATCTTATCCTATTCCCTCCCCCTCTTATTTCTTTGTAAATTTTGGAGTGTTTTTATACCCTTCTGGACATAGATGTATTGTTTCCTCTCTAGGATTTCAGAACTACCAGCCTTCTCCCCCATCTAGTTCCTCTGTATCGGTTTTTGTCTTGCCACCTCATTTGTGTAACATAATTCTTCTTTTTACTTTTTCCTACATGGTTTTACTTGTTAGAATCACATCATACTCAGCTCCACTCCAGTATTTCTTTTTAACTACCCAATTATTAATGACACTTAAACATATAGTTTTCCATATATAAAACATAAACATTTTATCCTTAATTACTCTTTTGATTTTGATTAAAATGTCAAATTTTTATTTGCCATAAAATCCTGAAAATCTGACAATTCATTGAATATTCATCTTTTTTCATTCAGTATTATAGTTAATTTTGCTGAATATAATATTTTTGGCCACAGCCC
The DNA here is from genome assembly GCF_016432865.1 of Antechinus flavipes. Taxonomy (NCBI): domain Eukaryota; kingdom Metazoa; phylum Chordata; class Mammalia; order Dasyuromorphia; family Dasyuridae; genus Antechinus; species Antechinus flavipes. The sequence goes on along the minus strand of NC_067401.1, from coordinate 84,977,786 downwards.
TAGTTCTAAGATCTTCAATAGGTGATTGTTGCTGTTGTTGTAGTTGTTTGTAAAATGTTCTCTTTGTTCCTGGGGTGTCAAAATTTAGAAACAATATTCCTGTGTAGGTTTTTCTTGTAGGATCCCTTTTGGCTGCTTATTGGCAGGTTATTGATAGATTTTTTTTTCTATTTCTACTTTACCCTCTTGTTCTAATACTTCAGGAAAATATTCTTTCATTATTGTATTAATTGTATCCAGATTCTTTTTTTGGTCATAGCTTTGAGGAAGTCCAATTATTCTTCTGTTTCTCTTCTTAATCTGTTCTCTAGAACTGTTTTTTCTTATGAGATGTCTCACATTCTCTTTTCTTTTTTTATTCTTTATATTTTATTTTATTATTTCTTAGTCTCATAACTTCACTGGCTTCCACTTGGACAAATCTAATTTTCAAAGAATCATTTTCTTCTTTCAGACTTTGGATTTCCTTTTCTTTTGACTTTCTTTCCATAATCTTCTTAGTTTTCCTGGATTGCTTTTCTTTCTTTTAGGTTTTTTCTCAATCTCTCTCACTTGATTTTTAGTCTTTTTTGAGTTCTTATATGAATTCTGGTTGGGAAGGTAACCATTTGTCTTTGGAACAGGTAAGCTTTTTTTTACATCAAGATCCTCCTCTGAACATGAACCCCATCTCCCCTATTTGCATAATAATTTTCTATACTTGGGTTCTGTCTCCTTTGCCTGCTCATTTAAAAAAAGAGCCTGTTAGTTTAATCACTTCCACTGGTGTGGGCAGGGGAGTGTCTCTGGGCTCAAATATTCCTTCAGTTTTCTTCTCTGTCCTGGAATCCAAAACCAAGTACTCCATCTTCCTGTAAATGCCCATAACCAGCAGTATGACATTCCATATCAGCAAAGGTTCCTCCAGTCTTCCCTGACTCCCCAAGTAGGTTTAGAATGTGAAAGTTCCTGTGGTGCAAGTTGAGGCTACCTCCAACCCAGTTAGCCCAAGGCTCACAACTTGCTGTTAAATGAGACTGGTCTGAAAGCATTTACACTTCACAGAGGCCAAACCTCTGTCCTGGTATCTTATCTTGTATTGTCTCAGGGGGATCACTATTCTGACCCAAGTCTTATTTATTTATGTTAGCCCTGAGGTGCAATTTTGTGTTCTTTGTGAGGGAAATCTGGAGAGCTTAGAATTAACTACCTTCTCCACCATCTTCCCAGAATCCTCTCCTCTCATTTTTCTCTCTCCCTACCCCGGAATAGAATAAATATCCTCCTTGCTCCCCACTGACATCTGTAAAACCTCCTTCTACTAACTCAGAAACCGATAAATTATCTAGATCCTAGTCACATTTATCTGTTATCTACTGGTCTCAAGTCATTCCCCATACTTTTTTCAGTGAATCCATTATCTAGATCATAACATTCCTCTTCAGCTCAATCCTAGTCCTTATTCTTTGAAACATATATGTATCTGTGTATACATGTGCATGTATATAAACACATATTGATATATATGCATATGCCTCTATCTTGAAAGAATATATTGCATATTTATTTAATAGATTATGGAGAGATTGATACAGATGCACAGATAATTGGTAGACAGCATACTATTGACAGTTCTTTTAATTATAGAAAATATCAGCAAACTTGGAACACTTCTATTTGTCAAACATCTTAAAGTTAAACAACTTTATGAAGTACTTTGCTAAGAGATAAGCAGAAAGCAAAACCTCTGTGTGATACAGGAAATTATTATGTTGATTCACCTTCTGATTTCATTAATTGCTTCTTGCACAGGGACTATAAATTAGATTAAAATAGAAGGAAGCATGATCATTTTATTTTTTTAAATTTCCTGTGAAGAGCCTGGGAAGTTTGGGTGGCTTTTAAAATAATAACTGCTTGTGTTTAATTATCCATTTAATTTGATCAATTTAGCTAATCAAACATGAATTTTTAATTTTTAATAAAATAAATTAATCTTAATAGTAAACAAAACAACTTTGTATCAAAATTCATGTTTCTCTGTTTGGAAATAACTCACCATAAACAATATGCCTAAGCATGGAAGAAAGCCAAAGCAAAGATACAGGAAAGGAAAAGGCATGTCTTATATATGGGCACCACAAAGAAGATCAATTTGACTAGTCTAAGCAATAGGAAGAGGAATGTTTAATCTTAAGACTGGGGAAACAAGTTGGGACCAACTTGTGAAGGATTTAAATGCCAAACTGGGACTTTATATTTATCTTAGATTCAACAGGAATCACAAATTTTTATTGGGTAAAAGAATAAAAGTCTGAATTGCAGAAAAATCACTTTGGCAACTATATGGACGATGTATCAAAAAGAGGAGAGACTTGACGAAGAGTAACCAACTAGGAGTTTATTTCAAAATTTCAGACATGAAAAAATCAAAAAGATCATGAGGAACTGAACTGGGTGGTGGCTGTGAATAGAGAGAAGAGAGATAGATGAAGAGATTTTTGTAGAAGTAGAAATTATAAGTCACTTAGTAACTGACTGGATAGGTGAGGTGAGAAAAAGTGAGGAATCCAAGTTGACTCTCAGGATGTATACCTGGTAGATTGGCAGGATGGTGGTACTCTAGATAGGAATAAGGAATTGGGGGGAAAGGGCTTGGAGAAAAAAAAAGATAGTGAGTTATGCAGTGCAAATTACAAACCATCTACACTTCATCTTACTGACTTATACTGTCTCACCAAAAATAAAAAACAGAGGTGTGGTTTTTACTCACTGGCCATTGCCCAGAACATATAGTCAACCAAAATATACCTGCTATAATCAGAAAGTGATTTGTCAAGGAAGGGGGGCATATGAGTACATTGGGATGGTGGGAGAGTATTTCCTCAAAGAAAATTCTTAGATAGGTTTTAGGATAGCAGTTTGATTACTACTACCCCAAAGACAATGCCTAATATGGAAGGGGAGGGACTAGAAGCTTGCGTAGAAGGGGGAGCAGAATAATGGAAGGGAACAGAGTTGGAAGTATTGGAACATGATGGACCAAGAAGATTCACAAAGGCTGTATGATTGTGTGAGATAAAAGTTCCAAAATTGTTAGAGCAAGTATGAAGTTAGTGCATCTTCCAACCCTTCATTTAATTGATTACATATCCCCATTAGTTATCCCATGGCTCCTTGGATGGATGTATATTCTAATTTGGAGATCTTTACATTAGATGACCTCTAAATATATAATGCCTTTTTTATTCAGCTATCTTCTTTTCTTATACAGCCAACCCTCATTCTTTCTGTTGCCTTCTCGCTTTCATATTTAAGTTCTGTAATCATTTCTCTATTTAGTCAATATTAAAGACCTAAAAAAAACACTATTGCTCACTTCAGTAAGTAAGTAAAAAAATTTGTTTGGACGGTTGGTTAGGATATGAAATAGCCCATCACAAGCATTGCTTATGACTAAATTAACCCAGTGTTGCTTTCCACCTAATTATTTTGAGGAGAAACAGGCTAAGAAAACAACAAAAGTAAATTTCAAAAATATACAAAAGCTTAATAATTTCTAGTAAATACTAAATTATTTTTACTACTTGTTGATGGAATAAACTATAAACTAATTGAAATTATTCTCAAATTAATTTTTAAGTATATACTTTTGGTTAATGTCTATATCTTTAAATTTTTCTTATGCCACAATTTTTATAATATTGAAGTTTTAGAAGTTTAAGTTAAAATTGAAAAAAAATACACGATAATCAAAAGTTTTTGCTTTATTTTCACAGAATTCCAGATTAATTACCAGACAGTTTCTCAGCATGGGAGAACAGCCTATTTTGATATCAATAATAAATTTTGCAGTTCACATTCCAGAAGCCAATAAAAGAGAAGGGTATTTCACTTAAATATTTCAAATTCAAAATCAATTTTTATTCAGTGAACACAAAACAAAACAGATTTTCATGATGAAATAAAAATTCCTAGGAAAGTTTTATTTAATTTGATTTTATGTCTAATAACAAATGTTTGAATTGGCTGTCCTTGGGCACAAAAGGAGATTGTAAATTATACCCCATATATGCCTCCTATTCAGAAGTAATATGTTTTATTCCTTGGCAGTTCCTAAACCCTCAACCCAGGAGCTCATGTAATATATCTAGATAGGGAATAAGTCTAACTATTTCAGCATGTCAATTTTATTTGAATGAATGAATAAAAAAGCATTTATTAAGCACTTAAACTATGTGCCAGAAATTGTGCTTGATGCTGGGAATACAAGTACAAAAACAAAACAATCCATGTATTCAAGGATCTTACATTCTCAAAGGAGGTTACAACCCATCTAAAAGAGTGATGGTCATAGGGATAAGAATTTTGGTCTGAGAAATCACAGGGATAATGAGTAGGGGAGTCAAATGCTATGACCTTTCCAGAAGGAAAAATATTACTGATTTGATGAGTGAACCCAAAGTTAGAAATGGGAGTGGAATGTGCATTTTTAATAGGTAGATGGCTAAGAGTTCTTGTTTGAATAGAATATGATCTCTTCTGGTGTTGACCAAATATAATGGGATAAGTGAGTTTACACTCACTTGTCAATCTAGGCAACTCAAGTTCCAGGACAGGAATTCCAAATCAAAACCTTAAGCGTATTGTTCCCCCCACTACCCCTAATGCCTGTAATATACTTTTGCTAAATTTAATTAGTAGTAGAAATGGACAAATTGGAGTTTGAGGTTTATATTTTGTGTTTAAAAAAACATAAATTTAAAAAGCAACAGTCATTCTAGATCAGAAATCAATTGCAAATATCAATCCCTAGAGCACTATTGTTTAGAAATGGTCCAACACTCATTATAGCTAAAGGGTGACTATTTTAACTCCTTTCTCACCAAATGACTATTTGTACCAGACACATGACCAATATAATAGGTGGAATATATAACAAACCATATGACCCCAAGGTAACAGGGATTTTTAGAGAGATCTTAGGGAGACTTTTCTTTAGGGAGCAGTTCTTCCTTTGTCGGGATAAAGACAACAGCTGAGTGATCACTCCTTCACTCCTCTATGTTCAAGAATAGTATTGAGCTAAAAAGATCTATTCCATATTAGATTTGAAGCCATGATTTTCTTATCGAAATACCCCATCAAATTCTTACTACAATAACAATAATAGAAAATAGTAGAAATGTAGATACCAAACAACACTTATCAAAATAAGGAAGTAAAATAGTAATTAGAGAAGCTCGACAGCTTAATTTAGCAGATAGTATACACCAGAGTAAATAGAGATGTACAACTTGAGAGAAAGATGAACTTTCAATTCAGCTGTTTAAAGAATCTCACACAAGAAGTTGACTCTTAAAATTACCTAAGCAACACAAGAACTGAGAATCAAACAAGTTACCAAGTCTTCCTAGAAAACAAGTCAATTTGTTACTACCTATTTGTTACCTAGATTTAATCACTGAATTGGTGTTACTTCATACAAACTGAGATCTGGGAATGACCTTAGCTTAAATAGACCAGTTCTCTCCCTGCATTTGAGAGCATCTTCACTCATCCTGACTTGCCACTGGTCGCAAGTGACTTTGGAAGAGAGAGTATAACTGGTGACTTTGCACAGCCCAGACTCACTTAAATCCAATTGACCAGCAAGTGAAGAATTCACTTTCCTGATGTCATTTGTCCTCTTTGAGGAAGGACAAATAACAATCATGCTTACAACTTGGGGAGGAGCACAGTATTTAGATGAGAGCCATCCTCTGACTCAGTATTAAAAAACTCACATCATCTTTAAGGTTTCTCTTTCCCTTTCTATTTCTCTTAGTCAATTAGAAATCAAATGTCTCTATTACATACAAACACAGTGTCATAGAACTATCCTTCAGGAAATTGCCAAGTCTGTCTTGAGTTTAGTGTTATATAATGTAGCATTTGTGCTTTAAGAATTTGAAGGTTTGGTTGAAGGTAAAAATGAAAGGTTTCTCTGAACCCTACCCCTATCAGCTAGTCACTCCTTCTTTTCTCCTCTCCTTCCTATCTCTTCTTGAATGACAACCCTTGACTCCATCCCTACCAAAAGATTTCTTTTTGCATGCCTGGAGAGAGGAGGAGAAATAATGAAATAATTAATGTGACCTGACAGCCCTAGTCTTCTCTCATCAAAACCTATCATTATCCATTCAGAGACATATATTAAAATTAATAAATATCATTCTTCATATCACTCCTGAGCCTAAATCTACATTGAAATTTATCACACTCATTAATACCAAAATCAGCCACAAATAAGGAAATGCAAAAATCAAAAGCAGTTCTGATTGATGATACTTTATCATAGAGTAATTCAGGATTACAGTACTGATTCAATCAGGAATTATAAATGGACTAAAGCAATTCTGGATTAGACATATTGCTTTTTTACATGGAAGAAAAGTAGAAGAGGCATTTCACCATTTGCATGAATTCCAAGTCGGGCATTGCTTCTTGCTCTAGTCTTGACATCTAGTCTTGGAAAAAAATAGTGGTGGCCAGAGTAAACCCTGATCACTGCCTATACTAGCCAGAGAGCTGTCTCTCTTACTCAGTGTTCATTTTCTCTCCTCCTCACACAAACTTACTCAATTCACCAAATTCTCCATCAATCAGTTTATTCCAAAACTGTGCATTCACATGTGTACTGTCCCTCATTCCTTCTGACTTTCTCCTTTTTGCCCATCTCTATTTCTCTTGTCTCTGTCTCTGATGCTCTCTTTCTCTGTCTCCGTGTCTCTGTTTTTCTGTGGTGTGTCTTTCTCTCTGTGCCTCTCAAAGCAAAATTGGCCAATTATGAAAGGAAGCACAAAAGCTCATTGAGGAAAATAATTCTTTGAAAATTAGAATTGAATCAATGGAAGCTGAGTTTATGAAAAATCAAAATACATTTTAAAAATCCAAAAGAATAAAAAATAGGGAAAAAATAGGAAATATCTCATAGGAAAAAGAACTGAATTGGAATGTAGATCCAGGAGAGGTATTTTAAAATTGATCTACCTGAAAACTGTGATAAAAAAAAGAGCCTGAACATTATATTTCAAAAAAAGTATCAAGGAAAACTATGCTGATATTTAAGAACCCGAGGGTAAAATCAAAATTGAAAGAATCTACTAATCATTTCCTGAAAGAGATCCCAAGATGAAAACTCTTAGGAATATTGTAGCCACATTCCACAACTCCCAGATCAAGGAGAAAATATTGCAAGCATCCAGAAATTCAAGTATAGTGGAACCACAGGATAACACAAGATTTAGTAGCTCCTATATTCAAAGGAAATAGGATTATATTCAAGAATCACCTACCCAGCAAAACTGAGTAAACTCATTCAGGAAGGAAGGTGGATTAAAGGATTTTTAAGAGCTGAATAGAAAAATTGATTTTCAAATATAGGCACTCCAGAGAAGTATAAGAAGGTGGTTAGGAAAGGGAAGTCATAAGGGACTTAAATTTATCTATTTACATTCCTGTATGAGAAGATACTTGTAATGCATAAGTCTTCTCATTATTATGGCAGAGTATATATAGACAGAGGATGCAGCCATGAGTTGACTATAAAGGGCTAATATCTAAAGAAAAAAAAAAAAAGGTGAGAGAGGAATGTATTGGGAGAAAGAGAAGGGGAGAGGTGTAACAGTATAAATTACCTGCCATAAAGAAGCAAGAAAAAGTTTTTACAATAGAGGGAAAGAGCGGTAAGGAAAAAGAATAGAAATGAATTGTACTTTCATCAGAATGAGAGGGCATATCGCGGAAGGAGCTGGGTCCCAAGCAAAACACTATTGAGGAACAGTGTGAAAGAAGAAATTTTGCAATATTTTCTCCTCCTTAAATCACCTTCATTCTCCCGTCTCATCTCTATCTCTCCTCCCAATGCCTACTTGCTTAAACCTTCTCTGAAATACTTCTGACTAGATGCTCTATTTAAACTATTAATTGCTTTTGTAAATCAATCTCTTTTCCCTTGTCTTTAAATCACCTTTTTTAAAACTTTAAACTTCAAGATTCACAATTTTGAACCAAATTTCATAAAACTCATAATATAGTTTACAAATTACCCAATACTTTAAAAAAACAACATACCATTTAAGTAGGGAGATACAAACATGAAACCCCCTAAGGTAAGCTGCCATTTTACATTATTTTATTTTATATTTCTAATTTTTTTTAATATTCTGTTTTAAGTTTTTCTCTTCAGTTGTAAAGGCCACAATATTCAAATAATTCTTAAGGTTTTTATCTTCTTAATAAATCTAACATGTGCAAGGCAACAGTAAAATTATTTTCCCCAATTTCAATTTTATTTCAATTTCAAAATTATAGTACCTTATAGTAAGTTCCCAAAACTCTTAATCAAATGTTGCAGACAAACATTTACCCAGTTTAGCCTTCTTAAACTTTCTGTTCTCTAATTCCATGAAAGCAAACTTACTAATAATGATTTTTCTTTCTTCTCCTGGCACACACACACAAAATTTTTTTAGAAGTATGCTTAGTTTTCCCAAAGATCCAGTAGATCAGAGAGTCCCCGTGTTCAACTATTTAGCTTTCTTACTCTATTTTTATTCCTCCCTTCCAAGATCTTGCAGTTTCTTATTGGAAATAAGAAACTTAAGTTTCCAATCTTAACACACATACCAATTTAAAGTCATTTTAAAATTAACCAGTACGTTAGTTTGTGAAATTTCCAAAAATCTACCTAGATATTCCATTCAAACTTCTTTTCTTTAGTAAGCCAGGAAAGAGTTAAGCACCAATCCTTGCTTTACCTTGAAAAAAATTTTTTTCTGGCTGAGTTGTGATATCGGGCTCCTTGTTTACAGGAGTGATAGTCACTGTTGTTCTATTTGCTTAAAACTTTCCAAACTTTCAGTCTACGTTTTTATTTTTTCCCCTTCTCTCCCCTTTCCTGCAAAGCCTCTGCCAGAGTCAGAGGAAGAGAAAGAGAGAAAAAGATTTTCTTTTCTTGAGAAGCCCAAAATTATTTCCCAAATTATATTCTGATGCACTCAGAAAGAATTACTACTTTGAATGAATTCCAATTCCCACAATTCAGCCTGATATTTTTAACACAGGGGCTGAATTCTTATCTCTTACGAGCTTGCTAACTTTTAACACAGAACAAAAGCAATGCAAAGCAGACATACACACACAGACAAACGCAAAACTCCATTTTCACCTTTTACATACAGATTTAAGTCTGATATACCCAAATAGTCCTGGGATATAAATCCTCCCAGTTTTCTTCTCTTTTATATCTGGGAAGTTCATCCCAGTGTTGAATTCCCTAGCTAATGTCCTGATACAAATTTTTGGACTGCTTCTATACCACCCTGGACCCGGTTCAGGTGTTGGCAGAGGCCCTACATTATCCTCACACCCGGGCAGAGGTCCTTCATTACCCTCACAGCCACCTGAGAGCCTCCTTAGGAAAAGTCCTTTATCATTGGGATCAACAGTAGTCCACACCAAAAATAAATTTAGGAGGGCTAATCCCTCAGGTTCTCCCTTGACCCAGCCAATATACCCCCAGACTTCCTCAGAGCGTTACCTTGAGAACACATGTTTCTTTTCACATTGCTGCTTGCCATCAGGACTCTATTTTCTTCAGTATTCAATTCTGCATTCCACTGAGAATCCCTGCCTCGGGTCATTATCTAAGAGGGCAGGGAAGCAGAGACCATGGAGAAAACTACTCCGCCTGTCCCTGTTCAGGGTGCACATAGCCATCTCCCCCAAAGACCCCATCCCGGATGAGTCCCCAACTGTGAGGGATGTAGAAGACCTTTGCCCAAAATGACTATTCAGAGATCACTCAGTAAAAAACAGAAAAGTTATTTATTAATAAATTCTCATGAGAATGAACAATTCCACTGTGAGGAGGGAAAGAGAGAAAGCTCGCAGTAGAAGGACTAAAGATTTAGGAAAGATATGATGTAATCATTTGTAACCAAACCTATAAAAACTGTATATCTTTATACATCATAAGGATTATATCATAAGTTGGGGAGCATTGAGAAATAGGGGCCCTCTCCCCTAATTGAATGTTCAACATTGGTGCCAAAGGCAGATTAGAACGGAATGCTTTGTTTCCCTGATTCTGAGAGGAATCATCAGTCAGACCTTCAAACTTGAGATTACTGAGCTGACGGCATTTAATAATCTAAATATTGATAACATTGAACAAGGATAAATGTCATCATTTCTGGTTAATATATCTAGTTTTAAGTAAATATTGGCTTGCACACAATGTACTTATGCAGGTCACAGAGACATAGAAATAATAAAAAATACAGAAAAAGAATTTCAATATTCCTGTAAGTTCTTCACTTTATCTCTCCATTCCACACACAATATACCTATATATACATATATATTATACACGTTATATATTCCGAATCTCTTTTCCAATTGGTTAACTTTTTTTCATAATCTTGTTCTTAGATTCTTAGATGGCTTGGGGGATTTAGGAGGGGTGTTTTGTTGTTGTTTTTGTAGTTTTTCCTCAATCTCTTTCACTTGATTTTTAAAGTCTTTTTAAAATTATTCTATAAATTCTCTGTGGGCAAGTAATCATTGAACATTACTCTTTGGAATAGAAGAGGATTTTTTAACTTCATTGTCTTCTGATGATGATAAACCCTGGTCTTCTTTATTCCCATAGTAGGTTTCTATGATTGAGTTCTTTCTCTTTTTTTGCCAGTTTATTTTTTTTATGAGAACCATTAATGTAAGCACTAGGTTTGGGAGGCTGTATCTCTGGATTCATTTCAGCTCTCTCTCCTCTGATCTGAAATCCCAAACCAAAAGCTCCACCCTCCTGCAAGCCCAGCAGCATCCCTACCCCACTGTTTCTGCACTCACCTGGTATATGATAGTTCCTTCTCTCCCAGGGTTATTTCTTAGCAGCACAGCTGGGCCTGACATTCCTAATCAGCAGAAATCCCTTCAGTCTCTCTGGACTCAAACCCTGGACTTCCAGGAAGGTGAAAGTTACTGTGATTGGGCTGAGGCTTCCTCAAAATCAGAATACCCAAAAATCCCCAGTCTGTTTCCAGGAAGCTAGCTTGGAGATGTTTGCACTTTACAAAACCTTGTCCTACAGTCTTCCAGCCTTCTTGGGTTGTCCCAAGAGGAACTCTGTTCTGCCACAAGTCTTTGTTTTCCACCTGTCTATGTTCACCATGAAGTGCAAATTTGTTCTACTGGTGGGGAAAATCTGGAGAACTTAAAATTTTCTGACCTACTCCACCATCTTCCCAGAATCTTCCCCTTAATGGCTAGCTCCATTTTAGTGGCTGCTTCTGCTCCAGCCTTGCTCTTTCTTCCTATCTAATATCCCTCCATTAATTATATGGACTTTTTTTGCTATATCACTGACAGTACGTTAGCCATCTCCCTATACCTGCCAGTATCTTGATGCCTGTGATAATCAGAGGTTATAAAACAATCATATTCATATAAAACTCCTGGTTCTCATTTGCATTGTGGAATTCCTTCAATTCATAATTGAACTAGGGGCATCCTCTCCTTACAGCCCTGCCCCCAATGAATGAATGAAAAAAAATTTATGCCAATCACTTGCTAAGTGCTTGTGACTTTATATTTTAATGGCAGAGACAATAAGTAAAAGAAAGTAGTGACCAAGTATGAAATATTGGTCCAGAAAGTTACAGGAATAGTGATTGAGACCATAGGCTATAGACTGCCAGATCTCTTCATGGAACAATAGCAGAGTTGATTTGATTGACCCAGAACTTCCCAGAATTAAGTTAGGGGTAGAGCTGGGGAAGAAAATTGCATAATCTTTGCAAGATGATAAACAAGACTGTGGAGGACAACGAGTAGGTGAAATGTGATGGTTTAGCTTTTCCTGAAATAGTTATCTGAATGTAAAATTTATTATTTTTAAGGAAAAGGATATGAAATGGAAAGTCAGTTTCATATGAGTATTACACTATATACACAAATTGCTGGTTTGTTGTTCTTGTGTTATTGATGATGATGATATTGATATTTATGTTTGAATTCAGAATAAAATTTTTGTTTAATTTTTTGGGTTGTTGGTTTTTTAAGAGAGTAGTTTTTGTCATTCATCATCTTATCTTAGAGTTCAGAGGCTTTAATAAAATGAAGTCCTCACATACTTGGTCATTAGACTAGGGAAAAATTTTAGCTACATTGCTCTTGATAACAACCTATTTCTCTGCTCAGAGTCTTAGACTTGATAGACTTTTCTTGTCCAAAATAAAAGTGTTCACACTTTTTTGAAATAAAGTTGACATGGGGCAGCTAGATGATGCAGCTGTAGAGCATCAGCCCTAAAGTTAGGAGGACCTGAGTTCAAATCTGGCCTCAGACACTTAACACTTCCTAGCTGTGTGACTCTGGGCAAGTCACTTAACCCCAATAGCCTTAGCAAAAAGAAGAAAAAAATAGAAAGTCTACATGTATGAAGTAACATCCAAATAAGTTGCCTATTGTTAAATCTATACTTCCTGGTCACTTAAGAGTAGTGTTTATTTTAAGATTTGATATATTTTAGGATAAAAAATCCCTGTTGGTTCTTGTTGGCCAAACTACACTGCTTGAGATACATTTTAAGGACTTCTCTTTCAACAAACCACCAGGATCTATTTGGTCTGTGTCCCACTCATTTTCTCAATCTTGAAATTAATTTTTGGTCACTGGTACAAATGAAATTGTGGTACATGGGATGGAGAAAAGCAAAGGAATTATTGGCATTAAAGAAATTATCCCACAACTCAATCTTTTTTTTTTTCAAATCCCTGCCTTTATTATATAGAAAGATAAAATGATTAATGGTTAGGTAGGTTGTATAGTTAAATAGATATGTAGACATGATAAGACGCTTATATCCCATATGTGATTGTTTTTACATATATATTTGTGCCAGCAATAATTTCTAGACTTTGAACCAAGCTGTACAGAAATTTATGGTTAAGTACTAAAATAAATTCCATAAAACCTCCCCCAAAAAAGTGTTTAGAGAAATCAAGGAAGTATTAAAGGAAGAAATGGGGCTTGAGTTTGCAATACAGAGTTAGAGAAGCAGGGATGAAAGACCTTCTTAAGAATGATAAGATGAACCATTGAAGATTTTCATATAATTGTTTGTAGTAAGATTAATCTGTTTATAAGATGGAAGAGGGTAAGGATAGTCATAGCAAGATGATGATGGATCTTATTATTCTTGCCAGTAATTATGGCTTCATTCTTTTGTTCTTAGGTTCTGGAAACTGCAAATACCACACAGAAAACAGAACATTGTGTTCTTTGTCGTAGGGAATGCAGTAGCTTTCCAGGACTGCTTTATTGAACCGTGTAAACTTTTAATATCTTATGATAGACATAATCTCTCTGAAAACTTTGGGGACCTACCTCTAACGACAAATACTAGAGAAAATTGTCTTTCTCACTGGCACCCATGTTTTCCCACAACTATTGTCACAGTTTCACATTGGGAGACTCTTTATACAAGTGATGCTTTTGATACTTCAAAGAAGATCAGAATACCTCCTAACATTCTCACTGCTGAAGAAAGGAGAAATGTACAAGGCATTCTCGTAATAGAAGAAGGAATACTATTTTTAATAGCAGGTTCTCTTTACCTGAGGAGATTCAACGATTTCATAAAAATTGACCAGAGGTTTAAAATTCCTCCGAATATAATCGGTATAGCAGGAAATACCTGGTGTTGGCCTGACTATATACCAAGGGTTAGTCCAAGTTTATTATTTATCCTTGAAGGTTTTTTAGTAGTTGTTGTTTTATATTCCCTGAATATGAACAACATGGAAAACAAGGTTTAAAGTGTAATTAAAAATCAAAATATGTGACAGACTCTGCTTATAAGATAAGGAGACTGGACTTGTGCTTTCCTTGACATAGGGCACCCATGGTAAGGAAGATTTGTCTATCAATGAAGGTCAGTGACTCCTCTGACTCTTAGCACAAGTCTCCCAAGTTCCTGAGAACATGGAGACGTTAAACAGCTTAAGCAGGGTCACACAGCCAGTATGGGTCAGAGGTGGAAATTGTTTGATAGCAGGTCTTATTGGCTTCAAAGACAGCTTTCTATCCACTACATGTGTCCCTCTCCTTCTTCTTTAAAGCCATAAATTCATCACTGTTATTTATTAAATATATTTAATCTTTTTTAAAACTTCATTTAGTATTTATATAATTACAACTACATACTATATATAATATATATGTATATGCATATACATGTATATATATAAAACTATAGCTGCATATAGTTAAATATAAAAATAATTTTAACACTTGTTTTTGAAACTTGATTTCCAAATTCTTTCCTTTCCTCCCCGTCATTGAGAAAGCAAGCAGTTTAATATAAGATACACATGTGTAATCATGTAAAACATTTCCTTAATAGTCATGTTGCAAAATAAAATGTAGACTGCCCAAAAAAACTTCTCAAGAAAAATAAAGTTTAAAAATATGCTTCAATCTATATTCAGAACCTATCAGTTCTGTATGGAAAGTAGTTTTCATCATAATCCTTCGGAGTTATCTAAGATCATTGTATTGGTGAGAATAGCTGAGTCATTCACAGCTGATCATCTTACAATATTGCTGTAATTTTTTACACTGCAGCACAAGATTTTGTACACTTTGCATCATGGAAGTCTTTTCAGGTTTTTCTTACAGCATCTTGCTCCTCATTTCTTACAGGACAATAATATTCCATCATAATCACATAACACAATTCAGCCTTTTGCCAATCAGGCATCCTCTCAATTTCCAATTCATTGCCCCCAGATAAGAGCTGCAACAAATATTTTGGTACATATAGTTCCTTTTTCTTTTTAAATACATTTAATTTATGTACAGTATCAAATCCTCCCTCAGAGCAATTGTCTAGACCAGAGAGGAGTTCTTTCCAAAAGGAGATACATGAATTTGGATGGGGAAAAAAATATCTTATTTTCACTAACTTTTAAATGTAACATTTTCTCAGTTATGAGAGTAGGCATAAAACCCTGAGGAAGGGCCATAGGCTTCCACAGACTGCCAAAGGAGTCCATGACACAAGGTTAAGAATATTTGATTTAAGGGACACTCGTTATGATAAACAACTGGATATATAGGAGATAGACCTAAATTCAAATCCAGCCTCAAAAGCTTATTAATTTTATAACTTTGGGCAAATCACTTAATCCAATTTGCCTCAGTACCTGAAGAAGAAAATGGCACTCTAGTATCTTTGCCAAGAAAATCCAAAGTAGGGTAATGAAAAGTCAGACACAACTGAAAAAGCACTGGCTTTCATTAATTAACCAACTAACCAGGCTAGCCCCCACTTACTCATTTGGATCCTGATTGGCTCAAAATGAATGTAAATAGCAACTGTTTCTGTTTTCGGAAGAAACAGAAGAATTTATATAGGATGAGCCAGTAAATTGCATATTCCAAGTCATATTTAAAGTAATCTGCCAATGTCAAGGTCAAATATTTATTTAAGGATCTCAAGAAACTACTGATCATTAGGAATTTCATGTACCTGGAATTTCATGGAATTTCATGTACCTGAAATGAGTTGGTTGTCAAAGGAAAAAAATAAAGAGATCTCACTAAAAGCATGCTACCCTAAACTGTTTGAGAATTGTTCATGAAGAAATGAAACATGATGGTAGTCTGGAACACAGCCCAAACGGCATTACCTCTTATTAGAAATGTAAATAGCTGGAGATAGAACTAAAATGGAAGAGTAAAACATTTTTTCTGAAGTCTCCCAAATGCGCCCCCTCCCCTTCCCCCCCAACAAGAACAACACATTAAAACAAATTCTGAGCAGAAAACCAACACAAAATCACAAGTCATTTTTCTAGCCCAGGACAACTTGAAAAAACATAAAGTGTCTCTAGACACTATGGTAAGGGCTGGATGAGATCATTGCGGGGCAAAAGCATAACAGGGACAGCAACTGTGACAGTAAGGGGACTGAACACCCAGTCTGAAAGAGATCCCAGGAAATCTCTATACTTGTATTTGACTCAAGTGCTATTTGATAGCTCTGTTGTGCATGACCCAGTTTGGAGTCAGAATTCCACAGTGGTATACACTATCCATTAACCTAGTTTCTAATTGCAGTTCTAAGATTAAAAGAATTGGTTGTGATTATAAGGGAGCTAGGGCCTTACCTGTGTAAGAAACAGAGCATAGAATAGAAGGGCAGATCTCAAGCCTGATCATAATCATATTGGAAGCACAAAAAAACTTACAGATTACCAGATAGAGCTTGAAAGCTCAGGCTACATACTCTGCCACCTTCTCCCCAACTCCCATTTTTCACATAAAGTCACAAGTTAAGAAATAGACAGAAAAATGAGCAAACTACAACAACAAAGAATTTGACCATAAAAAGATACTACGTTGATAGAGAAGCTCAAGACACAAACTCAGAAGACAATGACTTGAAAATTCACATCTACATGTAAAAGCCTCAAGGTGGAGGAGGAAAGTGGGAAATTGCAGACTGGACACAAGCCCAATTAGAAGAGCTAATGAAAGACACATATGTTCATATGTATATACATATATGTACATGTATATATATCTATAATATATGTGTATATGAATGAGTGTGTTTACATATATGTACATAAATATGCATATATATTGTACATCAAAAAAAAAATTAGGAAAGGAAATGCAGCCATCCACTTTTGTAATTCAAATCTCCCAAGCTCAAAAGAGCCAGCCTCAGACTCCCTAGTTGCTGGAGTTACAGGGATTGCTCCACTATGCCTAACTCTTAAAGCCATTGAAAAAGAGGGCCACAAGTGACTATGGTGGCCCATTGCCCCTCGATAATTTATACTTTATAATTATTTTATAGCATATTTCTTTTCACAAATTATACCACATGCATCTTACTACAAATTGATAGGACCACAAACTGAATGAATATACACTAAAATAGGAAAAGCAAAAAAAAAAAAGGGGATTTATGATTTATAAAATGAGACCTTTGAGATCCTTAATTATCTAATTATAGTCAGGGAATGCCAACACGATTACCAGGATATGCTTGACTTTGACTGTTGGATATCTCAAACAATATGCAAATCATTTTAGATTATCTATGTGGTAGTTAATGACATTTTCATCCTTGTAATTAGGTCATTGAATTCATTAATTTTTTGTGTAGTGCTAATACATCTACAAGTAAACTGTTCTAGAAAGTTAAGAGTTTCCAAATTGCAGCATTATAGTCACTATATGTTTCTGGGGATATAAGGTTGGGATATGTTGCTGAATATTCTAAGAGATTGTGTGCTTTTTGTATTATCTACTTCCATTTTTTGATTTGTAGCACATCCTAATTTGAGCCTACTAGACAAGTATTGTAAAGCCTTCCAGCTTATGATGTCTCTCAAAAATACCCTCACTTTGGGTTGCATTACCTGAATATACTAAAGTTCAGAAGAGGGTAGTTTCCCATGATTATGTTTGAATGCATAATTTCGGAATGGAAAGGACATCCTTCCTGCGCAAACCATTCTATCCAAATGTGTTGACAACTGGAGAAATTTCTGTGATAAGACTAAAAAACATAATATTTTTGCAACATTTCCCCTCCATCTCAAGTAAACGGACCAAAATGTTTGATCTTGCCAACATATACCAAGATTTCATTAAATATCACTTCACACCTTACTAAAACTTCATTTTTTAATTTTAAGCTATCAACCACACACCATTTCTTTAATCAATCATTCTAGAAACCTTCCATCTACACAAATCTTCCAAAGAGTTCACACATTCAAGATTTCATTCCCAAATCAAACCCTTGAGTCTCTTTATATTGGTTACTAACAATAAACTCATTTTGTAAATAAAAAACTTTTGCCTAGAGAATGTTCTACAAAAAGAGAATGTCATTGTAGTTTGATAAGAGAAAAGAATGGAGAGATGGGGGGAAAGAGCTGAAGGGGCAAGATCGGGCAAAATCAGTTGAAAGGGCAGGGAAAGATGGATTTCTTCAAGTAACAATAAGTCAAAACTTGGAAGGGATACAGTGTTGATTTAGTCTAGTGAAGTTTCCGAGCTTCTTTAATTTCTAGTCAGAAGTCTGAAGAGGAAATTTGAGCTTCTTATTGCATTTTTTGTACTTAGGAAGCTGTATCAATGGCCTGAGACTTTAGTTCACTTAGCCAATTAAGTCTTGAGGAGGGAGTCAGTAAAGCAACCAAGTGGCACAGTGCATAGAACCCAGTGGAGAAAGACTTAGCTTACTGTCTCAGACACTCACTAGCTCCATGACTCCAGCCAAGCCACATAATGCTGTTTGCCTCAGTTTCCTCATCTATAAAATGAACTGAAAAAGGAAATGACAAACCACTCTAGTATCTTTGCCAAGACAACTCCAATTGGTGTCACAAACATTAGGTATGCCTAACATGACTAAAGAGCAACAAAAGGATTTCAATACTTTTGAAGGCAAGTTAATGAGCACAACCCATGTAGAAGGACACTGTGATAGATAATATCTACCACAGATGTCAGGATGGCTCTCAGTTTCTAGGCAACTGATTTTGGTTTGTCAAAGTTATAAACAATATTATTAGACTCCACTTTAGCAACCCTAAACTGAGAATCTTTCTCCCTATTTGTGAAATCTTGTCAAATTCCAGCAGCTCCTCAGTACCCTTAAGATAAAATATAAACTCTTTTGTTTGATAGTTAAAGCTCTCAATAATCTGACCTTTTCTTACCTTTCCAGTTTTTTATACTTTATTCTTCTTCACACCCTCTATGATCCAGCAACACTGACCTATTTTCAGTTGTTCTTTCCGTGTCTTTTCACTAATTATCTCCTACACCCCCATAACATACCCCCATACATAGAACACTGCCTCACTTCCGCCTCTTACTTTCTCTTGTTTTCCTTCAAAATTCATATCAAAACCCTCCTCTATTTGCCTTTCCTGATTCTAATGCCCTCTCCATCCCAACTACTAATTAATCCCTTTCATTTCATGTGTATTTGTATTTTTGTCCTTTTTTGCCTGCATTTACCACAAAACTTAATAAATACTCATTAAAATAAAACTAAATAAATGCTCACACTTTCTCCAGGTGTCCTTTAAAGCAACTAATAACTTAATGACAATTTCATCATTCAAGGGGAAAGAAGATGGATATAGAAAGGACTTTTATAATTTGCTTGAAGTGAATGGGATAATAATAACCAACCACCAAGAGAAAACAGAGCTATTATTCTTTTACCATATTCTTGGTTAAAGAAGTAAGCCAAGAAATAAATACTTATTATGTGCCAACTATGTGCCAAACACTGTGCTAAGCTTTATAAATACTATTTCATTTAATTCTCACCATATCCAAAGAGAATTGTATGGATATGATAACAGAGTACTAGGTCTCTTACTGTGGCCCTGCACAAGTCATTTAACCTGGGTTTACCTCAGTTTCCTCAATTGTAAGATGGAATTTATAGCAGTATCTATCTTAGAGCATTGTTGTGAGAATAAAGAGATATTATTTGTAGCACATACTAGGTACTATGTAAGTTCATATTTCCTTTTCCTGAGATCTCAGGAAAGGGATTTGATACAGAAAAATCTGTCACAAGATTATTGATGTGTCTTCTGAGTCATTTTCTACATTTTACCATTGTCCGGGGGAGGGGGGAGGGTGAGAAGAAAGACAATTGAGGAGCTTAAAAACTGAAGATCATACTCTATAATCAGATATTCTTATCTATTTTTATATTATAGACCCCTTGTATAGTCTGATGAAACCTATGAATTTCTTCTCAGAATAATACTTTTAAATGAATAAAATACAAGCTTATCAAAATATAGTTATAAAAATATTAAAAATTGCAACTTCCCCCCAAAATTTTCCCCTTCTCTTGTTCCTCACTGAGATCTGGCTACATACCTACAGATACAAATCTCTATACCACTGACTATAAGCTTGGAAGATGGGATGAGGAAAATTTTAATTTTTTTTCCTTTACTATCCTCATAGTAAATGAGATGTTTTCTATAGAGTTCTAGCCTTTATACATCAAGCTAAGCAGCCACATATTATACTTGCTCAGAGATTTTAGAAACTCTTCTATTGTACTCTCCTTTTGGACCTAATCTTCTCTATTCTGGTTTGCTGAAATGAATTCCGCACTCCGTTATTAACACATGCCATTCTTTGTAAAGTATGTTTTCCTATCTTAGTGATCAATAAGAATACGTGGGTCTAATTTATCTATAATCCATGTGGTAGAAATGGCCATATTTTTCTGATCTCCAAGCCCTCATGTTGCCCCTAGTTCAGGAATTCTCTTGTACCCTGTTCAAATCCATGCCCTAGAATGATCATCTCACCAAATTCCTATTTCCAGGATTCTCTCATTCCCAGTTCTTTAGTAGAATATTATCATAACCATACTTTAGTGTCCATCAGCAAAGGATAGTTTTTCTGCAATTTCTCTTGCTCTTTCATTAGTCAAACCATGAATCATGATTCTCTACTGAAGTGGTTGTTTTAGCTTCATTTGATTTAGTGTAGTTTAGTTGTTCCAGGTTTCACAATAAGAAAGGACACACATTAAATTGTACATATACTAGGTTATTATCATATAATATAGTATTTTCACCTTGTTGTTGTAGATACAGCTGAAGCCTACTGAGCTATTCACAGCACAAAAGAACTAAATCAGAACATGAACCCTGGATAACTCCCATAAATTCCCCATCTTTTTTCTTAGAAGCTACCCTATGACTATAGTGTGCCCTGTTTATTTGTTTATTTGTTTTTTCAAATATTTGTGGATCCTGGTTCTCCAAAGACAAACTGTACATTGCTACCAAGGTGCAAGTGATACTCCTAGTCAAGAGGTGAAATGCAGAGGGAGAGAAAATTAACATCCTGCTTAGTTTGAAAAAAGAATTTAAACTGTTGTTATTGCTACAGTTTAAAATTATATATAGTATAGAGGGAAGAATAATACATGTTTTGAAAAAACTCATAAAACTTTTTAGCTTTATTTTTAGGCCTATGCCTTAGATTGTTTGGGTTTTTTTTTTTCCAGGACTAAATCAAAGTAGCTAACTTTATAAAAATTATAATTGATAACTTTGTTTGTTCTAAAAGTCTGCCTTAGGGCCTTCCTGTGATAACAGAGGTGACCATAGCTAAATTCTTAATGACTTAATCACAAGCTTTGTCAAGGTCTATAAAACCTGGAAAGGCATTGTATAAGAGCTAAGTGCCCAACAGTATGTCTATTAGCCAAATACAGAGAGATCTATCACCAGATTGGCTACAGGAGAATGAATGTTGTTGTCATGGTAAATCTCAAAGGTCCTTTATTAAATCATACAGAGATTGGGGTCTATAGAGGAAAAACCTAATTGAAAATAATAATAGCTGATATACAGTGGTCTTAAGTTTTACAAAGCACTTTACATATAAAATTATTCCTTTCACATCACAACTTCCCTCAATATGGTTTTGATGTATGGGTCAATATGAAAAATTAAATGAGAAATTTTGGGGAATTTTGCAGAAACCACAGGAGACATACAAAGGCCAACAGACAACACAGAAAGTTTAGAAACTCAGAAATATGAATAGTATTGTATAATATCAACATATTTTTTTCTAATACTATAATTCAGACATTTTTCCTGGTATGACAGGAAGGCCAAAAAATTTTAAGCAGATTTTCCAGATCACTGATATGCCACACATTGTAGAAGAAGTAACTTTATTTGCTATTCACAATAATCATTGAGGAAGACAGCTAACAGTATTGTCCTTATTTTGGAGATGAAGAAAATGACCATGGTTCCACAGCTAGTAAGTGTCAGAGATAGAAAGAAATCACATATCTCCATTATATTGAAATATTTTTAAATATAGACCTTACTTAATTTAAAATAATTCTAAAACTTACAAGAGAATAAAATTAAGAACACAATAATTATAATGATATATACAATCCATTACTGTGATCATTACTTTTAATTTTGTTGCAGGAAGGAATAGAATTAAGTGAAATGGCATTGTGGACAGAAAGAGAAATCATTCTTGGATATAGCAACTTAAGATTTTTCTCATTAATACAACTTGATGAGCTCCTGGATATTCTGAATTTCAATCAAGAAGACAAAAATTTGTTTTCTATATCTCTTATTGTTTACACCTCACAACCAAGTGGAATTGGTTTGCTGATAGCTCACAAATTAAAAGGGAGTCAAAATGATATTTTATATCTAATATTCTATAATGAAGAAACATTTAAATGGGAACTACAAGACTTGTTACCGCCTTTCTCTCGTAACAAAAAATTGAATGCAAAATTCATGTATACAGCATTGCCAAATTTTGTGATATGGGATGACACGACTGTCTACTATAGCTACCAAAATTATTCAAAAAATGGATTTTTGGTTACAGCTTTTGGAGACGAAGACCTAACAAATATGGCAAATGGTAGCCACATTCAGCAAGTTTATATAGGTTAAGTATTTTTATCTTGGGGGCAAAGGTGAATTAATGGTTCTATTTGGTAAACCTAAGTACTTTCTTATGAAGAGGTCATCATTTTGCAAGGTAATTACCATAATCTATTTTGTGACATCCAAAGTTTGTGAGATTGATATTGTCTCTATTATTTGACAATAGAATTAAAAATATAAGATCATACTATATAATTGCCAATTGAAATTCGTGAAAATTGGTTCCTTTTTGAGTCAGACATATCAGTCATCAATCAACACATTCATTTAGCACCTAGAATGAAATAATGCCTTTGCTTCCCTGTAGCTCCCAGTCTACTTGAGAAAATAAAATACATTAAAATTCACTTATTTAATGTTTATAAGTGTTTTCTCTCCCCAAAACTCTTATGAGGTAGATTGCATTTATTCTCCCCATTTCACAAATGAAGAAACTGAGACATAAAACTTTAGTGGTATGACAAGATCATAAAAACAGTAAATTTCAAAGCAGGATCTCTCAGAATCACAAGTCCAGCGTTTTGGGTTTTTTGTTTGGTTTTTTTTTTTTTTTTTGGAACACAAGAATTAAGTGATAGAAATAAGTGCCATATACATATGAGGGAAGACATAAGATAGCCCATTTCTACTTTTGAACAACTCTATTGTAACAATTGCTACAAACTTTTTTTCTGCCATCAAACCTAAATAGTCCTTTTTGCAACTTAGTAATAATGATAATGACAATAATCATAATATTTATAGAGTTGTAAGGGTTGCAAAATACTTTATCTACATTATTTCATTTGGTCTCTCCAACAACTCTGAGAGGCAGGTAATGTATTATTGGCTCCATTTTACTGAATAAGGAAACCAGTGTGTATAGAATGCCTTAGCCATAATCACATAGTCATTGACAGCTTAGGCAGGATTTGAAATCAATTCTTTGTGATTCCTAATCTAGCAATCCAATCACATTCCACCTAATTCCACTCATTTTTTTCCTGCTCTTTGGAGCAAAACACAAGTGGGATTCTCCTTTCAAATACTTGAACCACCACTAATCAACTTTATTGGATCTGCTGTCTATGTTATCTAATTTGATGGATATACATTGACAGTTTTCTCACTCTATCCCAATTTTTTTACTTTTCCCCATACCCATACCCTCCACCCCTCTCTCATTCCGATTGTATCAAAAATGTCCTAACAAATAGAAGAAAATGGGAAGAAATAACAATTGTTTCTCCTGACATTTTTACAATAAGTATGAACAAGGTCAAAAACTAAATAGCAATAAGGAAAAGAAAGATTAGGACAGCACACTAACTGAATATGAAGAGGAGTCTGGAACCCTTACTACATATCTAACTTCTCACATTTAACTCTTGCTATTACTGCAGAAAACCACCTACGTGAATGGGAGACACCTATTGGCTTTGTGTTATCACAATTGTACAAGCATATCAGTGTAAGACTGAATGCATTAAATGAAGGACTTGACTATTACAGATAATATGCTGAAAAGATGTCTTGGCATATATTTTAAAACATTCAAGATGTTTTGTCCTGTAGCACTTGGGGGAGGAAATTTATTATAATTTTGTTAAATAAAAGCAATTGAATTGGGAATTATAGACAAGTTGATAAGGGAGAAATTTTAGGGAATAAATATACTTAAAAGAGGACTATCCTAAGAATTCATAGATAGTAGAAGAAAAAGACAAAGCATGAGAAGGCTGCTGAAGAAAAGAAGGAATGGGGTTAAGGGTAGAGTAAGTAAGGAGAAGATGAAATCAAAGAATATAGCAGTAGATTAAAATCTTTTTTTCTTACATTTCTAGACCCTTCTCAGAATCTTTTCATACTGAAATCAAAAAGAATCATTGAACAAGTTAAATATTTCAAGGAATCTTTTTTTTTAGCATATGCATGGGAGATAACTTTATTTAGGAGAATCCCCAAGCAGCATTTTGCTTTATTAAGTCAGATGTTTTCTTAAAATCACAAACAATAAACATAGTGAATACTTTATGCTCTGTAATTATCAGTTAATTATAAGGATGGTAGATTGTGCTTTAGAGAAACAATTTCCAAAATATGAATATTGAATATTTTGATATTTCCTTTAAAGATATCTTTGATGTACATGTAAATCATTCTTATAAAGATTTAATAAAGATGAAAGAATAGGCAGGTAGTCATTAATTATTGGTATTTGCCTTTTGAGAGTATTCATATTATCTATACTTTTGTCTATTTTAGCACTGTTACTAAAGAAAATAGTGGGGGAGGAAGGAATATTCAGTTTCTATTAATAATGATACTAAACATGTTGAGGATCTAAAAGGAATACTCTTTTAAGATGAGAAACAGAAAATGCCTTTTTAAAAATATGCACTCACAAGGAAAGCTAGAGAAATTCTAATTTATTTTCTCTCTTTTTTTCAGATTACTTTGGGAATGGTGTGGTAAAAATGTACAATAATATCATGCTTTATTTCAAAAGTGATGTTACAGATGTAACTTTGCTACCTGAATGGGTTGATAAAATGGACACTACATTAATAATATTCGACACTAGGGGGAACCTATTTCTTGTAAATCTTAATTATGGCAGAGCAAAATTGTTCGAATATCCATTACATTTGGAGTTCTATACTGCAGTGTATGAAGAAGATATTCTTTGTCCATATATATTGTTTCAAACCAATATTCATTTAAGCAGTATCCATTTGGACAAGAATGATGAACTGACATTTTGGGCTCAAATAATCTATCCTGAGAATTTTGGTGTATATTCTATTGTGGAAACCTATGGACCAGATATATTAAAGGAAGAGAGATTTGTTGAGTATGAAATAGCCTTGGGAATCTGCACTAAAAATATGGTAAGTTAGATTCAAATCTTTTAAATGTCTATCCCTCATACTCTTCAAATAGAATAATGTGATTTAATATTATCATTTAATATTATTTCTAGATTCATATTGTGAATAGTTTGAAAGAGATGTCATTTTTTCTACTTAGTCATTCATCAAATTTAACAAATAATACTGTGGTAAGCATCACCTAACTGCAATACCCATTCACCATTTTTACTCCTACTTATATACTATTGAAAAAAGCTAGAGAACAGTCACAAAATGAAACAGAACAAAAGAGAACATTGTCATGTGCCCAGCAAAACATGAGGATTCAAAATATATAACAAATTACTAGTTCAACAAAGTGTGTGTGTGTGTGTGTGTGTGTGTGTATTAGTAGAAGAAATTATATTCATGGTTATCCATCTTGATTATCTTTTATATTGTTCTTTGGTTCTCTGCTGCACATTTTATTTACTTTATTCTTTTTCTCTTCTTTCAGCCCACCATCACCCCCAATAAGCGTATAATTAAGAAAGGATATATTTATATATACGTATGCAGATATATACATGCATATACATATACACAGACATACACACATATCTCCCTTTCATCCCCCCAACGCCCCCAAGCAAGCTATAGTTAAGAAAAGATATATATATGTATAGATATGTAGATATATATATATATACACAGATCCAAACATACACATACCCCACATAGACACGTCTTTTCTATCTATGCTGACTTTCATTAAATTCTGCTCCATAACTTGGCTTAATATTACTTAAACTTCCCCTACCCAGGGATCCTTCTCTCAATCTTTGCTTCCTCAACCATCTATCCCTCCCCACTTTATTTCTTTACAGACTTTGGAGGGTACTATTTCCTTCATGGTATATGCTGTCTTGGCTATTGAACCCATTCCTGATGTGAGTTGATTTTCAAAACTACAAGCCCTCTTCCCCACTCTAATGCCTCTATGTCTATTCTTCCTCTGCACCTCATTTGTATAACATAATTAATATTTTTACCTTTACTCTGCCAATCTTTTTTTTGTGTGTTTACTCTATGTTGATTTAAATCTTAAACATAAAGTATACATTCCCATATAAAAAAAAAATAGAAACAATTTGTCCATGTTTAAACAGTTTGTCCATGTTGAGCTCCTTAAAAATGTTCTTTACTATGGGCTCTTATCAGTTAAATTTTCCATTAAGTTTGGGTTTGGTTGATAGAAAGTCCTGAAAATCGGTGAATTCGGTGAATGTACTTTTTTTCTTGTAGAGGGCTGGAACTCTGAAAAGGTATACTTAATATTCAGTATAATTGATGAGATAATTCTTTAGTTATTGATGTAGTCACTCTAGTCAAGTACATATACGTAAGGTAATATGGTGATGTGATGGCTCTCCTGACAAGTTGGAGCCTGCTCAAGTGTGGTTGGGCATGCTTTGTATAAGGTAGTGATGTGATCATACTGGAGTATTTAAAGGAGTCACAGAGGACTGACACTCTCTTCTCTCTCTCTCTCTCTCTCTCTTTTCCGCTCTCTCTCTCTCTCTCTCTCTCTCTTCTCTCTCTCTCTCCTCTCCTCTCCTCTCCCTCTCTCTCTCTCCTCTCTCTCTCTCCTCTCTCTCTCTCCTTTCTCCTCTTTCTCTCTCTCCTCTCTTTCTCTCTCTCTCTCTCTCTCTCTCTCTCTCTCTCTCTCTTTCTCTCTCTCTCTCTCTTTCTCCTTCTCTTTCCCCCCCACTGTAATCTCAACCACAGAGAAAACTTCAGGCTCCAGATTCCAAAATCCAGACTCCATCTTTCACCAGCCACGTGTCTGCTCACCTGTCTCTGTCACTTCACTCTCCCACTAAGCCCAAGGCCTCAGGCTGATCCCAAGATGCACCAGAGAACTAGCCTATTCATTACATTTTCTCATTGAAAATTATAGACAATTTTCTGGATATATTTTTGGCCTCAGACCTAATTATTTTGCTTGTCTGTAAATATAATTTCAAGACCCGTGGTTTTTTTATTGTAGCTGCTGATAAGTCTTGTACAATTTTAATTGTAGCTCCAATGTATTTGAATTGTTTTTTTCTCGTTTCTTGCAAAATTTTCTCTTTGATCTAGGGGTTTCAAAATTTGGCAATAATATTACTATGTGTTTTCCACAAAGGATCTCTTTGAAATGGTGATCCTATTTCTACTTTCCCCTCGTGTTCTGTCACTTCAGGACAATTTTCTAGGATTATTCCCTGCATTATTGTGTCAAGGTTCTCTTTTTGGTCACAATTTTCTGGCAGTCCAATTATTCTTATATTTTTTCCTCTTGTTCTGTTCACCTGATCTATTGTTTTTCTTGTGAGCTGTTTCACATTCTGTTCTATTTTCTCATTCATTATAATCTGTTTTGTTATTTCTTGGTCTCTCGTAGTTTTACTGGCTTTCCCTTGCCCAATTCTAATTTTCAAAGAGTTATTTTCCTCTTTGAGACTCTGTACTTCCTTTTCTAATTAATTAACTTTTTGTTCTATAACCACCTTTTTCTTGAATGGTTTTATTTTTTTTTCCTTAGTTTTTATTCATTGTCTCTCATTTGATTTTTGAATTCTTTTTTGAGTTCTTCTATAAATTCTCTCTGGGCAGGGAGCCATTTCACTTTACTCTTTGGGGTAGAAGCTTTTTTTTTTACTAAAGTGTCCACTAAAGATGAATTCCAGCATTCCCTATTTCCATGTGTTTCAATGGTTGCGTTCTTTCTTTTTTTTTTTAAATAAGAAGTATCAGTGTAAGCACCTCTAATCATGGGATGGGGGGATGGTGCCTCAAGCTTCTTTTCAGCTCTCCACTCTGACCAGGAACCCCAAACTAAGAGCTTTATCTTCCTGCAAGTGCCCACAGCCAGCAATATTCCTGCCCCGCTGCTTCTGCACTCACCAGGTGTTGGTTCCTTCTCACTCAGCCACAACCAGATTGCCCCAAGATTCCCCATTTGTTATTTCTGTGGAGCTAACCCAGAAGTATTTGCACTTCACATGAGTTAACTCCAGCCTAGGGTCTTTCTTTAGATCTTCTTGAATTGTATCTGGGAGTCCCCTGTTCTTCTGCCCCAGGGTGTGTTGGTTTTTCACCAGACTATATTCATTATGAAGTGCAAATTTGCTCTATTTGGGGGGGAGAAGGGGGAATTAGGAGAGCTTGAAATTTACTAACCTACTCTTCCATCTTTCCAGAATCTTCCCCAATACATTTTTTTTTAATACTGCAGATTTTACAATGTACATTTTTCCAGCCCAGTTTAGATTACAGACTCATCTCTATGGGGGGAAAAGTCAGAAAACCCAAAGCATCAGCTTCATAAAACTTAAATAGAATGTGAATATGGAATCAGCATAGAAAAATGGAATTTTACAGAAAACAAGAAAGGAAACAGTAGGTATATGTGTCAGGAAACAAGTAACAAAAAGCAGGAGCTTTTAATTTCCTAGCCTTGAGTCTGCAAGTATTGTGACCTTTGAGCTTTTGGGGAAAATGTCTGTAAGTTCAAAAACACGTGTGTGTGTGTGTGTATCTCTATATCTGTGTTTAACAGTAGCCTGCTTGGGGAAGGTTGGGGGAATGGAAGGAGAAAAAAAGAATAAAATAAAGAGTGCACAGCAGAGAACAAAAGAATTACCTATAAGGAAACAAAGGAATGATGGACACTCATGAATATAATTTCTTCTATTATTATACATACTTTCTTGAAATGTAAATCTATTTTGATTCCTCTCTGATGCTTTGCTGGGAATGTGTTAATGGTTTTTCCTTTTCTGTCTTTTTCTATTTTATTTTTTCTTTTTTTGTATTCAATAAGAATATTTTTTAAAAGATCAAGATTTTTTTCCTCTTCTAAAACATTATACAAAGAATATAAGTATATAAGATGTTTGAGTAAATTGATGTGATGATTTCTGTCACAGAATCTCAGAGTAGAAAGATAGTCAACTCAAAGTCAACTAATTCAATCCATACTTGAACAGTAATTTCCTCTACAACATTCCTGACAAGCATAAGACTCTATAGTTGTGTATTATGAGCTTGTCTGCTTAGCCATAATCTGGAAATAGTGATTAGCGTCATCAGTTTACCAGTCACTAAAGTGATCAACCAAAAAGCCTGCCCTCTTTAATAATTTTGTAAATAATAGCTGACTTTTGGGGATGGAATAAGAAGAAGAAGAAATGAATTTTAAAAAATGTTAACTTACTCCATATACATACACTCCCTCCTTAAAACTCCAAGTATCTACAAAATGCATCCTGATTGAGAAATTCAAGATAAATTAGAAGTATTTTTTCAGCCCAGATCAGAACATGAAGATAGAGGTATGGGCGCTGGGGATGAGATGTGGCTAGTGTGGGATATAGAGTATTTAAGCACTGGGAGAGACTATGTACTAGGGCAAGAAGAGTCCCAGACCAAAATAAAGGCACCTAAACTAGTGTAGAATGCAGAAACAAGTAGTAAATGACAGCTCTGTCATTTATTACCTGGTTCCAGATCACAGTTTTATAGCAGATTGACAAGGAGGCCTGAATCTATGGTGACATTCCAGGTTGAGCAATATTGGGTCATGGATTTTGAAACATGGATGTTTCTAGTCCTGAAACAAACAGCAGTCGTGTGGCTCATACTCTACAAATAGGTAAAGTTTTTAGTTCCAATCAATAACCCAGACTAAAGCAGATAGAGGAATAACCAAAGCAGGAATGTCAAACAAAATGGAAGTCTACAATTCTGTTACTATGAACCAGCAGTTGAAAAGTCATAATAATAGTGACTGGGTCCAGCAGTAGTCCACTGAAACTCCAAACTGAACAAAGCCACAATCGTGTTAGTCAAATACAAACCCATGCCAAGAACATTCAAAGCTAAAAGGGAGCATTGAGGACAGAAATAAAATTTTGCCCTGGATCAGACCACTTTGAAAGTATTGAAAACTTTCAGATCATAACTCAGTACCCCTAAGTAAGCCATAGCAGAACCAGGCTAGACATTCTCTCCAGAAATATGCAGAACCTGGCTCTCACAAAAAGTCCATAAAATTCAGCAGTAGTTTAGAAAAATGAGGAAGGAAAAAAGACTACTTTGAGAGCATTGCATATCCCTAACATAACATTTACATTCAGTCTCCTTAGTTTTTCTAGATACAGATGACATTTTCTATGCAAAGCCTATTGGGATTGCTTTGGATCACTGAACCACTGAGAAGAACCAAGTTCTTCATAGCTGATCATAACACATTCTTGCTGTTATTGTGTACGGTGCATTCCCTGGTCCTGCTTGTTTTGCCCAGCATCAATTCATGTAAATCTTTCCAAGTCTTTCTAAAATGAGATTGTTTTATCATTTTTATAGAACAATAATATTCCATTATTTTCATAGACTACAACTTGTTCAACCATTGTCCAATTGATGTCTAATTCTTTCTACCACAAAAAAAAAAAAAAGATACTACAAACATGTAGGTTTTTTATGATTTCCTTGGGATACAGACTCAGTAATGACACTGCTGGGTCAAAGGTTGTGCACAGTTTTACAGCCCTTTGGGCATAGTTCTAGATTGCTCTCCAGAATGTTTGGATCATTTCACAACTCCACCAATAATGCAGTAGTGTCCCAGTTTTCCCACATACCCTCCAATATTTATGATTTTCTTTTCCTATCATCTTAGCCAATCTGAGAGGTATGAGATGGTACCTCAGAATGGTTTTAATATGTATTTCTATGATGAAAAGTGATGTAGTGTATTTTTTCACATAACTGTAGATGGCTTTAATTTCTTCATCTGAAAATTGTCTGTTCATGTCCTTTGGTCATTTAGCAATTAGGGAATGATTTGTATTATTATAAATTTGACACAATTCTTTATATATTTTAGAAATGAGACCTTTATCAGAAACACTGACTATAAAAATTTTTCCCAACTTTGTACTTCCCTTTTAATATTGTTTCTGTTGGTTTTGTTTGTGCAAAAAAAATTTTAATTTGATATACTCAAAGTTGTCCATTTTGCCTTTTATAATGTTCTTTAGTTCTTCTTTGGTCATAAATTCCTCCCTTCTCCAAAGATCTGATAGGTAAATCATCCCTTATTATGGACCAGAACTCTGAACTTGAAACAAGGATTCTTACAAGGTACTAAGTCAGTGGAATTGATAAGAGACAATAGTTCTTTAATTTAGCATGGTTCAGTATGATTGATTTAATCCTACAAGGAGATGTTATAGGCCAGAATTTGAAGCAAGGTACTAAGTGGAATTGAGGAGACAATGGTTAAATCTAGTTTAGCATTGATTTAACAATATGGTTATTGTTATATATAACAATATACACATATTATTATAACAAATAATGGTTTCCTAGTGATATAATGATTGGTTTGTACTCAGTGTGGAGCTTATAAACTAGAAGCCTCAGTCAGGGAGATTCAGAGATTCAGAGACAAGCAGACAAAAGCCTGGAGGCTAAAGGTTGGAGCACAAATCCTTGAACTCAGACAAATTCATCCCATCTCACACCACCTTAGTGGCAGGCTCTCCTCCTTCGCTTCTCCACTGAAACCAAGACTCCGGAAGGCCTCCAGAAAACTAACCAAGACTCAAGTGAAGTAGATAGGACTTTGAAGGAGACAATAAAAGATTTTAGACTTTAACACCTGGTTGCACTTGTGGTGAATACTGAACTGAAACGAGGGCTGCCTCCAGAAACCCTAAGAAAACCTCAAAAGGGAACATTACATTTTAGAGAGAACATTACAATCCCTTGTTCTCCTAATTTGTTTATGGTATCATCCTTTATGCCCAAATCATGTACCCATTTTGACCTTATTTTGGTATGGTAAGTCTATGCTGAGTTTCTGACATATTATTTTCCAGTTTTCCCAGCAATTTTTTGTCAAATAGTGAATTCTTATTCTAGAACCTGGAATTTGGAGGTTTATCAAATTAAAAATTAGTTCTCTATTCCTCTAGCGTTCTAATAGAACTCTAGTTCTTAGCCAGTACCAAATGGTTTTAATGACTGCTGCTTTATAATATAGTTTTAGATTTGGGAAACCAGCTTTTGACTCTGTGAACTTTGAAAAGTCAAAAGACTGATGCAAGGTCCCCTCAGCATTTGAAGCTGTTTTCAGTAGTAAGCCATGCCTGGTGAGCAGCCCAAACTATTTTTGTATGCATATGTTTGTATATGTACATATGTGTGTATATGTATACATTGTGTGTATCTGTATACATAGATTCATATTTACATACACATGCACACAGAGAAGTATATGCTATTGATATTATTTGATTGCCTATGGGACTCAAGTATAATATAATTTCCCTTTTTAGCTCTTTTTTTTGGTTTGCTTTCTGAAATCATGTTTGCTATCCTTTTATGTCTGCTATATCTTCTTTGTTGAATTCACCTGAAACATAACAATTTTTTTCAATACCCTCATTTTAAGGTCTATGCAAATCATTATATTTTGAGTGTGTTTCTTTTAAACAACATATGGTTGGATTCTACTTTCTAATCCAATCTGCTATCCTCTTCAGTTAGATGGCTGAAATCATCTCATTCAGTTGCACAGTTTTGATTATTTATTGTGCATTTCTCTCCATCATAATCTCTTTATTTTTTTTTCTTTTTGCTTCTTGACCACACTCTTTACAAAGAAGAAAAAAAGTGGAGAAAGAAAAATAATGTGATCAACATTGATGACCTGTAATTGATGTTTTGCAGCTTCCTCTCTTCCCCTCACCCAGAATGATCGTCAGTTCTTATTCTTTCTTTCCTTTATGATTTATCCTCCAAACCTCAAGTTTGCTTTACTTTATTGCTCTTCATTTCCCCAATCTACTTACCCTCCCACATAAATTCCTGATGCTTTCTCCTCTATTGAAATGTAACTCCTATCTCAAAGAGACAATTGTGTGGAACTCTGCCCATTGGTGAAGATCAATATTCCATGTTTCCATTAAGATCAAGTTGGTGAGGCTTAGAAAGAGGGGGGATTCTAGCTTCCAAAAAAGTACATTCTTCAGGTCCCTG
Organism: Antechinus flavipes; assembly: GCF_016432865.1. Lineage (NCBI taxonomy): Eukaryota > Metazoa > Chordata > Mammalia > Dasyuromorphia > Dasyuridae > Antechinus > Antechinus flavipes. The sequence goes on along the minus strand of NC_067401.1, from coordinate 84,944,314 downwards.
TGTGGTGGGTGAAAGATAACTAAAGAAACAATGGTTCTATCTTCCAAGCATATCAATTTATTAAGTAACACATGTCAATTACCTAACAATTTGGGACCAGGCCCATTCTTGGGCTGAGGACTATTTATTTTTATTTAAGGCTGGATCCTGAATACAAGGAGAGACAGACTTACATAATAATAACAATTAAAACAATACAACATCAGATAATCTGATTTCTAATTAGATGAAATATTAGGGAACTTTCCAAGTTGGAACAGAGAGAGTAAACAGATACAATTCTGTTTTTCAGAAAAAGAGGGTGTCCCACTTCCCAGCAAGTGTCTGTGACCATTCAAAGGAATATGGAAACAATAAATTATTGATTACAATCAGATCAGTTGTCAAATAAGACATGTAGGTTGCTAGATGTACAATCTTGAGAAAATATCTTGACTTAGTCTTTGGATCTGACTGGGTTTCTGGTCAGCATAACCTAGATGTTTAGTTAAGTGTCTCCATATAATAGGTAAAGGTGATGCAGCTTCCCAGACACTTTTAAACAATATAATGTGGTTTTCTCCCAGTTGCTGCAATTGAATAAAGATAATTAACTATTCATAAACAACAAATTCCTTTCTCACAAGACAGAAGTTGAACTAGAACTATAAGTGAATAGAAAAGGAACTGAAAACTCCAGAATTAAGTTACAAGAGAGAATCAGTGTGGTTCACTCAATTCCCACAATTAACCACTTACTATTAATTCCTTCGATTCCATCATTTGGAGATAGAAATATTCTAGGAAGAAGCCAACATATACAGGATCAAACTCTTCAATCATGTCCCTATTTCCAGCTTACTACTTTAGAGAATTTAAGAAATTAATTGCTCCTAAGATAAGGTCTTATACTCTCTCTTGCATGAGCTGAATTATCTCTCTTCCAATACATATTTTGTAAAATATGTGACATTCTTTCACTGTTAAAGGGCAATAATCAGGAGTGTAGCTTGAATCTAAAAAATACTTTGACTAATAATATTTAATAAATGGGTAATATTTAGAGAGGCATCTAGATATACTTTCTGCTTTGCAAAAAGGTGGGAAGAAGCAATTGTAAAGATATCTATTTGATATGTAAAGATAACTATTCTTGCCACCTCGTAAGCCATGTAGACAGATTCATGTGTACATAAGACAGTCCTCCCCACACCCATATATATATATAGGAATTTAATTTTACCCCCTCCCAATTACCCAAATGTTTCCTTTCTAAATTTATCTTGATTCCTTAATTATACCCCCTCCCAATTACCCAAATGTTTCCTTTCTAAATTTATCTTGATTCCTGTGTTTGCATTCTACTAAACTCTGATCTTTTCACTGTAAATGCTTAAAAGTCTTTTATTCCATTGTGGGGGAATCATGGAGAAGTGGGGGGAAAGGAGATGGGGAGGAAGAGTAGTACTCATATTCCAAAATATCCTTTCATAGTGTTAGATGAAAAGTCTTTTGTGACTTAACTGTAATTCCTTAGAATTTAAACTCTTTCTTTCTAGCTGATTGCAGTTTTTCAGTGATGTGAAGGCTCCGGATTTTGGTTATGGTATCTCTTTTAGTATCTCTTTTAGGAATTGTGAACTTCTATTTTTATTTTGACTACTAGTTCTAAAAGATCTGAGATGTTTTCATGTGTTTTTTTTCTGGAAACATGTTATCTAAGCTTGTTTTAAGAATCTCTATAGTCTCCATATTAAGCCATATAGGTACTAATTAAGTACCTAAGTACCTACCTAAGTAGGTACTTAATTAGTTGGAAAAGGAAGATATTTGATAGCAATTCCAGTGGAGTAGAAATATGAACCCAACTGCCACATAACTTGCCTCCAGAACAGGCAAAGCCAAACCAACAAGAGTAACAAGCCTCTCCCTAAAAAAAGACAGAAGCATGTGATAGGTAAGACACATCACCACTATCATATTTACCACTGTTTTCCTTCAGACAAATAAATGTTAAAAAGAAAGAGATAATTAGAAGCTTTGGAGAGCAGTTTAGGTGGAATGATGTAATCAGAGCTTAGGGGATTGTGAAGAAAGGAAGTAGAGGCAAATACTGAAGAAAACATTCTCAAGGAGCTTAATCACAAAGGACAGAAGAAATATAGGATGATAGTTAATGGGGATAGAAGAATTAAGTCAGTTTTTTGAGACTGGGGAAACATAAGAATGTCTATAGGCAATCAGGAAAAGACTGAAGATTAGTGACAGTATAGAATTACAAAGGGGCCAATCTTTTGGATGAATTGAGATGGAATGGCATCAGTTGTTCAGGTAGAAGAATTTGCCTTAGTAAAGGAATGAGAAAAGAGTGAAGGAAAAGATAGTAGCAGAAAGCATCTGAGTGATTTGAGATAAGAAGAGTGAGTTCCCAAGAATGGCCCCAAATTTTTCTGTAAACTAGGAGTCAAGGTTTTCATCTGAGAAAGTGAAAGGAAAAGAAACCACAGACATTTGAGAAGAGGATGAACAACAACAACAAAAAAAAGATTTAGAAATAGTGATCTGATGAGAGGTATAGAAAAATTGCCTAGCCGCAGTGTAGAGGAAGTTGAGACCTTGTGACAAATCTGAAGTAGACTTAATCAGAGAGGTTACATGATTACACTTTGGAGGAGTTCTCGACTATCTCAGAGTATTATGCCACAGTCTCTTTGAACTGTTCTACCTCAGTTTCCCTGCACTAGTTTCCCTTATTGTCCTGACTGAATTTCCCTGAATTGTTTTGTCTCAGTTTCCTTAACTGTTCTGCCTCAATGCCCTTAGTTGTAAACACTCCCTCCTCCCCCACCCTCTTTCCATTAAGACTGAGGACCATTTGCTCTAAGGCAGGGGTTCTCAAACTACGGCCGGCAGGGCCAGATGAGGCAGCTGAGGACATTTATCACCTTCACCCAGGGCTTTGAAGTTTCTTTATTTAAAGGCCCATAAAACAAAGTTTTTGTTTTTAATATAGTCCGGCCTTCCAACAGTCTGAGGAACAGTGAATTGATCCCCTATTTAAAAAGTTTGAGGACCCCTGCTCTAAGGTTATAAATTGTCAATGTAAGATTCAAAATAAGGGGGAGATCAGACTTCCTGACTCCTAACTCCTTCTGTCTTCAAGAATTTATGACATCATCCCTCTAAAATATTCCAAAAGATAAAAGACTATCCCAGATACCTCATTGATACCTCATTGACATCTTTACTTCTGTTTATTCAGACATCCTGACTCCGGCTTTTAGTAAGAATTTATAGCCTCCCCCCTATCCTAACAGAACCAAATGGGTCTGTGAAAAAGTTTTCCGCTTCTGTCCCCTTCTTTGTTTGTAAAAAAGGTATATAAGGATTTGGGATTCTCTCATTCGGAGCTGGATACTTTGAGACGAGAGTCCTGTCCAGTCAATTATGTTCTCCAATTAATAAAATATTAAAAACTCTCTAATCTCTCTCCTGCCTCAGTTTCTCCAGCATTACAAGAGGTTACTATCTCTACAGAGAAATTCATTTCTAGTTTCCACCTGGTATTTTTCAATTTCTTTAATTAGAGAGCTTAAAATAAGTATTTAAACTTACTATACTATTTATATTATTTCCTTTCTACATTGGAATGCTGCTGATTGTTTTTTTTTTTTTTTTTTTTTTTTTTTATTCTGAGTAAACCTAAAAAGGTATAGAAATCTAATCTGTACCTAGAGGAAACTGACTCTGACTTGAGCATTCTTTCTTAGTACTCTAATTAACCTTTTTTTTCTGGTTTGGTTCCTCACTTTTTGATACATTTACACACACACACACACACACACACACACACACACATACACACACACTTTTAGACTTTATGGAAAATGACATTCTCCATGGGTTTTCATGGAATATAGAATGGGAAACTCCCATAATACACTTAACTTAAAGGGTTGTCATGAGGAAACTGCTTTCTAAACTTTTAACGTGCTATATAAATGATGAAGTAGCAGTAATAGTAATACTACTAGTACTAATATTTCTGAATCTACATAAAAATAAATATTAAATAGGCCCACCATACTGAGAGTCTTCCCTATCTTGTTTTGTGTGACCAAGAGTAGAGAGCCATGTCTTTAGAGTTTGGAAGTACCCATTTCACCTGACTTTGATGAATATTTTTTCCTTTTTTTTTAGACAGTGACATTTTACCAAAGGATTGACTATGAAGCTGTAAATAATTACAGACAACTCCAGTAAGTAGAATTTATTTTTTAAGAAAAAGAAAAAAGAAAAAACTTAGCTGTATTGGTTAGACTTAGCTTAAATATATCATTCATATTTTTTTTAAAAAACTATAAACATAATTTGATTCAAGTAATATTTGCACACAGGAACAACTTGCTTTGACTAAAAATGAAACTTCATATGACCTTTTTTTATGTTTACACTGTCTTTTTTTTAAATAATGAGTAGTAACCAATTGATGCTTTCATTCTATTTATGAATGAGGCATTAGAATCCTAAGGAAAATGCATGAAGAAGACATTCTCAGAAGATATTCATCTAAAGGATTGACCATTTGGGAGTATACTTAAACAAATTAAATTTACAATCATATTTCCTGAAAATAATTCTACACCTTTAATAATCATTAGAACCCTCATCTGAATCCTTCCTAATCATCCTCTACAAAAGGCCATCTGAACAAAGTCAAGAAAAGGTCTGTCACTGTTAGGATTTAGAAACTGAACCCCAGAATACTGTTGGGCTTCCAGGCCAGTGTTTCTCAAAAGAATTGGTAGGCTTGGACCATCTCCACTTCAAGAATGTTGCTGTTGGCAGAAGGCTAAATTCTAAGCGATAGTAGAAAAGTAAAGGGAAACAAACAGTATATTTATAGAGGTAAACAGTTTTCTGGTTTGGGGGTTTGTTTAGATTAGGGAACTAGCTTTGAGTTTAAATGGTTTCAAAGAAAATGTTTGATTGGTTCATTTTATGAAGATTGATGATAAACTTAAAAGCTCATGATATGCTGATTTTAAGGCTTGGAAGTTACTTAGAATTAGAACTAATCATTTTCTTTCCAGAGCCATCATTACTGTTAGCTAGCTAGCTAGCTAGCTAGCTAGGCATTTTCCATCCAGAGCCAGCTAGTAACTGTACATCCCATCCTCACTTTAATTCAACTTGAGCCACAGAGCTCTTCCTCTTTTCCTTTCTTTCTTCCTTCCTTATTATTTTTCTTTCCTTTCTCCTCTTTCCCTTACTTCCCTCCATCAATTCTGTCTGTATCATAAACTTCTCTAGGCAAGATGGCTTTGGAGGAGAAAGTGAGGCTGCTACTTTGCACAGTTAATCCTCACTCAAATCACCTTATATGTCCTGGCATCATATTTCCCTTATGTCATAGTCTTCTTCAAGAGTAAAGGACAAACAACAACTGTAACATATAAGCAGTAACGTGATAAGAGGATCCCCAATCTATAGTTGACTCAATAGTAGCACCACAAAATTTTGGAGTTGGGGCACTTGACACCTAGTAGAAAGTGTTAAGTCTACATCTTTACAAAGAAGCAAGGTTTATTGACTAGATGACTTTCAGTCCTGTGCTTTAATGATATTTCAAATGGATTCTTTTTCTTAGAGATGAACACATCGGTCATGTGTGGATTCAACTGCGACCCAGTCAATTTACAAAAACATGTCCATTATCTACTAAGGTAAGTTTCATAGGCATAAAAGTCAATAATCCATAATATCTATGTGCTTTTATCCAAGTGTTGCCTAGTACTCAACTGGGTTTTTGATTGACTGTTGTATGTGCAAGAGAAGTGATAAATTTAGATTTATGCTTTTGAGTGGAATTGATAATGCAATGATATTTTTGAGACAATCATGGTTAAGTGACTTAACTAGGGTCACACAGCTGTAAGAATCTAATTGACTTCCAAGACTGACATTCTATCCATTGTCCCACCTACTTAACCCCAATAGCATTCTTAAAAGACACATAGAGAAAATGTAGAATTACAAAGTAAAGAAATATTTACAGAAATGCCACGAGAAGGTGAGAATAAATAAGAGCAAACACGTGTTGGTTGAATTGAAGGCAGCCCCCAACCATGTCTGCCATTTCCTGACCACTGATGTTAAAGGAGCCGGTCAATATATGATATCAGCTACTGCTCTATCATTTTAACAATTTCATTCATTTTCATACTTTCAGCCCTACACATACCTGATAGTACTTTCTTTTCTTTGGTAAATTCCCCTACTGTGAAACATATGTGAGGTTTCAAAGTTGCTGTAGCATAAGTCTTCTCAACTTCACCTGCAATCATTCCTCATCAGCATTTGCCACCTGGACAACATAAATCTAGCCTACAATTCCCTCCTGCCTCTATTCAGATGCATTTAATGAATGGACTTCCAATTACAGTAAGGCTGCATTGCTCTTAAAGCAAAAACATGGTGCTGAACGGAGGACGAAACAACCATACATGCTTAGGGAAGAAAATATTCTGCACAGAAGAAAATACAACAGAAAACATCTCAGAAACTTACAAGGATAAAGGAACTGGAGACACACAAGGGGAAAAAGGGAAGGGAAGCCATATTAATAAGCTCATTTTAATATTCACACAATGATTTATTCATAAGAACCCATTGGAGTTGACAAAATAAATACCTCTACAAATTGATAAAATGGAAGAAACCCAGGTCCAAAAAAGGGTCCTGAAATGAGCCAGAGGCCAATCACAATATATTAAGATTATAACTATTTATTGACTGAGAAGAAGAATCTTGCAAGCTAGCACAGAGACAATTTCTCAAGTCTCCAAAGAGGAATGGGAAGAAGGTGGTCAAAGCTGGTTTCAGTAATTGCATGCCCCTCCAAATTCAGCTAAAGTTTATTTCTCAATGGATCATTGGTATGTCAACAGTCCAGGGCATCAAAACTCCTCCTTTTTGACTAGTCATTGTATTACTCCATTGTCTGGTTTCCTGTGAAAAGGGGATGCTTTGGGCAATTCAGAAATATAGGTATTATTGAGATTGTATCCACAAGGTGGGTGGTACGAGGGCTATTCCTACTTTTCAGCTATAAAAACAGGTTCATAAAGATTTAGTGACTTACTTAGAATCACACAAGAAAGCAATATATCAATCACACAATGAAAATCAATTAACAACTATGTGCCAGGGAATAGAAATACAGAGACAAAGAGGAAACAGATCTTGATTTCATGGATCTTCCATTCTACTAAAGAAGAAAAACATGTACACATTTACATATTTATACATGTATATATAATAATATATAATACATAATAATATAATAATATATAATATATGTATATTTCCAAAATATATACAAATGTCTTCTCTCTGAAATTACCTTTCCCTTTATGTTTAGATACAGTTTTCTGCATGTTACCTCCTCCCCCAGAAAAGTTTGAGCTCCTTGAGAAAACGAACTATCTTTTTTGCCTTTTTGTGCCCAAGATTTATTATGTTGTCCAGCACATAAATGCTTAATAATTGCTTTTTGCCTGATTGACAATAAATGTTATTGTAGAAGGGAGGCATTAACTACCAGAGAAATCAGAAAAAGTTTTACATAGAAGGAGGTACATGAGATGAGCTTTGAAGGTCACAGGGACAGCTCAGGCAAAGCCATAGGGACCAAAGATAGATACCATACATGTGGTTATTTTTTGTACTTTGTTCTCAAACAGAATCATGACATCAGAGAGGTGATGTGTTACAGGCATGTGAATTGAATTGGAGTGAGAGAGAGTTGTGCAAAATCATTTTTTCCTTTGGAGCCATCTAGATTCAGTGGCAAGATATAGATCAGGATGACTGGAGATGGCTCTAGATGCAGTGGAAGATAATTGACTTTTTAAGCCAAGGTCTTTCCCAGGTCTCAGTTTGTCTGAGGTCATCTAATCATTTCAAGGATAGGAAAGAAATGAGACAGAGAATGGCCATGGGTAAAGAACAACTAAAAAAGGCAATTAAACTTGAGAAGAAGAGAATTTCAGGTGACTGAGAAGTAGCAGTCAGTGAAATATGAGAACCAGGAAAGTGGTATCACAAAAACCCAGAGAGAAAGGAGTATCCAGAAAGATATTCCAAATGAATATTTGTCAGACACAGAGAGGTCAAGTGTAAGTACTGAGAAAAGTCCATTGTCTTTGCCAATTAAATAATTATGGAGGACAAAGTTTCAGTTGAGCCATGAGGTCAGAAATCACATTGCATAGTGTTACTGTCAAAACAAAGATATGAATCCACATTCAGCCAGCTTTAAATAAAACCATAACTAGTCCAAATTTGACTCCTCACTATCTCTCACCTAATCCCTCACCCCCAGTACATATCCCATCTGTTGAGAAGATCTATGGATTTCACCTTTATTACATCTTTTGAAAACACCTACTTCTTGTCTTTGATACCACCACTACCCTGGTGTGGGCCATCATCATTTCACATTTGGGCAATTAGAATAGCCTGTTTGTGGTTCTACCTGCCTGAAGTTTCTCCTCACTGCAACCATACCCCATTGAGCAACCCAATATTTTTCCTAAAGCATAGGTCTGATCTGGTTATTTCTCACTCCAGTGACTATTATTTCTAGCATCAAAGACAAAATCCTCTTGTACAAAGTACAAAAAACAACTTCGGTTGTTGAAAGGCTGTTCAAAGCCTTTCATGACCTAGCACCTCCACCCCTATTTTTCCAATTCTCTCCTCCACATACTCCACTTATGATGGCGCTTCCATTTTTTCTGACTCTTCCTTCATACCTACAACACTCTGCCTTTTCATCTCTGTTTCCTGGCTTCTTTGACTCCCTTCAAGTCCCAATTAAAACAGGAACTGTCTTTTGCTTCTTTTTGCATCTACAGACCATGGCATAGTGCCTTGCACATGATAGGTACTTAATAAAAATGTTTATTAACTGACATATGTTAAGTTTGAAGAGATTGCAAAACATCCTAATGGAAATATGAAACTAGAGCTTGAAATAGAAGTTAGAGCATGAAATGTCAATTTGAGAATCAATGTGAAAGAGGTAATCATTGAAACAAAGAGAAGGTGTGTTTGTTATGGTAACAAATGCATAAAGTCAAGAGCAGAGAGCTAAGGAGGTCTTAGGAGGTACCCATACTAAAGAGATGGGAATAGGGGGGAAAGCAAAATAAGAATATTAATGCATTGTCACAAAATCATACTTTTAAAAGAATATTAAATACTGTTACTTTCAAAAATTTATTGCTTCCTAATTCTAGGTTTTTCCAAAGTAAACTGAATCATACTCACTGATCTCACCATTTAAATTACTCTCTTACACAGATAATTCATGTATCTGTTGGCTGTTCTCCATACAGACATATTGTACTCAAAGGGTAAGTTTAATGTATTATGTCTGTCTTCCTGTAAATTTAACTCATTGGTAGAAATTAATGATAATTAGCAGTATTTGGGGTCAAGTGTTTAGTATTTTTATTCAAAGTGATTTGACATTATTAATATTCAATTACTGTTTCAATTAATTTTGAGTTTTTAAAGGGACTAAATAGTAAACATTAAACTTGTTTTTCTATTAAATCAGATCTTCATTAGAAGTCCTATGCTGCTTTCAAATAATGATATAAAGATCCAGTTCAATGTTTTTAAAAATCATAACTACATAGACTCTGTAAGAACCTAAGAAACTGGAGGGGAGGAGGGAGGGGAGAACTTTGAGTATATGGGCCTAGTATCAGGTAATATATCTGTTGTTTAAGGACCAGATTAACTAAGATAGAATTGTACCAGTTTGGACAGAAGGTGAAGAGTTGCTTAGCTAGAGGAGTTCAGAACTATTGTCAGTGACAATGATAGACATATTAATAAAGTAACAAGTACTTGAAATATTGAATTATTAAGGCAATATGTAAGAGTTCTTTTTCCTTCTTAACTGATCGAGGCTTTTCTCTATTTCCTGTTTCTTAATGGAACAAATTATCATTCACCTCCTATCTTCTTAAAGCAGCAGCAGGGTGCTCAAATTAGCAAATCAAGTCAGTAGTCATTTATTAACAGACATAGGCTTCTTGTCCCCAGAGGAGTCTTTAAGAAATAACCATCCCTTAGTTAAACTTTATGGTCATTAATTAACAAAGTTATTTGTAATCTCTTTTTGTATTTATTTGTCTGTTTTTCCAAGCATTTATCATCCCTTCCTCTTGCTGGTCCCCCTACTGAGCAAGAAAAGGGGATAAAAACCTCCAAAACAAATATCCATAAGAAAGCAAAACAAATCCCCATGTTGACCATGACCAAAATGTATATCTTATTTTGCATCTTAAGTCCATCACCACACTGTCAGGAAATGAATGGTGTATTTCATCTTTACTCATCTAGATTCCTGGTTTATCATTGTATTAATCAGAATTCTAAAGTCTTTCAAAGGTATTCTTATCTATAGTTTTGTCACTGTATAAATTGTTTTCCTAATTTTGTTCATTGTTCATAATGGACTTTCCAAATTCCTCCAAAATTGTCCATTTCATCCTTTCTTAAGAGGAAGTCATATTTCATTACATTCATATACCATCTTTTGTTTAAACTTTCCTGAATAAAGTTTCCCCGTAATTCTGCGCTACTTCTCCAAAAAGCCATAGTTAATATTTTGGTGCATATAATTCCTTTTTCTTCTTTTTTTGCTGTCTATGGAGAAAAATCGGTCACTCTTTTCTAGGAATATCAAACCTCCATTACTTAACCAAGAGAAATCCAGCTTTTACAAGAACCTGATCCATGTTTTCTCTTGGTAATATTGTGTAATCATGTTTATACAATGCTACATACTATAACTCTGTTATATTGTAACAACGTTAGATAGACCAAGTTTGGGGTGAATGAATTACTTCCAAAAAGGTCATTCTAGCCTACTATGTATCACTGTCTTCCCTATGTGGAGATGGGAGAGAAAAACAAAAAAATAAAAGAAAATCTCAACCTATGTAAATGTAGCTAAATAATATCAGATACATTTTTTATTATAGCTTTTTATTTACAAAATTATGCATAGGTAATTTTTCAGCATTGCCTCTTGGAAAACCTTCTGTTCCAACTGTTCCCCTTCTTCCCCCATCCCCTCCCCTAGATGGCAGGTACCCCAATACATGTTAAATATGTTAAAATATATGTTAAATATATGTAAATATAACCATACAGTTATTTTGCTGCACAAGAAAAATCAGACTTAGAAATAAGGTAAAAATAACCTGAGAAGGAAAGCAAAAATGCAAGTGGACAAAAACAGAGGGAGTGGAAATGCTATGTTATGGTTCACACTCATTTCCCATAGTTCTTTCGCTGGATGTCGATCGTTCTCTTCATTATTGAACAAATGGAATTGATTTGGCTCTAGATAACATTTATCTTTTAGGATCTTTTTCTCCTGAAAAATAATTTATTATGTTTATAAAAGTACGTAGTCATACATAAAATTAAGGAAACTATCATTCAAGACTTTTATTCTTAAACTTTTTGTTAACTCACTTACCAATCTGGTGAAATCTAAAGTGTTTTTAAATGTGCAAAATAAAACACATAGCATTACAAAGAAAATAAATTATATGGAAATACAATTTTCAAAAAAAATTTAACTTCATGGAACCCAGGTTAAGAGCTCTTGAATTCATTAATCAACAAATCAATCTCTATTATTAGTGAATTTTAATAGTCATTCTTCCAACAGTCAGTTAAAGTTAACCATAACCTATTTTCAAGGGCATATATACTAGACTTTTGCTTTTCCAAATACATAGCTTTCAGCCCAGGATGGTGTCTAACTCCACCTATAGGATAATCCAAATATCCATAGAAATGATATGAAGCACAAAGTAAGCATTGAAGAGAAAAGCAATAGGAAAATTATCTAATATTACCCTTTCTCAAGATGTCTTCCTCTGGGTTCAAAGTGGGGTGAATCTAGAAGTTCTTTAGCCAGGGGATAATTCCTATTCTATCTGTTGCTTTAAATCCCAACTATTCCAAATTTCTTAGTGAAGAGGGTTTTTCTTGGCTGCTATTGGCTTCAAGGGAGATCTTAATTGGGTCTAACCCTTTAAAAATCCATCTGGATTCCTAAGAAATTCAAAAATTACCTTTCTTCTTCAAGTGGTTCAGGGGATAATGTAAGCAAGAAGTAATGCCTCCATAGTGCTTCTATATTCACAAAATCATAGCATTTTCAAGTGAGAAGGGACTCCCAAGAAGCCATCTAGTTCAACTCATACAGGAATCACACTATAATATACGTTGAAAGTGATCAGCATTCCTACTGAGCTTTCTGAGAAGAATGAGAATAAGTGAAATGACCACAGCTTAGATATTAATGAAATAGATTTGTCTAAAAGATGGCCTAAAAAATAGCTCTTCAGCTTTCAATTACTAAAACCTAGATGAAAGAATAAGTCCATCTAAAAAAAGAACAAGTATTGCTATAAAATGGTTCAAGTAATTTTGTTTGGCCTTGCCAAATATATAAGAATTCAATTCAATTCAATAAGTATTTCTTGAATACTCACAATGGGCAAAATTCAGGTTTTCAGTGATGATCAGTTTCTATACTCTCTTTGCCCTTTAGGAACTTAGAATCTAGAAAAGGGAATAAGACAAAAACACAACAATAAATTTAAGTGAGAATGTGATGTTCCATGAAAAAAGCACAGAATACTGTTGGGGTATAGAGGAAAAAGAGAGATTTCCTGGCTGGAGAAATCAGGAAAGGCTTCCTAATAAAGGCTGACATTTGAAATAGGCTTTGAAGAATGGGCAAGATTTTGACAAAATACTTGCTGGCTAATCTGTTGGATTACATGATCTCCAGAAACTCATTATTCCACAAAATGAAGTCAACTTGGTAACTCACACAATTCTTAAGATCATTTCTAATGCTAGCTGCAAGACTTTTATCATCCTCCTTTCCACTTTACTACTTTATCCCCTAATTCCCACCATTTCAATTTGTTGTTACATATTGTCTCCTTCCATTAGTCTGTAAGCTCTGAGTTTGCAAGGGCTGCCTTATGCATTTCTTTATAAACCAACAGGTAATACAGAACATTACATATAGTAGACACTTAATAAATGTTTATTCTGACTCTGATAAAAATGGAGAGAGGATAGAATGGATTCCAAGCAGAGAAAACTACCTGAACAAATGTAAGGGTAGGAGAACATTCGGGTTATCCTCATTTACTATTAAATAGTTTAAATATGCAAATAAAAAATATATCACACTATGATATTTGTCTTTATTGATATGCTTTCATTTTTTGCACAGATATAAGGAGAATGAATGTAACTATACGGAGGTGAATTATATCATTAAAAGGTAAGAAACATTTTAATAATATCTGAAGTAGCAGAATTCTATATTAATAAGGGTATTACTTATTCAATATTTATGATCAATGAATATTCACTGGGCAGAAAGGAGTCAGATTTAACATATTTTAAGTTTCCTAAGTGTAAAACATTCTGTTTCATTAATTCATTCAAAAGACAGTGTGGTGTTGTAGTTAAAGAACTGTTTTTTGATCCTGGAAAACCCTTTGTGTAGCCCATACCATCTATGTGATCCTGGGCAAGTTCCTTACTCTCAGCTATATTCCAGCAATTCTCAATGCCAATCAAATTTTTTTATGTGCCATGCATTGTGCTACAAAGACAGAAATGAAAAGAAAATTACAATCTTCTAGAGAAAAACAATAGGTACTCAGAGAAATAAATATAGATACATAAAATATTTACATAGTAATTTGCAAGAGAATGCACTAGTGATTGGGGGATAGACTTCCTGTAGTTATGGAGCTTAGCCTTAAAAGAACCTGAGAATTCTAAAAGGGAAAATTTAGGAAGAAATGCATTCTTTACAAAAGACAAACATGGGAAATTAAGTTCTGTATATGGAAGTAGCAAATAGCATACAGGAAGAGTATGAATATGTATTTGTGTAAAAAGAAGGAAAAGGAAATAAATCTACATTTTTAAAATGTATATATTAGATGAGTGCATGTTCCAATTCGTGGGATCCATCCCCCAGATGGCTACTTCAGGTTCAAAGTGTACCTAAAATAAAGGATCATATTATAAAAGTGAATATAACCTTCAACCCAGCAATAACATTGCTAGTTCTATAGTACAAAGATATCCAAAAAAAAAAAAAAAAAAAAAAAGGAAAAGGACCCATTTCTACAAAAATATTTATAGCAGCTCTTTTTGTGATGGCTAAGAATTGGAAATCAAAGGGATGTCCATCAATTGGGAAATGGCTAAACAAGTAATAGTATATAATTATAATGGAAAATTAATTTATAAGAAATGACAAGCAGGATGATGTCAGAAAAGACACACATGAACTGATGCATAGTGAATTGAATTCAAAGTGAATTGAAGAAAAACAGTAGAACATTGTACACAGTAATAACAATATTGTTTGATGAAGAATTGTGAATGACTTAGCTATTCTTGACAATATAATTATCCAAGATGATCTCAATCTGCCTCCAGATAAAGAACTGAAATTGTTTGAATGCAAACCTGAAGCATTCTATTTTTCACTTTCTTTCATTTTCTTTCATTCAAATCTTCTTGGACCAAATGACTAATATGGAAATGTTTTCCATAATTGCACAGGGATAGCCTGCCTCTGATTGGTTACTCTCTTAGGGAGGAGGAAGTAAAGAAAGAGAGGGATAGAATTTGGAACTTAAAATTTTAAATAAAATTGTTAAAAAAAAAAAAAAAAACTTGCAATATAAATAAAACAAAATAAAATAGTAGCTCATGAACTCCCACCCAAACAACAATGCAATGCACACAGTAAGTGGGAAAAGACTACAACACATTACAAGAAATTGTATATGAAAAATAGTGTAAATGATGTAATCAAAATAATGTATTATTGAAAAAGATAATGACTTGTGTTCAGGATGAGAGTGATCAATGAGGAGCCTAACAATTCTTTTGGTATCCTCACAACATCCAAAAAAAAAAAAAATCCCCAGAATGTTAGTGGAACCACCATGGCAAATTTATGGAAAACTATAGTTGAGAATTGCACCAAAGGGTAAGCATAAGATAGGGTTATTTACAACTGTGACATCACAGATCTATTGGAATAATATAGTGTTAAGAGTATTAGAATATGGATGGATAAATTAATTGGCTATATGGACTAAAATGATATTTGGAAGTAGGGAACAAAACAATTAAGAGGCTATTAAAACAATCAAATAGCGAGATAAAAAGATTGTATACTAAGATGATAACTTCAGACATAGAAAATAAATGTTTAACTGAAAGATGTTTCAAAGGAAGAGTCAGGATTCTATTAGTATTTGGATATTAGATTAAAGAGTGAAAAGAGCTAAATTTAACAAAGCTATGAAGATCTTAAGACTTCTTCCCACCCTAATTTTGAAACAATGGTAGAATCCAGACATTCAACCAGTTCCCAATCCATCTAATTGTTTTAATACCTAATTCTCTCCACCTTTTCCACAAAACGTAGGAGATACTCTCTAAAATCCTTGGCTAAGAAATAGGTAAACATATGTATGATATCTAATCCTAATCTGCTAGGAGTGGAGATGGGTCTAAATTTGTGCATCTCACATTTTTTTTTAATTACTGCAATTCTACTTTGCTCATAGAGCACAGCATCTTCTTTGATATGGGCTCACTATGCTGAGGTAGTACTGGGCTAGCATCTTCCATATTTCATAATCAATTCCAAAGCTTTTCAGAGGGTCCTTGAGAGTGTCTTTGTATCATATCTAATGGCCTCTGTGTGAGCCTCTTGCCTTGGTTAAGTTCCCTGTAAAACACTCTTTTAGGCTATGTATGTTTGGCGTCAAACAGCATTACTAGCCCCTAAAAATCAAAAATTTGAATGCGTGGAAATTTAGCTCAAGAAAGGACCTCAATGTCCAGTACCTCATTCTGCTAGGTGATCTTCAGAATCTTCCTAAGACAGTTCAAAATGGAAGTGATTCAGTTTCCTGGTATAGGAGTTAGATTGTCCAGGTTTTGCAGGCAGACAATGTCAGCACGATGGCTCTGTAGAGCTTCAGTTTGGTAAGCAATCTAAAACCTCCTCTCTCCCAAACTTTTCTTCAGAGACTTCCAAACACTAAGATAGCTCTAGCAATGCACTCATTAACCTTATCATCTGTGTGTACATCCTTAGAGAGTATACTGCCAAGGAACTTATCCACAGCATTCAGAATTTATCTATTTGCTATAATCAATGGTTCCATATATGGATGCTGCAGTATGGACTAATGGAAAACCTGTTTTCTTGATGTTAATTATTAGGCCAAAATTAGCACAACCAGCAGAGAATTGATCTATAGTCTACTGCATCTCAACCTCAGAGATTGCATTGAATGCACAATCATCTATGAATAAAAAAGTCAAGGACCAACTCTCCCTCCATTTCAATCATGACTTGTAATCTTTACAATTTGAATAATTTATTGTCACTAAATAGCTCATCTTGATGCCATTTTTGTCTTCATTGAAAGCACTTAACAACATTGCTGAAAACATACATGAGAATAAACACACAACTCTCCATTGGTGACTGGGTAAGCACGAGAGCATCATCCATTATCCAGAATTTATATAAGCATGTTGCCATGGACTGGCATCCAAACCAAGAAAAACTCCAAGCAACAAAATTTTGCTACAATCTTCCACACGTCCTTATTAATGACAATATCCAAGGCTTTGGTCATATCAGCATTGTAGACAGACTTCTGCTCTACTCCTGGTATTTCTGCTGCATCAATAAAGCAGCAAATCCTTAGCCTTTCTGAAGTCACACTAACTCTTGGATAAATGGCCATCTTCCAGATGAATGATCAGCCTATAAAGGGAAAGACACTGACAAGAATTTTGCCTAAGATAAAGACACACACACACCCCTAGGTACCAGTGGTTAAGTGGAATCATCTTCATGAAAGTTTCTGTATATTTTTATATTTTGATCACAGAGTAGAATCCTAGTCTGCTACAATGAACAGGCTAAGATGAAGTTAGGTGAAGAGGACAATTTTTTGAGAATCTTTTTTAGCATCTTCCTCATGCCAAGAGTTGAGCAGTACAATTCTTAAATAAGGCTGCTCAGAAACAGCAACTATTGAGTCCCACTGCTGTTTCAGTCCAGAAATGGGAGCTATAGTCTCTATACCTGCTACTCCTATCATTTGCCTGTTGTTCCAGCACTCTGAGGGAGGTAAAAAGGATATGGATGATGCCTCTTGACTCCAGCATGTATAGGATTTTAAAGTGACAGAATCATGTAAAGTCATCAGATTTACTCTTTCTTCCAAAGTGGCAAAACAAAATTCAAGATGACTTGTGATAGCTTTGGATGCAGTGCATGACCTTAGCATCTTCAATGTCTAAGTGCTCCATACTGCCTGCTCCAGCTGTGCTCATAAACAAGAGAACAAATTGTTCTCATTCTCCCCTTCTGCTTGGGGAAGTTTTCACATGTTTGGAACAGACACCTCTTCTAACTCACCAATAGATTTAAACCCTCTCTGTTATCCTCAACCTAATTTAGCCCATCTGCTGAGACTGTTTTGCTGGGACTGTTAGGCTGGGATTTGCATTCATACTACAGCTCCTTAGAACCACAGGTGAAAGTTGGATAGCAGGTAGACACCAAAGGAAGATGAAAAGGACTTAGCAGCTCACATAACAGAGGTGCTAGTCTTCTCTGAAGCCCATCCGAGTCATTCATTCAACAATATGTCCTCTGGTTAAAAATAGCCCATCAATTTATAATTGAAGATAAAATTTTACAGAATACCAAGTAGTTAGCTTTTAAACCAGTTCTTAATCTGATATCTGTAGACTTGTTTATTTTATTAATATTTTGATAACTTTATTTCACTATAATTATTTTCTTTGTAATATTATGTATATTATCTTATGCATTTAAAAATCTCATCCAGGGGGGCAGCTAAGTGATGCAGGAGATAGAGCACTAGTCCTAAAGTCAGGAGATCCTGCGTTCAAATCTGACCTCAGACACTTAACACTTCTTAGCTGTGTGACCCTGGCAAGTCACTTAACCCTAATTGCCTCAGCCAAAAAAAAAAAAAAATCTCATCCAGAGAAGGGATGTATAGATGTCACCAGACACTATCAACGAGATCCATGAAAATGAAAGGCAGAGAATGTCCTC
Organism: Antechinus flavipes; assembly: GCF_016432865.1. Taxonomy (NCBI): domain Eukaryota; kingdom Metazoa; phylum Chordata; class Mammalia; order Dasyuromorphia; family Dasyuridae; genus Antechinus; species Antechinus flavipes. The sequence goes on along the minus strand of NC_067401.1, from coordinate 84,926,061 downwards.
TATCCCTTATATCACCAAGCTACCTATTTTCCTATGGTTTTGTAGGCCAGGCCAACTCAGGCTGATCTAGCAGCTCAGGTTCAAAACTAGAATGAAGAAATAAATATGTAGATCATCTAATAGTTAATCAAAAAGAAGTTTATTTAGCCATAATATGGAAAGATTATTAATTAGGGATAAAGAATTGATTCAATTAGACACCGCTTCCTTATCTCTGTATTTGCCATGATAGTACCATTGGTAAGGAGCTCCTTACTTCTTATGGGCTAGTTTTCATATTGAAGTTTATGGTTTGACTCTTAGACTTTTGAGTTAATTATATCTGAAGGATGATTTCAGTCCCTTTTAAGAAAAAACAAGTTAAGCCTGTTGCGGGTAATGCCTTAGGAAAAGCGAGCCCAAACGCTGAGGTAGGAATACTAAACTGCTTCTATCTAAGTAGTATGGGAGAATTAGTCAAGCACCATCAAGAAATAACTTTTTCTTTTCTTCACCAGAGATATGATCTCATCAATGTGTGGAAACTTTCTTTACTTATGTAGATATGCTATAATTCATAGCCTCAGAGCACTAAGATGCTGAGTGGCTTTCCCATAGTTATATAACTGGTATATTGGAGGGAGTAGAACTTGAATCCTGGTCTTCCTGACTCCAAAGCTGGTCATCTACCTACTATACCATGCTGTCTTATTTGGTCTGAGCTTTAAAAGATTATGGTCTTAAAAAAAAAAAAAGATTATGGTCTTAGCTTTTAAAGGATTAAAAAGTGATTTCCCAGGTATCCTATGGATTTAACCCTCTATTTTTGTTTCTTGAAGATTTTTTTTTTCAACAAGAACCAAAAAAGCATATATTTTTCATTAAATTAAACCTTTTTATTTCCAAATATTCCTTAAGACCACAAAATGAGCTTTGTAATTCTTAATTTTAATTCAGTCTCCACCTTCCTAAACACTAGTGAAAAGATGAGATCCTTATTTGTTTGCATAATGAAGTTATGAAAATTAAATATGTTTTAGCCCATAAAGGAATTGTTTTTAATGTGTAAAGCTTCAGTATTTTAAAACGTTTCCTTTTTATTAGGCAATTTTTGAGGGGCAATCCATCAGAACACAAGGTAAGAAAATTATGATTTTTTTGTCCATAAGTCAAATTTATAAAAATAACTTACAGATTTTTTCTTTTCTAGCAGGTACACTATAATATTAGTGAATATGGCTGCCCTTTGAACATTTATATGTTTGAAAGTTTTCGCCCTGTCCTTCAATTGTAAGTAACATCCTTAAACATTTTCCCATTTGTCTTGCATTTTTCTAAATCATGAAATTAAAATCGGGGCTAACTGATAGGTCAAAAATAGGTTTTTGTGTTTGTTTTCACTGTGTCTATTTATTAGGCCATTGATAACATTCCCTTTGTTTTGCTTTAAATTTTATTCTTCAGGATTATTGTCAAAATTCTTCCTTCCCTTCCCTATAATCTTGAGTCAAGTGACTAATGCATCCCCAAAAAATCGCTCTTGGTTTTCAACAAATTAATTTAGAATGTAACCGTTCACTGATAATGGTTACTTTACTGTTTCATCTGTGCTTTAAAATGATCTCTGTTTTTCCATCAGCTATTAGGGAGTATATTATTGATAAAGACAAGAAATTTAAATTTGCACTACAATTCAGTTTCTACAGCCTCTTGAGATAATTAATCCATCCCAACCTAAAAGGTATTAGAAAAATAATTAAAGGACGGTGTAGTTGCTCTAAGAGATCAGAAGAAATCCATTACTTCCCCTGCCATCCAGAAAATTCAACAGCTAATAATATAACCTTGCAATTGCAGTGGCACTAGGGAATGTTGTTTCTATTTCTTTGAGAGTATTTCTTTAAACCACAAATGTTGGTAAATGATTTGTGACCTTTCTATTGAATAGAGGAGGTAAGGGAGAGAGATAAGCAATTATTTAAATCCTATTTTACTGGAGATAATGTGCTAAGCACTTTACAAATACTGTCTTACTTGATAGAATACCTAATTCCTGAAAGTAGATACTATAAACAAAATTACTTATCAGTTCTAGTGAGTGACATCTAAGTTTTTATCCCATGTTTTCTTGGCTCCTTCTAGTTGTAAAATTTTATAACCAACATTAATGGAATAGATTAATGAATAATCTAATTTAGTTCAATGTTTTATTTTCATAATGTGAGGGATGTAGAAGACCCTTACCCAAAATGATGACTCAGATCACTCAGTAAAAGGAAGAAAAGTTGTTCATTAAAAACCTCTGGAGAATGAGCCATCCCATCACGAGATAAGAAAGAGAAAGCTTGTGGTAGGAGGATTAAAGAAGTAATAAAGATACATAGCTTTTATACAAGAGATTACATCACAAATAAGAGAGCATTGAGAAGGGGAGGAGGAGGCATCTAATTAGTTGTTGCTATGCGGAGAGATTGGAATGGAAAGTTTCTGTTTCCTGGAAATCTCCTGATTTCTAGGAAACAAAAAATCAGGCCTTCAGGCTTAATCAAGCAGATAGTGGTCAAGCTAATAGACTCAATATCGATAAATGTCAAATACTGATAAATGTCATCAGCTCAGGTTAAGTAAATATGTTTACAGCTCAAGTAAATATGAGCCTGCACCTATTATACAGGTCATAGGGGAAACACAGAAATAATGAAAATAAAATACAGAAAAAGAATTTAAACATACCTGTAAGTTCTTCACCTTATCTCTCCACTCCACACAATAGTGATATTTGTAATTCAGTCTAAATGGCACTGCTATGATGAGAATATACATTATTGTCACTATGATAATGTTCATAATTTTCAACATTCTGAAGGCCATTTTAAATTCAGAGGTTTTGAATTTACTTTTTTTTTTAGATGATGCTTCCAGTAATTTGTAGTCTTTTTTTTCCTCCTTCAAACAAGAAAAGTGAGAACATAGGTATTTTGGAATAGATTGAAGCTAGAAAGAACCAAAGAGATTATCTTGTTCATCCTCATTTTATAAGTGAAGAAACCAAGAAATTGAAAGATGAAGTTATATGCCCAAGAACTTATAGGATAAGAGGTAGAGCCAGAATTCAAAGGAAGACCTTTTGAGTCCAAATCCAAAACTCTTTAAGCTATAGATATCTACAATGTCTCAACCATATTAAATTAGTGAATTAATCATATAACTACCCAGCAATTTTTAAGTAATCCAGCTATCCAATAACCTTTAGAAAAATTCTGCAAATATTTAATTATATAGTACCTGGAGATCTCTTGATTACAGCTGGTGTTCAATTTTCAACAAGATTGCTAAGAGGTTCATAGCTTAATAGGAGAGACCATGGGATCCAATGCTTCATTTTATGTATCATACAATCTCAAGGCTATAATTCTAGAGTTGGAAATAACCTAAGACAACATCTAATTTCATTTTCTCATTTAAAGTTGAGATAAAGTCTCTTGCTCAAGTTCGTACAGACAGTAAAGTTTCAATGGTACAGTGTACATCACACTGGAGCTGAAGTTTGATTGTCCTCATCTATAAAATAAAAATAATAAAAGCACTAACATCACAGAGTGCTAGTGAGGACTGAATGACATAATGCATTTAAAATACATAGGAAACCTCAACACCTAAATAAATGATAGTTGGCAGAATTAGATTTGAACTTACGTATTAACTCCTAAGATTTGTGTGCTTCCAAAAAGCAGACTAAAATCAGATCCCTTCCATTATTTCAAAATAGCAGAAAATGTAACAAATTGAGTAAAATAATAACAACAATAAAAATAGGAAAGAAAAGATCAAAAGGAAAAAATGTACAGGGAAAAAGAGAGAGAAAGTGGAACTGTACAGGGGGAGAGAGAAAGAGATAGCAAAAGGGAAGAGGGAGAAAGAGGAGAAAAAGAAAAGAAGAGGGGAAGAAGAAGAGGGAAAGAAGAAGGAGAAGAAGGAGAAGGAGAAGGAGAAGGAGAAGGAGAAGGAGAAGGAGGAAGATTTATTAGCACACTAAAGAGAGAACTTAAGGAAAGTATCTCCCTATGAGGTTGAAAAGCAGGTATTTATGAAGGGGAACATTCCTTGGCAAGTAACATTATGAAACAGAAATGATAAAATATATGTCATTTTAGGGAAATCGCATGATTTCAGGGTACTTAAAACTTGACAAGGAACTACTAAAGGGGAAAGATCTTCCACTTGTACTCCATTGCAATATTTTCAAATACCCTAAAGTCTAATCCAGCCTCTACAAAAGGACTTCTATGTAAAAAGTTGTTTCCTGTAACCTGTTTGGCCCCAGATGTGAGAAGCAGAAGTGGGCATAAATTATAAAGAGGCATATTTGCATTTTATTTAAGAGAAACTTCCTCAAAACTAAAACTACCCAAAAGTAGAAGATGCTGCTTTGAAGCAATGAGTCTCTGTCTTTATTTGAAGTCTGAATACAGGGTAAATGTCAAGTATATTGTAAAGAAAATTATTTTGCAAGTAAAAGTTTAACTAAATGATCAGTAAAATTCCTTTTCACTCTGAAATTGTGTAAATCTGTGACAATAGAATGGGCAGACATGATCCAAATATTATAGATTCTTCAGAAAAATAAAACGGAAAAAAAAAAGTCAAAATACAGACCTCAATATATCCTATAATAAAATTTCCCAGAAAATAAAGGTATATACTAGATTTTATTTTTCAAGACTCCACAAGTTGACGACAGAAAGAAATCTCAAATTTAAGTAACCAAGAAATATAGTGAGCAAATGTCAGATATAATTAGACAAATTAGGGAGGCATTTAGGATTAAGGGTAAAAAGATATTAACCCACAGGACTTGCCAAGGGTCACATAGTAAGTGTCTGAGTCTTATGCCAGGCCAAGGCTGTGCCACCTAGCTACTTTATGCTTTTTATGTGCTAAATAAAAGCAATCTGGGTCATCTAAAGCTTCTAATTCAGTATATGAAATATCAAAGGAAAAAAAATTGAAATAAATCATTAAAAAACATTAAATCAATTTACATCCCCAAATCATATATCCCATAAAATCTATCTTAATCATCAATGAAAAAATGTTTAAGAAGGACATTATAAAAATGAATGTATTAGGAATGGAGTGAGGGATGAAGATCATCTATATCAGAGCGTCTTAAAATTTTTTCACTGACAAACCCATTTTACCCAAGGATTTTTTACATGATCCCACCTCAAATCTGAGTTGAGGTACTTCTGGCAGTGTTCATGCATGTACAGTATAAAGTGTGTATGCTGTGTGTTTAGAACCAAAGCTACAGTGAAATCATAAAATGCAACATGGACAAGTGCTGCTAAAAACACCTTGGATTCATGTTTGATTTTGAATTAATTTTTGGTCGCTCAGAAATCTTTTACTGCTGCCAACTTTTTTTGTGATCCCCATATCTATGGAGTTGCAACCCACAGTTTAAGAAGCTTTGATTTATATAAACCTTATTAAAGATGGTAAGTTGCCAATAGAGAGGAGAAGGAAATATATGCTATATATATAGAAGTACAAATGACAATATTTGGCAACTCTTTGGATATGAGGGTAAAGGAAATAATTTATCCCAATTACTTGTCCCACTGCAGATGAAACCCAGCTCTATATATTCACCTCTAGTACCATTCCCACATTACCCAAAACCTTTTGAACATTTCATTGTCCCATAGGCATGTCCCATAGATGTCCCACAGGCATCTCAAACTTAATATTCCTTCCATTTCACACTTACTGCCTCTTCTAAAATCATAGCAAAATAAAGTCATCAATTTAGAGCTAGAAAGAATCTATTTTGATTCTTCCATTTATTAGTATGTGCTCTTCTGAAATTACTTTGTGCATAATAGTTAAGGACTAAAGTACAAAGACAAAAATGTGATAGTCCTTACTCTCAAAGAACTATTTTTTTCTCTTGGGAGAAACAACTCACATAAAGAAAAATAAACACAAAATATATACAAAGTACATACAGGAGAGGGCATTTGAGTTGAGCTTTGAAAGAAGCTATAAAGAATTCTAGAAGACAAAGGTAAAGAAAGAAGTACATTCCAGTCATTGGTGACAGCCTGCACTGAAGATGAAATAGCATGTACAGGAGACCAAAAGTAGGTGATTTTAACTTTTTTTATTAATATGATGTGATTCTTATTGAATAGACCTTGTCCTTTGAGTCCTCCTTACAAAACTTTTTTCACCTTTATCACAAATCACATATAAATATAATAGGTTCCTTCTACCTTCCATCTTTTGTTTGTAGCAAAAGGGAAATTTGAGAGGATCCTAGATGTGTACATTGCACATGGTATTGGAGGTGTGGGGGAAAAGAGGTTATTCATGGAGACCATGCTAAATGGAGAATTCTGGGAATTAGGAAGTGATAGCCCTGCTGTTCTCTGCTCTGGTCTGACCACATCATATTGAGAGTCAATCAACAAACATTTATTAAGCACCTACTATGTGCCAGGCACTGTGAGAAGAATTCGTGGATGCAAAGAAATGTAAAAGACAGCCCCTGCCCTCAAGATGCTTACAGTCTAATGAGAGAGACAGCATGAAAATAACCATGTTCAAACAAGATGAGGCAGAGAAAATCAGCAAAGAGAAGGTACATTTTTAGTCATAATAGCTCTTGAATAGCTTTGGTAAGTTGGAGAACCTCCAAAAGAGGGCATCCATCATTCACTTTGGTAAAAGTTCTTGAGTTCATTTCATGTGAGGATCAGTTGAAGAAACTAAAGATATATAAGCCTGAAAAAAATTCTCAGGGGATACAGGGCCAATATTTAAGGAAGTTGTGTTATGGAAGAGGGATTAGATTGCCCTTCTTGTCCCCAGAGGGCAGAGTTAGACATAATGAGTAGAATTTAGAAAAAGGCAAATCTTGACTTGATTTCAGGAAAATTTTCCTAAGAATTAGATACGTCCAAAAGTGGAATGGACTGCTGTAAGAAGGATTAGGAAGGACTTTCTGCTTTGGCATTAGAAAGGAACATTTTGCTCATTCTCTTTGATTTGGATAGAAGAAAAATAAATAGCAGCTGTGAGGGGTTGTTTCTATTGATCTCACAATTAATCTGGATAAAAGGACTAAGGATGCATGTTCACATCCAAAGGTACTAAGGCTGACCTCATCTCCCTACAAGATAAAAGTACATCTACCACTTGAATGCCACACTTTTCTCTCTCTTTTGTCCCAGAATTTTCCATGACTCAATCTAATCATTACACACAATCACACAAGTTTTTCCACTGATGTACATTCTGAGATTTCTGTTTCTCATAAATGAGTTGCATAGAAATGATGCGAGTTGGAGAAACCCAACTATCCCAAAGTTGACCTTAGTAAGCAAAAGTTCTTATGATTATTTCTTTCAGATATGAAGGTAACCAATTTATTGAAGATATTAAAGCAAATTTTATTATCTGGGAGATATATGAAAGAATCGATTTTAGCTATACTTTATCCATGCATAAAGTAAGTATTTTTTTATTTGCATTTAGTTATATAGTTTTTCCCTTTTAAGTTTATAACATATTTTGAATATGGGTGGTAGTTCATGGCTGTAATTCCTGCTAACCAGAAGGTTGAGATTGGGAGGGAGCTCATTTGAGCTCAAGAGTTCTGTGGTATAACTAATTGGCTGCATACAACATGTTTGACATCATTGTGGAGAGCCCCTAAAAGCAGGGAGTCATCATGCTGCATGAGGAGCAGATCAGTTGAAGTTGGACACGAGAGTGGATCAAAAGTGCTTTGCTAATCATCCTCATTCAAACTGAGACCTGTTGAAGACCTGCACTTAAAAAGACCAAGGTCTCCCATTTCATCCAGGGCCATCTGTCTTGATTTGTATCTTGCCACTGGATCCAGATGATCCTGGAGGGGAAAGTGATACAGGTGACCTTGAGCAGCTCTTCCTCATTTAAATCCAATTCACTTGCATGTCATGACATCACCTCCTTGATGTTATAGTTCTCTTTGAGAACAAAGGACAAACAACAAGAGCCTGTTAGTAGCTCATCTACTTTTATCTTCCTGAAAAGTGTGAGAGACCCAGTCTTTAAGAAAGGGAGGCGATGGGGGGGAGAAGTAGAACTAAGCAATTTGAGGGTGAGGAAAGGAATCAGATTTTCCTCCAGCCAAGTTTCTGCGATAGAGAAAAAGCAAGTTGTTTTGGTTTTTTTTTTTTCGATTCGTCAATCTATCAATTAAATCTACCAGTTCAGAAATAATAGTGAAATCTTTACTCTGCTCTCAGAAACTTTTGAGTTCCAGAGATTTTAATGGATAAGACTGTTGGCAAATAAGCAAGCGCCACAGTTCTATTAAGTCCCATCTGTATTCTCACCTAATATGACAAACATCTAGAATTTCTATTAAGTTTCACATGGGTTTTATTTCTGCTTGGGCTCAACATATGACAAATTATTTCTACTACCAAATCATGTAGATATCCCGTAGACAATAGCTAATATATCATGTCTAAAATGTACTCAGAGAGCAGTGGCCAGATTTATGTCTGGTTTTATGTAAGATGGTTTGGGAAAGAAAGGGTTGAGTCTCAGAAGTACCTACTTCCAGTTGCTACTTCTCTGACAAGTATGAAAAAGGACTAGTCTAGTGATACATGCATGAGAGAAGGTAAGATTCCTCGCAATGTTGACTATTTTTATCCATTTTCTCAATTACTCCTTCTAACTCTACCATCCTGTTATGAAACCTTAATTTTCCAGATCCTAGGGAGTGTAGTAGCCCAGTTGCTTTTATTTCTTCTCTGGACCCAGTCTATCTCTGAACTCTCTAGGTCCAATCCTTGGATTACAAATTTTCAACGTTAGGCTCAGAATAGAGTCCAGATTCTTAATGTTTCTTAATGTAATTTGAATCCAAAGCAGTCATGAAAACCTAGGCTGGGAGGGAGGTGGAATGGATTTGGATCATAATGGTCAATTGACAAAGGAGCTTTCTTGACCTAAATAAAGGCAAGATGTCCTCAATGTCTATTCTTGTAGAATATCCTTTTGATATGGCTAGGTAGATCTCATTTTGTTAACTTTTTAATGATCTACAAGTGTCTCTTTTCATTCCAGTATCAAAACTGGAATTAATGCTGGCTGGCTGAATCAGGCCTACCCCATAACATTATCTTGCTCAAGGTAGTCTTCAATTTGATTTGACTTGATTTGCCTGATTTAAAAACTTAACTGCATTATATCTCAATATATTGTCTTATTTTCCAAAATGATAGATAAAAGCAGTCTAGTCTAGCAATCTACTCACACTAAAATGTAAAGTAGTAATAATAGCTAGCATTTATATATAAAATAGTTTTAAGATTTTCAAAGCACCTTCGTAAATATTTTCTTATTTTAACCTCAAAGCAATTCTGAGAGCTAGTTACTATCATTAATACCTCCATTTTATAAATGAGTAAATTACTTTCCCAGGGACACACAGGGCAGGAACTCCAGTAGTTCTATTTCATTAGAAACAACAGTGAAAACCTGATGACTCCTTAATTTCTTCTCTCTTATGGGAATATTTATGTTTTGAAAGGGAATTCTTAGAGATATAATATTTTAACCCAAAGTTCTCTATGGTGGTAGGATTTTATGTACTGTGGCATGCTAGTAATGGATTTATTTGGAGATGGAAGAAACTTTTCAAGCACTATTCAAAACCCATTGTATCATCATCTACAAACACAGCTCATAAGGTCCTATCATAATTCCTAATATGTTCTTTCTCTCACTTAAATTTTGTTTAAAAATGCCTGGATATAGAGGGCTGGAACTCTGGAAAGATATACTTGAATAAAGGACAGAAGAGTGCTTATAGTTAAGCACCTACTCTGATTGATAGGATAATAGTTCTCTAGTTAAACATAATACTTAAGGTGATTATAATGATGTAATCACTTTAGTTGGCATATACTTAGTGTGATATGGTGATGTAACGGTTCTACTTGGCACTTGCTCAGTTGCTGTAGTGATGTAATTGTACTGAGATATTTAAGGGCTGAGAGGATTGGGATCTGAGAGTCTCAGACACAGACACAGAGAAGACTGGAGACTCCATCTTTGACCAACCGGGTGGTGGCTCTCCTACCTTCATCACTTCTCGACTTAAAACCAAGGCTCATCCAGAGATTCTCCAGAAAGCTAGTCCAGACACAACACACAGGATCTTTGGGTATCACTAAGTCTCTAGGGGGCTCTTGGGAAGGAGCTTTCTACATTCTTATTTTATTCTTTCAGAAATGAGGGTGGTGGGAAAGAACAAAGGATTAACTGCTTTGTGCTGTCATTTTTCAGTTATGTCTGACTCTTCATAACCCTACTTGGGGTTTTCTCGACAAAGATACTGAAATGTTTGCCATTTCCTTCTCCAATTCATTTTGCAGATAAGGAAACTGAGGCAAACAGGGTTACAACTTGCTCAAGGTCCTAAAATTAATAGATCCCTGAGAAGTCTTCCTGATTCCAGGCCCTGTGCTTTATATGCCTCCAAGCTGCCCTATGATTGGTTGCAATTCTATATAAATTTGACTCTTGATGTGCAAACTAAACCCTCTTAAAAGTCAAGACTATAAGCTGTTTGTTTTGTTCTCACTACACTGAGTAGCTAGTTTGATTTCTTATCACAGAATTGACTTGGATTGATAATAACTTATCCAGATGTTCATCTAAATATAACTAATATCAGAGAATGGTTTTTCCTGTAAATTCAGTCTGTTGGTTGAATTATGTAATGTAATTCATCTTTTCCATTTAATTTTTAAAGAGACAAGGAGGGGGAAATACTTCTTTTTTCTCCAAATATGAGAAGGAAGTTAACTCTTTATCTGATGGCATTCCTTCTTTCCTCCAGAAAGCAAGGCCATTCTTTGACATTAGTATGAGAGCAATGATGGCAACATTACTCCTTAATGGCAACATTACTCCTTGCAAATAGAGTGGACTAGAGTCAAGAATCTTTGATAATTTTTCAGGAAAATAAATCATCTTGACTTTGCCTCTTTTTAACAGGCTGGCTGCGTGAATGAAGCACAGACATGGAAGTCAATGATAAAAGAAAATAAAGACCGCCCCATAGAGAAAGTCTGGGGCCCTGATGTAAGAAAAATTAAAATTGTACCTTTTTATTAAAAATTGGAATACTTTAAATTAAAGTTTTATCAAATTTTCATGAGATATAAATTTTGATCGATAACAAAAGGCATAAATACTTTTAAAGCAACAATCATATTTTTAAAAATGCTTTGCCATTCCAGAGATTATTATTGAACCATTTTATTACTATTATTAGGTAACATGTCATTATAGATAGAGAGCCAGACTGAGAAAAGGAAGACTCTATAGTCTAGCCATATTGGTCTACTGCTCCTCCACAACTTCTCACTCAGTTGTACCTTTGTAGTAGCTGTCTGCCACACCTGGAAGACTTCCTGCTCACTTCCACCTCTTAGAATCTTTGCCTTCCCTTAAGTCTCAGATCAAATGTCTTCTGCAGATATCCTCTTTCAGAGCCTCCAACTCCTTGTACTCTTTCTTCTCAATCTACCTTCTTCTACCTTCTTTCTACTCTGGATGTATCTATTTATGTATCTATTCTCTCCCCCATTAGAATGTAAATTCCTTGATGGCAGGATTCTTTATTATTTGTCCAAGACTTATCACAGTGCCTAGCACATAGTACTTAATAATGGTTTCCTGATTAATTAAGATTGCAACGCTTCTAACTGCTTAGTAGGTAGCTTTCAGGAGATATCCTGAACTAAAAACTTATGTTATGTTGTTAGATTCAATATGTCTAAAAACAATCATTTTTTCCCAACTAGTTTCTGATATAGGCTTCTCTATATTGCCAATAGAACAAAAATATCTAAGGGATAGCCTGGATATTTCCTTTTCTGCCCATTTTTATTCAGTTAGCAAATTGTCAGCAAATCATCTGTTACCAACCAATCAATTAGTATATCTACAAACTGTAGCAAAATTCTTAGTAATAAGCCTATCTGCACTTAGCTAATCTAGTCCTCAGACAATTCTCTCTACTGCCAAGCCTATACTTGAAGCTTTTCTAGAATTGTAGAATTTGTCAGAGCTTCTACTTCATTCATAAAATTTTGGGAACCCAAAGTATTCTCCTTTTTACAGTTAGGCAGCAGAAGCTTAAGCCAGCTCATAAGAGCCTATTATTAAATTGACAGTATGAGCATTTACATCTTGAAAATTGACAAATGCCATTGACAAATGTGCCCCCCCCCAAAAAAATTGACAAATTAGATCTAGATTTCTTCTTTTGCTGATTTCTGGGCTTAAAGTGATGAATAAAATAACAATATTAATTATAAACTGTTAAAAATTCAAATTGTACTTAAAAGTTTGTCATTTATGCTTTTTCTTCTTCAGAGATATGGTTGTTAAGAATTTACTAGAACATACTCCAGAATGTAGTGAAAGATTTTTTTTCTGAAATCAACAACTGATTTTAATATTTCTATTTTTTTTAATCTATTTAGAATTATAAACATTGTTTTTCATTTTCCACTGGAAAACCTGGAGACCTATCACAACCATATGAGATTATCAACTCTTCTAATAACAATAAAATAATCTGGAAAAATCGCCAGGTTGGCTTTTATGTGTTCCGGGCTAAGATCATTGATCCAAACTACAGGTATATGGAAACTTTTGTCTTACAATAATTTAATAGTTAAAAGCCTTGTAGTAATAATAGTAATGATAAGCCTTGTTTTTAAAAAGCCAACAAAGTGTCAATCATTTGTTTAAAATGAGAAAGAAAATAGGATCAATCAAGCAAATATTTTTAAGGTGAGAAAAGCTGAGAATGTTTGAAAGCACAAGAGAAAACTGAAGATGGAATTGAACCAGAGAAATAACATGAAAAAATGGGATCCAGAGTACAAGGTAGAGAGGATTGCTTCAGAGTAGAAAAGGAACACTCTTTCTTTGATTTCAGAAGAAAGTATGAAAAGCAGGATGAAAAAAAAAAAAAAGAAACCAACAATAAAATGAACTTTCCCATTTATTCTCTACACTTTCTTCCACGCTTGAATTTTACAGTTATTTTTACTATTGCTGCTCATGTGTTAAGAACCAAAATAATGCTTGTTGGATTGAATTAAAAGTGATAATAATATCAGAAAAAACTTACTCCTTCCCAAAATTACTTCAAATCTTTCCCATAAAACAGGCGTTCTATAATGTCCAAATGAGTATAGAAGAAGGGTAAAATATTTAGTCAATCCAACTCACTGGCATACAATCCAAAAATGTGATTATATAAATTGTAGCAATGCTACCCCCAGGGCAAAATTTTTTGCCTTATTTTCCTTAAAATGCTTTCTATAACACAAGGGTCAAACATATTGTGGGCTTAATTAGATTGAAATATAATTGACAAATATTTAACATGTGATTTTGTAAGTCAATATGCATGTAGCCCACAAAGATCCTGATGTACAGTTTAATGGCACTCATTCTATTCAAATTTGATACCACTGTTCTACAGTATTAGAAAATTAATCCCCAAAAGGAAAGCCACAATAAGCTCTGAGATATCTGTTTTCTTTAGGAATAACCTTTTGAAATTTAGAGATGCTTTTTAAAATTGTTGCACAATTTTCTATTTTAATTAAATTCCAAATGACAAAATTCAATTGCTTGATTGAGCCACATGACTATTGATTGCCAACTATGACTGAGATAATTCAATTCAACAAATATTGCTGAATACATTAGTATGTGCTGAATGTTGTAAGATGTCCTTCCTACTGTCAAGAGGCTTAATATTCTTCTTGGAGAAATACAATATACAGATTCAAAACAGTTCAACTCTCATAAAGATGACATCCCGGTAAGCTACAAAGTAATAAATGATACCACTGGAAATGTAAGAAATCACTATAACCTCCCAAATTTCTTTATCTACCTGTTCTTCCTTCCACATGTGCCTAATGATGTGGACTTCAGCTATCCTTTCCACATCACAAAGGATGGAAGAAGGACACCCCCACAATCTAGAAAGCCTGTATCAAATGTTTGACCCCACCTTCCTACCAGAAAAGAAGTCTGAATTATTACAATATTAAAAATTTAAAAAATTGATATTATTTAGTACTAAACATATATTTTTTGCATTTCTGAATTTCTAAACTTTTTCTGTGTTCTCTTCTGGCCTTTACATGTTGTCTGCAATTTTCACAAAACTCTCCCAAAATTTAATTTCTAATGCTTACCCAGGATACATCTAAACACAAGGAGGAAAATTTCTATGTGGAAGGGATAAATATTCTCTCTGTCTCTTGAACACATCCAATGCTTTTCTGTTCTACCTCTTTGTTCCTTTTCTTTGCTATTCTTATAATGTCCTTCTTTTCTGTTGAATTTTTAATGCATTCTTTAAAGCTCAATTCAAATGCCTTCTCCTCCTTGAAATCTCTGATCTCCACCAGAAATGGAGTGCTCTCTCTCTATATAGCTGGAGTTACTTTGTAAATAATAATATATTTACCTCCCATAAATTCTTAGGCATTTTTAATCTCCTACCACCTCATGGTCAGGAATTCTCTATCCTAAAAACAAACAAATGGAAAATCCTAAACCTTCCTTTAAGCACCATCTCTGCCTTGAACTGTCATCCTAATTCTTCTCTCCCCTTCGTTATCAAAATTAAAGACAGAGCAGTAGACTCTGAGAACAGAGAGAACTCCACTACTTCACCATCCAATAATTCCCCATGTGGCTTCTTTCTCCACCACTCTACTGAAATATCTTCCTCCAATCTCATTAGTGATCTCCTTACCAATACATCCAATGGTCTTATTTCTACCCTTGTCCTCCTTGATATTTCTGCAGCATTTGACAATGTGGACTGATGCTTCTACTCACTATTCTTATAATAGTACACTCTCATGATTTCTAGTTTTTTTTAATGAATTCTCTCTTCTTATCCTTTATATGGGGAGGCCTCCTAAGATTGTGTCTTTGGCTCTCTTCTCTCTCAGCAGCTCTCATGGCTTCAATTACCAGTTATGCAGAATACATATAAATTGATTTCTTCTTCCTTAATCTCTTCCCAAAATTCCAGTCTTTCATCTCTGGCTAATTCCAGGAGAACTGCATCTTTTCTAGTGGCACCTCAAAAGCAGTGTGTCCAAAATTAAACTCATCACCTTAGAACAAATCCTGCTCTTCCCTCCAAACCCATCTTCTAGTCACCCAGACCCATCTTCTCATAATCATCTATAACTCTTACTTTACCCCATCCCATTAGCTGCAAAATCCTATCAATCACCAAAAATAAATAAACTTACTACAATAAAAAGGAGATGATTCTATGGCAACCAGCATTGATATTGGGGAATTCTAAGCTGCCAAGATAAGGAAACCCAGTCTAAGAAAAAAAGAAAAGGAAAAGGATGTTTAATTTGAAGAAAAGTCTTGGAGGAATTTATGATAGCTATCTTCATGTATTCAAAGGGCTATCTATCACTTGCATCCCAGAAATATCTCATATCTATTCCTCTCTATATACTCACTACAACCACCTAAGTCAAGTTCTAATGTCTCTTCACCTTTGAAACCAAAGATTCAATTTCTAATTATGACATTAATAATTTTATTAATTATTTAAATTATCTGGGTAACTACTATAACAAACTCTACCAGGTGGATTAGATACAATATAGGGAAAGTAGGATATGCTCTGTTATAGAGAATGGGAGTTATTAAGTGACTTTAATCTCACATTAAATGGTTTAGTTATATTAATATGGATTGTGTTGAAACTGAATTTTTCAGCATGTTTTTCTTGTTTAATTTTTTTTATTTGTAGTTTCTGTGAACTAACAGTCACCTTTGCAATTGAGACATTTGGCATACTTCCAAAGTAAGAAATCAATGGGGGGGGGGGGGGGCGGGGAAGAGGGGAATTATTAAAAACATACTAGATCTCCTTATTGAATACCAAAAAAAGTGGGGGGAAAGTGAAGAAACAATCTGTTTTTTAAGGTTCTACCTTCTCTAAACCTTATTATCAAAAAGGTACCTTACTGTATTGTATAATGAAAAATAAATAGAAATAAAATTTGTGTCTTTGGGGAAAAATAAACATTTGTGATTTTTAGATGTCAGTAAATACATTCTTGTTCTGAATCAAAAATGGCTGATTTGGAAGGCTAGGTTGGGCTAGGAAATAACCTTATTTTTCTTCCCGCTGCAAGCACTGAAACTGTGCTTCTCCCTTTACCTTGGATTCTTCATGTTCCATATACAGCAGTCTTGTCCTTATATCATGATGGTGTCACCTGCTGATCAAACCAAGGAAACACGTATTTCAGGACTTTTCACTTATGCTTCAGCTCAAAATCAGGATCACAGGGTCAAAAAAGTCCTAATTTTAATTTTAAAATGGTATACCCAGAACTATGAATTTCAATAGTTAAATCTTTTTTATCTGTACTAATGTACCAGTCTTTCTACACTCAGAAAATTTGGGAACGTAGAGACAATACATTTCCATTTTTAATGGGAAAAGAATTTTGAGATAATCTAATTTGTGTAAACCTCTCATTTTTTACAGATGAAAAATGAAGGCAAATAGCTGTTCAGGGAATTTTTAAAGGTCACACAGAGATCACCTTGTTTAACTGAAAATATAATCCTCTTACAGACAGCTAGGACCTAATGTCACTTTTTATAATTTAAATTTGATATTTCCTCAAGCCTTCTAGAACCCTGTACCTGCATTTTAAGGAAGTGAATACAAGAAGGGAGTGTAGTTAATTTTGGTAGCTCAGATTATGGTCTATACTGCCCAAGGCTGGCTTTGAATTTCAAAGCAATCAACTTTTTTCTAAAGTCAATCCTTGAGACAATACAAAATTTCTATTATCAAGATATAAGAACTGAGCTTTAACATAGAATTATTCTCTTATCGAAAGAATAGAAAATAAGATTTGCAACAGATACTTTCTCT
Organism: Antechinus flavipes; assembly: GCF_016432865.1. Taxonomy (NCBI): domain Eukaryota; kingdom Metazoa; phylum Chordata; class Mammalia; order Dasyuromorphia; family Dasyuridae; genus Antechinus; species Antechinus flavipes. The sequence goes on along the minus strand of NC_067401.1, from coordinate 84,909,035 downwards.
TATTTTCAATGATTTGTTTCAACAAACACTAGAGATCTGAAGTCAAACAGCCCCTGCCCTCAAAACCTTTAATCTAAGGGTAGAGAAAGATGGAACAAATAGCCCCGTCATGGACATAGAAAATGAAATATGAAATACATATAAAATAATTTCTGGGAAAAGAGCACTAGCACTTTCTATAAGAGGTGGCCACTAGAAGCAGATCTTTGAAGAGAATGAGGGATCTTATGTACATGAAGAGGAAGGGATGGGTGACATCTTATGCAATATAAGAGAAAGAACAATAGCAAGAAAACTGATTTGGCTAAAAGAGCTATGGGTAACTTACCCTAAGAACTGGACAGTGTAAAAACTTCAACTAGCAAGAATTTTAAGTTAAATCTAACAAGATGAAATTTAGAAGAAACTAATGTTGAACCCTATACAAAATCCACTGTGTATCTATAGGATAAGGGAGATATACACAAATGGTCATTCAATAGAGGAAACTGTGTGGGGTTTACATAAGCTCAACATCAGTCTTAAGTTGCAATGCGGCTGCCCAAAGCATTATGGCATAAAATTGCCCCATGTTATTTTAGGCTAAATTGATAGAAGTACAACAATCATTCTTGTACTAAATCGGTTTGATTACTGGGTACAATTTTAGATGCCACATTTTTAAAGGAAAAAGCTGAAGTATATCAAGAGAACAACTCAAAACAATATCATATGAAAATGCATTTAAGGAACTAAAAAGTGTTATCTTAGAAAAGAGAAGGTAAGAGAGTGCCTTCATATAGCTGAAGAACTATAGGAGAGGGAATAAACTCACTCAGGATCCTTTCAGAATGCAGAACTGGAACCAATGGTAGAAAGTTGCAAGGGAGCATAGAAAAATGAACTTGCTAAAATGAGGGCTTATCATAAATGGAATGACTGACTTGAGAAATGGTGAGTTCATCACTAGAATGGTTCAGAGGCCAGATAAGTATTTGTGATGGATGTTAGAGTAATTTCATGTTTTCAGGCTTTATACAGCTCCTCTGATAAAGGGTTTTCTATATCTCAACTGCCTTTAGCTCATGCCAATTTTTTTAAAGGATAGAGATAATTCAAAAGTCATTGAAACAATTGTCCACAACCATTTGCCTTGCTCTATTTGCTATCAAAGGATAGTCATTACCTATTTGAATCTTGGTTATTTGAAAAGATCTTACTTCTGTCTATCTCTGAATTTCTTGATTTTTTTCTTCCTTTCTTCCTCCAGAAACCTTCTCTCATAGAGAGAACTATTATATTTAAAAGAAGAAAATCACCACACTACCTTCTTTCTTTCTTATTTTTTTTTGTCTACCAAGTTTAAAAGTATAGTATCCACTCACAGATTCAATCCCACCAGCAACTTATATGAAAATATTGACCGAATCTGTTACCAACCTGAGCCTTTCTGACGCTCCTTAGGCATTCTGGTGCTCCTCCACTCCCAGGAGCTCGCCATTTTGGTGTTGGGTTTAATAAGAACACTCAATTGACTTTAGCCCTACTCAGAACTCTAGAGCTCACGTGATCCACCAACCCAGACACCCTGATGCCAAGGATCAATCTGGCTCTGACCTTTACCACCTGACGTCCTTGAAAGTGACTCAAGTCTTTCCCAGATGACCCAACTTCCTTTTTTCACTGGACTTAATCATTTCAACATCAGTTTTATTAGTGTTATATTATGTACCAATGGTTTATCCCACTGGATAATGTCCTATTCATTCTTTGGCTTAAAGGAATTGTATTTAGATTAGATCTTGAACTGGCTAATGTGAGAGGATCTAACATCCTCCAGTATTCCTCTCCACTTTTATCCTGAAGATTAATATGTGACCATGTCTAAAGACATCCTTATAAAAAGGTGCCTCCAATGAATGCTACAGAACTGCATTTGTAAGTATAGATCAAGAAGCTAGTCCCCTATCAGACATAGATGCAAAGATGCCCACTAGTACTACCATTCACAATGCAAAGGAAAGCTATCTCCACAACCCTCACTGCTATAGAGTAGATAATAAAGAAAATTGAACAAGTGGTCAGGAATACAAGGCAAACTTCATATGCCCAATGGATATAATATGTAGAATATAATTATGATGCGCTGGGGCCAACCAGGGAATCGTACCATTTTAACAAAAAGAGGCAGAAATAGTTCAAAACTTGACTCCTTTCCCCCCTCATTGCTTATAACATGACTTTCCTATTTGAGCCTTGACTTTGGACACAGACTTCATCCCTATCAATTCCTGACTCTGGGTTTCTATACCCCAAAATAATTATCTACTTCTGACTTGACCATCCATACCAAAGACTGATAAATGATGTGCATTCTCAGATCTATCTCTTTCTAGATTCTTTCTCAAGTCCTTTATGAAGAAAGCTCATTTTATTTAGTGTTTCAAATCACTAATACTTAGTGTTTTCAAGTAATATGTGTTACCTCAATTGGTCCCTCTGGATTCTATCCCTCTTCTATCCTTTGATTTTGGGGAGCAAAATTTTATGATCCATAATCTCTCTAGCTACAAAGAGCCAGATATAACTTTGACATAGGAGAAAAATGCACTGAATTTGTAATCAGAAAAGATGCATTTGAATCGTAGTTCTTCTTCTTACTACTTTTATTTTAATGAATATTAAGCACTTATATTGCAAAGTGTTGGTGATACACATAGAAAAGCAAGACTCATTGTTCTCACAGAGTTCATGATCTAAAGTGGGAGACCACATGCCAGATAAAAAGATCCCATAGTGTTTTAGACATCAGGAGCAAAGCAGATGGTATGGCTTCCATTAATCTTTTGGTTTTTTCCATTTTGAGTAATCTGACATTGCCAAGGACTGAGTTTTGAGAACTTTTTTTTTCTCCAGCTTCTACTGGCTACCATTGTTGAGGAGGCCAAGTTTGGCTGCCTTTCTACATGGATTATTCTCCTTCCTCCATGATGAGGATCATCATGTAAAGATCAGAATGACAAAGCTGGTGCTGAGGGACTGAGGAAGGGAAGAAAGGGAAGAGACCCCAGACTGGGGAGATTTCAGGTTTAGAGTCCTGTTTTCCCTCCCCTAGATTCTGAGGGGAAATAATAGTCAAGGTGGTAGCAGCTATCTGACTTGTGTAACATAATCCTTGCTGCTTCAGGCAGCTTAATAAAGTTTTATTTAATTAAATTGTCTGAACTGAATTCTATGAATAAAAATACCACACAATTATATTTAGAGGTTTAGCAGGCCTTTAGAAATCATTAGGTTCAACCTCCACACCAGAAATAAACCCTAGACAAGCTCAATTCATTAAATATTTTTGCTTTTTATCATTTTTTTTGGAGTTCTGTCCCCTCCTAACTTCTCTTCAACCTGCCTAGTATGAAGGCAAAGAATGTGATATCCATTATGTATTTATATTATACAATATTATGTAATTATACATATAATACACATTTACATGTATATTATACAATTAAACACCCTTTCATATTTACTATGTTGCAACAAAAATAAAAATAGAAATAAAGTTGGAGTCTTGAGTGCAGCTTGAAGCATTATTTAACATTATTCATAACTTTCTTCTTTCATCTGGAAGCAAATAGCATTTTTCATCATGAGTCCTTTGGGGTTGTTTTGGAAAATCAAGTTGCTTAGAATAATTAATTCTCAGTTATTTATCATACAATAAATATTATTTTTACTGTGTACAGTGTTCTCCTGGTTCTGCTCAATTCACTTTAGTGATTGGTCTGTAATTTTCTTTCTCTGTTTTTGCTCTTCCTGTTTTAGGTATCAGCATCATATTTGTGTCATAAAAGAAAAACACTTTCTTTGCTATTTTTCCAAATAATTTATTGGAATTGTTTTTCAAATTCTTGGTAGAATCTACTTCTGATTCTGAGACTTTTTTCCTTAAGGACCTTATTTATGGCTTAAGTTCTTTTTTCTAAAATAAGATTATATAAGTATTCTATTTCCTCTTCTGTTAATCGGAGCAATTTATAATTTTGTAAATATTCACACTTTTCATTTAGATTTGCCATCTATAGTTCTCAAATAGAAATTTTAAGAAATTTTCCAAGATAACATTATCATTGTATTTCTTTAAAACAGGATATTTATTAAATTATTGAATCCTAGTGTCAAGGAACCTCTGGTTTACATACTGCTTTTATAACCTAGAATGAGTTGGAATCTTTAAAAAATAATTCTCTCATCTATAAAACAAGAAGATTGAACTAGATGATCTCTTTGTTCCCTTTAAATTTAAATAACTTTTCCAGTCAACCAACCTGTGTGCTAGTTTGCTCCTGGACTGTTCCTCTATCTCTGCTGCCCTCCAGTGATAGCATGTACATATAACAAGCTATTTAACTTAATTCTTTAGGTATTGGAAGCAATGTTCCAGGATCGAGATCACCATTGTTTATGGAGTTGGACTAGAGAATTTCTAAAGTTAAATCTTTAAGATTCTATAATTTAATAAACCAATACAATCAGTATTTAAATAAATGCAGTAATAATGTTTACCTTATGATTAATTATCTAGGAAGATTTCTATTTGAGTGCTATAGATGACAAATGTGAATAGCAGTTCATGAAGTTCTAGTCATCATACAAACAATAAACATTTGTTAATTGGTTGGAAGCATATAGGTTTGTGCTATATGCTGCCAAAGAATTCATCTGAAAAATCCTAAACACTCATCAGTGGGGCTTAGGATATACTACAGGAGAAAAACAGTTGTTGAATGCTTACAAAGGGACTAGAAGCGAAAATACATGCCAAATAAGTTCAACACATATGCAGAAGAAATGTAGGATATTAATTAAGCAAGCATAGTTATATGTTCCTTATGCACTACAGGAAGAAAAGAAGGAAAAAAAGGAGGAAGGGAGGAAGGAAAAGAGAAGGAAAGAAAGGGAGAGAAGTCGAGAAAGAGATAGATACAAAGCTCTCTCTGAAATGTTCCTGTCTCAAGTTGTTTTGCCCTTGTTTTTTGCCCAGAAATAAAGAAGAGTAAAAATAAACTCAGGCATAACAACTAATTTTTAATCATTTTGCTTTTTTTCAGAACAGATCCTGTTATGGTTTTATTTATCATGCTTTTTATGATAATTGTCATCTTCATTTGCCTACTTATCAGTTACTTCTATTATTTAAAGAAGTTTCGAAAATTTATGAAGAAAGTCTACCGTCAAAACATTAAAAAAAGCAAAAACTTTTGACAAGACAACACAGCTTATAAATATTGTTTATATTTTTTGTAATAAGAGAGGATAAAGAAAATAAAATTATCTTGTCCATAGTAAATAAGTACATTTAGGAACCAAATTTGGCATGTGAAAGATGTTCTCTGAGTTAACCTGTAAACTTAAAATTCTTGTTTTTGTGATATGCTTCCTTAAATGGTATCTAATTTTAAAAGATTCTGAATATTCACACACTGCCTTTCAAATAGAGCTGGACTTGACTAGAATGGTTACTTCAATGAAACAAATAGTAACTTCTAAAGTAGTTGACGATTCCTGTAGGAGTGTGCTAAATTTGAAAAACTGACTGGTCAGATATACCAATTTGAATCTTGTTTAATAGCATGTACATTTAGTAAACCTGAAATCTGAACCAATAGAAATCCAATAATCTGCTAGGATAACAAATTCACATTTGAAATATTTCCTTTAGTTAAATTTGGGGCTGGCCTTGTTTGGTTTTTGTTTTACATTGAAAGAAGTATTTGTTTTTGTTGATGGTTAAGTTTACAATTTTAAAAAAATTTAAGGAATAGCTGATTATATTTTAAAGTCCATTTTAAAACTTGAAATAAAAAAATTAATTTGAACATTGAATGTTAATAAACTCATCTCAGCTACTCCAAACAATTAGTATTTTCTAGGAGTTTGTGGAAAAGTAAAATATTGTATTTCTTCTGATTTTATTACTTGAAGAATATATATTATGTATATTAGCATCTGACAAGTGACTTGTCTCCAGATACAAATCTGGAGAAATTTGTAAAAGTAATTATCTTTTTAAACTTCTTGTTAAATAAATTGTGGATGATTTTAATGAATTAATAAAATTTCAATTAGTTTGGTTTATGGTCTTCATGAAATTCTTCTACAAATAGAATGTACCTGATGCTTCTGCAAAAAGAATGACCATTAGATAACTTTCCTGGCCTCCTACTTTATGAAGTTACTCTGTGCATCAGAGCCTTGACTGATTTTCCCAGGTCTCTTTCTGTTATCTCATTTGATCAGTTTGGTCTTCTATTTAGTAACCATCAACCACAAATTACTGGTTTTTCCATTTGAGGATGGGGGGGAAGAAGAGGTTTCAAGCCACAAAGGCCCTTGCCACACGAAGTTTTAGTAAAAATGCTTGGCTTCCAAATATCACTTTGGATATTCAAGCATATGGAGTAGAATTTTTATAAATATAGCTTCCTCAATAACCCTCAAATACTAGTACTACTATCTCAATAAAAAGTTAGAAACACACCTGAGTTCAAATCCAGTCTCAGACATGAGAGACAAAGGTAAGGCAATTTCGATTGGCAATTTGGACATTTTGACGAAGTAGAAGCAATGTGATCTCACTTCTCTCTATGACAACATCCTTGAGAAATGAGATCAGTTCTCAGATCATGAGAGGAATATGCAGGGCAATGAGATTTGATTCATTTGAAGAAGTAACAATTTATAATGATGAAAATAACTTTTAGATAAGTTCCTCCAGAATGTGAGTGGTGAGTAAAATTATACAAATCATAAGAAATGATCCGAGGTTATCTGAGTACACTTGTATGAGTACTGTATTCAGACCAATACAGGAAGGAAAAATATTAAATCTATGCGAGCTTGACTAATTCCATTTTTAAGAATGGAATTAAAAATCAATTTTAAATTTCACAATTCACCTCCTTTGATTCTTGAGAGATCATGCCTGCCATGAATCATTAAGTCTTTCTCAAATAACAAAATAAAAAAAAATTCTTTCACTCCATGTTGTTTTTGTTCAGTCACTCAATCCTACCTGATTCTTTGTAGCCCCACTTGAGGTTTTCTTGGCAAAGATGCTAGCATGCCATTTCCTTCTCCATTTCATTTTATAGATGAGGAACTAAATTGAAGTGACTTGCCCGGTGTTACAGATCTAATAAGTATCAAAGGCCAGTCAGGTCTCCCTGATTACAAATCCAGTGCTCTATCCACTATGTCCCAGTTTCTTAAACTGTCATTCATGATCCCATATAGAGACTCATAAATGAAGATGGGGGGATCATGAAATTATGATTTTTTATGTTTGGTTTGTATGCCTTTTTTAATATATCTTATGTACTCGGGATCACATAAAAATTTTTCAGCCAAAAAGCTGTCATAAGTAGAAAAAATAGAAAAGGTTCTGGACTATACCACCTAGCTGTCCCCATCACTCTATAATGATTAGTAAAACTGAAGCAATAGTTACAAAAGCCAAAAAATGCTGGATTAAAGGACAATTCATCCTTGTAAAAATACTTCTGGGTCAATACCATAATCTCTAGGAATCAATTTTAAGAAAACCCTATTACTAAAAGTAAGATAAGTTATATACAAAAGAGCAAATTTAATTAGAGTAAATCACACAACTTCTCCTAGCCTGGAGAAAACCAGATCCTGCCATGAACTATAAGTGCTCCATAAGCTTCTGCCAAAATTCGGTTGGTATCATTTATAGAACTTTGGAGCTCGAGGATACTTCTTAACAATTTTCCCTAAACAATTTTGTAAGAACAACAGCATTTATTAATAAGAGCACAGGCTCTTCTAAGACTAAACAGTTCTTCAGGACAGCCCTTTGCTAAAGAATTAGCCTCTATCTTAAAAAGGAGGTAGCACTGGGTGTCTGAGTGATGACTTGAATTATGTTTTAAGGGAGCTTTTCAACTTCAGTGGAAATGAGATTGGGGAAACCCAATACTTGAAAGTCACTGAAGATGAAATGCTAAACTTGCAAATTCTTGAGATGTTGCAATATCACTGACACTGGTTGTGCACAATTAAATGGATTCAAATTGGCACTAAGAATTTTAAGATAACAAAAAAATGCAAATGACTCATTAGGTAATTTGTATCCACTCTAATTTGCAAATTGTGGCATGATTTCATTTCCCCACATAGGAATAGACACCCACAAGACAGTAATGTGCTAATGAAGCTGATGGTATATGCCCAATGTTTTTGGCTTAGTGTGGGTCCTACCTGACCATGAAGTCTAATGATAGTATTATTTACTGCCCAAACACCTTGAAAGAATAGAGCTTAAAAGGAGAAAACTAGACAATCATACTAGAATTAAAATGACAACAAAACTGCAATATACCCTCAATAAATCTGAGTGGTCAGTAGGCTTTGCAATGGATCTTCCCAAGGCAGGATGAGTCTAGCTGGTTCACTAGAAATTGGTGTAAACTTTATCAGGATAGAAGTCATGTAGCAAAATATCTAAAGTACTGATCTGTACTGCAATTTCTGCTTCATGGATTTTTTTTTCATCATGGATTATTTTTTAAATCATGGATTATTGTTTTTATTACAACAGCTAGATATATAAAAGGTAGCAGATATATCTCGTCCTAGCAAAGATGTATATCAGGGTTTTGCTTTAAGGGGAGGATGACCTAATAGTATTTCAGAAGGAGAATGATGCAGTTCCCTTTAGGTCTACTTCACAGATGAAACAAAGCAAAGAGAAGTACTTCTGGCTATTTCTGGTAAATTTCAGAACATAATTTGCCAAGAAGAATTTTAAGTTCTTTATTCATATGGCAAGGAACTATGAAGCTGATAGGGGTACGAAATTTGAGAGTTATCCAAAGATACAAGTAAACTTGGGAAATTATATCAGTAAAATGGGTTACCCTATCAAAGTCAGTACATGCTGGAGGACCAAACCAAGGCACAATTTCCTTTAGCAAATCTTTGCGATAAATGCTGAGAAATCCTGTACCCACCAGTAAGTTGATCATCAATAACAAGACAGAACTTATCATAGATGATAGGGATAGTGTCACAGAAGCAATAAACATGAACTTGGACTTCAAGAGAAGATAGAAGGGCCTATTGTGCTCTGGTCTATGGGGTCACAAAGAGACACAACTAAAATATTTGAGGATAAAATAGTCCACAGAGAATCAGGGATATCAGATGGAATGACTCAGCTGTCCTCTGAGAGTTATTGAGCAAGCTGAATTGATATAGGGAAGAGATTCTGGTAAATAACATATTGTAGGATTCTGATTTTTAATCCAGGCTGCTATCTGCTTCCATTCTATGGGAGAGTTCTTCCCATTCACATTAACAATTATAATTACTAATTCTTTGTTTCCTACCATCTTATTTTCCCCAAGTTGTATTTTTTCTTTCCTTTGCCCCTTTCCCTCCTCTCCAGTATTTTGTTTCTGACCACCACCTGCCTCAAACAGCCTTTACTTTTTACAATCCTTCCCTCTTTCTTGTACCTTTTCCCTCCTATTTCCCTATAGAGAAAGACAAGTTTCTCTGGGAAGCTGAGTATGTCCAATATTCTCTCTTGAGACAAATCTGATGAGAGTAAGATTCACACAATGTTCATCCCCTTTCTTCTTTCTCTCAATTATAATGTCTTTTTTGCCTCTTCATGAGATGTAATTTACCTCATTTTACCTCCATTTTTCTCTTCTTTCAGTACAATCCCCTTTCCACCTCTAGTTTCTTTTTTATATTATCACAATAAAATCAAATTATACTTGCACTCTTTAAGTATACCCATAAAAGAGATATCGTTCTCAAGAGTTCTTTCCTTTTTACCTTTTTATGCTTCTCAAACTCTGTATTTGGAGATCAAATTTTCTGTTCAGCTCTGGTCTTTTTATAAGAAATAAAATTCACCTGTATCTTTGAATGTCCATCTACTTGCCTGAAATATAATGCTCAATTTGCTGGATATTTATTTGATTCTTGGCTGCAATCCAAGTTCCTTTGCCTTTCAGAAAGTGGAAAGTGGAAGCTGCTGGGTCGTGGGTAATCCTGACTATGGCTCCTAGATATTTGAATTGTTTCTTTCTGGCTGCTTACAATATTTTCTCCTTGATCCCATAATTCTAAAATTTAACCATAATATTCTTTGGAGTTTTCATTTTGGGATCTTTTTCAGGAGATGATTAGGAAATTCTTTCAATGGCTATTTTACTCTCTGGTTCTAGGACATTAGGACAGTTTTTCTTGATAATTTCCTGAAAGATGATGTCTAGGATCTTTTTTTCATCATGGTTTCCAGGAAGTCCATTAATTCTTGAATGTTTCTCCCAGATCTATTTTCCAGGTCACTGGAATGATGTGTTTTACATTTTCTTCTATTTTTTTTCTTTATCAAAATTGGCTTGAAAATCAGGGAAATCATCCTTAAAACTATCATCAACTATCAACAGAGGAAACAGGGAGAAAGCGTCCTCTGGGAAATATAAAGAGAGAGAACCATAGGGAAGACAGGAGATTGTAGCTTTCAATTTACACAAGAGAGCTCAATTTAGTAAATTAACAGGGCTATCAGGCATTAATAAGAAAGGGATGCTCAACTTAAGATAATGGGATGATGGTAACCATTTCAGCGTACAATAATAGAAAGTCTGTTTTTCTTCAGAGGCCTCTACAATCGAGACCAATAAGACTGCAAGATTGGTATGACTTTTTATTTAGTAATAAAAGGGAAGCTCCAGTATCTACCAAACAATCATAAAATGTATCATCAAGTAACCATTGATTCCTTGGTGCAGAGAAAGGCAGACTGTAGTGACTGGAGCAAGTTCTTCAGGACTGGAACAAATAAAAGATGAGTTTTTGTTCCTGCTCCTCCTCTACACCTCCACATATGGCCTTTCCCTGACTTTCTCATAGTTGAAAAGCCTCGTTTTTCTACATGCTGCAAGGCCCTTCTTCTGGTAACAAAAGCATATTGGTGGCTCATGGTTCCCTAACTGGTTTAAAGGAGTGGAAAATGAAGCTATCTGAACAACAGCTAAGAGTACTTGAGGTTTCAGATGGGATTTCACTTTATCATTGTCCTTTGACTTTTCTCTCCCTTCATAAATACACTGAGCAATGCTTTAATATTCTTCTCTGCCAACCCAAGAAATTCTTTTGGAAACAATATCATACTTGGCTAACAAAAGCTGGATTAAGAATACTAGCATCTTTTGGATTAATTCAATCCACTCTTGCATACCAGTCTTGCACAGCAGTTATCCATTGTCTGTTACTGTTATCTACTACAGCACTGTCTTGGCCCAGATATACAAAGGAACAAAGGTCTCATCTTCTGGAGCTGCTTCAGGCTGATAAGGGATAGAGAGCTAGTCCTGCCTAGTGGGGTCCAGGCTGAGGAGGGGAATAAATTAAAAATGCAAGGACAAATATGAGCAAAAAAAAATAGATGGATAGATAGATAAATAAACAAAAGTGGGGTTAGTGTGGAAGTTACCAAGTACAGTAATCAGGAACCCCACCCAGAAAAAGACTGGGTGGGGGGGGGGAGGAAGGAGAGAGGAGGGGGGAGAAGAAGAGATGAAACTATCATGAATGCTTCACATCCAGACATCTTTTCCTAGAATAAATACCAAAGAACATTTTCCCCAAAGTCCTGCTTTTGTTTCCTCAAATGAGTAGGGGCAATCAGGGGAACAGTGTGGTCCTATACAGAGTGAAAGAGTGCTCAGGTGGTCTTAGGTGCAAGCAACATAATGTTTAGAAGGCATTAACCATTGGGTAGAGAGGATGACATGCAGAGCGAAGATAATAATTAATCTTAAGTGGGTTATCTTTCTCACTCTCTTTCTCACAAGGAAAAGATTTTGCCCAATTAGTAAAGGTGTAAACAAAAACCAAAAGCAGTTTGAAGCCCCTGCAAGGGAACATACGTGTAAAATCTTCTGCCAGTCCTTCCCTGGATATGTAAATCCTCCTCCAGATAGGCTTCAGAATGGAAGGTTTAATAGAACTTTCAAAATTTACTTGGGCACAAACTGGACAGGCCTGACAGACCTGTTTTTCTCTCCTAGCTTGTAACGAATGAAAATAGGTATCTCAAGGGACTGGAGAGCATTTATTTTCCAAATGAGTAGCTTGATGTAGGCCAAAGAGAAGTTTCATTTACTGGTCTCTAGGATTAGAAGTTGACTTGAACTTGTTTGAAAACACCCAGAAGGAGAAAGGATGTGCCCTCTTTCTTTAGCAAGAACTTGTTCCTGGGAGCTATATGAGGGAGTGTCGGAGTCAGGAGTTGGGGAATTAAAGGTCCCATGGTCAGGGGCAAACAGACAGAAACATAGGCAGCCTGAATCTACAAGCCTGTTCCCTTGGCCAAAGTGAATCCTTCTTTTTTGTTGTTGTTTTATGATAGAAAAAAAATGATTTTATTTTTAGTCAGAAATAATTTTATAAAGAATACTTATCCAACCTTCTAATAGTCATTTTCCCATAGTCTTTATCAATTGGTATGCTGGTAAATATTTAACAATCAGCTCTCTGGAAATAAATATTTATATCAAATAAACATTTAGTTTATTCATATTTTCCATCACTTTCTTTTTTTTAATTATACCTTTCTATTTTCAAAATATATACACTGATAATTTTTCAAAACTCTGTTTTAATTTTTTTCCTCTCTTTCCCCCATCCCCTTCTCCAATCAGCAAGTGATCCAATATATAATTAATGTGTGCAATTCCTCTTTATATATTTCCACAAATATCATGCTGCAAAAGAAAAATAAGATCAAAAAGGAAAAAAATGAAAAGAAAACAAGATGCAAGCAAACAACAAAAAGAGTGAAAATATTATGTTGTGGTCCACATTCAGTTTTCACTGCCCTCTCTTTGGGTGCTGATGGTTTTTTTTATCACAAGACTTTTAGAACTGGTCTGAATCACCTCATTGTTGAAGAGAGCCACATCCACCAGAATTGATGATTGTATAATCTTGCTGTTGCCATGTACAATGATCTCCTGGTTCTGCTCATTTCACTTAGCATCAGTTCATGTAAGTCTCTCCAAGACTTTCTAAAATCATTTTGCTGATAATTTCTTATAGAACAATAGTATTCCATAACATTCATATACCATAATTTGTTCAGCCATTCTCCAGCTGATGGGCATCCACTCAGTTTCCAATTTCTTGCCCCTACAAAAAGGACTGCCACAAACATTTTTGCACGTGTGTCCTTTCCCTCCTTCCCCTGTGAATCTCTCTTCTGTTGTCCTTTACAAAACATAACAGAAATCTCTCTAAACACATGAACAGCTTGCAGTAATTGTTCCCCTGCATACTTAATGGGAGAATATGTGGCAGTAAAAATAAATAAATAAATCTCCACATAAAGCCCTCATAAGCATGTAAAACATGAAAGGTGTATTTGGAGTCAGTATAACTCTCCCCTTTCCTTTCCCCAATTCTAAAGCTCTGGTGAGGGGAAAAAATGTTCTGAACCTGGTGGGGAGTTAGAATTTCCAATAACTGGCCTAGGGCAAACTTAAAGGCTTCCTCAATTTAAAAAAAAAAAAAAACTGTAGCAGCCACTTCTCTAAGGTGGGAGAGTCATCTCAAAGACACCAAGTTTGTTTAAGAAGTAGTAAAAGACTTTAGGGAGGACTAAGGCCGGGGGAGAGGTCAGTTTAGCTTTCAAGGTCTTAAAAAGCCTTGACTTGATCAGAACCTTGAAAAAAATTATAAAGGGGCTTGTCAATAATCAAAGTGAGGTGAAAATCCAGCCATGCTCAGAAAAGTACATAAGCTTCCTTAGAGGAATGTTCAGGGAGCGATAACTTTGCTTTCTCTCTACAGTGAGCAAAAGGAAGATGGGAATTAATTCATGGCCCAAATATTTAACAGACTGATAGGTAAAATAAACTTTCAGACAAAGAAACTATCACTCCAGTGTTGTGATCTAGTTCAGATGGATCTGAATCGGCCCCACGTTGGGCGCCAAAATGTTGGTGAGCTTTTTCTTCTCAAAAAGCAGCCAGGTGATAAAAGTTCAGATCTTTTATTAGCCCGGTTAGCTTAGAGGCCTATCTCTCTGCTTGGTTCCAAGAGCTCTCTCCGAATGTCACCAAATCCAAAGGTCTGGTCCTTCAGCCTCTGCCTCAGTTTTCTTCAGCCTCCAGCCAGCTCCAACTCTTCATGTCATTCCGCTGAAATCTCGACTTGTAGCGTCTTCACTCTCCAGCCTCTCCGACTGGCCCATTGGCCTATTTATGCTCCTTCCAGAGAGAGGGATTATGGGTAGTTCTACTTAGTACCTTGTTTCAGGTTCTGCCCAAAACATCTTCTTGTAAGATTAGATCAACTCTAATTACTTAGCAGTTAGTAAGGATTCCAACATCTCCCCCTTTCTTTTGTTTTAAAACATAGGGGGTTTCTGAGGGGGTACACATAAATCCATCAATATGGGCCAGAATTTTGTAACAGATATACATGGTATACATAAATCCATCAATATGGGAGGCATTATACATAATTTACAAAAGCACACAGCAATATAACACAGGCTAGTGGTAATGTAACAAATAACATGAATCAACATGAAAATTTAACTACTGTAAAAGTCTCATCAACAATCTTTCATCTCAAGAAATCCAATGATTCTTGCAATTGCTTAAAATACATAAGCACATAGTAATATAACACAGGCAAGTAGTAATGTAACAACATAAATCGACCTGAAAATTTACAAATGTCCATAAGTCCTAGAAATAGTCCATAAGGAATCCATTGTCCATTAGTTCATGCGCCAGGAATCTAATAATTCCTGTAAGCTCTGAAGTACTGCAAAAAGTCTCATCAACAATTTTTCATCTCAGGGAATCCAGTGATTCTTGCTGGTTTTTCAGGAACTGAAAGCTGAAGATTTTAAAGTTCTTTTGACAGTCTCATTGTTAGCCATCTGATTCCTTTTCCACCTGTGGAAATATAAGCAGATCCTCTTCCCCAAGCAGTTAACCTATCTAATTCTCTTCTATTTACCAAATTTGGGATTTCTCCTCATCATCTGTTAATTACATTGGAGCCATTTGCATTGAATATTGTCTTGTTGTCTTAAAAGGCCTGTATTCTTCCCAACTGTAATCCTGATTGCTTTTCTGTTGGTTGATGACATCAGAGTTCTGAATTTCTAAAGTCTCTCTGGGTGTAACCTCAGCTGCTATCATGCCCCACCTGTCCTTTGATTGATACTTTGGAGCTGGGCCTTGCCTCTCCTTCCTCTGGGTCAATATACATTTAGAGGCCCAGTGAAAGCCTCGGTTACATTTTGGACATGGGGTTTTGGGTTTTCTCTCACCCTGTCTTCTCATTGTGTCTCTGTATCTACAATGAGCTCTCAAATGGCCAACTTTTCCGCACTTAAAACATCGACGAGTTTCTCTAGAATTCCTCTGCCAAGAAAGACCTTGTCTTTCCATGTTCATCATAGTCTGGGCATAATAAGCATTTGGGCCCACTGTGGCACAGCATCTTATGATTTCCTCTAAAGGAGCATCTTTGTCTAGCCCCCATATAATTCTCTTGCAAATCTCATTGGCATTTTCCTTAGCCAGATGTCTGGTCATTATTTCTGTTGCTGCATTATCTCCAATGGTTCTTATTACAGCTGTTTGTAAACGTCCCACAAAATCTGCAAAAGGTTCATTGGGACCTTGCTCTATTTTTGTGAAAGCATTATTTCCATCTTTCTGTCCAGGGAGAGAATTCCAAGCTTTTATTGCAGCCTTAGAAATTTGCTCATACACTGTTATAGGATAATAAGTTTGTTCTGAACTCTCTGCATACTGACCTTCACCAGCTAGTTGGTCAAAAGCAACTTGTACAATAGCTCCTGTTTGCCTATTGCGTTGGGCTTGAATCCTACATAATTCATGAAACTCTGAAAGCCACAATAAATTTTGTCCTGGTTCTAGACAAGTTTTCACTATGGATTTCCAGTCATTCGGGGTTAGGATTTCATAAGACAAATTATCCAGTAACATCTTCACATAAGATGATGTAGCCCCATAAAGAGTGCAAGCCTTTTTCAAATCTTTAATTTTTCCCAAATTAAAAGGAGTGTATTTTCTCTCTTTTTGACCTGAGGAGTTGAGCTCTTCAATCACAGGATATGCATTTATAAAATCAGATATATCTTCTCCTTCATTTTTTGCTTTAATTAATGCTTTTTCTAATCTTGTCAAATTCTGCTTTATAGGAGAAGCTGACTGTGTTTCTGTCTCTCTCCCTCCCCCTTGTTCCACCCATGAAGGGTTCATTGTGGGGGGAGGGTCATGAGATGTGGAATCACCTAATTCTTCCTGCTGTGAAGTATCATACTCAGAATTGTAATTAACTCCATTCTCATCTGATTCGTCCTCCTTTTCACCTAGTAAAGTTGGCATTTCTTCCTCCTGTACTTTCCTTTTCATCATTCTATCACTTAAATAACTTCTTATAGCCAATTGTATTACATTATATGTATTAATTATTGAGTTAGGCCCATTTTTATCATAGAATTGACAAAGATCCTCTCCAACCAATTTCCATTCATTTAGATCTAATTCCTTATCAAGAGAGAAACAAGGACATATGTCCTTTACAGTTTGTAAAAGTTCAGTGATTTGCTGTAAACTTATAATTAAACCTTGGCTTTCCATAATTTTGACAATGCTCTCTAAACATTTTCCTTGAACAGAAACAGACTGTTTTCTAAATATCTGTCCCATCTTAGATGAAATTCTACTTTAACTCTTCTAACAAAATTTCTTTGTTGCACTCACCCTAATTTCTGGGTTGAAGTTTTTTCCACTGGATCAGGATCAGAGGCTTTTCCACTTGAATCAGGATCGGAGCTTTTCCACTGAAATCCACTGAGGGGTCTGTTTGTCCCACGTTCAGGGCGCCAAAATGTTGTGATCTAGTTCAGATGGATCTGAATCGGCCCCACGTTGGGCGCCAAAATGTTGGTGAGCTTTTTCTTCTCAAAAAGCAGCCAGGTGATAAAAGTTCAGATCTTTTATTAGCCCGGTTAGCTTAGAGGCCTATCTCTCTGCTTGGTTCCAAGAGCTCTCTCCGAATGTCACCAAATCCAAAGGTCTGGTCCTTCAGCCTCTGCCTCAGTTTTCTTCAGCCTCCAGCCAGCTCCAACTCTTCATGTCATTCCGCTGAAATCTCGACTTGTAGCGTCTTCACTCTCCAGCCTCTCCGACTGGCCCATTGGCCTATTTATGCTCCTTCCAGAGAGAGGGATTATGGGTAGTTCTACTTAGTACCTTGTTTCAGGTTCTGCCCAAAACATCTTCTTGTAAGATTAGATCAACTCTAATTACTTAGCAGTTAGTAAGGATTCCAACACTCCAGGAAACAGAAAGTTTTTATGCAGCCAGAGAAGCCCCCAGGATTGAGCTGCAGATCAAGATGTTAAGAATAGTAAGTACATAACCCTTTAGTGAGCTTTGATTACAGCACCTTTAAAAATGCTTTACTATTATATCTCAAATAAAATTTCACTGAACTCAGTATATTTTCTTTCTGTCCCTCTCATCCCTTCATTCAAGTATCCCTACTGCAGTCAGGGAAAGGAAGAAAAAGAAAGAAAGAGAAAGAGACTATCTTTCTCCTATGCACTATCCTCCTAGTCCTGGAGAAGTCTCAATTTAGTTGAATTTGCTTAATTCAATTTACACACACATATACAAACACATCATTTATTTCAACATTGACATTGTATGTTGGTCACAACTAAAAGCCCAGAGAAGATTGTCAAATATGAAGCAATTATATCCAATAAAGAAGTTAGCATTCATATAGCATTTGTTTTATGATAAGCACTTTTGTAATCATGTGATCTTCACAACAACAATTATTATTTCTCTTTACAAATCAGAAAACTGGGCAGAGATAAACAAGCTAATACATATCCACAACTGAAACAGAGAATGGTGGGTTTACCAAATGCAGAGGCTGATTGACTCTCATCTCACACTGCCATGTTGGGTGCTTCCAGGAGCACCCAGATTCTTCTCAGACAGTTGCTGGACAGTCCCTGCTGAAGGCTGGGGTGATTGTGCCAGGATGTTCCTTTAATGGTAGTTTTAGGTGCCAGGACTCGGGGAATGCTGATTATGGGTAATCATGTTACCCATATTCTCTTGTTCTGTAATGTTCTGGCTAGCTTTCTGGAGGACCTTCAGATCAGTCTTGATTTCAGCAGAATAATCACCATGAGAATAGCCAGGGATAAAGTCCAAAATCTTTATTATCTCCTTCACAGTCTGTCTCCTTCACCTAGGGACCCGGGATAGCTTTCTGGAGGGCCTCCGGAAAGGGTCTTGGTTTCAGTGGAGGAATGCAGGAGGCAAGAGAGCCACCAGGAGGCTGGTCAAGTCTTTTCTCTCTTTGGCTGTGTTTGTCCCTAGTTTATATATTCTATTACAATTACATCATTACAATATATTGAGTATAAACCCATCATTATATCACTAGGGAACCATTATTTGTTGTAAGATTAAATCAATTATATCCAACTAGAGAACTCACATGCTAAACTAGATAACTATTGTCTTATCAATTGCACTGAGTTAACACCTTTCTCCAGAGTTCTGGCCCATTTCAGGATCTGACCCCTTCTCCATCCTCACTGCCTCAAGCTGGGCTGGAGATGTGTTTGGGCAAGTTGTGTGGAGTTCCCACGGCTGTTGCTGCTTTCCCTATGTCTACAAATGAGGCAGGATTTGAGTTTCCCTGCAATTCTTTAATATTCTCTTTTCTTAACCTGATCTGAGATGAGAGGGGTTAGCAAACAGGGATCTTGGTTATATTAATCTTATTAGCAATCCCCACAACTGAGATACACTCAGGACTCCTGGAAGTAGAGCTTGCTAAGTAATCAGAGGTATAGAGATATCTTCTGAAGGGTTGTTTTCCCAATGGAATAGAAAGGGACTATGGACAAGATAGAATTTGAGGAAGAATTAGTGAAAAGTTGTGATTTACCCAATTTTTCTTTTTCTTTTTCACTCCCTTCTTTCAGAATAAGATAAATTCCTGGAAATAACCCCAATGTCTTGCAATCTTAAAATGGCTAATTGCCAAACCCCTCAATCATTGCTCTCAAAACTTTGGGAATCTGCTAAAATATGATTTTAGCAATTCTATAATTTTAATTAGCTAACCTTATTTCAGTAGCCTCAAGATTGGTCAGAGTTGGGAATCCACAGAAAAAAGTCAGACATTTCCTCCTTGGAAAGTGGGAATTAAGGTGTTAAGAAATCTTTCCCAGTGTTCTAACTACAACATAGAAGTTTTTTTTCTTTTAGCTGGCTGCATTTTAAATCTTTCCAAGTAATAAAATCTAGCTCACAGAATAGACCGGACTCAGACAGACAAAAATGATATGGAAGAGGACTGTCCCACCCTCACACAAAACAACAATTTCTCATCATTTTCTTTTTATATTTCTTTTTATAAAAAGTCTGGTAATTCATAATTTAGATTTTTACTCCAAAGATTTGGGTTTGAACTGCTTCTTCCCCCTTTCCTTCTGGGGAGAGAAGCTCTAATCTAATGATTTGTAATTATGTAAATCACAGAGCTGACCTTTTGACTGGGATCCCCAAGCCTGGAGGGATCACTTCCATCCTGCAGTCATCCAGAGTGCCCCTGACTTCTTTCTGGGTGCCATCCCTTTCCTTGGGTCACTGAGATGATCCTAGGGTCCCCTGCAGCTTAAGGACAGCCCAAGGGCACAGGCAGTGCTCTTATTCTTGGATTATGCCCATAAATTATCTGACTGTCCTCTCACCCTTGGGTTTCTTTGAAGATTTTACTTCTGCTTTCTGTTTTTATCAAGTGTTTCCATCTCTTCACAGAGAGAGGGGGGAGAAGGAAGGAGAGGGTGCTGAGGATGGTTGGAGACAGTCTCTCAACTGGTGTCTGCTTTATCTCTCTGGAAAGTCACAGATCCCAGACAAGCCCCCATAAACTGTGTGGGATGGGTGCTAGACCTCCTTACATAAATTGGCTACTTGGAAGCATCTCCAGATACAAACAAAAAGCATTTATTCAGTCCTTGCAAGGAAAAGTCCAAGCACATCAACCAGATAGTCCAGCATGGTGTGTGGCACATGGCAGAAACAGGAAATGGATTATATAGTGGAAAAGATGCGGGTACATACCCCCTTCCCTACTGATTTTTAAATTCATTGGATGGACTGAAAAGGAAGCAACTATTGACCAATGATCAATAACCCTGCCTACTTCCTAGGGATCACTTGATTTCCTGAAGCTTAACTAGGATTTGACTTTTTCTGCCTTACAGCCTTCTGAGAATAAGGATCACATGATTTCCTGAAACTTAGGCTTCAGGTCTCACCTGCTCTATTCTACAGTCTTTTGATAAATCTTCACTGCTCCCATTCACACCAATCACTACCTGAAAGAGATCCCAAGAGGAAAACTTATAGAAATAGCCAGATTTCAAACCTCCCAGATTAAGGAAAAAATATGGGAGGCAACAAGAAAAAAAATTACTTTAAATATTGTGGAGCTACAATAAGGATTATATAGACATAGCAGCTAGTATATTAAAGAAATCCTGGAATACTATATTTCATAGAGCAATAGTTCCAATAAAACTGGAGTTATAACCAATGATAACTTACACAGAAAAGTTAATTATAATCCTGAATGGAAAAAAAAGAACATTTAATGAACTGAAAGACTTTCATATATTTGTGACAAAAAACTTAAAGGAAAATTCAACACATAACATTGAGGAGAAATATAAAAGTAAACATTAAGGACAAATTTTAAGGGACTCAAGTCAAATCATTTACTTCTATATGACAATATTTTCAGTTCTTTTATGATTGTAACTTATAGTTTGAAAGAAAGGCTTGGGCTGAGTTAAGTATGATGGTATGATTCTTGGAAAAATATAAAATTGACAAAAAAGGAAAAATAAATGAATAAGAAACTAGTGGGGGGAGGACAGGTAGTGTTGAAAACTTTCTCTTAGAATGGATTAAAAAGGGAACAACATATAGATATAAAAGGGCATGAAAGTCTTGTAATTTAATAAGCAAATAATAGGACAAGGAGATAGGCTGGAGAGAGATGATAAAGGAGGAATTCTTGGAAGGGTGGGAGATTAAAGAATAGGAAGGCAAGATAGTAGGTAATAATAAAGCAAAGGAGTGAGAAAGGATAGGAATAAGGTGAGAAAGAGGTGAAAAATTGAGAGGAAAATATATAACAAGTGATTATAATTTAGAAGGTGAATGGGATGAACTTAACCATATATGAATATAAAAACAAAACACTTTTTATACAAATAAAATTAGGCCTAAATAATTGAAGTAATATTTCTTGTTCATAGAAAAGTAAATATAATTTTAAAATGAAAAATTTTTAATTACCTATTTATGTAATGCCACTCCAATTAAATTACTAAGAAATCTTTTTTCTGAGTTGGAAAAACATAATGACAAAGTTCAATTAGAAAAACAAAAAGTCAGGAACATGAAAGAAATGGGGGAAGGGGGTGGAGAGAAAGATATAAAGGAAGCAGATTCAGTAGTAACAGATATTAATCCATATTATAAAATGAGAGTATTGTTAAAGTGTAAAATATAGGTGTGTATCTAAAGATATCAATGTTTATGTATATGTGGATGTTTATGTACATGTATAAATATATAATTGTAGCCTTCTTTGGGGGCATGGAAAAGGGAGGGGGGAATTAAAATAAAAAGTTCACAGCAGAAAACAAGAGAAAACCTACAAAGAAGCAAAGAAAAGCTAGACAGCTAGAAAAAATAATGTGTACTATTAATTATGTAGGTTTTCTTAAAATGGAAATTTATTGTTTTATACTGAATCCTCATATACTGAATCTGCTGTGTACACTATGATGATTTTTTCCTATTTTATCTTTAAATTCAAAATAAATTTTTAAGAGTCAAATCAAATACAAAAAATATTATAGCAACATATCACAAAGATAATACATTATGACCATATTAGGAGAACTATCAACATAAGTGACTATATCTATAATTAAAATGATAAAATCATATGATTATTTCAGTAAATGCATAAAAAGCTTTTTAACAAAATATAACAGTCATTCCTATTTAAAAAAAAAAAAACCACACCCACTAGTAAAGCATACGAATAAATAGAACTTTCCTAAAATGAGTCTTTATCTAAAACCATCAGAAAGCATTATCTCTTATAGAGATAAGAAGGAAGTTTTTCAAATAAGATCAGGGGTAAAGCAAGAATGGCCATTATCACCACTGCTATTTTACTAAAAATATTGTACTAGAAATGTTAGCTTTAGCAATAAGAAAAGAAAAGATAAAATGAAGAAATTAAAATAGGCAATAAGGAAACAAAATATCATTCGTGCTGAGGAGCAACCTGCTAGTGGCTTCTGGGGATCTAATTCTGACAAGCAGAATAGATCCTTTCATGTGAGAGGATGATAACAATAAAGAGGCAATTGCATTTTTTGATCTCCCTCCTCTTCCCTCTTGCCTCTGATTTATTTCATTCTCAATTTACAAGCAACACTTGTGTCAGTAAAGGCTGATTTACAATTCCTTCAAATGTGTTATGATTCACAGCTATGGGAGCTTCCAGAGACCTAACCTGTCCTTTAATAGTACAGTCCCCTTTAACCCTTTACAGGCTTTCCAGGTTTTGCACTTAGGTGTGGTCCTTAACATACTTACTACAATAGTTTTTGGTATGATGTTATACTTAAAGAATCCTAAAGACTCAACTAAAAAACTACTTGAGACATTTAAAAATTTCTGCAAAGTTGCAGAATATAAAATAAATTCACATAAATCGACATTTCTATATGTTACCAGCAAAGTCCATCAACAAGAAGTAGAAAGAAAAATTCTATTTAAAATAAATCTAGACAATATAAAATACTTCAGAGTCTATCTGCCAAGACAAACCCAGGAACCACATGAACAGAATTATAAAACACTTTTCATAAAAATAAAGTCAATTCTAAACAATTCAAGAAATACTAATTGTTCATAAGTAGGTCAAGACAAAATAATAAAAATAACAATTCTACCTAAATTAATTTACTTATTCAGTGATTATAAAAAAATCATTTTATAGAGCTAGAAAAAATAATAAAATTCATTTGGAAGAACAAAGGATTAAGAACATCAAGGGAAATTGTGCATACCCTTTGATCCAGCAGTGTTACTACTGGGCTTATATCCCAAAGAGATCTTAAAGACAGTTAATAAAAAGTTATTTTAAAAGAGAGAGAGAGAGAGAGAGAGAGAGAGAGAGAGAGAGAGATCTTAAAGAAGGGAAAGGGACCTGTATGTGCAAAAATGTTTGTGGCAGCCCTCTTTGTAGTGACCAGAAAATGGAAACTGAGTAGATACCCATCAATTGGAGAATGGCTAAATAAATTGTGGTATATGAATGTTATGGAATATTATTGTTCGATAAGAAATGACCAACAGGATGATTTCAGAAAAGCCTGGAGAAACTTACACAAACTGATGCTGAGTGAAACGAGCAGGGCCAGGAAATCATTATATACTTCAACAACGATACTATATGATGATCAATTCTGATGGACCTGGCCATCTTCAGCAATGAGATGAACCAAATCAGTTCCAATGGAGCAGTAATGATGTGAACCAGCTACACCCAGCGAAAGAACTATGGGAGATGACTAAGAACTATTACATAGAATTCCCAATCCCTATATTTTTGTCCGCCTGCATTTTTTATTTCCTTCACAGGCTCATTGTACAATATTTCAGAGTCGGTTCTTTTTGTACAGCAAAATAATGGTTTGATCATATATACTTATTTTGCATTTAATTTATACTTTAATATATTTAAAATGTATTGGTCATCCTACCATATAGGGAATGGGGTGGGGGGAAGGAGGGGAAAATTGGAACAAAAGGTTTGGCAATTGTCAATGCTGTAAAATTACCCATGCATATAACTTGTAAATAAAAAGCTATTAAAAGTTTAAAAAAAAAGAATATCAAGGGAATCAATGAAAAAAATGTGAAGGAAAGTGATATAGAACTCAAACAGTATTATTAAGAGGTAATCATCAAAACAATCTCATACTGGCTAAGAAAAAGTGTGATGGATCGGTGGAATACATTAGGTACACAATGCATATTAGTAAATTACCATAATAATCCAGTGTCTGATAAACCCAAAGACCCAAGTTTCAAAAATTGCTGGAAAACTAGAAAGCAGTTTGAGATAAACTAGACACAAACCAGTATCTCAAATCATATGCCAAGATAAAGTCAAAGTGGTTACATGTTTGCAACATAAAGGATTATATTTTACACAAATCAGGGGAGTATGGAATAGTTTACTTGTCAATAAAAGAAGAATTTATGACCAAACAAGAGATAGAAAGCATTACTGGAAGTAAAATGGATAATTTTGATAATATAGAATTTAAAAGGTTTTGCACAAACAAAACCAATGCAACCAAAATTAGATGGAAAACAGAAAGCTGAGGGGTGAAAGAAGGAAATTTTATCATATAAAGAACTGGGTCAAATTTATAAAAATAAGAATCATTCCCCAATTGATAAATGGACAAAGGCTATGAACAGACAGTTTTTAGATGAAGAAATCAAAGTGATAGCTTATAGTCATACAAAAAAAAAATACTCTAAATCACTATTGATTAAAGAAGCAAAAATTAAAATAACTCTGAGATATCATCTCATACCTACCAAGTTAACTAAGATGATTAAAAAATAATAATAATAAATGGAGGAGTGTGGGAAAATTAGGAGACTGATGCACAATGTGAATTGATCCAACCATTCTGAAGAGAATTTTGGAACTATGTTCAAAGGACTAGAAATTTTTGCCTGTCTTTTGCCCCAGTAATAATACTAGTAAGTTTGTATCCCAAAGGGATCCAAAGAAAAAAGGGAAAAAATTAACAAAATATTATACAAAAATATTTATAGCAGCTTTTTTTTTGTGGTGACCGAGAAATGGAAATTGAAATGAAGCCTATTAATTGCTGATGGCTAAACAAATTGTGATATATGATTGAAGTGAATTTTATTGAGCCATTATATGAAATGACAAGCAGGATGCTTTCAAATAAACTTTAAAAGATTTGCATGTCCTCGTTTCGAAAATATATAGAGAACTGACTCTAATTTATAAGAAATCAAACCATTCTCCAATTGATAAATGGTCAAAGGATATGAACAGACAATTTTCAGACGAAATTGAAACTATTTCTACTCATATGAAAGGGTGTTCCAAATCATTATTGATCAGAGAAATGCAAATTAAGACAACTCTGAGATTCCACTATACACCTCTCAGATTGGCTAAGATGACAGGAAAAAATAATGACGAATGTTGAAGGGGATGTGGGAAAACTGGGATACTGATACATTGTTGGTGAATTGTGAATGGAAACAACCATTCTGGAGAGCAATTTGGAACTATGCTCAAAAAGTTATCAAACTGTGCATATCCTTTGACCCAGCAGTGTTACTATTGGGCTTATATCTCAAAGAGATATTAAAGGAGTGAAAGAGACCTGTATGTGCAAAAATGTTTGTGGCAGCCCTTTTTGTAGTGGCCAGAAACTGGAAATTGAATGGATGCCCATCAATTGGAGAATGGCTGAATAAATTGTGGTATATGAATGCTATGGAATATTATTGCTCTGTAAGAACCAGCAGGATGAATACAGAAAGGTTTGGAGAGACTTACATGAACTGACGCTAAGTGAAATAAGCAGGACCAGGAGATCATTATACACAGAAACAACAATACTGTATGAGGATGTATTCTGATGGAAGTGGCTATCTTCGGCAATGAGAGAATTCAAATCAGTTCCAATTGATCAGAACCAGCAACACCAGTGAAATAACACTGGGAAATGAGTGTGGACCACAACATAGCATTTAAACTCCATTATTGTTTGCTTGTGTTTTTGTTTTTCTTCCAAAGTTATTTTTACCTTCTTTCTAAATCAGATTTTTCTTGTGCAACAACCTAATTGCATAAATATGTATACATGTCATTGTATTTAACATATACTTTAACATGTTTAACATGTATGGGACTGCCGTCTAGGGGAGGGGGTGGAGAGAAGAAGGGGAAAAGCTGGCACTGAAGTTTTTGCAAGGATCAATGTTGAAAAATTACCCATGCATATGTTTTGTCAATAAAAAGCTATAATTTTTAAAAATTGTCAATTATGAAAAAAAAAAAAAGACTTGCATAATCCAAAGTGAAGTGAGCAGAACCAGAAAAACATTGGACATTGGGTTAAATATTTTAGAGACACCGTTTCCCAGAGCTAAAGTCCAGAAAGCAGACTGTGTTCTGATTTTGGATAACAACAATCCTTTAATCTCAGGACGCTCACACTCTGTAAAAGTATATTGCTTTGACCAACACCAAGTCTACACTTTATTTCCCAGGGACCTGAGAGCCAAGAGCAGGTATCATGACATGTTCACAATCCCTGTTTTATCGAACTGCCAAGTGAATCAAAGCAGATATGCATTCCTGTTCCCGTATGATTCTGTACCCCCACAAGGTCCAATGACCCTTTAGACTGGAGACTGTTCCCAGGAATGTCTGCATTGCCCATGCATGAGCCTGCTATGAAAGCTGCTAATCAAGATCTAAGAATGATGGCATAATGGTCCAGCCTACTTGTAGTTCTTCCTGTATATAAGCTCTGACTTTGTCTCAATATGTTAAGCTCTTCTTTTCAAGAGGACTTCTACTTAGAAGCATTTAACTCACTTTGAAATTAAACTTCTATCTGATACCTGATTCTCCTATCTCTAGCCTGCCCCTGTTCAGTTCCAGCTACCCACCAGTTAGAGACCAATTCCAATCTGATTGACAACAATAATTTCAGTATTATAGAAAGATCAACTGTGAATGACTTAACTATTCTCAGCAATGCAATGATCCAAGACAATTCTAAAGGACTTATGATGAAAAATGCTATCCACCTCCTAAGAAAGAATCGATAGAACCTGAATGCAAATGAAGCATACTATTTTTCACTTTATTTTTTATGAATTTTTTAATCTGTGTTTTTTTCTAATAAGATGAATATGGAAATATGTTTTTCATAATTGTACATGTGTAGCCTATATCAATTTGCTTGCCATCTCAAGGAAAGGGCCACAGGGGGAAGGGAGAGAGAAAATTCAGAATTCAAAAAAAATTTTAATAAATGCTATAAATTGTTTTTACATGTAATTGGGAGAAGGGGAAGTAAAGTAGTTAGTTTTTTTTTTAATAAATCTGAGAATGATTGAGTCATGGCTAGTCTTAAACTTCAACCCATTCTTTTAGATATGGTTTTTAAAGGATAGAATACAAAATATGGTGGCCTACACCTAGCTACCAAGGAGGCTGAGGTTTCCTTATCTCTTGAACTCCAGAGTTCTGATTGCAGTGAGTTAAGCCAACATGAGGTATGATACTGGGTGAAGAGAAGAGAGAGTTACCACCCAGTTGCCTAAATAGCAAAACAACCCAGGTTGAAAATGGAGCAAAAGTGCCATAGCAGCACTTCCAGCATTGGTAAGATAAAGAGACTAACAGATGGATGGATTTATGGATGGATTATTAATACCAAAGGTATTAATGACCATCATTTTATAATATAATTTTACATCTGGTACAGCTAAGCCACCTTCATTTGCTTTTTTTTTTTTTTTATTAACTCCCTCAAAATTCTTGACCATTTGTTCTTCCAGATAAATTTTGTTGTTACTTTTTCTAGTACAGTAAAATAGTTTCTTGGGAGTCTGATTGGTATAGCACTAAATAAATAGATTAGTTTAGGTAGTATCTTTATTATATTAAAGTCATCTTTATTATATTCGCTCAACTTATCCAAGAGCACTTGATATTTTTCCAGTTGTTTAGATCAGATTTTATTTGTGTGGAAAGTGTTTTGTACTTTTGCTTATATATTCCTGACTTTCCCTTGGCAGATAGATTCCCAAATACTTTATACTATTAACAATTATTTTCAATGGAACTTCTCTTTGTATCTCTTGCTGTTGGATTTTGTTGGTGATGTATAAAAATGCTCATGATTTATGTGGATTTATTTTGTATCCTGTAACTTTGCTAATGTTGTGGAGTATTTCTAATAGTTTTTTAGTTGATTCTTTACGGTTCTCTAAGTATACCATCTTATCATCTGCAAAGAGTGATAATTTGGTTTCCTTGTTACCTACTCTAATTTCTTTGATCTCTTTTTTCTTCTCTTATTGCCCAAACTGGCATTTCTAATACAATATTGAATAAGTAATGGTGATAGTGGGCAAACTTGTTACCCTGATCTTATTGGGAATGGTTCTAGTTTATCCCTATTACATATGATGCTTGCTGAACTATAATCTAAATAGATCTATGATCTAAATAGATGCTACTGATTATTTTAAGGGAAAGTCCATTTATTCTTATACTCTCTAATGTTTTTAATAGGAATGGACATTGGATTTTATCAAATGTTTTTTCTGCATCTATTAAAGTAATCATCATGTTTTTTGTTAATTTGGTTATTGAGATAGTCAATTATACTAATAGTTTTCCTAATATTGAACCAGTCCTGCAATCTTTGTATAAATCCTATTTGGTCATGGTGTTTTATCCTGGGGATGATTTTCTGTAATCTCTTTGCTAATTTTTAAAAAAGATTTTTGCATCAATATTCATTAGGGAGATTGATCTATAATTTTCTTTCTCTGTTTTTGTCCTACCTGGTTTAGGTATCAGTACCATGTCTGTGTCATAAAAGGAATTTGGTAAGACTTCTTCATTCCCTATTTTTTCAAATAGTTTATATAGTATTGTTTTTTAAATGTTTGGTAGAATTCACATGTAAATTCGTGTGATCCTGGGGATTTTTTCTTAGGGAGCTGATTAATACCTTGTTCAATTTTTTTTTCTAAAATGGGACTGTTTAAGTAATTTATTTTTTCTTCTGTTAATCTGGGTAATCTATATTTTTGTAGATATTTCTCCATTTCACTTAGGTTATCAGATTTATTGGCATAAAGTTGGGCAAAGTAATCCTAATTATTGCTCTAATTTCCTCTTCATTGGTGAAAAGTTCTCCCTTTTCATTTTTCAGATTAACAATTTGATTTTCCTATTTCCTTTTTCTAATCAAATTAATTAAAGGTTTATCTATTTTGTTGTTTTTTTTTTCATAAAACCAACTTTCAATTTTATTTATTAATTCAATCAGTTTTTTTACTTTTAACTTTATTAATCTCTCCTTTTATTTTTAAAATTTCAAGTTTGGTATTTGATTGGGGAGTTTTAATTTGTTCTTTTTCTAGCTTTTTTACTTGCAAGCCCAATTCATCAATTTTCTCTTTATTTTATGCAAGTAAGCATACAGAGATATAAAATTTCCCCTTATTACTGCTTTGGCTGCATCCCACAAATTTTGGTATGTTGTCTCATTATTGTCATTATCTTGGATGAAATTATTAATTGCGTCTATGATTTGCTGTTTCACCCATTCATGCTTTAAGATGAGATTATTTAGTTTCCGATTAGTTTTTGGTCTATTTTTCTCCTGGACTTATTTGTATCTGATTTTTATTGCATTATGATCTGGGGGAGAAAATGCATTTACTATTTCTGTCTTTCTGCATTTAATTTTGAAGTTTTTCTGCCTAACACATAGTCAATTTTTGTGTAAGTTCTATGAACTGCTGAGAAAAAAAAGTAAACTCTTTTCTGTCTACATTCAATTTTCGCCAAAGATATATCATACCTAACTATTCTAACATTTTGTTTACTTCTTAACTTCTTTCTTATTTATTTTGTGGTTCGATTTATCTAGTTCTGAGAGTACAAGGTTGAGATCCCCCACTATTATAGTTTTGCTGTCTATTTCTTCTTACAGCTCTCTTAACTTCTCTAGGAATTTCCATGCTATACCACTTGGTACATATATGTTTAGTATTGATATTGCTTCATTATTTATGGTTAAGATATATTTTCCTTCCTTATCTCTTTTAATTAGTTCTATCATTGCTTTTACTTGATCTGAGATAAGGATTGCTACCTCTGCTTTTTTTTTCTTCTCCTAAAGCATAATATATTCTGCTCCAGCTCTTTACCCTCACACTATATGTATCACTATGTTTTAAATGTGTTTCTTGTAAACAACAAATTGGAGGATTCTAGTTTTTAATCCAGTCTGCTATCTGCTTCTGTTTTTGGGAGAATTCATCCCATTCACATTCACACTTAAAATAACTAATTCTATATTTCCTGCCATCTTATTTACCCTAAATTATGCTTTTCTCTTTCCTTTCTCCCTTCCCTCCTCCTTTGCTTTTGATGACCACTTCCCTCAAATAGTTCTTCCTCTTTAGAGCTCCTCCCCCCTTTTTATACCTTTCCCCTAATTCTTCTGTTTTCCCTTCTATTAGTCTTTCCCTTTCTCTTCCCCCTTTCCCTCCTACTTCCCTATGAGGTGAGACAAGTTTCACTCTGAAACTATGTCTGATATTCTCTCTTAGAGACAAATCTGATGAGAATAAGATTCACACAATGCTCATCTCCCTCCCTTTTTTCCCTCAATTATAATAGATTTTCTCTTTGAAAGATGTAATTTCCCTTATTTTGCCTCCTTTTTCCTCTTTTTCCAGTACAATTTCCTTTCCACCTCTAGTTTATTTTTCGTATTATCATAATAAAAATCAGATTATAACAGCATTCTTTAAGAATATCCACAACATTAATATAGTTCTCAAGAGTTCTTTCCTTTTCACCTTTTTATGGTTCCCTTGAGTTCTGTGTTTAGAGATCAAATTTTTTGTCCAGGTCTGGTCTTTTCATTAGAAATCTATGAAATTCCCATAAACCATTGAATGTCCATCCTCTTCCCTGAAAGAAAATGCTCATGTTAGCTGGATACTTTATTCTTGGCTATAATCCAAGTTCCTTTGCCTTTCAGAATATCAGATTCCAGGTCTTTTGATTTTTTAAGGTGGAAGCTACTAGGTTCTGTGTAATCCTAATTGTTGCTCCTTGGTATTTAAATTGTTTCTTTCTGGCTACTTGTAATATCTTTTCCTTGGTGTGACAGTTCTGAAATTTAACCACGATATTCCTTGAGGATTTAATTTTGGGGTCTCTTTCAGGAGATGATCGGTGAATTCTTTCAATGACTATTTTACCTTCTGATTCTAAATTATCAAGGCAGTTTTCTTTTATGATTTCCTGTAAGATAATGTCTAGGTTCTTTTTTCATCATGGTTTTCAGGAAGTCCAATAATCTAGATTGTCTCTCCTAGATCTATTTTCCAGATCAGTTGTTTTTCCTAGGAGATATTTCATATTTTTTTCTTTTTTGTTTTTGTTTGATTCTTGAAGTCTTATTGAATCATGCAGTTCCATTTGTTCAATGATAATTTAGTTCAATGAAAATTTTAGATAATTATTATTTTCTTTAGTTACCTTCTTTTAACTCCTTTTGCAATTCACCAATTGCATTCTTTTTCCATTTCAAAAATTTTGTTTTTCTTTGAATTGGTGTTTTTTTCATATCTCTTTTGTAAGGAATTATATGCTTTTTCCATTCCTTCTTGCAATCATCTTCTTTTATTTCCCCATTTTTCTTCTAACTCTCCTTTAAGATTCTTTATGCAATCTTTGAAGAAAGCCTTGTGAAATAGGGACCAGCTCATGTCTCCCTTTGGGGCATCTGGAGTTGCTTTGCCTTTAGGAACCTCAGAATTTGAGATCTGTTCTCTCCATAAAAGCTGTCTATGGTGATAGTTCTTTTTTGTTTTTTATTCATTTTTTAAGGCTTGAGGTCTGTTCATTGCAAAGGAGGGAACAGCTGCTTTAATTTGCCCTGGGGTGGTTCTGCTGATTGATTTCCACTGCTGGGTAACAGCTCCTAGATCTGGGGTTCAGTGGTTTACAATTTGCCTTTTGTAGCAAGTCTGCCAAACCACATGCTTGCAACCAGGACAGAGTAGCTTAAGAGGCTCACAGAAGATTGCAGGTGTGTGGAAACTACAGAGCTCCAACTCCTGCCTCAGCTCCTTACCCCAGGCGCTCTGTGCTGTGGTTTGGGATCGGCACACTGTCTCCCTGCCCATTTGAAACAGACCTGTTCTGAAGTTCTAAGGTGTCTTCTTCTGGGAACCTGTTGTACTCCAGATATTTGTGAATTCTTTGACTCCAAGACCAGTTTAGAGACTTAAGCTGCTGTTGGTTTGAGAGAAGGTTAAAAAAAGGTCACAGAGAATCATGTCTGCTTTCTGCCATAATGGTTCTGCCCGTGGAAGTTGGATTGCATATGTTTAACTTGTATCAGATTTTTTGTGGGTTTGGGGAGTTGGGAGATAAGTGAAGGAGATAAAATTTAGAACACAAAATCTTATGAAGATGAATACTGACAACTATCTTTCCATTAATTTGAAAAAAATGCCATTGATAAAAAAAAGAAAAGAAAAGAAAAGCTTGAAGGCATAAGACAGATTTATTTTAAAGCACATAAAAAAATCAGTATCCCAGGCAGTATGCAACAATGTTTTAAAGCAAAAAAAATAGGCATTATGGTTTGAGTATGTAAACATAGAAATCACAAAATGTTGACAACCTTGACTTTTTCTACTATTGCTTAATCCATTCCTTTTTAAAGCTATAACAATACTAAGTTGTTCATAGAATTGGACCAGTTCAGAGCAATGTGATTCTTTTCTCTTATTCAAACAAATAAAATCTGCTTGATTTATGTGGTTCTTTAACTTGGTCTAATTAAGCAAAAAGCTGGTCTAACAGCTTTCTGCTCTTAGAAATCCTATATCTTCTGTGCCTCAGATCTTCTATATTTCCTCCATGAGTATGACCCTTTTCATTTAAGAGGTCAAGGTTTCCATATCAATGTTGGTTCTCCTTGGCTACTACACTAAACTCATAGCTAGTAGTAGGTACCCAAACTAGTTGGCTAGTGGCATCCAAATCAGCAGGTCAGTGTGTGATTTTATGTTCATACCTGAAATCTCAAGACTTTTTAGTGATAGCTCACTTCAAGGCTAATTGTTTTGGTTCAAAACTGTCTGAAGGTATTTTAGGCTGGCCTCAATATGGCTTATATGGGTTTCAGAAAACCTCTTTGGTTTTATGAATCTAGCATTTCTTGAAATAATCTATTTCATACTCACCCCCTTCTTCCTTCCTATTACAACTTCCTTTTGCTGGAATTTTTCATTCTAGAATCTTCTGTGCCCAGAAACTTAAATGCTGGAACTTTTCACAGAAATGTTCCCCAAGTCCATCTGTTACTTCCCAATCTGTGATGAAAAATAATCAGATGCAGGAGAGAGATCCCACCCCATCCCAAAATATCCCATCGACCCAGCTTGTTTCTTAATGGACCATCTTTGTGGATCATCCTAGAATGCAAAACTATGGTATATTACTCTGTGTCCTACTCTTAGTTGGACTTAGTTGGACTCTTAGGTCCCAGTATTGGGGATGTTGAGTTTCAGTGTGGAAAAGTTAGTAGATAAAATAACGTAGGATCAAAAAGTATTCAACCTACAATTTAAAAAAAACCTGAGGCAGATCTCTGAGCCAATAACTATTTGTTAACACTTAATTAAAAGAGCCGTGGCCTCCTCTAATAAAGTGGACCTCACATCTTCCTCATGATCTGAAATGCTCCTTTCCTTCAGGGTCTTACTTTTGTAATGGCCAATACTCAAACGATACTAAAGAGGCTCAGTAAAATACAGAATCTTAATGGTTGATCGAGCTTAGCCTTGATTCTCTAGGAGGATCTACTCTAAATAGAGAATTCCATTAGTTGAGAAACAAGCCAAGGAGCAGATATTGACAGAACTATCTTGATCTTTCAGGAGGTCCTACCTGTGGGCTGATCTGATAAACAGATGCGGACACATCTACATGGGCAGATGGACTAGAATACAGACAGGCCACAGACTGGTAAACATGCTTGATGGTCAAATACTCATGGCCTCTCCATATTGGGCAATAGAAGGATGATGAGGGACAGAACAGCAATAAAAATAGCTGGGGGTCTTTCCATGTCAATGAGTCACCTTTGCTACACTGGACTTGGTCACCATACCAAGGCAAAAATAAGGAAGTTAGCTTCCTGTGAATAAACTTACAATCTATAGTTCATAGTTCTGGGGCCTAATATGTAGAAGTTACAATCACTATCCTTAAACATATCAATCATATCAAACTAATTAATATTGATTGGAATAAAATAGGGGTCCAAATAGTATTTATCACAATAGAAACTTAGCATTTCATCACATTAGAATGAACAATTGGAAAGTAGAAGCCAAAGCAGTGGAACATTTCTACAGAACCCCCTTAATCCCAAGCTACAGTTCAGAGACCATTGCACTTCAGGAGTAACTCTTCCGTTTGTATCCTTACCTTATGGCTCCTTCCTCTCTATTCTATGCTCACTCCCTTTCAGTATCCCTTTAAGACTTAAGATCTTTGTGGTTTAAGTAAATAAATGTCAGATAAAGGTCTTTGATTGCTATTATAATTTGGTCAGTTTGACTTTTGCAAAAGGTTTTTAAATCCTAAAAACTACTATAAAGTACTATAACAGTTTCCTGGATTAGCAAAGTTATGGGTAGCTATTCAGGAAGTCCTAAATCCATCACCACATTTCCCATTCAGTTAGGGTAATTTCTAATTTCCAAATAAAGCAATCAAGATAACAGTCTCTAAAACATCAGAGAACCAAGTCAGATTATTCTTTTCTGTCCTTCTGCTTATGAACCTCTAAAGCTCCATATTCACAGGAGAGATTGTTGAGAGAATTTAGAAGGATAAAATAGTTCTTCACTATCAGATGATAATTACCAGAAACCAGAAACATCTTTAGATCTTAATAATGCTTTAAATGCAAACAAATGACAAGTGCTTTCACTCTCTCAAGACAGAGGGCTGTGATACTAGTCTTGACAACTTTAGCAAAACCAATTGTTTCCTCTTGCTTATCTATCATCTTTCCAAATACAAGATAATCTTAATAAACCATTTACCTAACTCTTCTCCTCAAGTGAATTCTAGTTGATTTAGGGTGAGAATGGAAAATTGGGGATTGGGAGGGAAAGGACTCTAGAACTAGCTTGCCAAAAATGGAACTATGGAAAGGAAATATGCTTGAGGCCATTAAGGCAATTTGTTTCTCAAGTGAATGGTTCAGTTCCCTACACACCAAGCCTCTGTTCCTCTAACATCCATTCTTTGCTCAAGGAAATCCATGAATAGTCCAGATTAATTTTTTAATCCCTGCTTTTTAGGGAGTTTAAGGATAATATTTTAAGAAAGGAAAAAAATCTTTATGATTCATTCAAGCACCCTACATCCTGAGGAAATGAAAAATAATCTCTCTTTGTCTTTGTTTCTCTGTCTCTGTTTCTGCCTCTGTCACTTCATCTCTATCTCCATCTCTTTTTTCTTTCTGCCTCTGTCTTTCTCTGTTTCACATCCAGCCATTCTGGAGAACAATTTGGAACTATGCTCAAAAAGTTATCAAACTGTGTATACCCTTTGATCCAGCAGTGTTTCTACTGGGCTTATACCCCAAAGAGATACTAAAGAAGGGAAAGGGACCTGTATGTACCAAAATGTTTGTGGCAGTCCTGTTTGTAGTGGCTAGAAACTGGAAAATGAATGGATGCCCATCAATTGGAGAATGGCTGAGTAAATTGTGGTATATGAATGTTATGGAATATTATTGTTCTGTAAGAAATGACCAGCAAGATGAATACAGAAAGGACTGGTGAGACTTACATGAACTGATGCTAAGTGAAATGAGCAGAACCAGGAGATCATTATATACCTCAACAACCATACTGTTTGAGGATGTATTCTGATGGAAGTGGACCTCTTTGATAAAGAGAGCTAATTCAGTTTTAATTGATCAAGGATGGACAGAAGCAGCTACATTCAAAGAAATAACACTGGGAAATAAATATAAACTGCTTGCATTTCTGTTTTTTTTCTCGGGTTATTTTATATCTTCTGAATCCAGTTCACTGGAAGGTAAAATCCTGAAACTGAAGCTTAAATTCTTTGGCCATATAATAAGAAAATGGGACTCATTGGGAAAGATTCTGATGCTGACATAAAATTAAAAAGCAAAAGGAAAACGGACAACAGAGGATGAGATTAGTCATAGTGTCATGGAAGCAACTAATATGATCTTGGACAAACTTCAGAAAATAATGGAGGAAATAAGGACCTGACGTGCTATGATCCACAGAGTCACAATAAGTCAGACACAATTGAACAATAACAACAACGGGAAACATATATAGATCAATGTCATGATCCCTAGTCAAGAGGGTTTACTCTTTAGTAGAAGGATAAGTCAAGTACAAAAATAAATATAACACAAATTAGAATGTACTAAGTGCTTAAGAGAGAAAGTGCTTGTTTAAGGAGAATGTGGTGATAACTTCTTTCAGGTGGGAGGTAGGAGAAGAAGGAAGGATGGGAAGCTTTCGTATAAGAGGTGATAGCATAACAGCAGAGAGCGTGAAAAAGACATTGCATCCATATGGAAGAATAAGTAACTGCACTAAAGTTGAAAACTCTGGAATATGTTCGCCAGTGAATGGCAAATAGTACAGTTAGCTAGAAAGCAAAATATATGAGAGAAAGCAATGTGAGAAAAGATCAGAAAGTTAAATTTAAGCCAGTCTGTGAAGAATCTTAATTTGAGGCTCAGGAGTTTAGATAATCTTTAGGACAAGGAAGAATAGTGTAGCAAAAAAAAAAAATATATATATATATATATATATATATATATACTGTACTTGGGGAGTGGAAGGACTCATTTCAGATTCTGACTTTCTTGTTTATCATCTTTGTGACCCTGGGCACTTTTCTTTTCTGGACCTCATGTTTATCTATGAAATAAAAGACTAAATCAGGGTCACAATGGTGGGTAGATCACATGATCAAAAATCTGTGCACATGAACTGACTCCATATACCCTATCTTTAACTACTTTTTAGATATTCACATTTAATATTTTTTAAATTTATATAAAGATAATAACATACATACTGACATATAAAATTTATTTCTCCCATTATAATGTTAAGTTCATTTCAAGTAGGGATTATTTCATTCTTTGGATTTGTATCCCTAGTGTTTAGCATGTTGTTTGGAACATTATAGGCACTTAATATTTGATGGCTAATTGATAAAATAAATGTTACTTTATGATGCTATTTTATGTTTTAGATGTTATATTTGTTTTAATATTATTTTAAGATATTATAACAAATATAATTTTTTTCAAATCTAGTCCCATATTTTTTAGAATTAATTCTTTAAAAATCCCAACAAAATTTTGTCTGTATAATATATACAAAAATATGTGTGGAGGATGAAAATGATGTAAACGTGTCCCCTTTAATCTCATCAATACAACACATATAGGTACATCAGCATCCTTCTATACTGGAGATCTGGAAGATTATCTTTTCATGTGATCACACCATGGGAATGTGTAGGAAGACTTAGGGATAAACCTATTCAATTACATTCACACACCCAGAAGACAACAAATACCAAAAGGAGAGTTGTACAATAAAGAAACTTCTTGGTTTTTGGAAGATCCTTTAATATAAGTTGACTATCCTATAGAATGTACTGTTTAAGAACATTTCCTCAAAAAACAGAAACAACACTGCCTTAAGAAAGATGCAGTGGGTTGTTTGCCCAAGAATAGAAATGGATTCTTCTCCATCCACACTTTTCTTCCCAATTCTTCTTGTGCTCTCAAATATAAACTAGATCATAGAAGGATGAACTTTCCCAGATTGCTGTCCTCCACCATATTTCAGAAAACAGTCTTAGGTCAGAACCAACGAAACAGATCTGCCACCTAGACAAGGTCCCTGGGAGAGGATGTTTTTTTCTCTTTGTACCTTTTCCTGTTCCCTAATTTTTCATAAAGCTAGGATTCTATTTTTTCTCTATCCTCCATCATATTAGGATAATTTCATAAAATAGAAGGTGCCACCATAAATATGCACAAAAAGTATGAGAATCGACTAAGGCTTCAGCCAAGGCCAGATGAAAGAGAAAGAGGAGAAGCAAGAAGAATGGGAAAAGATGAGGGGAGAAAGGGAGGACTTGCAATGCAGGCATGCACACACTGATCCGTAACTGCACCGTATTTTAGATTTAGATTTTCGCTATTGATACACACACAAAAGTGATTTATAACCGCTGGGGTTTGGTTGTATTTTCACTTTGACTTGAGGAGTGGGGATAGGGGAGAATCTTGCTTTAGAATTGGGGAACATCTGTATTTCTATTACCTGCAGCTTCAGGGTTCCTGGCTACACTTTTTCTAGTATCTCCACTAGAGGCGTGCAGTGGACGAAGACTTCAAGAACCAGCATGCAACACCGCAGTAAGGTGTTGTCATCTATTAAGCTGCAAAGGCTTTGCGGGTTTAGGAGTGGGGAGGGTGGGGAAAGTGGAGTAGTAGTAGAAATAATAGTAGCTTCGTGGAGTCCTAGAAGGCTGGGCGAGGCAAGGAAAAGACATTCGCACTGCATGCTGGGAATTGTAGTCTTCCCGGGGAAAGGGGTGTCAGGGGATCCGCGCTGCATGCCGGGAATTGTAGTCTCCCCACCGAGCTCCTCCCCGAAGGTGGAGGGAGACGGCGCTGATGCGGCCACCATTTTAGGCCTCGAAGGGGCCGCGGCCCGAAAGCCGAGGCCCACTCCACTTCGGCGCCGGGCGGGCCCCGCCTCCAAGGGGGACGCCTGGCGACCGCCCCTCATCAAAGCCCCGCCTCTCCCCACGTGTCCGCCTCGGGGAGGAGGAGCTGTACCCATCAGAGGAAAGGGTGCCGGCCGGGCCATCCGCGCTGCCCTTTCTGCTGCTAGCCGGGGAGAGGCTCCGTCTTCGCCCGTCCTGGGTACGCTCCCCGGGCCCCCGATGCGTTCGTGGTCCTGGCTCTGAACGTCTCGCCTGCCCCGGGTGTCGTTCCACGAAGCACCGGCGGGGGGAGCAGCGGCCTTCGTCAGGGCTCTTCTGGGAGAGAGCCGGGGCGGGGGGCGGGAGGGCCCCCACGTTCCGGCGAGACGCGGCGGCCGCCGAGAGGAGGATGGGGGCGAACCAGCTGGTGGTCCTCAACGTGTACGACATGGTGAGTGCTAGCCTCTGCCGCCCCTCCCCCCACCGCGGCGCGGGCGCGAACCTGGGGAAGTCCTCCTTTCCTTACCCCCACCCGTCGGGACCAAGCCCGTGAAGGATTCCTTTCCCCCTGCCTGAACCCGACTCATCCCGGAATGGCCGCTCCGGCTCCGCCTCGACCCCCAAACCCCTTACTGGCGCGAGCTCCCCCTCCCCCCATCGGGTCCTTGTGAGAGCTCGGACTCCCGGGCGCCAAACTCTCCCGGTCTCCCCCTTCACCGGCCCCATCTTGGTCCGGCCCCTCCTGCCGCTCTTCCAGCCCGCCACGTTCAGAAATCCTCCCCAATTCCCAACTGTGGCTAAGAGTGAGTGACCTCCACCCCCACCCCAGCTTTCCTGGCACGCCTGGAGTCACCATTGCTGGGCAGAATATAACCCAGCTCAAAGACTCAGGCGGTGGGCAGCGGTCCTCCTCTAGGATTGGGGGTCATTTAACAGGTATGCAACAGGTGGAGGAAGAGAGAGTGCTGAGGGACGGTGTGCATCCTTGTACGTGGGGGGGGGGGCTAGAAGCGTGGGAGAGCTAGGGCCGAGGCCTGCTCGGACGGACTCGTGGGGGTCCCCGTTATGTGGGGGGGCTTGCTTGTTCTCCATCAAAGAATTACAAAGGGACAGAATCAGGGAAGTATACGGATAGAATTTAAACTTTTCTTCTAAGTAGTTTTCCAAACCACAGGCACTTTTTTTCAGTTTGAGTTTGAAGCAAAAGTAAATGCTGCTCAAAAGACCAATCATTTCTCTTCTGACCTCACTCGGGAAGACTCTGGATTTGCATTTCTTAACTTTGATTTGGCTGCAGCATTAAGTTTCCTATGAACACCTTTGAGGGAATGGGGTTCCCCATGCTTTTAGATGAGGAAGAGCTCTTTGAGAAGACTATTTATGATTGAAAGGTAATGAAACTGAAGCCGTGGCCCAGCCATAGTGGCAATTTGTCTGGGGTTCAGGGAATCCCTTTGAGAACTGCAGGTGCCCCGGTGCCTGAGATGTGGCATGAACTAATAACTAAGTGAGATAAAGATGGAGACTCAGGGGCATATGAAATGTCAGCGCTGGGGAGCCACATCGAGAGCTACAGGGAAAGCCACGCTTGTGTCCTGACTCACTAGTTGGGAAATACCTTGCAAGATGTCAGCTTTCTTTGTGTGCTTGGTTATATTTTTCAAGACCCATGTCCTCTTAAATACTGCCTTTTAAAGCCTTTTAGATGATTTTCTTTCATTTTCCACAATTTTCATGTGTGTGTTTGTGTCCCTTAATTTATAAAGACTAACTATAATCCAGATTTATTCTGTTTTTCAGTCCATTAATCCAATAGAAAGTAAGAATACATACTAACAATTGCCCTTAGGCCTAGGACCTTAAAAAAAAGAAAGAAAGAAAATTACACTTAGAGCAAATAAACATTCTTTAAAAGACTGGAAATCTGTTCCTCTGGGTTTCTTTAAGCCATATGAGCTATGTGCATCAGAGAATCTGATTCACATAAATATGGAAAAGATTGGCAAATATAGTTTTAATCCTCAGGAGAGAGTTCAAGACATAAAAAAGATACAGTGCTGTGTCCCTCTACCTCCAATTAGAACCTAGATATCCTGGCTTCCAATCTAACATTTATAAATCACTTGAATCAGGTCACATTTGGAATTTGTTTTATTTTCTTCTCTGTAATATGATTCCCACCTTTATTTTGTTACTGTTTCTGTCCCTAAGAGAAGCATTGTATAATTATCAGCTGGCCAATGGCTTTTATTCAGCTTTAATTTGTTTTAGCCTTCTTAAGAGCAACTATTATTTTATTTGAAAGGCAGGACTTCCTTTCAATTTATGAATTTTTTATAATTGGGTAAGGCATATTTTTAGGCTTTAATTTTGTTTTTTGTTCATTTTCTTGGTCCTTACTTTTCCTCCATCAGTTCACTTGGAGAAATTTTGGTTCTTGAAGTTTTAAAATATCACCTTAGCTTCTTTTTGTTTCAGTCCAGTTATATCTGTTATTGCCTGCATGTTAAAGGAAGACTTGATGTAATTTCTGTTAATGTGTGCAGGTGTGGACTAGTTGTTATTTTCACAGTGTATATGTGAAAATAAACCTTTAGTTTGCAGTTATTGTTTACAGGACCTGTTGCTGTTTTCAGCCATCTTTTTACTTCTCAAACTTCCATTTGCCTTAAGTTAAATCAAGCATTGCTGTTTTCATTTATTGCATTCTTGATTCCTTGCATTCTATTAATTCCTTTCCATAAACAATTGGTGCAATCC
Source organism: Antechinus flavipes (assembly GCF_016432865.1). Lineage (NCBI taxonomy): Eukaryota > Metazoa > Chordata > Mammalia > Dasyuromorphia > Dasyuridae > Antechinus > Antechinus flavipes. The sequence continues at coordinate 84,867,419 of NC_067401.1, read as the reverse complement.
TTAAAAGATTATCTAGGAATTTTGAACGTTGATACAGTATTATGTGTTATTATTTTAGTGATTAAATTCATTGAACTTAATCAAAAAATTTTGAGTTTGTCTTGCCGCTTGCAAGTTGTGAATCTAGCATAATAAATATATTCCTGAATCTGTAGATAGGTATAATAATACTTAGGTTAATTATCTTACAGAGTTTTATAAAGGCTTTATAAATTCTAAAGTTTCTGCAAATGAAAACTTTCTGTTTGTGTAGGACTTGGGAGATTCCATCTTCCGTAAAGTATATTTTTGAGTCATTTTTCTCTGTCAGAATTAAAATTCAATAAATATTTAATACCTACCATGTGGATGATATTCAGACACTTGGGATACAAACATGAAAAGTTCTCAGGAAACTTGCAATCTATTAGGGAGAAAAGATTACACAAATTAATATATTATATAATTAGAATATAATAAGTACATGGAAGCTTGTTCAGTGAGAGGTTTAAGAGAGATCTACAGAAGGCTTTATGAAAGAGGCAGCATCCTAATCTGAATCTTGATGCATTCAGCAGAGATGTGGAAGGAATCCTGTGTCTGGCTTAGAGCCACTTTGATTCTATTCACAATTGCTCCAAAATTTTCATTGAGTATTTATACTTAGGAAATCAGCAAAGGCTATAAATCAGAGCTTGATTTATTGTTCTGTTGATTTTCTAGATTTAAGAAAATATTGATAATGTAAATTAAACTTACAAGTGTGCTGTATTTTTTTTTCTGGAGAGTTGTTATTAAACATTTACCGATATGCCTCTAGGATATGAGAGACATACAAAATTGCAGAGAGGCAGGAAAAAGCAAAAACAATACATGAAAAATAATTGGGGAGTTGGGGATAATGGAAAAATGCCTGGTAAGTTGAAGCGAAATTTTGCTAGGGTTAAATGTGCCCCATTCAGAATAAAATGACGACTAATTACTTTAACAAGGGCCTGTCCTGCAGTCAGGAAGACCTGGTTTCAGGCATCTTCTCTGGCACATTTTCTTAACTTCTCTATGGCCCCATATAGTTTTGTAAGGCTAAGTTTGACATCAATTTCTGTCTGCATCTATGCAGGGAGTTTTCAAAACAAAATTTAAGTTTTTACTATGTGAATATTTTCCACTGTGTCAGAATCTTGTGTTCTCCTATGTATGTACATGCATCTGTGCATATTAGATATCTATGTGTATCCTATAGACAGTGAGAACTGTTGAAAATAGCTACCAAAGTGAGTTTTTCTGAAAGACATCTAATCATATTAGTCATTTTCAAAGGCTCTGTATTGCCTGTGGGATCAAATATGAACTCCTTAGTGTGATGGTAGAAGTAGCTAGACGATTTGAATTTGAGGTGATTGGACATCCAAACATATATTCCTACTGTTTGAAAAGAATATAGAACAAAGCAAGTGATTAAAATTAGGGTTTCACTTTTGATTCTATGGAAAGAGGAACCAGTGGATGGAGTGCATGGCTTGGAGTCGTGAAGTCTCACCTTCCCTAATTCAAATCTAGTCTCAGAAACTTATTAGTTGTGAGAACTTGGGCAAGTCACCTCTGCTGTAAAATGAGTTGGAGAAGGAAATGGCAATCCTGTCCAGCATCTTTGCCCAGAAAATCCTATATGGGGTCAGACACAAGTGAACCACAACAGCTATGGGGCAGATGTTGAATTTGGAATCAGAAGACCTGGGTCTGAATTCTGCCTTAAATGCTTAGAAATATCAATCTTCACAATTAACATTGACTATGTACAAAATACATGTGATATAATGGGGAGCAAGCAGGGATACTAACTGGTATGAATGGTACTAACAATTGGGAGAATCGGGAAAGGCTTCTAGAAGGTGGTAGGACCCTTAACTTAGCTAGGGAAGGCAATCTGTACAATTGCATAGGCAGGAGATGGAATGTCATACAACTTGCTTATCTTCCCACAATTGCTCCAAAAGTGAATTTTCCCATTTTTTTGAAAAGCACTATGGCATAGCAAATAGAGCTTTGGATCAAGAACTCTGTTCAAATCTTCCCAAGTCCACTTTTTTCCAGTCTTACTTTCCTTCTCTTTTTTGCTGAGGAAATTGAGGTTAAATGATTTGCCCAGGATCACACAAGCTAGACAGTGTTAAGTGTCTGAGACTAGATTTGAACTCAAGTCCTCCTGTCTTCAGGTGCTCTATACACTGTACCACCTAACTGCCCCTCCTCTTTTAAATAGGGATAAAAGTAGTAGCTACCTTCCTTCAATGATTATAGCGATCAGATGAGAAAAAAGAATTTAAATCTAAATCTAAAGCTATGTATAAATGTCTGCTAAAATCATATTCTTTTGATGACCTGGGATTTCATTAGTGTAGGGGAGCATTTGGCAAGAAATTCTCTACCATTGCATGTCAGCACCTACTGTTACTTATGTTCTTAAAGTTGTCTGGAATACTTGTAGATGAAATGACCTAACTCAGTTTTTCAGACTGACTGCAGCCCCACCAATTATGCTTCCTCACCCCAGTTTTTGTTGTTCATTCATATCCAACTCCTCATGACCTCATGTAGGGTTTTCTCGGCAAAGATATTGGAGGGGTCTGCCATTTTTTTCTCCAACTCATTTTACAGTAGAGGAAACAGGCAAACAGGGTGAAATGATTTGCCAAGGCAGCTATAAAGTGTTGAGGCCCGATCTGAACTCGGGAAAAGGAAATCTTCTGGGGCTGGCATTCTATCTCCTGAGCCATGTTAAATACCTGGTACTGCCCCTGTAGCTATTATTAATTACCATTATTTTATTTTTTAAATAAATTATTTTAATTTACAATTCTGATTATTTGTGATTTAAAACTCTTCCTCCCCTTCTCCCCCCTTAATAGTTTATATTTTCTTTGAAAACTAATCTATTGAAGAATGGGTCTTAATCTTCCACATTTGTTGATTCCTCAAAGATCTATTTTGTCTTTAATGGTTTTTTGCATGTTTACTTATGATTTTTTTCTGTATTTGTAGTTGTGAGTTACCTTGATATTTTTAATGTTGTGATTTTAAAAAGATAATTAGTCTGTTTATCCATTTTGAATTAATTGCGTAGAATGTGTTGCTATTTAAACCTATTTTTCTCAGCAGTTCTTTTGAAGTAAGATTTCCTTTTCAGATAGTTTACATTTTTGAATTATTGATTGTATTTGTTTTTAGTTTTGTTTACCTAGTTTATTGTACTAGTCAATTTTTTTAAATTCAATATTAAGTAGTTTTAATAACCTTAACTCATGATATCTCCTGACTGACACATTATGATTTGTATTGACACTCGTTTCTGTTCCAATTTTTTTCCCTCCCTCCCTCCACCCCCTCCCCTAGATGGCAAGCAGTCCTTTATATGTTGGATATACCAATATACCTATAGCAGACCCTTTCCATAGCTCAATTGTTTGTTATTCTTTACCTTTAATCCTCCAAATGAGTATTGTTATTTTGTCTAAATTTAAAGCAGTAAAGTATCCTTTGGTGATTTAATTAGCACTTGCTAAATTTATAGAGTCTACTTTTTTTTTTTTTTTAACTATATTGGTACAACCCAGCCATGAAAATTGAAAATCTATTTAGATCACTCATTTGCATAAAAATTTATTTTTGTTATTGCAGTAATCAAATATCCATATATGTTTAGGAGTAAATTAATTCTCAGGTATTTAATGCATTTTGCTATCTTAAAGGAAATTTTACTATAATTTTACTGTATTTAATATATAATTTAATTTAATTAATATAATTTTACTACATTTTACTATTTTACTATCCCTTTCTATTGGATTATTTCTAGCACTGTCAAATAATATCAAAATATTTTTAAAAACAAATTCACATAGCCCCTGGTTTAAATGGTGGGTAATCTCTTTTTGACCTTACTAAGGAAACCCAAGCCCAACACTTTCTGCTACATCTTACTATATGATTTTTAGATAATTTTTAATAGTTTCCAAAAAAAAAAAAAAAGCCCTTTTGTTTCTTTAGTGTTGTTTTTTTAATCCTTTTCTCAGAAGCTTTTTCTACTTTGGTTGATGTCTTTTTTGTTATTATTAATATAATAGTTTCTTATATTTCTGATTTTTGTAATATTATGAAATGATCTTGCATACTTGGTCCAGCTTGCTCATTGAATTTTAAAATATATTTCTATAGTCTTGCTAATATATAATTATACATCAGTGTTCATTAGTGATGTTGGTATATCGTTTTTTTTCTCTGCTCTGTCTCTTCCTGGTGTTGGTTTCAGGATCATTTTTGTCTCATAGAAGGATTGGGTAAGGTGTGTTTTTTTCCCCCCTATATTTTTGTAAATAGTATATGTAGCATGGGAGCTATTTGTGCTATGTTTGTTAGAATTCAATTACAAATCCATCTGACCAGGATTTTTCCCTGAGAGTTCATTTATGATTTGTTGAATTTATCTCTTTGAAATAGAGTTTATACTTTCAATGTCCTCTTTCATTCATTTCAATATTTTACATATTTATAAATATATTTGTCTGGTTTGTTAGCTATATTGGATGTAATGACTTTTGATAGTTTTCTTTCCTTTTCATTGTGAAATGTCCCCTCCCCTTTTTTTTCTTTTTTGTTACTTTGGTTTTCTTCTGTTTATAAAAGTCAGATTAAATACTGGTTTATTTTGTTGGGTTTGTTTTAAAAACATTTTTTAAGTCAGTCTTTCTGTTGATATGGTTTTTGTATTTTCAGAATTTTTATTTTAGTATTTATTTTGTAGTTAATTTTAAGAAAATCTAAAAAAAAATTTTTTAGTTGCATGCTCAAATAGTTGGTATTTTCTTCCTTGCAAATGTGTGTTCAAAGATAAAATTACCTAAAGGTACATGCTATAACTTTTGACATGTCTCATTTTCAGTTTTTCCCTATTTTTTATCTTTACTCCACTTATTTAGAGCAATATTGTTCAGTCTCTGTGTCTTTTGTCGATTGCAATTTTTATTGCATTATGGATTGTAACTAATATATTCTTAGAAAATGATCAGTTTTAAACTGCAAGATTGCTTTTTAGTGTTGAAAAATAGGTGTACTCTTTAAGAGTTAGTAATCACCAAAAATCTGTCATGACTAGTTTTTCCTCACATTCTGTTCACATCCTTAAATTTGTTTTTGTTTATCTTTCTCTTAGATTTTTCTAAATCTTTCTGAAAGAGGCACAGTGAAATCATCTATGAATATTTTCTAGGTTGCCGTAGAGTTCAGTTAGCTTTTCCTTAATTATTTAGTTGCTATACTTTACAGTTCACATACGCATGCACGCACATATCAACATATAATAATAACTAACAGTGCCATTTCTTATTTGCCAGTAATGTTCAGTGGGACTTCATTATATTTAATTCTTTTATAAATTAGATAATGAAGAAAAGACATAAGTAGGGAAAAAATCCACAATTTTTAGAGCAATTAGGAGCTATTCTACTAAAATTATGGAATGATGTAGGAGCTATGTAGACCATTGTTAAAATACTTACTAAATGTTGAGCTTTTCAGTACACTGAAATCTTTTTTTAAGATTTTTTTTTTTAAAGACAAATATTTCTAACGATATTTGATCCATCTATGTCGACATTTCTTAAAGGAAACTCTAGCCTTTGTCTCCCCTCTTTACCTTATATTTCTTTTTCATTTATATGCCTGTTTTCCAATGAGAATATAAGCTTCTTGAGGTCAGAACTGTATCATTTCTGGTTTTATTTCCCTTGCACTCAGTATAGTGTCTGTCATAATGTATCCAATGAGAGAATATTGATTGTAGAGCACTTGGCACAATGCCTGCCACATAGTAGGTGCATAATAAATGCTTAGTCTCGTCTCTTAAACTTTATAAGTCAAATCATTATCATAGGATCATAGATTTAGTGCTATAAATATTCATAGAGGACATGGTGTCCGACCCTGGTTTTTTCAAGTGAGGGAAACCAGGTCCAGCTGAGATTAAGTTACTTGCTCAAGGTTCCACAACTAACTGTCTTAAGGGAGGATCTAGATCTTCTAGATTGCCAAGTCCAATATTCTATTTTACTTGATATGCCATATTTAATTCTAATTAAATTTCTATTAATTCTATTGTATTTCATATACCATACTGATACCAATGCTGCTTTAAAACCTTAATAAATATTTGTTGATTAATTGACCTGAAATGTAAGCTTTTATATTTAACTCTGAGCAATATATTACTGGAATTAAAAGTAATTTTTTTTTAAATCTACTATTAAAGTACCTGCTATGTGCTAAGCACTATACCAGATACTGTAATACAAAATCAAAAATGAAAGGATCCCTTTCCATACCGAGACTCTTTTACTGGTAGGTATACTATATAATGTAGATGAATATGCAAATGTAAAGAGCCCTGGAGGATCTGATCATGTGACTACTTAATCGATTTTCCAGTGGCTTTTTATTTCTTCTAGAATAAATTATATATATATTCTTCTGTTTAACTTTTATGACCCTTCATATTCTGGCCCTGACCTACCTTTCCAGCCAAACAGCTTGTTCTTTCTGTACATGGCACCCTTTCCCATCTCTGTGCTTTTGCACTAGTTGTCAGTTCCCTGCCTGACATGCACTCCCTCCTTACCTCTCTCAGATAGTCCCCTTTCTTTCTTTAAGATACAGCTCTAAGATCATCTTCTTCATGAAACTTTCCTAATTTCCCTCCATACCTCAACTGCTAATTCTCTCTTCAAACATATCTTGTTTTAAACTTTTTTTATTCACTTTATATTTATGCTCCATAGTGTTATGTGTATTTGTCTTTCACCCTTTAGAAAATAAATTCCATGCACATGGAGATTAAGTTTTTTTATAAGATTTTTTTTGATGACTTCTTATTTAGTGATGATGTTTCTTACATTATTATCATTATCCCAAGTATCTTCCCCGACCTTTTTCCTAAAAGCCATCCCATATAACAAATAGTGTTTTTTTGTTTTGTTTTGTTTTGTTTTGTTTTAGCAAGGGGGAAAAACATCATGACTGATAGATAGGTACATTGAAAAACCTGTGCAATGTCTTAATACCTGCAGACCTCCTACCTCCATAAAGGAGGAGTTTGGTTGTGTTTAAGAGAACACATCTATATCCTGCTGGATCTTTGTAATTTTGTTATATTCGATTGTATACTTAAGTTGAGTTTTTTTTCCTCATTTAGTATAAGTATTGTGTATTTGGGGAACAAGGGGTGCTCTGTTTACTTCACTTCATCTCTGTTCTTCACACAAATCATTTTTTACAACATAGTTTTACTTCATTCATAGTACCAGTTTGTTTAACCATTCTCAATTGATAGATGTTTGTTTTGTTTCCAATTCTTTCCTGTCACACAAGTGCTGAAATAAATATTTTATAGTATATAGAGACTCTCTTCTTAATGGCTTCCTTCAGGTATAAGCCTAATAATGGAATTTCTGGTTAAATGATAATGGGCATTTTACTTAATTTTTTTTTTGCATAATTTCTTTCCAAAATGGTTGTACAATTCTACCAACTATGTATTAAGTGTGCTTTTCATTCCACAATTTCCCCAACATTGAGAATATTTTTTGTCATTTTTGCCAATTTGCAGGTTTTCGCTTTGGTTTTCATTTCTCTTATTAGTGATTTGGACATTCTTTCATTTCATTATTCCATATTGCTTTCTGGAATGGTAGTATTGATTTGGGGCTCCACCAAATGTGCATTTCTTTTACTACTCCTGAGTTGTGTTTCCTAGATTTACAAATAGTTGACTTCTTTTGAGTGGGTACTACTTATTTGTTGAGTTATTATGCCTTTTAATTTTATATATCTTAGTTGTTTAGATTAATAGGATCTTAAATCACTGAGAAATTTGATACAAAAGTGTTTTTTCCCCCTCAAATTTCCTTTCTTATCCTAGATATGTTCATTTTTGTGTGTGAAAAAGCATTTCAGTTTCATTTGATCAGAATTTTATGTTTTATGATTGCTTCTATCCTGATTTAGTTAAATCTGTTTCCCCATAGCTATGAAAAGCATATGATTTTATTTTTAATTTTTTATATGACTTTTCATATTAAGGTCATATTTATTTTGAATTTGTTTTGGAATATTTCATATGATAACTGGTTTAAATTTAATTTCTTCCAAACTCCTTTCCAATTTTTCTAGCAATTTTTTATTAAATGGATTTCTTTTCCTAAGTAATTTATATTTAGGGGTTTATCAGACACGTATCAAGTTCCTGATTTTCCCGTCTATATAGTCTTTTCCTTTGATTTAAAAAAATATATATATATTGATCTTTTTTTTTTTTTAATCAACACTAAATAATTTTGATGGCTGCTTTTTTTTTTTTTTTTTTTTTTTTTAGGTCTATAATAGAATTTGAGGCAGCTAGACACTGGGCCTGAGTCAGGAAGACCCCAAGTTCAAATTCAGCCTTATTTACATAATAGCTGTATGTCCCTAGCCAAGTCACTTAATTTCTCTCTACCTCAGTTTCCTAAACTGTAAAGTGGGGATTATGATAGCATCTGCCTCCCAGAGTTGTTGTAAAGATCATTTGACATACTTGGAAAGAGTTTAGCATAGAGCCTGGCATATAGTTAGCCCTTCATAAATGTTTGGTGCTTTCTCTTTCCCTTCATTCCTGAATTTTTTCTTTATTATTTCCCTTGTTATTCCAGATCTGTTTCCCCAAAAATGTACTTTGTTATTTTACCAAGTGCAGAATACAATCGTTTGAGAGGAGCCCATTCCAAACTAGTAGATCCCTAATCTTTGCTAGAACTAGCACTACATAAAATGGCAAAAATTGAGGCATAGAACAATAATCCAAAGAAATAGGTGATCCAGCATTAGGAAATTTAATACCTCAGAAATAATAGCATTTTGTCGATGAGAATATCAAAGATGCCAAGAATATCTGAAAAGTACTTTTTCATCTCAAGGAACTAATTCTCCTAATCCGTAGCTTTCATATTGTTATATATATATTTCTGTTTTCATGTTGTATTTATTCCTGTAAACTCCTTGAGGTCAAGGGCTGTTGCCTAATCCATTGCACATTTCTGGCATGCAACAAATATTTAATAAATGCTTGCTGACTAGTATTTTGGTGCATCTTGCATACTTGTTGGATTGGATTGGATTCCTTGCTGTTATTTGGCAGTTTTATTAGTAGTTCCCAGCACTAATGACAAGTTAAGGAAAATGATGGCTAAGAATTTGCCGCCATTGGATTTTTCTCTAATTAACAAACATTTATTTTCTCTGTTTCTATTTCCCCTAAAAACCACTGCTGAAAAGAAAAAGAAAAACAGAGTCTTTGTAACAAATCCTTTTATATCCCAGTTTGTACCCTAAGTCTGTCACCTTTCTCTTAAGAGATGTATGTATGCTTCATCATCAGTCCTCTGAATTTGTAGTTGGTCATTTCATTTACCACATTTCTTAGGTCTAAGTTATTGAAAAAGATGCTATTATAGTGTTGGTATTATTATATATATTATTCTTCTTGTTCTTCCTTACTTCACTGTGCTTAATTTATCCAAATCTTTAAGAACAGGAGCTTAAAAGTAGGTGGAGAGTAGGAATAGAGGTAAACAGAGTGTCTTACAGATTAATGATTAAATCTAATATCTGGTGATGAGGCCTGGACCCAGTATCTTCAGCTGACATTCACTTGTATATTGAATGTTGGTGCAAGGTATGTGTGGGAGAGATTGGGAACCAGATAGATAACTTTAGAAAGGAGATTGACCCAAAAGCCAGGATATTACAGTAACAAGGTTGGGGGGCGATAATCTAGGGAGATGGTATGAACCTCAAAGGAATGCTTGATAATTTATGTCGGCAGAAGAAGGATCTCAGATTGGCAATTAGGAGAGCAGGATTCACACTCAGTCTTCATCTCTGTGCTGGGGATTCTGACAGAAGGAACAGTGAAAACTGGGAAAAGGTGGCCCAAGAATAGGAATAAGTGGATTCATTAACTATAGAATCAAGAGGTCCCCAGGGCACAGTGAGAAGAGATAGGAGGATTTGGGCCATGAGAGGCATAGAATTGATAGTAGGAAGGAAATAGAGAAAGAATTTTCATCTCAGCAAACAGCATTTCTGAATCATGGAGATAATTTATTCTATGATAATTAAGGTTTATGTATTATAGTGAAGTCTTAAAGCTCCCAGTGAGCAGTAATGGATGAGATTGATGAAATTTCACAATTTCAGGAGGCATAACTGGTATCTTACCCCAGTATGCCCACATTATAATAGAATCTCTATCCAGTAAGAAAAGTTTAGTTTTTTTTTTTAAGATTGTAAATGCATAGCTAAAAATAGAAGAAAATACTTTTTTTTTTTTTAGCATATATATAGTATTTTAACACTATAATGAATATTTATGTCTGGAACTATAGATTCATAATACATCAGAGACAATATGCCAAATATGCTAGCATTAAAACATTGAGGCTTATATTTTGTCTTGAAATTGTCATCTTTTCACTTGTCAGCAGTATGGTTCAGATTCAAATAATACATAGTGTTAAAAATATTTTTTTATTTGCATGAACTTTTGGAATTCATTGTAATAAAATTTTCCATTTATCCGGTGCCCACCTTAATGTGGCTAAGTCTTCTTCATTATATGAGGCACCAAATACATTATTTACTATTTACTATAAAACTTGATTTGTGATGAGATAGATCTATCTTGCTCTATAGACTAACTGCAGCCAAAGAGACATTATGATTTTAGTTTAATGATATGCTGTCTTTTACATATGAAGATTATCATCAATATTCAGTACTAATATTTTAGTTTATTTTGGTGGAGATTTTTTTTTTAAAAAATTTTTTAATCTTTGCTGACTTCAGTCTATGTTATCAGTTACCTGCTGAAAATCTCCACCTGAAGGTCCCATGAACATTTCAAAGAATATATCCAAAAACAGCTTAAATATTGTTCCTACAAAACCAAATCTCCTTCAGGCTTGAGTATTTCTATTCAAATGATACCACCATGCTTCCTGTAATTTAGTCTCACAACTTTACAGTCAAACTTAATTCTTCCTTCTTTCAAACCCCATATCCAATCAGTTACCAAGTCTTGTCAGTTTTCTCTCTTTAGAGTAACATCTTTAGTTCCTGTTCTCTTTCTCCAGGCATTCAGTACCTTATCACCTTTCATCTCAACTGTTGCAATAGCCCTCTAAATTAGTCTTCCCTTTTCATTCATGTTCACTATGCAAACCATATCAGATCTAACTTCCTAAAACATAGATATCTCTGTGACATCCTTTATTCAAAAAATCTTCAAGGTCTTTACTGTCTTTAGGTTAAAATACAAAATCGTCAGCCTAAAGTCCTAAACAACTGACTTCCACTTCCCTTTCCAGTCTTATTTCATATTAATCTCATTGTTGTACTTATATAGTCAATGGACTAGCAATTCCTTGTTTATCACATTACATCTTCTAACTGTGTGTCGTTCCATAAATGATTCCTCTGTGTCTCAGAAGTGCTAGATCCTCACTTTTACCTCACAGATAAGCTAAATACCACAGCTCAGGTGCCATCTCCTGCATAAGGCATTTCCTATTTTCTCAGTTACTAGTACACTTCTCTTAAAGTTACTCTCTTTTATTTCTTTATGGATTTCTTTGATTTTGTTTTTTGGGTTTTTTGGGGGGGGTGTTTTTTTTGTATTCGCTTATTTTTGTACATAAATGTATTTCACATGCACATACACAGTAAAATTCAAACCTCTTGAGGGAAGGGATTGTTTTGTTTTTGTCTTTATATCTTTTGCACTTGCTGTGGTAGTCACCTAATCTGTTGAATTGAATTGAATTCCTGTATATCAATATCCTTTTAACAACAGTCCAAGTACTGAGCCAAGTAGCTTTTTTTTTTATCTTTGGATTATGTTGTACTTCGTAAAGATGATTTTATTTTGCTTATTAGTAATATTGATTTTTACAAAAGGGGAATGGTTATATTGTTATATATACAAATGTACCTTCCCCAGAATCCCCTTTTCCCCAGTGAAAATTAAGTAAGAAAGCTATGTAAGTGTAAGTAGAATGAATAATATGTATTTGAAAATGAATATGATATTAAATCAAAAGAGAATTAATTTTAAACACTACTCACTGAACTTGGCTTAATAGTATTATGGTTTCATGTAAGCTTTCACCTTTCTGAATTATTCACAAATAGTATAATAAATTGTTCTGGGAAACCATAATGTCATTCCAGTGTGACCATGAGGCAGATTCCATAGATTAAGGTAAGTAACCCACAGGGATGTCTCTGCCACAGATTTTGAGTGAGTGGATTGTTGACATGCCATTGTTATGACATGCCATAGGTTTTTTATAGTTCTTTAGTCTATGAAATAGTACGTTGTGGTAAAACCTGATTTGTTTAGTATTATACTTTTTATATATTAGTGAATCTTTGAGGGAAACTAGCTTCTGAATACTGCCTCAAAGCACTTTTGAAAATATAATTTTGATTTTTTTCTCCCTTTTCCCTGACTTATTGGTTGTGTATTGTTGGGACTTAATTAACTTGCCTGTATAAAGACTAAAGTACACATGTCTTTAATGTTTCTTGTCCCAGCAACTATCCTCTTCAAAGCTTTTATTGGTCTGTTTGCTATGCCTTTCAAATGGGAATTTTGAGAGGCAGTCTAGCTGTCCTTGGAGCCTGCAAGAATTGGATTCAGATCCTGCCTCAGGCAAATGCCAATTATGAGACCATGGATAATTTACTTAACCTTTCAGTGAGCTGGGCAACTCTCTAAGAACTGTTAAAAGATGAGTTTATTATTGATCATGGTTCCCACACCAGAAGTTCCTACAAAAACAGGCCCCAACAGTAACAACAAAAGATCTCCAAGTCTTCAAAAAAAACCAGTATCTTAGTCTCAGTGGATATTTCAAAGATTTTTAATTATGTGGGAATTGGGACCAATACCTAATAAGCTAAATACTCTTTTTAAATAATGATGTCAGTTTAAAATAATCTATCAGTTTGGGGGAAAAGAAGCGCTAACAGTAATTAGACAAATCTACCATAGCAATATAGAGTGATGGCTTCAACAAGAACTAATAGCATCAGGTCATCATCATGGACTATTTCAACTTGGATCATGAGACATTGAGATCTAGTGTCTGCTACTTAATTTTTCTTTTTTTAATATTTCTCTAAACTTTGTAGCATAGATAGCTTCTGTCTTATCTCTGTAGTTAGGCCTTTATTAATATCCTGACCTTGAATCAAACTAGCAAATTCTGGAAGCAGCCAGTTCAATTTGGAAAGATTGAGCCACTGAAATTCATGATCTAGTAATATTCACTGCACAGGCAGCCCTAAAAGGAATTAAGTTTATAGTTAGAGGACTTGAGTCTGTAATTGCTTTCTCCATGGAAGACTTCTTTTTCCCTTTATATTCTTTGATCATAGGGTTTTTAGGGGAGGTGGAACAATTGATGCTTGTTCAAAAAAAATAATGCTGAAGATAAACAATAGTCTGATTTCTAAAAATTGTTAAGTACTATACTGTAGTTAGTATATAAAAGTGACATTGACCCCATCAGGGAGAACATGTAATTTGAATTGTTTATCAGTATGTGTTGATAGGTTATACTAAGCCAGTTACTCTTTTATCCATTCTTGGCATCAATAACATACTTGGAGAGACAGCTAACTAGAGATAGGAATGTAAATTTTAATTATATGAGTAAACCCCACTAAAGAGTTTGATTGGAGAAGATGAGTGCCATCTCCTTACTCTTATATAAAAAAGATTTTGGTTTTGGTACTGCAACTATTATTCTTTTTACTTAATTTGAGTATCAGCAAAATGTAACAAGTATTTTTTAAGATAATCTGCCAACTTTATTTTACTTCTAGTTCTGCCATAATGCTAATCCTTTGGAAATAAAAACATTCTTTTTCTACTATATTTCTTAGCTAACAGCAAATAGATTTTTTTTTCCTACAATGCCATAATTTGGGGGTTTATGGTGAATAAAGAAGGTGGTTCATTGTATTTCTTATGTGTAAAATGCATACTGTAGTGTATCCAGCAGGGAGATTATCTTTGAGAGATATGAGATATTTATAGAACAGCTTAAGTCTATGTTTGCAAATTAGGACAGGGTGCTCCCAAAGTAGTTAGTGGGACTTGACTGGTCTTTTATTTGTACTTTATATTTATAGCTTTCTGGTAGAAATAATCTAGTGAATATTATTTTAATTATATCTCCCCACCCCCAAAAAAACTTGCTTTTAAATATTGGGACCTTTCTGGACAAAGGGAAAAGTAGAGAATTAACTATAATGTTAAATTCTAGTGAGCTATATTAGCATGATAATTTAAATTTCTTAGTGGCACAGAATAATAATGTAGCTGTTTTGAAATAGGCATATTTTTTAATTTTTTTTTCAGAGGAATAGCAATAGCCTTGAAGTTCTATTCCTAATAATTTAAAATTTATCTTGTAGCTGAAAGAAAAATCAGTTGATGCTGTCCAACTTTCCATCTCTAGTATGGAGGTAACACTACCCACTTGCAAAGCTATTAAGTATTCATTTTTTATTCTAGTACCTCAGCAATCCTTTGGAAACATTATAAGGGTCTGGTTATATAGGTCAGGTAAATTCCAGCTAGCTAACATTTATATAGCACTTTAAAGTTTGCAAAACACTTTACAAATATTTTATCCTCACAGTAACCCTAAGAAATACAAGAGCTCTTTCCCTCATTTTCCAGAGAAGGAAATTAAGGCAAGACAAATGATTTGTCTAGAATCTAGGAATTTTTCAAGCCAGATTATGTGATTTATAATGGCATCATCTATTAGTAACTTTTGTTAACACATTCTATTGAGTAACTAATTTCTAGGAAAATAAGAGAAATTCATGTGATCCAAGGAAAAGTTAGAAAATGCTATCATCATAAAAAGCATAAAATCAGGAAAGTGCCATCAAAGCAATACCACTTTAGAATTCTCTGCATGCGAACACCTTAAATCCTTTTCTTGCCCAAAATTCCCTCATGGGATTTTTTGTTTTTCCATGGAAACAGATTTCTTGATCTTATGTTGAAAAAACAAGTTTCACTTCATAAAAATATAGTTTGTAACCAGATTTGCTAGAATATTTCTCTTCCTTAAAGAATAAATCCTATGTTTTTCAGTTGGAATTGTATATTATGCTTAAAATGAGGAAGCAGTCTCTAACAGTTTTAGGTATGTGTATATATAAATTTGAGAATTTGTACTGCATTTTTGTTTTTTAACCTTATGTTTTTTTTTTTTTTTAAAGAATGTTGAAAGCCTTTTTACAAAAGTCAGTATCACAACAGTATTTGTTTTTGTTTTTTAATATGCTTGGGCTTTGGATGAAGATAGCACAGGACAGGAGAGTTTATGAAAGCAATTGATTCCTTCTGCTACTATGTAATAAGCAGGCAAGAGTTGGCTCTTTCCTGTTGAAATCCTCTACCTATACCAGCCAAATCTACCATCTGCCCTGGTGGCAGAGAGAATCGTTTCCCAAATTCTGTTCAATAGACTCCAGGTATTCTATGATTTGAATTAGGGATTCTGTGAGATTATTCCTCTAAAATATTTAATAATAAATATGTATCAAGTTTTCATTTAGAAGCAATTTTCCAATTTTGCCTCCAGATTTTCTTGATGTTCTTCCTTTATCACTTAAGTATCCAGTGCCCCTTCATCTCTCAAGATAGAATTTGAGTTTCATAAGTATATTTCAAGCTCCAAGTTGTTCGTTGTTCATATTAGATTGTACCCTACTGTATGCACATACATGGTATAATTCACACAGAAATAATCCTGCCTAGCTGTAGAGCTAGATACTTCGTCTTGCTCTACTTCACTGGATCCTCAGGTTCCCTGTACCACCAAGCCTCTCTCATTTCTCTGGATCTCAGATTTCTAATCCATGCAGTGTGATAAAAGATCCTCCTCCCCCAGTCTGGTGTGAGAAATGAGTGCAAATGTGATGTAAGATCTTCATGTGTAAGCCGCTGCGGACATTCAAAACACAATCACTGTGTTATCAGCAAAACATCTGAGTATCCTAACTACTAACAGATGGGGTCACACCATAGACTTTGCCACTCATAAATTGTCACTTAGATAATTTTGAACTCAGAAATTTTACCACTCTTCCCCATTATATAATCTTATATCTCCTGTTCTTTATCTATAACAGTCTCATATCTAACCATTGTCTCTCCATTTTTATTCTAGACCATCATCCCTGCTCTGTCCTTTGTTCAGTCTGAACCCTGTTCAACTATATATCAGCCATACATGATTCTTTTTAGTCCTTTATCCTACCACTCTGATTTTAAAATCTAGGTCACATTCCCCGTCCATCTTCCTTCTTCCTTTCTATTCCCACGCTACTAACGCAGCTGGAGGAAATCCCAGCACCTTACCCTTACAAGTTCATGTGATTTCAGTTGGCCTGTACTACTGAATAGTAAACCTTTATCTGTAAATTTCTTGGGTTGGCTCTCCTTTCACCAGTTGCAAAACTTCTCCTTGCTCCAGCCCCTAACACCTAAGCTTCCCCCTTCAGAGATTCCCTTTCTCCTGCTATCCTGATAAAATAGAAGCTATCAGTTGCACTTTATTCTTCCCTGTGCTATGCCATTAAACCCTTCTGAATGTTTACTCATCCTTTTCTTGTTCAAGAAGAAGGGAGTCCTTGACAAGACCTCAATCCCATCCCCTCCAGGATCCTTCCATCTCTGTCATTTTCAGTGTCTCTACTTCTTTCCCTGTTGCCTATAAATTGCTCATATATGCCCCACTGTTTATGGGGTAGGGGGAGATCACTTGATCCTACCATCCTCTCAAGCTATAGTGGTATTTGAGTTGAATTTTAAAGGAGAGAAAATATTTTAGGAATTGGGAACAGGATGAGGCCAAAGGCATAGAGGTAGGAAAATCCAGGAAATGTTTGAAGGATAAAAGTCCAGTTTGGCCAGAAAAATGGAGCATATGAAGGATTGTAACATGGAAAGGCTAATAGTAGAGTGATATCTGGTTGTGTTGGGCATTGAGTGCCAGGTAAATGAGTTTGATCCCAGCTGGCGTGGTGGTTCACACTTAGATTCTCACCTACTATGGAGGCTTAGATAAGTACATCGTGTGGGCTCAAGAGTTAAGCCAATATAGTCTATGCCAATTTGGCATCTTCACCAAGTTTGACATTGATATGGTAAGTCTCTAGGAGAGGAAGCCATCAGGTTACAGGTAGCAAATTGACCAAGTTCACTACAGGTCAAAACACCCTTAGAGATCAGTAATGGAATGGGGCCCATAAGTAGCCATTTCCATCCTGAGCTAGTTAGGGACCCCATATAGAAAAAATGATCCACTATGTTTTTTTATCATTTGGGATTTATAAGTACTGCTTTTGATAGGAAGAAAAGACTATTATGTTTCCTTTTAACTTTTAGCTATAGGTTGCTTGAAATCTAATAAATTTAAATGACAGCTTGAAAAATTAGATACTTTTAATAAAAACTTTGTAAGTGAATGAAGCAATAGTTGTACTTAAAGATGTCACTTAGTTACAAATATCTAATATGTTGTTGAGACTTATTTCACAAAAGATTTTTTTACTTTTGCAAATCTATTGGTAACAGTTCCATGGCTCAGTGCAATTGATGTATTTTTTAAAGTGGGAATTACACAGACTTGGAATAGAAGATGCCATCCACATCCTGAAAGAGAATGGAGAAAAAATGCTCTAAAAACTTATTATTTTCATCTTTTTTATTTATTTGATTTTCCTTTCACAACATGACCATTGTGGAAATATTTGAAATGATTGTACATGTATAACCTATATCATATTGTTTAGTATCTTGGGGAAGGAGGAGAGATAAAGGAGGGAAAAAAGTTGCAACTCAATCTTACAAAAATGAATCTTGAAAGCTATCTTTACATGTTACTGAAAAAATAAGATACCATTGAAATTTTTGTTAAATGTGGCTAGGTTTTAAAAAAAGGATTATGTTGGACTGCATTTCTAAAGTTCAGTCAATATTGGTGGGAATCAAAGTTCTATTAACACTGGTTTAAAATTTGGGCTCTCATGCAATTTGGACACATTCACATTAAGCTGTAGAAATATCAGTGAAGAATAAATTGGGGTTTTTGCTTTGTTAGAAGTGATCAAATTTATTTTTAAAAAGGTCATGTAAAAGGAAATCTCTGAACAATTGTGACAGCATAAAGTTGCATAGAACTAGAGCATAAGGTATTTGCATATTTTATAACACATTTGTTTTCTTGTGCCAAAGTACTTCACTTTAAGGGAATTTAAGCTAAAAACATTTTTCTAATGAAAATAGAAAAAAATGAAGCATAATTATTTTAATAAGATTTCTTCAGAAACTAGTTAATGTGGTTATTAGTTTTGAAAAACTGACTATTTGTCAAAGCAAATAAACAGGCAGTTTTCAGACAAGCTATCTATAGTCATATAAAAAAATGTCTTAAATCACTTATACAAATTAAAACAATTATGAGTACTTATTTATACTTATCAGATTGGCTAACATAACAAAAAAGGAAACCAATAAATGTTAGAAGGAATGTGGGCAAACTGGAACACTACTTTACTATTGGTGGAGACATGAACCAATCAATTCAGCCATTCTGGAGAGCAATTTGGAATTATGCCCAAAGTACTATAAAATTATGCATTCCTTTTGATCTAGCAGTATCACTACTGGGACCATATCCCAAGAGATCAGAAGAGAGGGGAAAGGACCCACATATGCAAAAATATTTCTGTCAGCCCTTTGTGTGGTGGCTAAGAATTGGAAATTGAGGGGATGCCCATTAATTAGGGAGTGGCTGAACAAGTTGTGATATATGATTGTAATAGAATGTCATTGTGCTGTAAGAAATGATAAGCAGGATGTTTTCAGAAAAACCTGGGGAAGACTTACATGAACTAATGCAGAATGAAGCAAGCAGAACCAGGAGACTATTGATGTACACAGTAATAGCAATATTGTACAATGAACAACTGTAAATGACTTGGCTATTTTCAGCAATACAATGGTCTAAGACTGCCCTAAAGGACTCATGATGAAAAATACTGTTCACCTTAAGAGAAAAGATTAATGATGTCTGAAAACAAACCAAAGCAAACTAATTTTTCCTTTTTTTCTTGTTTTTAGTGTATTTTCTCCCTCAAAATGATTAATATGGGAAGTATTTTATATGATTGCCCTTCTGTAACCTATAACAGATTGCTTACTATTCCAGAGAACAGAAGGAGGACAAGGAAGGATAGAATTTAGAACTCAAAACTTTTTTTAATGTCAGAAGTTGTTTTTATATGTAATTGGGTTTAAAAAATGCATAATAAGTCGAAAAATTGGATACTCAGTGCACAATCCTCAAAATTATCAGTCCAAGAAGATATTGACTGCATTTATGAAAAAGCTAAAGCTATGGACAACAAATTTATCTTTAAAAATTTTAATATGTTTCAGTTAAGTGGAAGACATGACTATATAATATTCAGAGGCAATTATTATTTTAAATATGTAGGTATTTCTAAATATAAATGGATAAGGAACTTCCAATAAATAGATATTTCAACATTACTGAAATTATTGATTTTAATAAATATCTCTTTATTGTATGTTTCTGTTTGTCAAATTATTTTTATAAAATTGTGTTAAGTTCTTGATTTTATTTGAATAAAATGTTACCTAAGAAAATTATTGTGTGAAATTGTTTTATGAAAAATGTAATGGCATCATTTTTTCTTTAAAAAATTTTTGTTTTATATAAATTTCCCCAAATAAAATTTTTTTTAAGTTTTTATAATGCAGACTCAAGTTGACAATGAACATATTTTTTCCATAGGTACAAGTAGCAGTGGTTACAATTCTTCAGTGGTTGGGTTTTGGAAGGGGTTTTTTGGGGGAGAAGGGGTTCTAAAAAAATGAGACATCACTGCATTGGATTATAAATCAGTGATATTGTAAGGTATCCTGAGGTGGTTGCAGTTCTTTATAAATATTGCTTTAATTGAGTATGCTGTTTGTAGTGATTCTGGTTTTAAAAAAAAAAAAAAAGTAGGGGTTTTTTTGGATAGAGTTCTATTTCCTTTGTTGCTGTTAAACACAATTTAATAACTAATCACCAAACTCAGATTCGTTTTTCAACCCTCTTTCTGTTTTATCTCTGCAATCTTTAATATGTAGATTATCTTTCCTTCTTCCCCAAATTATTCTTTGACTTCTATGAAACTACCTGATTCTGATACTTGTCTTATCTCTCTTGTCTTCTTCAGTTTTCAGTCACCAAGCCCCATTTATTCTTCTTCACAGTAATCTTTTATATCCATTCTTTTACACTCCAGTTCCTTAATTCGTGCAATAAGAGTCCTCACTCATGTTTTCTAATAGTTCTCTTTTCTAATCCATCATAGACATAATTGCCAGACTGATCTAAAAACTCATTTTGATCATCCCATTCCCTTTGCTTTCTCAGTGTACAAAATAAAGTCCTTGCAGACTGCTTGAAGCATCCCACTTCTGTCCCAAGGCAAGATTTTGAAATACCCAACTGGTCTATTTAATGGCCCCCATATACATTTTTATTATCTCTCTCCCCATACCTTTGCTCACATAACTTTATCACTCTTCATCTAGTATATTTTCCTAGAATAGGAATGTCTTACAAACTTCAAATTTACAAAAATAACAGCAGATATCATAGTTAAGACTGATCTGTATTTTCACTGAGATTGAATATGCACTATAGTGGCAGCCTCACTATTCTAATGTTATCAACAAGCATTTAAGTACTTTAACGTATGCCAAATATTGGACATTTTATAAATGTCTAGTCATAGTAACTTCTCTTTAACACTAAATTTTTATTTAAATAATGCTTTTCTCCAGTATTAAACTTTATTAAAATTTAACTTAATGGTAGTTCTTGAAGAGAAATAAGAAAGTGGGATCATTTATCTGTAGATAAGTACAATAAGAAATACCAATTTTAATAGGAAAACCTGAGTATTAGTTGAGAATTTATAGGATACTCAAAACAGATGATCTTACTGACAGTTTGTGCCCTTTTGTATCATTTTGATTTCTTTTGATTGTAGAATTGATCTACTAAAACGAACTTTTCTACAACTTTTTCTAATGTTTTTTGCTTTTTATTAAGCTACATATCCTTTTGCTAGATGAAAAAGGATTAGCATGAATTTACAAATAAGTGTCTTTTGTTAATGAAGCATTGAGTTGCATTTTATTAGAAATTAAATGATTATGATGGGATTTTTTTTCCCTCTTCAGTACTGGATGAATGAATACACCTCATCCATTGGAATTGGAGTTTTCCATTCAGGAATAGAAGTGTATGGTAGAGGTATGTATACATAGTCTCTTTAAATCTACTTCATAAAGATATGTGATTCTTAAGGAATTTTTTATTAGTTGAGATTTGGGGTGCTTCCTTATTAAATAGTTGTTGTTCTGGCTTCTGTGGTTCAGAAAATTAACCAAAAAACCCCTCAATAGTCATTTCCCAACTTGTAAATTACTTTCCAGTAGGGCTTAATTCTTTGGGAAAGGAGGGGTGGAAATCACCTAAGCAATATAATTGTGATAGAATATGCATTCCTTTAGCTCGAGTCTGTTGTCATCTCTTTAAAAGTCTCAACCTGTCATCTCATCAGTGTGAAGATTAGTTAGGGTACATATTCTCTACCAGGAAAGCCAATTTGGAACTTAAATGATCTTAGCTGTCTGGGGCACTAAGAGATTAAATGAGTCACATATCTCTTATGTGGTAGAAATAGGGCTTGAACTGGAGGCTTCTTGACCATTCATCTATCATATCATGCTACCTTTCTGTTAAATATATATCAGATTAATAAGAGGAAAAGTAAATAAGACTGAATGAAGAAAAAATTGTGGTGAGAACTTTAGAGATAGTGATTGAAAAATTATATTATTTCAGATTTAGTTCATTGTATTGTTCAGTATTACATCTATTATTAAGATGTCATCTGCCTCTTGTTTAAAAGTTATATTTGGTTTTATGTATGTTGATTATGATGATGCATATGTATACTTCACTTTTGGTACTTCATCTTTTGACTTCAGATGGGTTTATTGCAATTAATTCAATGCTATCCAGAGTTATCCATACTGACTGCATATAAGGTACAAAATATGAGTACAAAATAGGTTCATTTGCTTTTATGAGTACAAAATAGGTTCATTTGCTTTTATGTGTTAGCATCATTAATAAAGACTTACTTTCGTATCTTTATGATTCCAAAGTGCTTTGTTTCTATCCTATTATTTCTCATCACTATTCATTAATCCTTGTTTTAGATATTAGGGTGTAAAGTGTAATTTATTGAAGACCATTCTTTAAGGCTTTTCTACTTAATAAACTGCCTCCCTCTTGCAGTCCTCAAAAAATGTGATGTTTTTTGCAAAAAATGCCAATGCCGTTAGACATGGCTGAAGATGGTTTTCTCTTTTACTAGTGACTTTGATGGCTTTTGTCTAAATTGTGATTATTAGTGAGATCCCCTTCATTCTGAAAAGAAAAGAAGGCAGAGGTATCCAATTATTGCTACTTTTGATATAATAATTTTGGAATGTTTTTGTATTACTCAAAAAAGATGATATAAATTTAGAATCTGTTCTGTTTCTTAGAAGTAAGTATTAAAGAGATTAATTTTTCAGTAAAATAATAAATTTACCTCTGCTTTTTGTTTCTTTACTACTGTCTAGTAAAAATTTAAGTCTCCAAATATTTTTCTATGTCTGCCTTCTGTACTAGTAATGTTTGTAGTAGTAAATTATTGAATTTAAATTTTTCAGCACCAAACCACATTTTTATGTGAAATTCTTATCCAAAGAGAAATTGAGGAACTTAAAGCAGAAGCTTAAGTATCCCTTGTTCCTGGAAAAGGGAGCGCAAAGATATTAAGAATGAAAAAGTTAATTTAGCAACAGTATGATTCAGTGGAAAGAGCCCTGGATGTTGGAGTCAAACCATGACTTTTATGTATAACTCCATATTGCTATTTACCTGTGCAATTTTGGGCAAGGCATTTCATTACAGAGACTCAGTTTCCTCACCTGCCATCTTGAAACTGAATGCTATGTCTAATGTCATTTCTAGATTTGAGTCTCTGATCCTGCGAACTATTTTGCCACTTATTTTTCATTATTCTATGAGTTTTTTTAAAGTACATTAGCCTAAACTTGTCATTTTAAGCTTAAAAGTTACTTTGGAAATCACATGTCGTGCCTGAGGTCACACTGTAATATCTGAGAGAGATCTTAGGAGTGAAGCTGGAATTTTGTTAGATCTTCATTTTATGGAATTCCTCTCTATTATCATGCTAGATAAAAGTTCATTGAGTCTGAAGAAATGCTTTCAGCTATAGAAATGCCTGCCAACAGTTTTTGACCAATAAACCTGAGTAACTATAGCCCTTTAATAGCTTGGGGGAGGAATGCCAGAGAATTACTGTTAATAAAAAAAAATCTACATTCATTGAGTATTCATTCAACTCATTCTTCCATGACTACAATAACCAATAACAAAAGAGTTTCATTTGAGATGCTTTCATTTTTCATAATCTCAGATCCTTTGCATTTAATAAACGCCAATAGTAAAGAAATTTCAGCATCCTGGTTGACTTAAATTTTAACTTTGTGGAAAAATACTAAAAATGATGAGTTTTCTCTTTTCAGAATTTGCTTATGGTGGTCATCCTTACCCCTTTTCTGGAATATTTGAAATTTCCCCAGGAAATGCTTCTGAACTAGGAGAAACATTTAAATTTAAGTAAGTAGGGAGGATAATTTTATTATGTGTCATACATAGCTGCCAGAACTTACCTTATTTGCAAACAATATAAAATATGTCTATAAGCTTGCTTACTTCTAGTGCTTCTTTAATGTTGTTTTTATCTTTGTACATTTTATAAATTAAATTGATTGAAATTATTGCATAGAGATGAAATTGAGCCAGTGTGATTTGAAATAATTCAACATTTATTATTTAGTACTTTTATTTGGCTTTTAAACATTGTTCTACCTGGTTTTAAATTGTTAACCTTTGGTACTTTTCTGAAGGCTAAAGGATATCAAATGTGATTAACTTTTTTTGGTGTGAGTTACCAGTATTGAAAGTTTTCTCTTTTTCCTAATGAAAGAGAAGCAATATAGAAATTTAGCATAATTAGACATATTGAAATCCATTGATGAGATAATGTTTGTATTGATTGTAATAAACTAAAATTTGTTGTGCATATCTTTAGACCTAATCTATCTCAGAATCTTTGAAACTAAATGATTATTTTTCAGCTTCTAAATAAGATTTATATTTAAATTATTAAACCTCAACATATTACATTCAAAATGTAAAATTATTTAACCAATGGTAATGAAACTTGTGAAATGAAGGTTTAAAGTAAAAGTGTAAGGTTACGATAGATTTATAGTTCTTTTGCACTAAGCCCAAAATACCAATTGAGCTATCTTGATGGCAGAACATTCGCATGCTGTTCTAAATTTATAACTTGGAATATACCATCTTAGCAAGACAACCTTATAGCAGCTAAACTCCCCTTTGATATCCTTTTGAATCTGTTGTAATTCAGATTCTGCTTTCTAGAATCTACTTTGAATTTTTTGATATTTTATTGTTTTAGCCTTTGCATGTCTTTGCCAGAACAATTATAAATAAATTAAATGTATTACTGCAAAGATAATATAATCAATCTCCTAATGGTAAGGGTAGTTAATCAAGATTTTGTTTGTTTTCTTTATTTACTATAGCTACCACCTGTATAGATCTGGCGCCTAATAATGGAACGCTTATTAAAATAGCTGGAGAGTAATGTCAAGTAGGTTTCATCAGAAACATTTAGTTTCTTTACTTAGCATAAATATCATTACGGTGGATCTAGGACTCTTAACAGTAGAATGCTATTGATATAAGAAAAGAAAATACTTAATTTTGTTTTTGTACAAATCAGAATTAATGTACCTTAAAACCATGTATTTTAAATTCAAATCTAAGATAATTAGAATGGGAAAGAAATCTTATTTTTCTGGTTGTCTTATACTAATAGTTCCTTTTCTTATATTAATCAAAATATTCTAAGACTACCAGATTATAAATACAAGCCTATAAATACCTAAAATACTATGTACTTATATTTTTTCCTTTTGTTTTAGAGAAGCTGTTGTTTTGGGAAGCACTGACTTCCTAGAAAATGATTTAGAAAAGATTGTAGAAGAATTGGGGAAAGAGTACAGAGGCAATGCTTATCATTTGATGCATAAAAACTGCAATCACTTTTCTTCAGCTTTATCAGAGGTAAATGAAATTGTATCCAAAAGGGCTTCCAAACAGACAATGCTATTTAGTATTTGTTTCTTGTTTCATTAATTACATCTTCGCTGTTTAATTTTTCTACTCTTACTTTATGTAAAGGCAATATGATAACAGAACTTATGCGATTTGTTTAGGGTCACACAATTAATATGAGACCAGAGATTATGACAAGGCTTCCCCACATGATCCAGTGCCATTTCTACTTTGCTTCCTCCCTCATTCTGGTCTTTTTGTATTTCTCCCCAAAACAATGAAATCTCCCAAATCAAATTTATTAAATTCCTGTTCTGTGCAAGCTTATGCTGCCCTTGTGTAATCTTGCAATGTCATTGTAATTCAGGAGGCAAAAAGTCATGCTTCCATGGCCTCCCAAAAAAAAAAAAAAGTCTTTAAAGTCCTCATTGCATGAGCTTTCCCTACAACTTGACTGACTAGTTAAAGAATGCTCCCCAAAATGGGCTGGATTGTATGGAATTGGAGGAGTGATTATTGGGATCCTGATTGATAATAGGCTTATGTTCCTGAAGTCAGAACAAACAAATTCTTGTAGGACTGAAATATTTAATTACAATTTAAAGGGAGGCACTTTTAAATAGAATGGAAAGTGTGCTGGATTTGAATTCTATAAATGTGTTAGAATTTTAACTCCTTGCTTCACTTCTTAATATCTTTTGTGGCCTTGGGCAAGTAACTGACTTCTCCCAGCCTCAGTTGCTCATCTCTGTAAAATGACAGGATTACATAAGAACCTCTACGAATACAGTGCATTTCTGATGCCTCTTCCATATCTCTACTTAGTCCATTTTAAGACATTTGCTACTTCACTGTTCCTTGCTTTTAAGATAATTTTTAAATTCTCTTTTTAAAAATGTTATTCCTTGTTTATCAAATTGCTTCACTGGTGGCAAGAAGAGTCATTGCTCATTGTATTCTTGTACTCTTCCCCTAGTCTTCTAGGGATATTAAAATAATGACTCTTGTTACACCCACAATGTCATTCCATATGGTTCATATAATTTAGGTGAATCATCATTTAGTTATCTCGCCTTCAGATTCTTAGTCAGATAGTTCACCATTTCCTTGATTAGCACCACATCTAAAATTAACTATCTCTTATAAAGGTTCTCTGCTGCTGCTTAATCCAGAAAAAAAATTTTTTTCAAAGTGTTTTCAGAGAGAATAATTTTTCACATTTAACATTTTCCATATGAGAAAACTAAGACTTTGAAAGATAAGTGATTTGCTTGTGATCATATGGCTAATAAGTATCTCAGGTAGGACTCCAAACTAGTTCACCCAACTGCCCCATCCAGCCCTTTATCACTATACCAGCTCGCCTCTCAAGTAGATATCTCATTGGAAGAATATTGTAAAATTAAACTCCTTTCAAATTGTGTAACAATACTCCTCTCTTATACAAGGGGAATCTATACGTGCAGTGACAGATATGAGATAATCATGCAGGCATTCAGAATTCATATACCTTCAGAAGCCTGTTTAAAATTTTATCTATGAAATCAAAAACTGGAAAATAGGACCTTAGAAATAATGTAGCCCAACATTGGCATTTGTTTGACAGATGTGAAGACCTAAGAAACAACATGGCCTAATTGCTTGCTCCAGATCAAAAAAGGCCAAAGCTAAAAATACAGGGCTTCTAACTTTTAGTCTAGTCCCATTGCTCTTTCTCTTGCACCATGCTGCTTAGGGGTCTTAGGATTGCTATGTTATAAACGTGGGCCCCAGAAACCACTTCAGCATTTTCAAAGGGATAGAGCCCAAGAGACAATTTGGATTTTTTGTTGTGCTCTACAGTTGAACATATCTGGCCAAGACTTGAACTTTAGTTTAGTGTTTAAATCCCAAACTTAGCATACAGCAAATATTTTCACATAAGAAATAGAATAAAAAAGGAAAATTATGTATGAAATTGCAAATCTTTAAACTGTAATAAATTAGACATGTTACTTTTAAGGCTATCTTTTTTGTGATACAGGCCTCTCTTTTTCCATGCATTTTTAAATGTTTTAGTGAACCTCCTTTTTTGTTGTTGTTTTTTTTTGGGGGGAGGAGGGGGGCGTTGTTAGCCAACGAGAGGGCTGTATCACCTTATCTATCCCTTATCCGTCCTACCAACTCCTTTACCCCTAGTGCAGGGAGGGAGGGGGAAAAAAAAGCTCTTAGAACAAATGCATAGCCTAACAAAACAGATTCCAACATTGGCCATTTCAAAAAATATGTTTTATTCTGTATCTTGAATCTGTCACCTCTCAATAAGTAATTAAGTACTCGGTAAATAGGCTTCATCATCAGTCTTTATGGAATCATAGTCATTGCATTTATCAGAGTTCTTAAGTTAGGCATTTTTATTGACTAAATTGCATTTATTGCATGAAATTGTTTTTATTGACTAAATTGCAAGTGTTTGAAATAAAGTCACAAGACTTCTTGGTCATTATTTTCTCTCGTGAGAGGTAATTGTTTTTCCAGGCGCTTCCGTTTGGCTCCTCCCTGACCAGCTGGTATCTTCTCAGAAACAAACTTCATTGGAGCTACCTCACCCCATTTCTGCCATTTTCCACCTTTGCTTTCCTTATTTCTTTGCCTTTCCGATACTGCCTCAAGATTGACAATAACAAATAGTTTACATTTCATCGTATTTAACCAAAACCACTTCCAGCAGTGGCTCTGTGGAGTACCCAAAGTGAGGTCACACATCCCAAAGCTGAGCTTTTTGACTCCAACTGCATTTGGGTTCCTGAGATTCAGGCTGTGGGCCACAGGGCCTCCACTCTCCTCCTTCATTCCTCCCATTCTGGCTGATTAAGAAAACTATCTACTTCAAACCTGTTTCCCTAGCTCCTAAATAAATAAATCTAGAGAATTTAAGAACTCTGATCTCCCCTAATCTTAGAAATTTTTTCTGTATATATTTTGCATTTAATAATTTCTGCTTATGTTGTTCCCCCAAAATTCCAAAACTTTGAGAGAAGGAACTCTCTTGTTTTGGTGTCAATTTCTGCAGCCCAGACCTTGATGTGTAGGAGTTTTTTAATAAATGTTAATTGAATTCACTTCCAAATCCAAGTCTCATTCTGTCTGTCTTCTTTAAAATGGAATTGTAACCATTCTGAGACATCAGCCATCAACAAGCATTAAGTGCTTCCTATGTTCCAGGCTCTCTGTGTGCTAGGCAGTGGAGGTATAGATAGTGATAACTAACTTCTGTGGAGGTTACAGAGATTTTCCTTTCTGGTTCTCACAACAGCCTGTGTGGCAAGTAGAGCTGTTATTCCCATCTTTCTGAAAGGGACTGACTCACTGAAAGTTATTCAGACTTTAAGGCAATATTTAAACTCTGGTCTTCCTGACACCAAGTCCAGTGCTCTTTCCATTACCCGTCTACTTATAAAAAAACCAAACAGTCCTTGCCTATGCCTGTAATTAATGTGTGTATATGTGTGTGAGAGAGAGTAAATATATACAGAATATAATAACTGTTTTTTTAAAGCATATTATATATGTTATCTCATTTGCTCCATACAGTAACCCAATGAGATAGATGCTGTTATCTTCATTTTACAGATTGGGAAACTGAATTTGGGAGAAGTTAGGGATAAGTCACCTAACTCAGGGTCACATGGCTAGTAATCAGCTGAGGCAGGATTCAAACTTGGGTCATTCTGACTTCACGTCCAGCACTCTCTGCCCTGCAACTCTTGTTTGTCTTCAGTTACTTTGCAAGGGAGTTCACTAACAGAGAGGAGAATTAGGTGAGGCTTCATATTAAAGGTAGCACTCGAGCTGTAGATTAAAAAGAAAAGATACTTGGAAGTAGAAATAAAAAGAGAGAGCATCTATATGACATGGCTGGTGCACAGGTTAAAGATGAGAGATTCTGAAAATACTCCTTAAAACTTGTTTCTTTGATAATTCGTTGGTAATTGCTTTACAGAATAAAGCCAATTAAATTTGTATATGAAGATTTTAATAAACTATATGCTATCTAAGAAGTCTTGTTGAGCACATAGTACAGTGAGTTTTTTCCTTTATAAATGTTAGTTATCTGACACATGAGGTTTTCAGGTGTAAATCTACATTGAATTTTAACTTATTCTTTGGGGGAATAATTTCAGGAAGAAATTTCTTCTCTTCTCCCCAGCTCATCCCTAGAGATTTTATCGATGGACAAAGGGAACACGTTATCATCAATAGGATATCATTCCACTCAGCAAGTCCACTGATTGTTGAGAATGCACTCTGACCTTGTGACACAGATCTAGAGCATGGAGAACATCTCTCCTTCCTGTCAGGCAGCTGTTACACTGTTCTTCACATAAGGCTCTCTTCTCACCTCTGCTACTTGCAGAAGGGAAAGGTTAGGGGAAAAAAAGTAGAAGAGCTAAGTTACACCACCTAAGATGCAGTGTTATAGTAACTTCCCACTTGTATGGGACAAAGGCAGAATAAAGGTCAGGAGACTGAGTAGGGAAGTACTTTCTCAGTCAAGTGGGATCCCTCTTTCTATTTCTTTCCCTTTCTTTGTCTCCCCCCTCCCCAATTATCATGCTCTCATGCACCCAAGGGAACTATAGGATAGAAATAAATTAGGAATCAATACTTTTGTGTGGCTGTGGTGAGAATGAGTCATAGAACAATTAAGTCTGTAGTGCAGGAAGAGATTTTATCCTTGATATATTCCAATGCTTTGATAAACTTCATATGACAGGTTCTCAGGCCTGAGAAAGAAGTGAAGAAAGAAAGGAAAGAACATTTGTCAAATGAATGAAAGGGCCTTTGTTAAACACTTAGCATATACCAAGTTTTAAGAATATGAATTAAAAAATCAAGATTGCCCCAGATCTTAAGGATGACACAAACAAAAAGTTCACAGTGATTGTCAAGGCCTCATTGGATTGGGCAGCATAGTTCAGGAACCTGAGGCTGCATCAAAAGGCCAAAGAGCCCAGGCCTCAGGGCAAGTAAAGAAGGCCTGGTACTTTGTTCTTCTGCCTCAGCTGAGCCATGTGAGCAGAGTTCAGAAAAAGAGCAGAGTGGTTCCCCTTGGAGGAACATGCCTAGGAATGCACCAAGAGCCATAGGGGACCCTGAAAATGAGAGGATAGACTTGTCCAAGGCTACCATATATTATATATTAGCCTGGTGTCTTACTTTGGAATAACTTTAAACTTTCCTAAATGTTTCCCAGTATAATTGCGAAGAACATGAAGAGCAAAAAGGCAGGTGATGTTACTAAATATTATAGAAAGCAAAGAATAGTATTTGCTGTAAAGTTCCAGGCCCCTCATTGGTAGGTAGCTTTTGTCAAAGGGCACTTGAAATGTGGCCTGTGACGGACTTACCCTCGTTCCTCAGCACTAGACAAGATTAACCTTATCTTTCATGTAACACAAAACCTGCCTTTTTCCCCCCCCTCCTGTAGATTCTTTGTGGGAAAGAGATTCCTCGTTGGGTTAATCGACTCGCCTACTTCAGCTCCTGTATACCATTCCTCCAAAGCTGCCTTCCCAAGGAGTGGCTCACTCCTGCAGCCCTTCAGTCTAGTGTCAGCCAGGAGCTTCAAGATGAGCTGGAGGAAGCAGAGGATGCAGCCGCAGCAGCCGTCATGTCAAGTGCTTCAGCCATGTCCAGACCTGGGCGCCACACTAAACTATAAATTTCTCCAAAGTAACACATTCAGAACTTTGTCTGGCAGTTGAATTTCACTAGAGAGCAGCAAGAAGAGAGCAAACTTCTTTTTGGACATTCCTTTTGTATGCAACAATAGCTCTTCCCCAAATCCCAAGTTTTTTCAGCTCAGGATTATATTTGTAATTTTAAAAGAATCACCTGACAAAAGAGGGAGGACTTTTATGTGAAGCTACCCTCTGTTTTTTTTACCCACTTGTAAATTTGGATTTACTTCTGTTTTATACAAGATCTGTTGAGTTATGTTTACAGTATTTTATATTGCTGTTTACAAATCTTGCATGGACTCCTGCCACCATGAAAGAAGAAAACCTTAATGTCTTCGTAAATTAGGCAGGTAAACTTTCTACATTTCCAACTGCTGCCAGAGCTGTGGCATAAACATCAGAGTACCAAGTGTGTGAACAGGTATTTACTTATGGTCACCATCACCTACTTAAGAATTGTGGTTTTTAAGAAATGGCACCAGAATAAAAGGAACCCAAGTAAGCAGGACTTGAGAGCAGACTCTGTCAGAGGTCCTGCCTGGTATTGGGGGGTGGAGGTTAGAGTGGGAAGAACAGTTCCTGAGGAGCAGGATCCAAGAGGAGCTGGCTTCTACTGCCCTTATGGTCTATCTGGTCACCCCTGGCAGCAGGGAATTCCTCTACATGCTTGGGATCTTGTCCAGCATTCATGGTTCCAAGAATTTTCTAAAAGATTGATTACTATCTTGCTAGTAACTGCACATGTGTGATGAAAACTCAATTTTATTTTAATGCATAATCATTTCTTAAACTGCAAAAGTGTTTGTTTTTTTTTCCCCCTTGAACATACTAATTTGTAATCCTGTCCACTTCATATAGTGCTTAAAGGAAGATTGGGGAATGCCTTGAGGGATGTCCTAAATGTCAGCAGTTTTAGTTTGTAATTCAGATTCTTATAACTATTGAGGCTGATTGTTTATTGGGTTTACATGGTCCATAATAGTAAAGTATGTGTTGGACTTCAGTTATTTTCAGGCTTTCTATATCTTACCAGAAAGATATGCCATGACATGGGGCAACCTATTGTCCATCCCCTCTCGAGGCTGTGTGCTGCCTTTGGTCATTTAGGAGTGAATTATGTGCACAACATCTCACAAATAAATGGCCATTGTCCTCTCATAGACATTTTTTATTGACAGCATATTAATGTGTTTCCATTAGCTACGTTTATTTTTTCAGCAAACATTCAACTCTTTTTTTTTTTTTTTTTTTTTTTTGGTCATTTTATAATCTCTAATGTGTCTATTTATGTAAATCCATCCACTTAAGAACCAAATTGTGACAACAGATAATAAGCACATGGTGTCAGAGAAAATATGTAACCTGAAGGCCCCTGTGCCCAGGCATCTGTAGTCCTACTTTGGCCCTCCTCTGTAAAAATCATTCTTTATATGTAATATTAACTTTTTCTGCCTTAACAATGAATTCCTGCAATAAAATTGGATGAAATTTATAAACAATTCAAGGCAGTGACTTAAACTTCATAAAGTATTGTTGGTTTTTAAGTGGTTTACCTTTATTTAAGCTGCTGCCTTTTGTTAAGTATGTGGAGCAAACATTATCTTTAAGTAAACTGCAGTTTTCACTTTTCCATATTCTGATTTTGATTGGTTGGGTTTTTTTTTTTTTTTTTTTTAACTTTTCATAGAACTTAGTCATGGGGAGAAGGATTAGGGAAAAGGAAAGCAAACAGTTTAATTTGTACATTCAACTGTTGCCTTTCCCTGAAAGAAAAAAAAAAAACTTGCTAAAAACTACTCTCATTTTCAGAGTGGGAGGGACCCTCAGTTTACAAAGAGTTCTATATAAATGCAATAAAATAAGATAGGAACAGATACTACCTGATTTCCAATAAACCTTTTTAAGTCTGAAAATGTGACTTAAAATAAGACATTAATGAAGCCACACTGTTAATATTATTTGTGAAAGGAGAAAAATCCCTATAACCAAAACCTGAATCACTTAAAAGTAGTTTATTTTGCAATTACGTATTTTGCTAAATTTGTTTAGATACTCATAGTTTAATTTGAGCTGCTGATTAATCTAAAGAAATAGTAATTAGAGTTGCCTGATAAATATTCAGAATGGCTCATCTGTACTTGGCTCCCATCATCAATAAAAACATATGGTATGCTTTTTTTTTTTTAATTTGGCATACTGTCAACCTGTGGCATTTGAAGATTAAATTCATTCTTGAGGGCCCTGGTAAAAATGAACAGTGGTCTTAGCTTATGATCATTACATAGAGTGAGTATAAAATTTTGTGCAAGAGAATATTTTATAATCTTCTTTAGGCAGTTGTTGCCTCAGATCAGGAAATATATGTCATGACTTCAGAAAAAATTATGAGTAGGGTCAGGTCATTCTTTTCAGATCAGAGTTGACCTTGCTCATTGTAACATTCATCCTGGTCTGTCTTTCAGAGATAAACTAGTGTTTTTGTCCTTGCTGCTTAATCTCTCAAAAATCTTGTTTTAAAATTGAATAGTTCAAGGATATATTTGGTAAGGATTTACTTTGTATTTAGAAGGGGAGAAAAAAACCAACTCACTTCTTAAAGGTAGGTTTGAGTTTTGTTAATAACTCATGTCACAAGTACAGTATTTAAGTGATGCTAATATGTTGGTTTTCCTGTTTGTTTTAAATACATTGATTTCTCTAAAACCTCTGAAAATGCCATCTGCTTTGGAAAATTTGTTCCTTGTGGAATCTTACAAGGTGATGGTACTGTAACTGTGAACTTGGACTCCACTTGATGCCTAAAAACCTGCCATCTGTTGCTCTGACTCAATAGCAATAGTGCAAGTTGCCCATCACCAGCACTTTTAGAAAGCAGGGATATATGATTTTAGTTAACCGACAGCATTGTGTGTATAAGAAGACTTCATACTCCCAGAGGAGTCTGAAAGGCTCTTGTCTATGGCTTCTTTCCATCATAAAATGGATCAAAACATATTCACTGTTTCAAGGGTCTTATCTGCTTGCCTTCTCTTTCCCGTTTGTTCAATTTCTATAAGATACTTTGTATTTTTGATATCCATTGTATTTTCTTAAATGAGTCATTTTTCTTTGAATAAGATGGATTCTGTTTGGTGAGCCTTTTCCTCCCCCCAGTCCTCCAAAAGTATCCCATCATCCTGTTTTTATTCTCTTTTCTTTAGTATGGTTTTATTGTGCAACTGGATTCTTTATACTTAGCTGTTTAATCAGAATCAGTGCACTTTCCTTTTCATTGTTTCCAAGGTCTTAAAAGTGGTTAAAGAATCTTCATATACCTAAAGAGAAATTTTGTGAACTTGCATACACGTTTACTGTCACTCATGGTATTTATATGAAAGTAATGCTGAGAATCTTGACTTTTGCTACCTTAATATGGCAGTAAACTATCATGTTATATCAATTTATTAAAAAAAAATTACTTTTATAAGAAATGTTTTATAGTGCTTTCTGGCCTCTAAGAAACATTCGCAGTTGTGAGGGTGAGGGGTGGTATAGCATGTGGAAGGTAGAATTTTATTTGCTTGGAATTTCTAAATATGATTGATAAATAATTGCTTAAATTCAAAATGCATTTTAAACTGTCCTACTATTATTATTTGATGAAAGACTTTCTTCATGTTCTAGCTCACACCACATTCATTTATTCTCCCTCCCTCCATTTTCACCAGGAGAAACCTTGTCAGACACAGCTGCGACATTTGGTACTGCAGAGATTTTTGACCTTCCACGTGAACAAAGCATTTCCTTTATTCTTCTTCCCTTGTGACTTTTGTAGCCCTGGTGACCACTTTTCATTCCCACAGCTATAGCTTCCAGTAGTGAGTGAAATTCTTAAGTTGTTTTAAAGGTGATATGCTTTTAATGTGCTAACTGGTTCAAGAGCAAAAAAGATGCTTAGCCTTATTCCACAGAAAGGGAATTTTTCATTTGCTTAGTTGCTTTGAAAGGAATTCTCTTGTTTGGAAGCATTGGCTTCAAAAATGGGAGCAAAACAATAATAAGAAACTTTCACATACTAGATAAGTCCCAAGTCCCTTAGGCATTTTGTTCTTTGGAGCTGTCAAACCTGAGATCCTCCAGAGACTGCCAGTGCAAGCAGGCAGGGAGGCTAAGAGCAATCTAAGATTCCTGACTGTATTAAGTTAGAGCGCCATATTGACTGACTAGTGAAAAAACAGAATTGTAAGACTTGCTGCATTTGGATTTTTTTTTTTCCTAAGAGTTTTTGGTGCTGTTTTGTTGTTTTTGTTGGTTGTTGTTAGAGACATTCTCTCCCCTCTTCCCAAAACCCTATCAACCTTATATTTGAGGGTTTTTGTGAAACCGTATAGAGGCAAAATAGTCCTCGGTAGCCAGGTTAATTACTAACAGCAAAAGTACCCTCTGCTCCATACTCATTGGAGTGATATATCTACTTTGTTTTCTATAAAAACCAATGGATCCCTGAAATGTTTATACATTAAATACTATGTTCAAAGAATGTTATGGTGAAACTTTAGGTTAAAGCAAACATCTTTTTGTGTAAAGGGGTGGGGAGGGAGATAGCTTTTTTATTTTCCAAATCTGGATTTTTAAACAGCACATTCATTTTTAAGTGGTTTGCCTGCAACAATAGAGTTACATTTGATGTCTGAAAAGGCATTAATCATTGAGGTTAAAAATATATAATTTTACCTGTTAATTATGTTTGACCACTGATTGAACTTTTCAATACTTTATAAGACACTTATTGTGTCTTATAAAGTAACCTCAAAAAAATCTAAACTGAGTTCTGTCATCCCTTTATAACAACCACAGTAATTCAGAAAGTTGGAATTAAATATTTTCAAGATGTTATTTCTGTCTTATGATATATTTTCATTGGTTTCACTTAAAATCCTACTGTATGCAAAGCACACTCAAACTCACCACCTAAGAGGCTAAATAAACCACAGGTAACCATAACAGAATATATTAAGTGTAACCAGTGGTTCAAATCAAAACCTGAGAAGTAGAAGAGATCATTTCCAGATGAGATTGCTCCTTAAGAGAAGGTGACATCTGAATTAAGCCTTAAAGGGAGGGGAAGGTGCTCTGTCTATAACATAACAACTGTCTATGGTAAAAGTTCTGTTGAAGGATAATGGGGTGTGGAGAATAGTCCAGTTTTGCTGCAACATAAAGTATTCAAAAGGAGTGGGGGAGTGTGCTAAGTAAGTCTTTAGAATAAGTAAGTTTGAACTTGGATCATAAAGGGAATACCAGAGTAAGAAGTTTTCTTTTTGATGAGCCACAAGGACTCATTCAGGCTCTTGAATTAATTTAATCAAAAGCAAATGTGGCCTTATTTCCTTGGGATTTGTGATAATGCTTTAGGTAATGCTTTACTCTGGTAAGTGTTTGAAGTGATGATACTCCATTGATGGAAGGAATAGACTGCAGATGGAAAGAGATTAGTAGCTCATTCCAGTTGTATAGGTGAGATAAATAATAGTGTGCCTTTATATGGAAGTGTTTAAATATTTGCAGTGAAGAGATAAAAGACTGGGACTAAAATTGTTATGTTTACAGTGAGAAGAATGGAAGACGTGAATTAAAAGTTTTTTTAGAAAGTGAATTTAGAATGACTGCTAACCAGAAAATTTCTAGGTGATAAGTGAACGCTGCATAAACAGCTTGAATAAGATGGTTTAAAAACCAGTTGACAAATATTTATTATTACAATTGTGCAAAGTGATAAGATATATAATAGACATAGTATATTTATGTAACATATATCTATCTTCAAATAGCTTATGGAATGGTAATTAGGCACAGTGTAAGTATGTATAAAAATACTTGACAATGCAAAGTGTGGGAGTGCTTAATGGGGGAGGGATCTCCCACTGAATGTTGATTAGGTTTCTTGCACTTGAATCAATACATGCCTGTTGTCTTAAGAGATGACAAACTAAAGTTTGATTGGCCAAAGTCTTTCTCACCATATTACAATATAATAGACATTTATTAAACACCTACTACTGATTGCAGAGCTCTTAATAAACACTGAGGTGAAAACAGTTCAGAAGACATCATCTCTGCCCTCAAAAAGCTTACAGTCAGGTAGCTGAAGGAAACCTTCATGATCATGGAGATTAGGAGATGTTTCAGGAAGGGAAGTGACATTTCTTTTAAGTTAAATTATACCAGATTATTAAGAGCTTTAAACACCCCAAAGAGAAATTTGAATTGATTGATTCATGAGGCAATACTATTGTGGCAACAGTATGAAGGGTAGAAAAAAGGAGGGACAGACAAAGCAGACCTGTAAGGAAGCTATTTCTGTCCTAGAACAGTGGTGAGTAGTGGTGGGGACTTGTCCTATAGTGGGAATAGAGAGGAGGGGAAGAAAAAAGAATGTTTGAGGTAGCACTGACAAGATCTAAAGACTGGAGAAGTAAGGAAATTCCAGGAAGCATCATGGACAATCCCGAGGTTTTGGAGTTGAGAGATGAGATGAATACTACCAAAAAGATGTTGAAGCCAGAAGGCCCAGATGTAGAGGAAGAGATAATGAGCTCAGTTTTGGTCATGTGTTTTTAGTTGCTGGTGGAATATCCAAATGGAGGCACTCTGTAGGAATTTAAAATTGTGCTTATAGAACACTGAAGAGAGATTAGGCATGGATAAAAAGATTTGAGAATCATATATGTGTGTGTGTGTGTATATATATGTGTATGTGTGTGTGTATGTATATGTATGTATGTATATATATATATATATATATATATGATTAAATGAATATAAAAAACATTTATTAAGCACTTAAAATGTACTGAGCATTGTGGAAGAAGCTATACAAATGAATAATAAGATAGGCAAGGAAATAGTGTAAAGAGAAAAGATAGTCAAAGATAGACCCTTGGAGAACACCTACTTTTAAGTGTTCAGAAAAAGAGATATTGAGCCAGCAGAGGAGACAGACCACAGGAAATAGGAAAAGAACCAAAAAAGATTGTGGTGGTCAAAGCCAAATGGGAGGAGAATGCCACAGATCGACTACTTAGAAGAGGCACAAGCTGGGGATGTTGGAGTTGGGGGGAGATTAAGGAAGAGAAGGACTACAAACCCGCTCAATTAATTTGGCAGTTAGAGCATTCCAGTAACGAATAAATGCCACATTGCAAGGGACTGAGGAGTCTGTTGTGGTGGTTGTTTGTCCTCAAAAGGACCATAACATCAGGGATCTGATGCAGTGACTAGCAAGTGAGTTGGTTTTAAGTGAGAGAGGGCTATGCAAAGTCACTAGCCATCCGGGTTCATTGGCAAAATAGAAATCAGGACAACTGGAGATGGCTCTTGGAGAATCAGTAGTAAGGAAGTAGAGACATCAGGTGTACGCTTTGTAAAACAGGACAGGTGAATGGGCTAGCAGGACAGTGGAAACCTACCAATGCAGACTGATTCTGAATACTGGAATTTTTACACAAGAAGGAATTTCATTCCCTGAAAGAAAATTTTCCCTAAGGACTACTGCTTTTCCTAAGTAATTAATAATTAATTATGTCAATCAGTACCTAAAATAAGGGCAAATTTTAATAAGATAACGGGTGAATTTTCCATCTGGATTTTGTAGTGTTTGCAGTGACAGCCTTCCCATTCCCCCTTTAATAAATTTTTGTTAAGCTTTTAGTGAAGCGTTTTTTCAACATATATCTGCCCCTTTAAAACGTTATTTGTGATTAGCGAAGCAATTTATATTTTAATCTGAACTGTAGCTTTTTCTGGTATTTTTGCCTTTATGATTATTATATGTAGATGGGATAATTGCAGTTTATTCAGGATTATCCATAGTTATTCATGAAGGAGATAAGGTTTTGCTTGTACAGAAGAGCATCATTTGCTTTAATGTGTCTGTATGGAATTATCATAGATTCACATTTACATCATCCTTGCAAAGTCCTTTGTTTATATGCATTATCATTTCCTATAAAACTATTTCTGGGTAAAGTTCAGGGTGTCAAATGTGCTCCCCAAGCCCTCCTTTAAACAATCCTGTATTTTTAAAAGACTTGCTGCCCTTTTGGAAACATCATAAAATGTTACTCTCTTCCAAAAAGTACCAATGAACCTTTTAGTTCAGTAGTCTGCCAGTGACTTGGATTTGATTTGCAGTCATTAGTTCTCATGCAAAGATGCCTAATTATTGATACCCTTGATGTAATGATTTTGGAAACATTTCTTATTCAGAAAATAATTTAAACCTAAACTCTGTTTTGTTTTTTATTTATTGTTGAGGGATTAGCTAACTAGGGTTAGGATGTTTTGTGAGGTTAAATGACTTGCCTGGGGTCATACAGCTAGCTGGGGTCAAGTGTCTGGGCTGGATTAGATAGAATTCAGTGCCTCTTGAATTCTGGGCTGGTGTTTTATTCATTGTACCACCTAGTTGTCTTGTGTTTCTTAAAACAAATCAGTTCTGGGTGGAAAAAAACAACTGTTTCTTCAAAGTCTAAATATATCCAAAGTAGTTTCCTTAATCAAGAAAAATTTGAGAATATGACAGTTGGAGCATCTGAGCCTCCAGACATTTTTTAATAGCCAATCTATTTATTACCAGAAATATTTGTGGAATGGAATTGTTCGATTTCAAATTTTCAGACACACAACCATATTTTTTTAAAACTGTGTTTAAAAAACACAGTTGGTGTTTAAATGTTTTTCTTACTTTTAGGCAGGAGGGGAGCTTGGAAGAATCTGAACTCCTAAGAGTGAATTTACTCTTACTACTAGTCAAACTACTGCATGTTTGGAGTCAGAACATATGATCTCCTCTCCCAGTTAAGCCATTTATTATCTGTGTGACCTGAGGCAAATCATTCTAATTCTGTGGCCCTCAGCTTTCATATCTGGAGGCTCCAGTCTTTACTGGAGGAGGGAATCCCCCATGGTGAAGGGAGTTAGAAATGGCAGGTCAGTCCCAAAGAAATTCTGTAAGGTATTGGGTTTGGAATAATATAATTCACATGTAACATCTCAAGGTTTATAAAGCACAAAGGTAGGTGGGGCAGTTAGCCCTATTTGCAAGCGAAAGAAACTGAGGCTGTGTAAGATTATCTTCAAATAGATAGGATTTTGACTCCAAACCTAGTGGTTCTAACCATCTACTCTACTGCCACTTGCACATTCAATGATTCAATGAGCCTGTATTAAATGCCTCTTCTCTGTAAGGCAGTATGATAAGCAGGGAGGGTACAAAAATATTAAAAACCAACCTAAAGGAGCTTACATTGTACATTCACAAGTACAGTCCTTCAAGGTGCACCAGACAGATTGGAGGGGGAAAATATATCTAAAAAAACAGAAGTATATAAAAAAAATTTTTTAAGTACTTGTTCAAGCAATAGTATCAGTTCTTGGCACGAGGAGATACTTAATGTTTCTTTTGAATTACATAATGTGATTGTCAGATGAAAGAAAGGGATGGCATTGGAACTTATCTCATTGCCAACCATGGCACTCAAATGAGAAAATCTTTATAAAGCTCTTAGCATAGCACTGGGGTATATAGTATGTGAATACTTATTCCCTGCCCCCAACCCTTCCCTCTACCAAGGACGATCTGATGAGAGATACATTACATCTAGGGGTTTGGAGAGAGAGTTTTTAATCGAGAAGTTACTAGAGGATCAATAACAACAGCAGGGCCATTTATTGACCACTTTGTCCAGAGGGTGGTCTGTGCTGATTTACTTATTGTTAGAAGAATTAAGGGCCTGGGATGAAGGGGGGAAAAAAAAAACAAAAAACCCTGAAGACGCTGACTAATTCTACTGACTAGCTTGCAGCTTTGTCATTCAATTCTGGAACCATGATGAAATAAACTGCCATTTTTCTTCCTAGAAAAGATAACATCAATATTTTCCACTATATTCCCGTTCATCAATTACTATAACATTCGATCAGTAACTGCGGCTTTGGCCATGAGCATCAGTTCCCCTCCTTTGTTATTTGAGTGTATTGAGGGCAGGGACCATCTCATTTTAGTATTTATAACCCACAGCGCCAGGTGGTCATTAAAATATTTATTGGGCTAGATAGCAGAGACCTGCTATCAGCTCTGGCCCTGTGGAATGTTTAAAAAAAAAAAAAAAAAACAGGCAAAAAGACAGCCCTTCCTCTCGAGGTCACAGTGTAAGCAGGGATGCAAAAGAGGCAAGGTAAAAGCATTAAAAAGGAGTGGGAAACTTTTCCCCCCACAGATGGAATTTTAGTTGCCCTTTTTCATTCCACAAACTGTAGAACCAAGTGATTTAGATTCTATCCAGCCTTGGTCTTGCTGGTCCACACTGAAAGGTAGTAAGAAGCTCAGAACTACAGAGCTCATTACTGACAAGCTTTTTCAGACTCTTCAGCTTGGAGAGGTTGTCCAGGAAAGATGTCTGACT
Organism: Antechinus flavipes; assembly: GCF_016432865.1. NCBI lineage: Eukaryota > Metazoa > Chordata > Mammalia > Dasyuromorphia > Dasyuridae > Antechinus > Antechinus flavipes. The sequence continues at coordinate 84,825,776 of NC_067401.1, read as the reverse complement.
TAGGCTCCCCCTAACTTTTATTATGTCTTTCAGGCCCTGTATTTTAAATTCTTTCCCTTCCAGGTTTGGGAAGCCTGTGTAGAATAAGGCTCACATATTAAGTGCTAATACAGTGGTGAGTTCTTGTTGTTATGGGCCAAATTTAAAGTATCCAATCCTATAATGTTGTCTATGTTGATAATAGGGCTTTACCCTCTGTACTCAGAGGGGCATTTATTTCAACAGCAGTCCTGACATCCACGAAGATGCTATACAATTCTTTTGTAAGCCAGTTTGTTTTCAAGTCCTGGGTCCATCAGGACTCCTTCCAAAATGAAGTCGGAGAATAGCTTCGGACTTCAAGTTTGAGTCCAGACTCCACCACTTACTAGCTGTGTGATTTCAAACAAGTCACTCTCTTGAGTCTCACTTGGCTCATCGGCAAAATTAGGATGCAATTTTTGAAATCCTCCAGTAAAGTCCTCTGCTCGCCATCTCCTGAAACATCAATGACCCTGGGATCTCAAAGATTTGGGGAACAAAACAAACCACAGCAGGCTCCCCTTATGTGTTTGAAAGGCCCAGAACAGGCCAGACTTTTGCCAGAGCTAAAAACAGGGAAGCTGTGTCTAATCCTTGCTTCTTTTATACTAATGGTTTTCAAAAGGTACCATGTTCACTTAAACCTGGGGACTTCGGTAGAGATGAGAAGAAAGACTCCTTGGATCTTTGATAAGGGATTGAATGTGCTTCTGTTTTCAGTTTCTGGACTACCAAGAGTTGGAATCTCCAAACATTGTTCTGTACCAACATGTTTGTGACTGGCAGAAATGTTGGAATTCATGTGGTTGGTCATAAAGAGGAACTTTTGATTTAATTTATATAGAGAACTCCCGGGTGAGAAAACTCCCTCTCAGTACAGGTCAGGATCTTTTCTACCATTTAATCTCTTAGAGGAAGGATTCTTTAAAAAATTTTTCTTGTCAAAAATCTCTTTGGTTGTCTGGTGAATTCTATGCCTTCCTCCTAAGAAATACCTAAGAAAGGTATTTAAAAATACCTTTTTAAAGGTATAAAATAGAAAAAGTCACAGGCCCCTTGACTGTGTAGATCCCAACTTAAGAGAGAATAGGCATTTTATTAAGCACTTTCCAAATAGCATCTCATTTGATCCTTGTAGCTCACTAGGAAGTAGGTGCTCTTATCTCCATTTTACATTTGAGGAAACTGAAGCAGACAAATTATGTAATGTCCCAAGGTTCACAACTAATAAGTGTCAGGTAAAAATCCAAATTCAGGTCTTTCTTACAAAAGTGGAGGAACAAGTTTGAACTACTCTCCAGATAATCATGCAACACCATATGTTGGAAAAAACCGACTTAGGGAGGCAGAGGAGCCAGGGTCAAGTATGGTTACACCTGTTTGACCTTGATTGCGTTACCTCTGGGAAGTTTCTCATCTATACGCAGTGGGAGTTGGACAGGAAGGACCCATACAGATTTTTCAAGCTCTGTCCATTATTCTGTGAATGTGTAGGACTTCTCAAGATCACCTTTGCTAAGTTGTTGAAACCCAGTCCCAGAGGGCTTCCTATTAAGCCGGTTGATTTTTTTTCCATCAACAATTCATAATTAAACTGCTAGAGCATTGTGTGGTAGGGTGGAGAAATCACTCTGCTTCAATAGATAGAATGGGCATGCTGATAAAATCAGAGTCCTTAACTTGCACTTCTTAACCTCACTGAGTTTAAAAGAACAGATGGGATGATACAATAACATAATGGTGAAGTAAGTACTATGTAAGTTGAATTTATTAACTTTATTCAGGCCTGAGCATGTTGAGTTTGATCTTACTGCCTTCTTTTCACCCTTTTAGTCTAAACCCTGGTCCAAAGTACTGATTCTTATAGAATCCTCACAATAAGCAAATCTTATTTAAATTATTTTAAAATTTTAAATTATGGTGAGGTCCTCCACCACTGGAAAGCTGTGTACTTTCTTTTCTTCCTAAAATAATAGTCTTGAGTTAGAAGGAACCTCAAGAGTGATCTCATCCAACCTGTACTTGAAGAAGACATACCTTCCATAAAGTAGTCATCTGCTCCATATATGAACATCTCCACCAGAAATGGGGTAAGAAATCAGGAGCCTCCAGATAAATGTAGCAGGCCCTGGCAGTGCTCAAAACCTTTAAGTCCCTTGGGCAAAGTAAGATGCCCACAGTAACTTTTGAAGCCCCTTTTCTTACCACTGGGAAGCTTGGATATCAGTGGGCCACCAATTTCTGAGGTGCTTCTGCCCCTTATCTCACCATGGGTCAACATCAGTTCTGAACTTCAACCTACCTCCCAGATCTGAGCTCCCCACCCCTGCCCACTAATTCCTGGTCCTGTTTGACTCGGATAAGACCCCTCTAAGAGTCCTACCTTATGTCATCATTCTGAGTGCCTGACTCCATCCACAACCCAAAGGGATGTTCTGTGTCCAACCCTCCAACCACTTCCCTGGTGGGAGCCTCCTCCCTGTCAGTCAGGCTTTTGTCCCATAATGGGCTTTGTCTGGCCACCCAGCCAGACCAGTTTTCTTGTAAGAAGCGTCAGCCTCACCTAGAGTTGTGACTAATGACCTAGGCAATCTTACCTGCCTCACCTTCCTCCCAAGGGCTGGAGGGAGAACCAAGTGCCCTGCCTCTGACCAGTTTGTCCTTGGGCATTTCCTCTGGCAACCTAAATGGCAGCTATGGGTGATTGCCCCCTTTTGCTCTCTTCTGCAATCCCAAATCTTGCTTAGTTGTTTTAAGTATGTTCAACTCTTTGTGATCCCATTTGGGCTTTTCTTGGCAGAGATACTGGAGTAGTTGGCCATTTCTTTCTCCAGCTCATTTGAAGGCCCTTTCCAGGGACACACAGCTAAGATGTGGCTGGGGTTAGATTTAAATTCAAGAACTTTCAGACTTCAGGCCCAGCTCTCTACTGTACCACCTAGCTGCCCTCCCAAAGCTTGCCAGACTTGTATTTAGATAGTAAGGAATTGTTCCCTTCCTGAAGCAGCCCATTTTTTTTCCTTAGGTTGAAAATCCTCTCATTGTTCTTTGTGACCAAACAGAACAAATGTTAGTACTTTGTTTTTAGGAAAAGGCAAAAAAGGAGTGGTTGTAATGGTATAGTTTAGAAATGTCTAAAACCAGTTCACCTTTCACAGCCTGAGGCCCCAGAGGCAGAATCAGATCAGTGGGAATGGGTTTGTGGTTTGTGTTGTGGTAGAGAAGGTGCTGGTGGAAACTGGTAGCCATAATGATGATGAAGCAATGGGCTGGTTTGATTTAATTTAAAGCACTAGCACCAGAATTAAACTGAGCAAATGAGTGGTTCTTTCCAATTTCTCAAACACTTATGGTCATTATACAAATCACAAGCCTTCCAGACTTTCCTACTTTTGATAGGTCCTACCAGCCCCCAAAGACCCATGGCAGGTTACAGAATAGGTTAATGAAGGTCTATTTGTTTTTGTTTTTTTCTAGAAGTCTTACTTTTAGGCTTCACTCTCTACAGGTTAGTGGTACTGTTTTACTAATAGAATAGAAATGTAGGAAGGTGAAGTTTTCTGAGAAGTTTCCTTCTTTCCCAGCAATGTCTCCCCATTGAGGGGGGAAAAAATTTGTGAAACTGATTTTAGAATGATTGATAGGATTTTCATAGTAGTCAAGGAGAACTTGCATTTTGCAGGAGTGATTCAGGGAAGATATAAAGGAAGAAATGGTACCTGATTTGGTCCTTGAAGAAAGGAAATGATTTCAGTAGACTGGGATGAGGAGGAGCAGAGATCAAAGTAGATATATCTGCTTAAACAAAGACATGGAAACTAAAGACAGGAATAAGAGGGGCAGCAACTAAATCCACTTTGGCTAGAGTGGGGAGTATGTGAAGGGGAGTAGTTTGAGCTAATGCTGAAGAAGGGGATCAGAGCCAGATGGTGAAGGAGCTTGATTGGGCAATGACAGGCAGCAGGAATGACAAAATCCAGAGTCGTCTATTAGGAGGATAACTGTGGTCAGGGAGAGACTGAAGACAGAACTGCCAGATAAGCTGTCTCCCGGTCAGGGTGAGAGGTGAGGAAGAGCTGAACTGCAATGGATAAAAGATAGCCTGGGGGTAGAGTTGACAGTGCAATGTGGGGGAGGATATTGAGAAAGAGGGAACAGTCAAAAGATAACCCTGGGACAGAAATAGGCAGTGGAGGTCAGTGTAGTCAGTTAAAAAGTTGAAAAAAGTCCCACGGTCCTCAGACAGGACGATGGTGTGAGACTACTGGCCAATAATTTGGGACAGGACATACAGGACAGGAAGAGATAAAGTGATAAAGTTAACTAAGCAAGCTGTCTGTGTCCGTGATAAATTAGATCCCAAATTGTAAAATCCTTATATAGCATCTGGATGGTGACCATCTTTGACCTATATTATCTAACCATTGCCAAGTACCAGAAAGGCAGCCAGCTTCATCTAAAAACAGTCTAAATTGAAGATACAGCTTCCCCACCTCTTTAGATGTGGGGTTCACTGGTTATGATATAAGGTACTTCCTCCTTCCCCAGTATAAAGATCATGTCCCAGATGTAATAGTGCTCAAGCCAGAGAAATGATGTGTTGATTCCGCTGACAGGCAACTGCTATTTAGCAGATAGTTTTTGTAAACATTTTCTTTCTTTTAAAAAAAAAAAAAAAATTATTTTTTTGTTTATATGTCACCTATATTTTCCAATATATCCCTTTCCCTGCCCTTCCCAGAGAGCTATCATTTACAACAAATTGGGGAGGGAGGAAAAAGGGAAATGAGAAAAAAAAAACATTACCCAAAACTGACTCAAATATATTAAAAAAAAAATTATCAGCAGTTTTCCACAGCCACATTTCCCCAGCTCTAGGAAGAAGGAAGTGTCTTCTTATATCTCTTCTTGAGGGCTTAACCCTAGCTCATAATTTCACAACATCACACTGAATTGTTTTTATTGTAACTTGCTCAGTTTTGTTTTTATGTCCCCATTTTATGTAAAATTCTGAATCTAGGTTGAACAGACAGATGATGAGTCTATCTGGGACATCTGGTAAAGATATCAATCTAGTGGTATTGTTCAGTCATTTCAGTCATGTTCAACTCTTCATGACCCCATTTGGGGTGTTTTTGGCAAAGATATTAGAGTGGTTTGCCATTTCCTTTTTCAGGTCATCTTACATATGAGGAAACTGAGACAAACTGTGTTGCTTACTAGCTGTGTCACACAGCTAGTAAGTGTCTGAAGGCAGACTTGAACTCATGAAGATGAGTCTTCCTGATTCCAGGTCTGGCACTCTGTCCACTGTACCACCTGGCTGCCCTTTATCTTGTCAATAACTGGAATTATGAGAAAGAAACTCTAGCAAGAGGCTAAGATTAGAAATAGAGATTTGGGGATCACCTAGATATTTTTTCTCGCCCAACTGCCAATTTTTCCATCACAACCTCCTCCCTACATTAGGTAACCTTTTTCCCTTCCCCACTCTTGATTTGTAGCTTCCTTTTGTATATTGTTTTCTCTCATTAAATTCTAACTTCTTTGGGGGCAAGCAAGGACTATATTTTTGAATCCCCAGCACTTAGTAAATTACCTGGCATATAGTAGATACCCAATAAACATTTTATTGACTGACTATCCAGAAGAAATCATTGGAGTCATAAGTAGAAGAGATCACAAGATGAGAGGGAAAGAGCACAGAGACTTAGGAAACATAAATGTTTAAAGAATACATGAAAAATACGGGGCTTTGGCCAACAAGACTGGCCAAAGAGGTTGGAGAGCAATTAGAATTCCTGTGGAATAAGCAGTCAAGAGTGGAGAAGGGTCACTCCATCTGCCCTAAAGAACTCTCCTAGCTGTTGCTTATCCTTGAACCCAACCCAAGTTTTTTTTTTTTTTTTTTGTTTTTGTTTGTTTGTTTGTTTGGGGGAGAGGGGGTTTAAAACTTTCCTGATTTCCCTTGGTATTTACTATAAACCTCTCAGATCACACTGGCTTGTAAACCTTAACATTGCTCCTACAATTCAATGTCAATCATTTGCATTCATCCATTGATGGCTCTCTTTAATCTCCCACAAATTTTCTGTTAATCTGAAATGTTGGGTGATTTCTCTGTACAGCTGCATCAGTCTCTGGTTATCTCCTATTTTTCTTCCTCAGCAGAATAATTTCTAATCGCTTCATCAGAATTTCATTTTCAAGAGTCTCTAATGTTCCTCTCAAGCCATGGATTCCTACCCATCTTTTGTTTAAGCTTTTCGCATGTATTCCTCCCAAGTTTAAGGTAATGTTGTGCCTGGAGTTACTGCTCAGTCAGTTTCACAATTCCACCTCTCCTGACCAATTTTTTCTCTTCCAAAAAGAGGAAGCCATCAATAAGGCAATGCAAATCAAGAATTTTTTTATTTAAGTTCTTTCCCCCCTAGCAAATAGCTGGAAATCCTTCACCACAACTCTATTCTGCCTTCATGCCAATTTTGTGATATGCCTATAGGCATTAAACTGCAAACTGATCTCTTAACTTTAATGTTTTATGATACACTTAAAATCTATCCAGATTTTCAGGTGATTTTTTTTGTTTGTGTTTTTTGTTAAAGGAAGAAAAAGGGGCAATTTCCCATGGCTTCAGAATTTTTAGAAATTTTTCATGGAAGGTCTGTCACATGAAGGAGGGTTGGAATTGTACTCCTTGACCCCAGAGGGCAGAATTAAGAATTAGTGTATGGAAATCAGTGGGGAAAAGCATTTACTTAAGCACTGCAGATACAAAGTAAGTCAAAAATAGTCCCTGGTTTTAAGGAATTTATATTCAAATGAGGTAAACACACATAAGTTACTAGGTATATACAGATATATTTTCAGAGTAGAAAGACATAGGGTGAAAGGAAAGGACAGAAGCAAATGTCAGCTTGTTTCTGGAAAGACTTCTTAATTACTAGAGGTTATCTGAAAGTAGAATGGCCAAGTTGTCTCAAGTAGAGAGTCCTTGAAGAAAAAATTGGCCACTTTTTAGGTGCGTCATAGGGAAGATGGTTGTTCAGGTGCAAGTAGGATTATAGAGCCTCTGAATAAGAACCTTTCCAACTCTGAAATTCTTTGCTCTATGATAAAAAATAGTTGTAATAGGGGTGATGATAATTAGCCTTCATATAGTACCTATTATGTGACCAAGCTTTACAAATAATCTCTCATTTGGTCCTCATAATGCTGGGAAGTAGGTGCTATTATTCCCATTTTACATTTAAGGAAACAGACCTAAAGGTTGACTTGCCCATGATTGTGCAGCTCTTTACAGGAGGATGGATTTAAAGCCAGGTCTTCTTTAGTCCATATTTGCTGGGCCACCTACCCACTTCTCATCAACTGCACCCCTTCTCCCAAAGAAGAATTTTGTCTATTCCTGAAACAACAGGTCTGTGCCACCTAAGAGAGACATGGATGGAGGCCCTGGTTTTTGGAAGGAACAGATGGAAGATGGAAGTAAAGAGTTTTACTAAAATAGCTCCACTAGGGAAAGAGAGACCCAAATTACCATGATGTCTTCTGATTTGGGACTTCCACCAACCCAGATCAGCATCCTTCTTCTTTAGCCATCACCTCCCCCAAAGCCCTTCTGTCTAATGTACCAAAAGGAAACTCCTTCCAACAACAGGCTGGCTATCTCTTCATTTCTCAGCCCAGACCTCCATCATGTCCTGCTGCCAGGTAGCTTCCTCTCTTCTCTCCCACTCCATACATGTGTGTCAGGGATCCTGGAATTATAGACTTCTGACTAGAAGAGACCTGAGAGACCATCTCCCAACATAGCTCAGGTCCTTTTGTTTTACAGATGAGGAAACAAGCCCAGAAACATTAAGTAGCTTGGTCAAGGCCCCAGTGAAGAGCCAAATTTTCAACTTGAGAGCTGTGACTCCAAATCCAGGGCTTGTTCTAACTTCAACAATGGTTCCTAGCGTCCTTCTGCCAATATCATTTTTCCCTGCATGAATCACCCAGAGCAGGTAGGAGTCCTCTGTTTGGACAAGTCTTAGAAGACTGTCACGTCTTGCTCGAGAAAAACAAGGGCTTCCTTTTTGTTGTCATTGGTTTGACACCTATGTGCTCTCCTCAGCACCTACCATGATTCTTGCCTTCTTCCTCTATCAGATCACTCACCTGGAAAGCACCTGGGAATCTGCTTTATCACTCCTCAGAAAGCAAGTTGCTCCTTCCTCCTCCACTCATCCAATTCCCTTTTCTGAAAGAGTCCCAATTTGGCCTAAGAATAGAACAGTCTCTTCCCAATAGTGGTGATGGGTTATACTGAGCCATCCACAATCTTCCCCAGTATGTATTTGGTGCCAGTCATGCCTTCTGTGGCCATAATGAATTGTTTTTTGGAGGGGATTTATTCACAAATCTGGAGTATGACCAAAGGACTTTAAGATAATGAAGAGTTTAGAAAGTTTATGTATAGAAAGCAGTTGAAAGAATTGTAGATGTCTGACAGGGGATTCAGGGAAATGCTGCCTTTAATTTTAATAATTAAAAATAATTTAATTAATGAAAAGATTCCATTTAGAAAAGGATTTAGAGTCATCCGATGTAGCTCCAGGAACTGTGTGTGGAAAGTTACATGATGACTAGTGATTGGACAGAAGGAATGTCTAACAAAAGAATAGATTGGTTGAGTTCCACGTCACAAGAAGTGTTCGAGAAGAGGCTGGACAAATGTTGGAGGTGGAAAGTTACACTAGCTTAGCCAAGGTTAATTTTAAGGTTCCATAATTCTTTGAAAGTTATTTCTTAAGTTTCAAGGAGAGTTACAATAGGATACACTGATGAGACATCCTTGTTGCCATTGAGCTTGGCCTTCAGCAGCAAGAACAGGCTGTTCAGTGAGACTCATCTCTGTAAGAGCTATCTCCCTATCCTCATCTTAGAAAGGATCCATTATAATTAATGGCCTGGGGAGTCACCATTCCTGGGCAGACAGCATTACTGATTTCTTCAGTCTTTTTATTGTCATAAATATGGAGCATTTCCAAGAAGACTAGGGGAGAGTTAGGAAGATGATACACATTAAAATACTGTTTGTTGTAAGTTAAACATTTGCAGGCCAAAGTATTCTTTTCTGTTACAAGTTTGACACAATTAATCCATCATATTGGTTGTTTTTTTTTCAGCAATGGAGAGGTGAGTTAGTACTGAGACAACCCATGGACTCAGTTACCTGTGACCAGTGATTATATGTTAATTATTAAGAGTATATTCTGTAGCCAGAAACAAGATTTTATTTGTTTAAATTGGCTTATTTTAAAAGGCCTGACATAGATTCAGAATTTGTAGATCTGAATGGAATCTTAAGACATAATCTAGTCCAAAGTTCTGTTTTACAAAAGGGGAAACAGGCCCAGATAGAGTGACTTGCCTCAAGTTGCATGGATGTTAAATAGCAGATCCAAGATTCAGACCTTGAAGAATGTTTTTTTTTGTTTGTTTTGTTTTGTTTTTTTTTTGGTTCACCCCAGTGCATAGCACAGTGCCTATTACATCAGAGGTGCTTAATGAATACATTACTTCTCCCCGTCCCTTATGAGAGAGGTGAGGGAAAACAATTGACCAGAACTAACACCTCAGCTAAGTCAATATGCAGTGTTCTACATCAATAACACCTTCCCACACACACACCCCCCTCCTCCAATGAAGGGAAGAGATGCATTTCCTCATCTCTGAGATGACAAACTTGGCCATTATATTTTGTGCGAGATTTTTTGTAACATTTTTTAAAGTACTGTCACCTCTCTTATCTCATTTTTATCTTTCCAGAAACTCCATGAGATTAAATGAAAGTCAGCTATCCTTAGCTACATTTTATAGAGAGGAGAAACTAAGGGCACAAACAGGACCATTCTTGGCTTCCCATTGCATAATCTTGCCACCTTGTGACAAATAAAGAAACTTCTCTTTTGCTTTCTTCCTTGGGAATTTTTATAGTGAAAAAACAACCCATCTAGCTATAGCTTTGCAATAGCTACCCCTCCACTTGTACCTTCTAGTCTTTCCCCTGTTAATCCTCACCTGGCAGGAACTACCTTGAATAAAAATTTAGGGCCCAAAAAAGGGATGTGGGAGTTTCCTTGAATGCCATGCTATCTTCCCTTACTATCTTGCTACTGTAAATGTCAAGAAAATTGTCATTAGATACCTCAAAATTGAGATCTTTCTTTAACTCAGACACAAGGCAGTAGGACCATCCTCCCAAAGAGGCCCAATGGTTATTTGTTCGGTATCGTTTATTGTTTTCATTTCTCTCTCCACCAACCTAAATTACAAAAAACTCAGAAAGGAAAGCTGTGTCCGAGCCAATGAGAGGCCATTCCCACCAGGGACATCTACGTGGACAGAGAAGAGCCGGCTCTCCTTTGCAGTGCCAGGAAGAGAGAGAGAATAGCTTCCTAATCCTTGTCACTGGACCCATCCAGCACCAGGAGGGGGATCTCCTCCAATTTCTCCCCTTCATCTGAACACTCTGAATGGCCTCGCCTCCAGGTGCTGAGCATCCTAAAGAATCTCCGGAAGGAAGGGTGGACCCATGGACCTCTCTCCTTCTTCCCTTGCTTGCCTTGGCGGCGGTATTTCTTAGCTTTCTTCCTCCGGGGTACTCGGGGCACCCCCATTTTGAAGAATCTGCCCCACCACCAGCAACTGGAGGCATTCCCTTCTCCCGAGGTCTGGGGAGCCGCTCTCCGGGGCACCTGCAGCTGCCCGTTGGAGAACGCTTGAGTGGCCACCTTCCAGCTAAGGCTTTGCTCCTTCAGGCGGATCATCTTCTCCATCAAGGGTCGCACATTCAGGCACAGGTTGGCGTGAGTACTCTCTGCCATGCTTCTGGGACTCCCAGGTGGTCCTTCAAAGTCTGTCTCCTGCAGAAAGCCTCCAGAGAGTCATTGATTAGGGTCAGGGAGGCTTTTCAGCATGAGAAACCAAAGCTGAATGGAGTAGACCCAATTTGCGAGGTCTGACTCTGCAGCAGTCGGTTTACCTCTAGAACAAAGGCAAGTAACTGCCTTTACTCCCCCCCTCCCCAGATCCCACAAAGACCTTGGTGGGAGAGTCTAAGTCACGACCACCCACTCATTCTCAGTGATTTGTTCTGTTGCCATGGCAGCACTGGCCTGATGAGATCTTTGGCCTTCATGACTACATAATCAGCCACAGAATACTTTCCTTCCACTTCTCGCTTCCCTCACCCACTAACACAGAAATAGAGCTAGAGGGGATCTCAGAGATCTAGACGGACCTCCTCATTTGACAAAGAAGGAAATTGAAACCGGGAATAGTTAAATGACTTCCCCAGTGTCTCACAGAATTGTAAATGATAGAAGGAGAATTTGAACACATTTTCTGACTCCACAGCTAAGAACTCTCTCTACTGTACTGTACAAAGCAAACCTCTCTCCTGTAAAGTAGATGTGAAGGAGAAAGACAGCATTAGTTTGGGAATTTTACTAGAAAATAAAATGTTTTTCCATTAAAAAAAATTCAATGAGATGTTTAGTTTATAGATATATTTCCAGTACTGTTTCTCCTTACAAAAAGCAAGCCTCTTTTTTGGAAATAGTCACGAGCAAGGAAAATACTAGTATTGACTTTTTTTTTTTTTTACTGGAAAATAAAAGTAATTTTTTTCATTCAGCATATGAATCAGCTAGATGTTTAGTATTCTGTAGACATGACCTGAAATGACTAGAGCCATAGAATCACAGAATTTAAAGCTGAAAGAAACGTAAGATACTAACTGATCAAAATCTCGGTATTTTAAAGAGGTAACAGCAGCTTAGGGAGAGAAAGTGAATTGCTGAGTGTCTTAACATTATTCACAAGATTTTATCATGAGCTAACTGAGTACCAGGCATTGTGTTAGGGCTTCATAAGTAAAAATGAAATGGTTCTTGCCCTCAAGAAGCTTATGTTTTATAGAAGATACCATGTACAGAATTATGTAACATATATGCAAAATAAATACATGATAATAGGAGGGGAGCATTAAAAGCTAGCGTTATCTGCTTATCAGTGGCAATGATGTGATATGAACCCAGGTCCCCTGATTTCAAATCCAGTACCTTTGCTACTATACCATAACTTTGAAGTCCCACTGTATTCAGTGAGTGCATTTTATTAAACAGCATCAAGAGGTGGTAATTCCACCACCTTGGTAATTTATTCTGTCATTCTTACTGTCTATATCACAGGGCTTCTTGAATTTTTTCCACTTCTGACCCCTTTTCTCCTGAGGAATTTTTACATGACCTCTGGCATATATATATATAAAATAGATATAGAAGGGAAACATTTATTGATAAAAAATGATAATTTCATGACCCCCACGTTCAATTCCAAGACCCCCAACAGAATCATGAACCACAATTTAAGAAGCTGGTGTCTATATGGTTATAAGTAGTGGCCCAAGCCAACTTGGAATACAGTGAGGAAAAAATCTTGCCCTTTTGGCTTTTTTTTTTTTTCCCTATAAGCAAAGGAGTGAGATGGAAAAGAAGCCTCAGGTCTCACCTTGTTTCAATGAGACAACTTATTTTTAGTATTAGCACCAAGTTGGTGTAAGCAAATCCCAACTGTGCAATCTTCAGTAATCCCCTATCTCAGGAAGCTATTTTTTCTCTCAGAGAATTTCCAAGCACAAACATTTCTACAGCTCAGCCTTAAAGGGTAATAAGCAAACAGGAATGAATAGGAGAGAATCCCTCTTTGGCCAAGCTCATATTACTCTCAGTTAGCTGAGCCTCAAATAGGAACAGACAGAAGCAAGCCAAGCTAACCATACTTGCTTCCCAGCAATGTCTCTAAGTTGGTTTCCAACTTCATTCTGATCTGCAAAATCAATCAATAAACATTAAGCGTCTACTATGTGCAGAATACCATACTAAGTTGTGGTGATACAAAAAAGGGCAAAAGAAAAGAATTCCTGCCCTCAGGAAGCTTAAATTAAATTCTCATTAAATCTAATGGGAAAGACTACAAAGACATACAAACAAGTTCCTTATGCAGGATAAGTAGGAAACCTATTACCATTAGAAGTAATTGAATTGGAGCTTGTGAAATTATGATTTATTGTCAGTAAATGTTTGAGGAGTAACATACAAATTTCTCAGGCAAAAAGAGATGGCAAGTGGAAAAAGTTTAAAAAGCCCTGCTCTAGAGCAGTAGGAAAGAAGGAGAGGGGAGGGTTTTAGGGAAAGACAATGAATTCCATTTTAGATATGTTGATTTTAAACTGGACCTCCAGTTGAGTTGTCTATAAGGCAGTTGAAGATGTGATATTGGAGGATAGATAAATCTGAGAATCCTCAGCTTAGAAATGATAATTAAATCCACCATCATCAAGTATAGTATGGAAGGGAAATGAGAAGACCCAGATTAAAACTCAGTGAGATGCTTACAAATAGTCTGGATAAGGACCTAACAAAAGAGACTGCAAAGTAGAAGTCAGATGTGTAGGATGAAAACCAGGAGAGAGTGTTTTCCTGAAAACCAAAAGTGTCAAAGGTTATAGAAAGATAAGAAAAATGAAGATTGAGAAAAGGCCATAGCATTTGGCAACTAAAAAAATTAGGAATTTCGGTGAGAGATTTCAGAAGGACAGTAAGGTCAGAAACTGGATTGTAAGGGATTAAACAAAGAGGGAGAAGAGAGAAAATGGAGGAATTTTTGTAGGTGATCTTTTGGAGGAATTTAGCCACAAAGAGCAAAAGAAATACAAAGATGATAGGAGGGATAGAAGGATCAGGTGAGAGGTTTTTCAGCATAAAGAATTCACACAGGTATGTTTGTAAGCACTAGGAAGTAAGTCAGTAACCAGGAAAAAGTGAAAATAAATGGCTATAGGAATAGCTCAGTTTCCCCATCACTTCTGGTATATCCTTAGCATTATTATATGGGAAAAAGTTTCCTTTGCTTGTTTTTTATACTTGGTTCAACTCCCCAGTGACCTCTGCAAGCTACTCCCTTTTTGCTTGTATGCAATTTCCAAAATGATCCCTGGTTCTTCTATTCAGTTAGTGTGAGCCTTCCGAAGGAGGAAGGTACCTCAGATGTTTAATGAATCCGCCTTTTGAAAGGCTTGGGCTTGGTCTTAGTTTCGAGTCTGCCTTAAAAATGCTTCCTTTGTTCCCTAGCTGCTTGTCCTAGTTGCAGGACAGAGAGAACAAATTCACCACTTTACCAGACCTTGGGCTCCTTCCCAGCTTCTACGAGACCTGAGCTGGTGCACAGTAAGGACTCTTGCTGTGGGTACTTGTGACCCTGCTAACTGCAAGGCTTTCTTTGCTGGGGAAGCCCACGCTGAGATTCTCCCAGCCTGCTCTAGCTGATCCAGAAAAATTAGAATGGCCTTGGGGTAATTGGATTAGGACTAGAGTCATCTTTGGAGGTGGATTCTGGTCCATAGGGATTTAGGCTGATCCCAAGGGTCCAGATGGCTCCTGGAGGGGATGGGGGCCCTGGTAGCACAGGATAAAATAGAATTATTCTTGAACTCTTCTGGCTAGGGACCTCCTCTGATATACTCCCTTTCCCCTGCCACAAAGCCATTCTGAACAACAACTGGGCCCAAACCCAAGTTTCTTAGGTCTATATTGGTCCTCCTTTAGACTTCATAGCTGACCTAAGTCTATTCTCATGGTTGTCTTCAAAGCTTCTGTTATCCTTCCCTTCTGGAAACTTTCCCTGGTAAGCTGTAATACTTAGGAACAAAAGAAAGGAGATTGTTTCATATAGACTGGACACTTCTACTACTCATTCCCATCCAGGACAATTGCTTATAGACCCTATTTTGTACTAAGCAATCCTTAATCTTGTAGTTTAAACTCAGATATAGCCAGATTAATAAATCTTTGTGAAAAGAAACAAAAATTGACATAGTCATAACAGCTTGTATTTTTAATAGATTGTATGATATTATTCTTATTTTTCCCCAAAACAAAAAGGAAGCTCAGAAGGGTTGTGATGTAGCCAAGATCTCAAAATTAGTAAAAAAAAAAAAAAAAATATCACATATGGGACTTTTGTATTTGCTATGCTACTATGACTGTGTACCTAGTAATAGTACATAGCATATAGTATAGCACATAGATTGAGGGCTATAAACTTTCTTTCTCTGACCAATACAATTTCCTCCTACCTTTTCCATTATCTCCTGGGACTTTAAAAAAGAAAAAAAAAGAGGAACAGGGATATGTATTGGCTACAAGGTTTAAGCTCTGAAAAGTGGGCTTTGGAAAAATCTCTTGGACTTAGGGAACGGTTGTATACCTAGTAATAGCACACATAGATTGAGTGCTATAAATTTGAAGATGAAATTTTCATTTGAGGCAATCTGGACTCGAGTTACTCTGTGGCCAATTGGCCCAATTTGTTAAAATCATAATGGGAATAGGATTAAGATGAGGGGTCAGTGCTGCCATATGGATATGTTGGTTCATCCTGCTGCAGCCCAAGCCACCGGTTCTGAAATGTATGTCAGTAGTTACAAAGGAACCAATGTGAGTGAGTGAAGGGGGACTAGCCAGCCACAGGAAGCCATTTATTCCCATGCTCACTGGAAGGACTTTCCAGTCTACTCCCTTGCCTGTGCTGTGCCTTCCAACCAAACTAAATATCTTTCCTCTGCCTGACTTTTTCCATGTTCTCATTCTTTTCTTTTGCTTATGTCTCTCACACCTGAAATGGTCAAACCATCCCCTCCACCATCTCCATCTGTTGAAGTTTTGTACCTCGGGGTCAGGGACCACTTTTCCTCTATGAAGAGTGCTCCCATTCTCAAGGCTGTCCCTAATAGGAAAAAGCAATCTCTCTCTCCCTTCTCAAATTCCACATGGCATTTTTTCAGACCTTTTTTTTTTTCTTTTTCTTTTTCTTTTTTTTTTTTTTTTTTTTAACTCCTATCCACTCTTTTCTGTATCCAAGGTCTATGGTTCTTAACCTTTTTTGTCCATAGAACAGAATTCTTCTGTTACTGTTCATAGAACAGAATTCTTCTGTTTCTTTTTATAGAACAGAATTCTTTTCTTTCAAGAGGACTTGTTACACACTGAGGAAGAAACTCTGTGACTTTTCTATTGAAAATAAAAGCTCCATAGAATCAGTGTCTCACTCTTTAAGAACCAATATATCTCTATAGATGGAAGAGTCCTCAGAGGCCAGGGATTCTTAATCTGGAGACCAAGCTCAGGTAGTGTGAACGTGGCTAGAAAAAATTCATCTTTATTTTCTCTAAATAAATCTTTCTTCCTAATCCCCAGATTTATGCATTTACAGCCATTATTCTGAAAAGGGGCTGGTAGTTTTCATCAAGACACACAAAAAAAGTTAAGAGTTCCCATTTTCTAGCCCAAATCCCTCATTTTACAAATGAGGAAACTGAGACCTAGGGATGTATCAAGCATAAGAGTTTGGATTCAAATCCATTTCGTTTGTCTCTAGAGACAGAACTTTGTCCTGCACTGCCCTGTCTCCACTAATCATACTGTCACTTGCTGGGTGAGTATTCTTGGGCAAATCACAGTCTCTGATTTATTTTTTTCAGGAGCAGCATGGAAATAATACTAATTACCCTTCCTTCCTCACAGTGCTATGAAAAAAAAAAGTGCTTTACAAAATCATGATGCACTAGAGAAATAGGATTTCTTGTTATTATTGCCACAGACCAAGTAGACAGATTTTTAGTGGAGCTGAATTAATGACATCTAGCTTAGAGGATCTGTGAATGTAATAAAGTCACTGGGCTATCAAAGAGGTCAATCAATAAGCATTTATTAAGTACCAGGCATTGTATTCACTTTATGTGAATTATGAAAAATGTGAAAAGCTTCATTTGTGGCAGTGTATTTCGTGGAGGGGATGTTGGAGTTATTTGTGTGAATATCTTTGCTTTCATATCACAGCACCTAGAGAGTAGAATAGGATCTCAGCTTTCTCTATAATACCTGAAGGGCTTCTGTGAAGGGGGGAAGAGACAGGAATTCCAGCTCTGGCACTGCCAGTACAAAAGAGATAGAAGATGGAACGTCCTGGTTAAAGCTTAGCATGTAGGCCAGTTTGATTGGAAAGGAGTGTGTGGGAAGGGGAATATAGCACAATGTCTTTTTTATTACAATTTTTTTTTCATTTGTTGTCTTAAAGTTGTTTTCAGTCCCGTCCAACTCTTTCATGGCCCCATTTGGAGTGTTCTTGGCAAAGGTAATGGAATGGTTTGCCATTTCAAGCTCTAACTCATTTTATAGATGAAGAAACTAAGGTAAAACAGGGTTAAGTGTCTTACCCAGAGTAAGTGAGGGTCTGAAGTCAGAGTGTAACTCAGGCCCAATACACTATTCACTGCACTACCCAGCTGCCCATATTAATAAGCATTTCATTTCTCCCCTCTCTCTTACTGGAAAAGAAGAAAAACAAATATATAATAAATATAGCATGATGTATTTTACACAATAGGTAATTAATAAGTGTTTACTGGAAGACTGACTCAGTAAATGAATTTCGATCTTGGATGGAGTTAGTAGAATTACTTTACAAACAAAGGACAAAACATGTTAAAACCCAGAAGTCCACAGGGAAAGTGAGATAGTATACAGTTTCCCTTCCCTAGTCTGTTGAGAAGTATCTCAAAAGTGATTAATAAAACTACTGGTAGTTGTCTTAAGGGACAACTGGGTGATACAGGGGATAGAAGATCTAGAATCAGGAAGACTCATCTTTTATGACTTCAGACACTTACTGGCTGTGTGACCCTGGGCAAATCACTTAGTTTGCTTCAGTTTCCTCATCTGTAAAATGAGCTAAAGGAGGAAATTCCATTCCAGTATCTTTGCCAAGAAAATCTTCCAGATAGGAAGATTTGGACATGACTGAAATAACCCAACCAGTTGCCTTAATTCTCCTATTCACTCTACATTTGAGGACATAGCTATTGTTTCCCACTCCTGGAGAAGAGAATGTAAGAGGTAAGTGAACATTTCCAAAATGACCTGAACTTTTAGATTCCAATGCACTCCCTCTAGGCCCTGGCATCCTGTGATGAGTTGTGGTGAAATCAATGCCTTCAGGAGGAGCTCTTTCCTGAATTAGGGTACTAGTCACTAGGTTCATATGGAGGAAGAGGAGGAGGAGAAAGCAGGAGTGCTGTGAGCTATAGGAAAATATTTCTCCCTTAAAAAAATTAAAATCCTACACCAAAAAATTAGAGGTATGGCATTGTATTAATAGAAACCCTCAGGAGGTATTTTTTCCCCTCTTTCCTGAAAAAAAGAAGCAAAGTCAGACCAATTCTATCTTGAAGGTAGCTTTCACTATCCTAGACCTAATGAAGTACAGAGAAATGGATTTTCCCACCTGAAGATCCCACCCGATCTTTATCAACTCTTATGACTGCAAGATTGGCACCTTCCCCATTTTCCATTCTGCCATGGAATGCCACTGATTGGCTGTTTACTCCAAAATAGCCTAAAAAGCTATTAAAAACCAATTTTTACTTTTAAGAAGTAGAAGCTTCTATTAGCCCAAACCATTTTTCTTCCCCTTCCAATTTGGCTTTTGATGGATGAGATTCTCCCTTGGATTTCATGGGACTTAAACAACAAAGTTCTCACAAAATCCACAAGCCTGGATTGATTCCTTTCACAAATGTTCGGTGCTATGCAGGCCCAACAGCTGTTCCCCCATGCAAAATGCAGAATTGGGGAAATTATCAGATAAATAAACAATCCATTTAAGCCATTGAACCCATTTATTAATTCTACTATGGCTAATTCAATTCAACAAGTGTTTTTAGCATCTATTGTGTATAGAGCAAGGTATTGGGAGGTTGGATAATATAAAGGCAAAAAATAGACCCTTCAGTTCTAATGGAGGAATACACCATTCACACAAATAAGTAAATACATGTGCATTTGTGTGTGTGAGAGAAAGAGAGCGCTAATTTCAAGAGGGAGAAGATGCTCAGATCTGGGGGAATTATAAAAAAATCTCTTGTAGAAAGTACCATTGAGCAGCTAAGTGGTTCAGAATCAAGAAGATTCCCATTAATGAATTTAAGTCCAGCCCTGAGTTAGGTGACCACTATGGTAACCCAGACAAGAGATGATGCTGATCCGAGCTAGGGGAGCCATTATGAATGGAGAGAAGTGAGCATTTCTGAGAGTTGATGTCAGGGTAATCTCAACAAGACTTGGCAATTGATTGGGTATTTGGAGAGGAAGAATAAAGAGTCAAGGATGAGCCAGTCAGTAAATATTTATGAAGCACTTATTAAGTGCTGAGCACTAGAAGAATCAAAAAGTCAAAAGACAGTCCCCATATTCAAGGAGCTTACAATCTACTGGATCAGTCATCAAGCATTTATAAAATATCTGGTCTTGTGCTAAACATTGGGGACAAGTAAAAATAAATGGAGCAAGCCTTACTTCCAAAGAGCTTAGTTTCTAAAGGGGGAAACCAGAGACATATAGAAGGATATACAAAATAAATATGAAATAGTTAAGCACAACATAGTTTGCAAGGGAAATCACACATGCTAAAAAAAAAAAAAAATTTCCTATAGAAAGTTATGTTTGGGGGCAGCTAAATGGCGCCATGTTCTGAGTTCAAACTCTACGCACTTTGCTGGATTGCCTCATCAAAAAGAAAAAGGGAGAAATAAAAAAGTTATGTCTGACATTTGTCTTGTAGAAAAAGATGGTGTCTATAAGATGGAAATAAAGAGAAAGTGGGAGGGGGGGGGGGAGATGGAACAAAATGAATCCTTGTTTTCCTTCAAAGTTCTGTTCTTCAGTCGTGTCTGTCTCTGTGACCCCATTTGGGCTTTTTGTGGCAAGGATGCTAGAGTGGTTTGCCATCTCCTTGCAAAGACCAGGACCTGGAGTGTTGTTTGTGAGGAACACGGGCCAATTTGTCCATGTCAAGGAGTGCGGAAAGGCTGGACGGGTCGGGGCCAGGTTGTGAAGGGCTTTGAAAGCTCAGCAGGAGATTTTTAAGTTACTTCCAGAACCAATAGGAAGCCACTGGGGTTTAATGAATAGGAGAGTGATGTAGTGGGATTTGGCTTACAGAAAATCCTCGCTTCAGTTGCAGTGTTGAGGATGAACTGGAGTAGGAAAAGATTTTAAGCCAAGGAAACCATTTAGGATGCCATCACAGTAGTCTATATGAAGGCTTAAGGAACAGTTTCGCACCCTGTCCTGGGTGCCTCAGTCTCTGCCAAGAATTCAGCTGCCAAAACTAAGTATTGGATCGTGGAAATTTGCTCTGAGGTTTAAAGAGAAAGGGCATGGAGGTAGTACGGTGGATAAAATGCTTAGCACTCTAAGTCGGGAGTTGGGAACACCAGAGTTCGAATCCAGCCACTGACACTTACTGGATATGTGACCCTGGGCAAAATCACTTAACCCAAAGTGCCTCCAAAAAAAAAAAAAACTTCTTTACATAGAAAAAAAGGAAACCTGTAACATCATTCCACCTAAAGATTCTCTTTGCCTTAGTAACAGAGACCTGGCCAGAATCTGCATTTAAGTTTGTCATATATACATTTTCTCAAAGAAATGCAATCAAAATTTAGCAAACAATATTTTATTTAAGGTTAGTGACAGTCTTCCAAAAGAAAATATTTGCATTAGCAGTGGATATTTCCATAATGAAACTTTTTTACAATTGCATAAAAAAGCAAACATTTATTTGGAGGTGCTCTCCCCAAAAAAATAGCTTTTATAGAAAAAATACTTATAAGCTATTCTCACTCCTGAAATGCTTGAGGATGAAGAGGGGAAAGGCAGGTTGTTGAAAAGAAACAAATGCTGTCTTTGCAGCTTTTAGCTATGCTAGGAGGCCTTGATGGGTGACTGGACCTTGGTTTCAGGCCCGTAGAGCTCATTTGGGGAGTTGAGCCCAGGCCAAGGGAGATGGACCTGAGAAAGACAACTACATTTCTGCTGTGGCCTTGGGACCCAGATCCTCTGGACCTGGCCAGAACCAGAATTTTTCTAGAATTAACTCTGCCCTCTACATACTTGAACCAGGCTTTCTCATTTTCCTCAAGGCATACAAGTATGTGGGAGTTGGGGGGGTAATATATATGTATATATAAAAGTATATGTATACACATATATGTGTCATATTTGTTTTTGTTAATACATATAAACAAATATACATTTCTCCTTTCCTTTTAAATATTCAAAACTCTTTAGCTTTTAGGCAGAAGTTACTCCCTCCTTTTGAAGGCAACAACAAAAGCAAGCAAAGAGTAGTAATTTACCTGAGTTGAAAGAGCAACTCGGCAAGAGAGTAGGTGTGGCTTGGATTTAAGTTTTTCAAAGCCAGAATCTTGTTTTTATTCTACCCTCAGAAAAGACCTGGCTGCTTTGTAGGATATGATTGAAGTTTTCCAGAGAAATTGCTCTTTATCTACCCTTCCCCATCCTCCCTGAAACTTACAAAAATAAATTAAAATTGGTGTTAATTAAGGAAAAGCAGATTTAGGGACTGCGTTTTCCAGATGGACTTAGCAACAGAGGCCAGATTCACAAGAAAATTGCCAGTGCTCCTGATCCTTTTGTGCTGAGTAGCCCTTTCAGGAGGTGGTTATTTTTAGGTCCCAGATGATGTGTCCAGGTTCCTTCCAGCTCTCCAATTCTTCAGAGCTAGGGTAAAGACTGAGGAAATTCTCACTGACAGGATAGGATCCGTGCTATAAAAACTGCTAACCAAGTGTTTCAGAAGCAGAAATAGCAGTGGTACCCAAGACTAATGTGGTTTGGTGTTTTGTTTTTTTTTCCTTTGTAGTTCTGAAAAGAAGCAAACATAAATAATCTTTCTTAAAAGCATTTGCTCTTTCATAGAAGGGTGTGGGTGTCTTAACATTCTCCATAAAAAATGAAACATTTCCTTGATTCAATAATTCAACTTTTTTTTTTAATACACGCCATGTAGACACCAATTTAGGCCCTACAGAGAAAAGATGAAATATAAAAACAGCCCCAACCCTCATAGAACTTACAGTCTACTAGGGAAATCCAGAAAAAGGGTAACATTGTCTTTGAAATCCCTAATTTTTAAACATTCTCCAAGTGACAGGCTCACGAATATTTTCCATGATGAAATGTCTGGTTGGGCAGTCAGTCTCCAGATGTGAGATGTACATTTCCTTTTCCTCTGAAAGGATTCATTTTTCAAGGAACAGCTCGGGCTAGTCCTTGGGTACATGACCAGCAACCTCCGGAGGAATGCAGAGAGCAGCCACAGCCACAGACTAAAGAGCCATTTCTGTTACTCCACCTCCACACTTAATCTGAGGTACTTTCTCAAAAAGAACTATATTCCAATTTAATTCACATGCTCCTGATGTTTCCCAGCCATCCATTAGAACTGTGATCCCGTGGAAAGAACATGTTATTTGTCCCTTTTTTTGGAGGGGGGGAGGGAAGGGAGACACAAGGCAGTTGGGGTTAAATGACTTGCCCAGGGTTACACAGCTAGGAAGTGTTGTGTCTGAGGCTGGATTTGAACTCAGGGCCTCCTGAAGCCAGTGCTCTATCCATCTAGCTGCCCCATTTGTCCTTTGTTTTTGAAGAGGACCGATGGCATCTCAAGGTGACACTGACTTCAGAATCAGAAGAATGGAGAGGGTTGGGTTCAGATTCCAGCTCTGGTGCTTATCATGAGTATGTTTGAACACATTTTTTAGCCTCCATGAACTTTAGTTTTCTCATTTTTAGAATGAGTTGTGGAAGATATGAAAGGAAGGAGACACTAGAAGAGATTTCCAGGTACCTTCCAAATCTGTGATCCTGAGAGTTCTTATCTATCTGGGTGATTTCACTTGTGGAATGCCCTGCTGCAAGAGAAATAGAGTCACTCATATATATACACACACTCATTCATTATATATATATTTACAAATACATACACATGTGTGCATATATACATGTTCATACATATATAGACACAAGCACACGTGTTCTTGGACACATCCTGTTCACGTGTGCTCATTCATATGTGCACACTGTATACCATTCATGTATGCATTGATCATGCTATGAAGGCACATCCATTTGCATATATGTACATGTGTGCACACATATTGATATGCACACGTATTTACATACACCCACGTGCATTCATATTATATACATACACCCACACGTTTACATGTATGAGTACACACATTCATATCTACATACATTCATATTTTATATATATACACATATACATAATCTATGTATATCTATACATACACTCATAAAAACACACACATATACATCTCCCTGAATAGAACAGAAGCTTTTTGAGGACAAGAATTGGTTTGAACTTTTTATTTTGTTAGTAGTTTGGGTTTTTTGAACTTTACTCCCTCAGGATCTAGCCCAGTTCCTGGCACAAAAATGAAGCTTAATAAAAACTTGCTAACAAATAAAAATAAATAAACCACAAAACTTGCTGATTCATTATATGACGTCAGGAAAGTCCCCTAGGCTTCAGGTTAGACTAAATGACATCTCTATTTCTTTCTGGCTCTAATAATTTGTTAGGCAGATGGCTGGACCAGATGATCTCTCAAGGTTCCTTCCAGAATGCTGGTATTCTGTGAAAGAGGAGATTCAATTCAATAGTTTTGTTCCAGTGCCTAGCATGCAAGTGAATAAGTGAATAAATGTACCAAGAAAAAAAAAAACAGTTAAATAGAACTTGGCAACCTTCGAGTGCTTTTCTGTGAATCAATGTCCTTGCCTTACCTTCTTTGGACATCAGTTTTAGTCAGTGAACTAACATTTATTAAGTGCCTATTGTACACCAGGCACTGTGGTAAATGTTGAGGATACAAAATTTCCCCAGAAGTTACACTGGAGTGATATGAAAAAGTCTCGCTAGATTTAGAACATGAAGGAGAGTGGATTATTTATTGTTGTTGAGTTCTTTCAGTCACGTCCAGTTTTTCGTGACCCATTTTGAGATTTTAGTGGTTTTCCATTTCCTTGTCCAACTAATTTTACAGATGAGAAAACTAAAATGAGAAAAATGGGGTATAAGTGATTTTCACCCAGGTCACACAGCTAGGAAGTGTCTGAGACCAGATTTTGACTCAGAGCCTCTTACTCGAGGTCTGGGGCTCTCTCCAGCCGCCCCAGAGAAGACTGATTATACAGAGACTTCATAAACGAGATAAACATCACCAGAGTCCCACGACCTCTGGCACAGGTATGCTTGAGGGAAGAGAATGGCCCACAATCTCTGGTCAAAGACAATAAATGGTCTTTACTCCCCAGACCTTTGGCTTAGCCTGGAGCCCAAAGTATAAAACTTTACAGGGGGCAAGTCTCCCCAGAGATCTAAGCCACATAGGGGTCTCGCATGTCTGTGTAAGCACAGAGATACCCCTTCAGGGAGTGAGATTCCCATCTGGTCTTCCTGCTCTCTGTCCTGATCCAACAGTCCGTTCCTTAGTGTCAAGCTACAGAAAGAGCAGGCTAAAACCCCTGGTCAGTTAGTCCCTTTGACACAGAAGAAAGGAATTTTTGGTATTCTGTGAAAAAGGAGAGTTTTATTCCAGTGCCTACCGTGCATATGAGTAAGGGAATAAATATCCCATATTTAACCAGTTAACTACGGCCAACCTTCTCACACATCTGTCTCCGGTTCCAAGGAGGGGTTAGCAAGTCAGGTCTGATCAGTGAATGTTCCAAATATGGACAACATCACCAATCTCTCCCTGCTACGGAAGGATTGGGAGAGGGGAGGCAATAGCTTGATCTTTGTCTAAAGAAGCACCACTATATGTTATTAATACATCTTGAATGTATTGGAAGACTGGGGTCTAGTAGTGAGTACACTAGAATCAAGAGTCAGGAAACCCCCAAATCCTGGCCCCGATCTTCACTAGCTGTGTGACTGTGGGCAAGTCGCTTAATCATTCTGGGTCTCAGCCTCCTTCTCTATAAGAGGATATAACACTCCTTGCCCTACCTACTCCACAGGGTCATTTCGAGGAAATGCCTTATAACTCCAATTATTAATTGGATTTAATTTAATGTAATTATTAATAATGGTTTTCCAATTACTGCCATCCATTCTAGAAGAAAGTTAGATTCACTCCAATGTACGGGTTCCTACCACAGGGTTCTATAGGACATTCTAAATATCCATTGTTTCTTTGTTTATAATTTCAATACGGATCCATTCCCCAGCAGCAGGTGAGCGGGCAAACACCTGGCCCCTCTGCTCCAGCTGCTGGGCCGCCAGCCCAAGCAGTTGGTCATCTAAAAAGTACTGAAGTGTCACTTGTGTGCCGGGCACTGGGCTAAACCGAGGGAAGAGCAGTGGTGCAAACTGCATTATTGGAGACAGAGAGCCTGTATCTCTGATGCAATCTCTGGAGGAGGATGGGAGCAGAGGGGGAAGCCCACCCAGCCTCTTCCTCGTGGGGCCCTGGCGCAATTTTTAAGGTCACAATCCATTTGGCTGTAGTTGCCAGGCAACCACCTCCCATTTAGTTGCATGTTTTGGCAGGGCTTTAATCACTGCCTTGAATCCCCTGCACTTCAAATCGACATTTATTCACCAACAACAAAGGTCCTTCCATTCACCCTGAAGTCACTTGATGTCTGACCACAGGTCGTCTGACGGACAGCTCCATCCATGTGGCCAAACTGCTGCCCATCACCCAGGTAGGCTGCCCACAGGCGTGGTTAGGTCAGTGTGAAGTCCCCCCAAAATCTGGCCTCCTAAGGAAACCTTGCCCAACCCACTTAATTCTAGGACCTTTCTTCTCTGAATCACTTCCTGATTTTTCTGTGTAGTACTTGGTTATATAGACTTGTCGTCCTTCCCATTAGATTGTGAGCTTCTTGAAGGGAAGGACTGTGTTTTGCTTCTTTTTTGTACCCTTCCCATTAAGCACAGTGTCTTTCACAGAATAGGCACCTAATAAATTATATTAACTCTCATAGGATAATAAATTTAGAGCTAGAAAGAACCTCCAATTCCCTTATTTTTACATGAAGAAATTGAGGTCTATATTAGTTAAATAACTTGCCTACGATCAAATGTCTCCCCTCCCCCAGGTC
Source organism: Antechinus flavipes (assembly GCF_016432865.1). Classification (NCBI taxonomy): domain Eukaryota; kingdom Metazoa; phylum Chordata; class Mammalia; order Dasyuromorphia; family Dasyuridae; genus Antechinus; species Antechinus flavipes. The sequence continues at coordinate 84,799,644 of NC_067401.1, read as the reverse complement.
TTCCTGCTTCCACTTCCAGCATGTTCTACCCAATTCCCATGGGGTTTTTTTCCTCTTTTTTTTTTTTTTTTTTTTTTTTTTTTTTTGGCTGAGCCAATTGGTGATAAGTGACTTGCCCAGGTACTAATGGTTTTTTTAAATATTTAATAAAATTTTATTGACTTATTTTTTTTACATTAACTGCATTTTCAAATATATCCCTCCAGAAAACATCATAACAAAGAAGAAAAAAAGAGAGAAGAAAAGCAGCAGCTCTGCCTAATGCAAGGGGTGTCCCAAAAGTTTTATTGCAGTTTTAAGCTTTAGAAACTTACAACGGCAGTAAGACTTTTAGGAAGCCCTGGATTTACAACGTTCCACTTCCGTTGTTCCCTCCCTCTGAGGGGAAAAAAAACGAGAGGTAGGTATATTGTCTCAACTCTTTTCCATTGCCTAGCTTGGTCAGTATAATTACACAATGTTTTCTTGTTTAGTTTATCTCACTGGCATTATTCTGATCATGTATATTGTTCTTCTAGTTCTGTTGCTATCAATCAACATCAGTTAAATAGATTTAGAGCTAGAAGAGATCTTAGAGGTCACAAAAACATTTTTTTTTTTTGAGGTATAGAAACTGAAGCCCACAGAGGTGAGAAGCCTGGCCAGGCTCACCCAGTACTAATTGTCGAAGCAGTATTTGAACCCAAGTATTCCTGATTCTGGTGCATTTCCCTATCCACTATATAATGCTGCTTCTGCCTTCTCATAATTTTCTGAATTCACATTTTCTTCATTTACTGATCTGCTGTTCTATATAATTCCTTACTGATCTTTCTACTGAGGAACGGAATGAACCACGTATTCAACTATTCCAAATGATTTCCATGATAAGAATTTTAAAAGGCCATGGTGCTAAAATAAAAGGAAAGATAGGAACAGCAAAGAAGGACAAAATAGTCTTTCAGAACAAGTCCATCCAAGCCCCAAAATGCCCAGACTCCGCCCCAGTCCTGAGCAAAGCACTTGGGGGAAGTACATCAGTTCTGTCAAGCCATCTTCCCTCTTCTATTCCCTACATTAAGAATCCATTGTCAAATGGCATCAATTCTCTTTTTCTTCTCATTTCCTATCCTCCTCCTATCCTATCCCCAAATATCTGGCCTTTCCCCCCAATTCCTCAAGTACTGATAGGTGAGATTTCACTTCATCTGCCCCAAAGTTAGGTTTGTCTCTATATCTCTGCTATTTCCTGGTCACTGGGTGGTCATCTGCTACTACTTTTTCTTTACCACTTCTCATGTTGCCTCTCCCCATTAGAACATCGACTCTTTGAAAGCAGGTACTATTTTGCTTGCTTGTATTTGTATGCCTAATGCTTACTAGTCCTTGGCACATAGTAAGCCTTTATCAGAGCTTTATCCATCTCTCTCTCTTTCTCTCTTTCTCTCTCTCTCTCTCTCTCTCCTTTTTTTCTCTCTTCTCTTTCTCTCGCTCTTCTTTTCTTCTCTCTTCTCTCTCTCTTTTTCCTCTGTTTAGCCCTTTATCCCACCTCTCTTCAGTTACTACAGTAGCTTCCTTCTGACTTAAATCTCTTCCACTTAACTCATTCAATATTTATTTTTAGCTGCATCCTATATTCAAAGTTCTGGAGATATAAAGACAACAAGAAACAGTTTTTCCTCTTAAGAAGTTACACATCTCTATTAGGATCTAGTATAATCCTGAGCAATTTCTCACTGTCCCATTTTATTAAATGCAAGATTTTCCAGTAGATGAAGTACTTAAAAGGCCCTCAGTCAGTGTGACTGTTCATTGTATTCTAGTGTGTTTTAGAGTCTAAAGTTTGACTTAAGAGAGTTGAGTTAAATCACGAATTCAGATCATAAATTTTGGCACTTTTGTTTGCATAAATTCAGGGGAGAATTGTTCACAATCCAGCCAAAACCAGAAAGAGCCTAAAGTCAGCCCCAGGAGAGTCATTCTTTTTTTCCCTTCCCTTTTTCCATCCTTTTATCCCATCAACTGTTTCCAAAGTTCAGAGTTCATAAAGGGTATATCTGAAAGCAGAAGTAACAGATTATTGATAGACATTGTACTAAGCACTGGGGTTTCAAATAGGAAAAAGAAAGTTCCTCAAAGAGCTTGCAATCTAATGGAGAGAAAACCATACACCATTTGAATGGGGCTATCCATCCTGGAGGCTTGATGTTTATGGAGTCACAACCAAGCAGAGCCTCTGATGGAATATGGAGAGATAACCCTATATTACTTCATCTTCTTCTCACTTACTGTCTTAGTATATTTAGGAAGAGAACAAGCATTTTTAACACACAAAAGAGATACAATTTTTCAAGTACATCAGAAGAAATCTGGAAACCCATAGAATTTTTTCAGCAAATTTCATTTGAATATGTAATCTAGATTTTATGTAGTTGGGCTTTTTTTCTTGAACTCCCTTATTTTTATGATTGGTGACTTGCCCCTGAATCACTCATTTGAAGAGACATTTGTTACCAAAGACAACAATTTAAAAGGATGGGAGATTGCTCAATTCTTTTTTTTTCTTTTTTTTAATCCCAAGAACACAAAGAAATAGAACCAATTCACATTGGTACCTCATGGGGTACCATCCTAAAACCTGGCAAGATTGATTCAAAGTGAAAGGAGGAAAACAAGGAAAATAATATATACAATAATAGCAATATTGTAAAGATAATCAGATATCAAAGATTTTTTTTAACTTTGATCAATACAATGATCCACCACAACATCAAAGGACTCATGATGTAAAATGTTATTTACTTCTACATTTATGGACTTGGTGGAGATTAAAGTATTTTTTCCCTTTACTTTTCTTTCTTTTTTCAAAACAGAGCTCTGTGGAAATGTTTTGCATGAATGTATATGTATATATGTATATTAGGTCTTATTTCTTACCTTCTCATGAAGTGGAGCAGGGGGTGGAGTGAGGAAGAAAATTTGAAACTGAAAAAAAAAATGTTCTAGTTGCTATCTATTTATTGAGATAAATTTAATACCTCTAGTCCATCCCTTTTCAAATTAATCTAACTGAAATATTACTTTCATTATGCCAGCCTACCCCACTCCCATTACTTCCTCCAAAGATCAAAGACTTTTAAAACTAAAATAATGTTTTTTTCAGTGAGAAAATGGAGGCCCAGAGGAATTAATAAGTTTGGCTTTGAACACATGGCTCTTTTTTCCTTCTTTTTTGTTTTTTTTACTTAATTTTTTCCCTAATTTCAGGAAAAGTTGGTTTTCAACATCTTTGTAAAATTTTGAGCTCTCCCTTCCCTCCCTCTCCCCAAGAGGGCAAGCAATCTAATATAGGTCATACATGTACAGTTATATTAAAAATGTTTCCACATTAGTTATGTTGTGAAAGACAACTAAGTACAAAAGGGAAAAGCCAAGAAAAAGAAAAAAAAGTGAAAATAGTATGCTTCATTGTGCATTCATACTCCATAGTTCTTTCTCTGAAAGAAGATGGCATTTCGGTCCCAAGTCTATTTCCAATATCTTGGATCATTGCATTGCTGAGAAGATCTAAGTCTATCATAGTTCACCTTCATATAATGTTGCTGTTATTATGTACAATAATTTCTTAATTCTGCTCACTTCTAAGAATCAATTCATATAAGTCTTTCCAGACTTTTTTGAAATCAGCCAGATCATTTCTTATAGAATAATAATATTCCATTACATTCACATACCACAACTTGTTCAGCCATTCTTCAATAGATGGGCATCCCCTCAACTTCCAATTCTTTGCCACCACAAAAAGAGCTGCTTTATAAAATGACAGGAAAAGATAAGGATAAATGTTGACGAGGATATGGGAAAACTGGGACACTGATACATTATTGGTGGAGTTGTGAAATAAACCAACCATTCTGGAGAGCAATTCGGAACTATGGCCAAAGGGCTATCAAACTGTGTCTATTCTTTGACCTAGTGTCTCTGTTGGGTCTATATCCCAAAAAGATTAAAAGAGGGGAAAATGTGTATATGCAAAATGTTTGTAGCAGCTCTTTTTGTAGTGGCAAGGAACTGAAAATAGAGTGGATGCCCCTCAGTTGGAGAATGGCTGAATAAATTGTGGTTTGTAAACATTATGGAATATTAATGTTCTACAAGAAATGATTAGCAGGGTGATTTCAGAAAGACCTGGAGAGACTTATATGAGTCGATGCTAAGTGAAGTGAGTAGAACCAAGAAAACATTTTACATGGTAATAGCAAGATTATGGGATGATCAACTGTGATGATATGACTCTTTTCAACAATGAATATGGATCAAAGCAAAGTATTTTCACCTTTTTGTGGTTATGTTGTTTGTTTCTTGCTTGTTGGTTTTTTCTCTCGTGTTTTCTTTCCCCCTTTTATTCTGATTTTTCCTGTACATCATAACAAATATGGAAATGTGTTTAGAACTGCACATTTAACCTATGTTGGATTGCTTGCTGTCTTGGGGAGGTTGGAGGGGAGAGAGAGGGAGAGAAATCTGGATTTTGCAAAAGTGAATATTGAAAACTATCTTTGCATATATTTGGAAAAATAAAATACTATTTTAAAATAATTTTTAAAAGATCAGCTATAAATATTTTTGTACATGTAGGTCCTTTTGCCTTTTCTTATCTTTGGGATACAGACCTAAAAATGTATTGCTAGATCAAAAGGCAAAAGGGCATGTATAGTTTTATAGCCTTTGAATCTGGTCTGACTCCAAATCTAGTAGTCTTTCTTCTGTACTATATAGACTCTTCATCACACACACAAGTTTTCATGGCATATTAATTTTCTTCTCTGTGACTTTGGTCAAATAGGGCTTCCTGTCAGCAATATCCTCCCTCTTCCCCTTTGCTTAACCAAATCCTAATCTTTTGAGTTCCTAATTCAAGTCCACCTTCCTGGATGCAACTTCCCCAGCTGTTTAAATGTTCACTAATCTCTCCCTTATATGAACTGTTCTCATACTTTGAGTCAATAACACTGAACTGTTCAGTAATCGTTCAACAGGTATGGCTGAGATAGAGATAAAAATTTTTTTTTCAGAATGTACCCAGGAAAATACTACTCTTTAAAAGTTCTCAAAATACTATTTCCCATCAAACTTTTCCTATGACACTGGAGAACTAGCCATGGCTTGATGAGACTTGGGAGAGGGGAGAAAGAAAAATAAAAAGCAAGTACATAATGTCTGCATATTGTCAGGGCCCAGAAAACCTGAGTTCCTGATATGTACTTGAGACCCCATGCAGCAAAAAAAGATGTCTACTAAAAGAGAAAGAGATAAGTGAGACCATCATGTGAACCAACAGTCTGAAGGTCAAAGACATCTTCCACCTGCTTCATTCTAGTACTAGTGAGAGAGAGAGAGAGAGAGAGACCTTGCTGAAAGATCTCTCCCCCCTGGAGAAACTCTTCTCAGGTTACTTTGATGAGAATCAAAGATGGAGTTTGTCCTTTTTTAGAAATGTGTCAAAACATTTTCCTATTTTGTTGTTTCATAGCTCAATCTCAATTAAATATTTCACTGCTTCAATATGATTCCTATTGGTTCTGTTAATAAGATACCTGCTAAATTGTGATACATTTAGTAACTTTTCTAGTATCCAACATTGCATGCAGCACAGATTTGGACTATAGGAAGGAAGGAAATAGCAAACCACTTTAGTATCTTTGCTGAGAAAATCCCAAATGGAGTCATAAAGAGTTGGATGTGACTAAAATGACTGAACAACAATGATATTTAATAATTATTTGATCAGTGGATTTTTATGCTATTAGGACAGTGATTGTGATTTATTGTGAATTATTATTCTGTTGGCTTCAGTCTCTATGTTCTCCCTTTTGCCTCCATGTATTTATTCCCTGCCTTCAGAGAACTAAAGGAGACAACCATCGTATAATGGAAAGTAGATTCTATTCAATAAGAAAAAATGGGTTTTAAGTTTTGCTCTGCTACTACTAATGAACTACATGAATCTGATGAATCACGTCCTCTTTCTAAGCCTCTCAGTTCTACCATCACTAAAATAAAAGAGTCGAACCAGATGAATCCCCAAGGTTTCTTTCAACTTTGTGATGCTGGGTGCTATCCTAGGTGCTAAGTGTAAGACCTGGCTTGGTTGCAACCAATCAGGAGATTTTTGTGGGGGGAAATGCTCACATTTAAAAGAGAAAAAAAAATATATCAGAAGGAAAAAAATGGGGCAAAAGCAAGTGACTGGCAGGTTTTACTTGTTTGGTGTTTTGTGTGTGTGTGTGTGTGTGTGTGTGTGTGTATGTTTTGGGTTTTTATTTTTTTCTGTTTTGTTTTTAAATTCCAGATTGTGAGTTGGGTTTGGTTGGTAGATTGCCTCATTACCAAGCAAATCACTGAGTGTGTATGTCTATCTGTGTACATCTTCACTGTCATCAGACTATCCTCCAATGCTGCTCCCTTAACACTTCAATATTTAATTTTTCCTGAAGCATTTTAAAAGCTTTGTCATCATTCTCATATCACACATTGTTTTCTCAACTGATGTGTTTATGGCATAATGGAAACAGCACTGGTACTGTCAGAACACCTAGTCCCAATTCTGATACCTACTAGTTTTCTGACATTGGGCAAATTCCTTAAGATTTCTTGAACTTTTGTCTTCTCTATATTATAGGAATAATAATACTTTCCTTTCATAGATTATAACAGTATCAAAGACCAAGAATCCTTCAAGGGTTTTGTCATATATCCTGAAATATATGAGAGAATCCCAAGTCCAAGAAAAAGAAGTGAACCTAGAATAAAGCAGAAGGAATACCCCTTATCGCACCATATGTCATAATATGCATCCATATCACCATAACATCTCAACATGTGTTTCTAACATGGCAACCCTTAGCAGGGGAGGGTGAATGAGTTCCTGACTAGATTAGAATCATGTGGTTTTTCAGGTGCTGCAAAGTAATTTTAAAATTGTTTAGACAGAGTCCTGTAACCTACTGTGTTTCAGTCAAGGAGATGTCATTGTTTGTGACTAAATATATGTGCCTCTGAATAATGTAGGATTAACGCAATACATTTCAGAATAGATTTTCATAGGCCTGGGAAGCTATTTTTATCATATTTGATTGATCTTTTTGATGACATGAGTAGGTGGAAGGAAAGTTATATATTTAATTGCATTGTGATGACTTGATGTGTTTTGAAATCTTAGCAAATATAATTCTAAATGATTGTGAGTGTTATAATTGAATAAATAATCCTTTAGAATATCCACAATGCAATTTGTACCTCATTTTTATCTTTTTACTGATGTTAGTAAAATTATATTTCTTTTAACATTGTACAGGGATATGACTTTAAGGAAGCTTCAAGCTTAGTTGTCCAAATGAATAGCTAATTTGCACCACTACTAGATTGACCAGTTCTTGGAATTTGTGATTTTTTTAAATTGAATTGGTTTTTTATATGAATGGCATCTAGGTGGCACAATGGATAGAACCCTGGACCTGGAATCAGAAAGAAGTGAGCCTCTTACTCATTATGCAAGCTTGGGCAAGTCACATGACCGTTTCCTGCCTCAGTTTCCCCATAATGACAAGGTGGATAATACTAGCACTTACTTCCCAGGGTGGTGCAAGGGTAAAAGTAATATAATATTTGTAAAGTGCTTTGCAAATCTTAAAGCATTGTCTGCATGCTAGTAATTATTATTGTTGTAGTTATTGAATACCATCATCCTTCCCTATCTGCTATATTTAAGGCATTGTGACAAGTCCTAGGGGATGCAAAAATAAAACCCAAATGGTCCCTAGCCTCAGTTTGTACAAGAATATGATGAAATAACAAGACCCTTAGAAGGAAGGAGCAAGAAATTACAAAGCTTGGTTTCTCTTCCAACTTTTTCTTCTCATCTTCCTAGTGACAAGAACAGCAGGCTTGTATAAATATTTGCCAATATAACCACCATGTTTGGAGGCTCCCCTGCACATACATTAAGACAGAGCAGGGAATAAGAACCAGAGGAAAAAATGTTATCCAGATCATCAGCGGAAAACAATTCCAGAAAGCACACAGCTTCATACAGACCTTTTCTAATGCTCTCTTTCTTCTATTTGCTCCATTCTAACATTTCAGAATGACCAGATTTCTGAACTGGATGAGATTCTGGTGGCCATCTTTTCCAACCCATAAATAAATAAAAATAAAATAAAATAAAATAAATAAATAAATAAAATCTAATGTAACCAGTAAATGGACCCAGCCTTTGTTGAATTCAGTCATGTGACCCTGGGTAAGCCATTTAACTCTGTCTCAGTTCCCCCATCTGTAAAATAAATCAGAGAAGGAAATAACAAACCACTCCAGTAGCTTTGCCAAGAAAATTCCAAATTGGGATCACAGAGGTGAACATGACTGAAATAACAAAAGACCTCTATAACTCCCTCCCCTCCACAGTGTACCCCAGTACTGGAGGATAAACGCCCCCATTTCCTTTAACTGATAAGTCATATAATATGAATGCAAGACAGCATCAAAACAAGCAGTTCATTTGGTCAACTCAAACCATCAGCTCAATTCAGCAGAATCCTCAGTTGTACCAACAGTCAGTTCAATTTGGGGAAGTCAGAGGTCAGAGAAAACAAAAGTCCAAAAGTTAGGCCCAATTTCTATATAATTTTTATTTATCATATTGTTAACAGTATTATTTAAGATAACAACTAGTTGTGAGGACCAGAGGAGATTATAGTAAAGCTCTTTGCAAACCATAAAGTGCTTAGAAATTAAAATTATTTTTTAAAATAAGTTTTATCAATAGCTTTTGTTATTACATCACCTACATTTCCTTATCCCATCTCCGCAATTTCTTTATTATAAAATCCTTTATTACAAAGAAGGGAGTTCTTCTTCTTATTAGCATTTCTGCTGACATGAACACAAGGAAATATGTTCATTGTTGTGTTTCCTTGATGGTCTACATAGATTATTATATCCTATACCACCTACTGCATAATTTTGTTTCTCATCAACATCTGAGTCCTCTCATTCCTATTGCTGCCATTGCAGATTTCAATCTGCCATCATCAATCCTTTCTTACCAGGATCCCTAAATTCTAGGTCCCAGGCAGGGAAAAGAGCACCAAATGTTCTTTATCAAACTACTCTCTGCTCTCTGATGACAACATGTCAACATTTTAAAATATTTACCATATGAAGTTCCATAGAAGAATATACAACAGGAGTGAGAATAGGAGCACTGAAGAATTTTATGAGAATGAACATCTGACTGCTCAACATTTATAAAAGTTGTTAATGATTTCATTTTGTTCCTCCACAAGCTTCCTCCTACAATTAATACCCTCCTCCTCAATTTAGGTTTTCATATGAATTAATGTTTAGTTCCATGAATGTGAAATTGACTAGAAAACATTTACTGGGTTGTTTGTGACCAAATGGACCTTCTCTATTTAAGCTCTCAAAACTATGTCACCCCCTGCTCTATAAATTCTTCTTCTGGTATTATAATTCGATTGTGCAATAGGTGCCCAATCTCTAGGTGCTAGATATTTAGCACCTAAGTCTCTCCACAACCTGATAAAAAGCTACTTTTCCAGTCTTCTTACACATTATTCCCTCTATGGACTTTATGATGTAGCTATACTATTCTACTAACTGTTCCACTCCACAAAATGTTCCATCTCGCATATTCATGCTTTTCTGTATTTGGTATACAATCCCCACCAGGAATATATACTCTCCTCTAACCTGTCTCTTAAAATATTTCCAGTCTTTTTACACATTATTCCCTCCATGGACTTTATGATGCAGCAATACTGTCCTACTTTCCTGTTCCACTCCACAAAATGTTCTATTTCCCGTATTTATGCCTTTCTGGTTTCCTACCAGAAATATATACTCTCCTCTAATCTCTGTCTCTTGAAATATTTGATTTCCTTCAAGTCTCAGTTCAATTACCATCTTCTACAGGAAGCCTTTCCTGATTTCACTCATCAACTAGAGTCTCCCTCAAAACTATTTTTTAAATTAATTTTGTGTGTGTATATATTTATATATATTTGTTGTCTCCTTCTGGGCAGGGGCTGGTTCCTTTGTATCTTCATATCTGCAGTGCTTAGCATAATCCCTAGCACATAACAGGTATTTAATTTTTATTGAATGATAATTTCCCCTTGGGTTTAATCTACTCTCACTATAATATATGGGAATCTGGGCCTAAACAGGGCCCAGTCTCTAAACAGAGACTTTCCTTCTATAGCCCACTAGAAACAACCAGGTAGAACCAGAGTCAAAAAGACATCTTCCTGAGTTCAAATGTGTTAGTATATAATCTCTGTAAACAAACACTTACTAGCTGTGTGACCCTGGGCAAGTCACTTAACTGTTTGTCTTATATTCTCCTCATCATTAAAATAGGCTAGAGAAGGAAATGGCTACCCAATCCAGTAACTTTGTCAAGAAATCCCCAAATAATTGAAAACAGGTGAACAGCAGCCTTCTAGCTCAGATATCCTGGGTCACTTCATCCCTAATCCTTGAACCTTTCAAAGTTGAACAAGTCTATCTTGTTCCCACCAAACTTCCATCAAGAAATGAGTTCCCTTTCTGGGTCTCAAAGTCCAACTCCCTCCTCCTTTAAGGCTTGCAGATCTGCATAATGTGCCCAAATGGCAGCTGCTTGCTCACTTACCTCTCTGCTCCTGCTGTTCTTGAACAGATCCTGAAAATTACAGGCTCTCTCGCGCGTCTGGATTGCCCTTCTCGTCGTTTTTAAGACTTGGCTCAAGAAATGAATGCAATTTATTTGGTGCTTGTTCTCAATCTGTTAAAAAGGGATACTTCTTGAACCCTTCAAGGATTTTTGATTTTTATTGATAAATGTATTCCCTCTAGTGATGCAGATTGAAACAACTTCTGTAAGTTAAATTGTCTCATGAGTCTGTGTCCAAAAAAGTGAACTGGAGAAGGAAATGGCAAACACTCCAGTATCTTTGCCAAGTTCTCTAATGAGAGTCTCATTAAGCGATGGACACATCAGACCAAGCCTGAGCTAGAAGCCTTAGACAGACCTGACCTCTTATCAATCACAGCCTTCAACAACCCAAAGCTACTTCATGCCATAATGAGCATTGGATTAGAATGTTAGTGGGCAAAAGGACAAATGAGGAAATAATTTGTCCCTGAGAATCATCGTACCACATCAAAAAACATCAACTACTTCAGTGATGAGATAGGTTTAATTAGTCGTAGAAAAACAGCCCTAACCTGGAAATTCTTACATGAGCTGATGCTGAGTGAAATGAGTAGAACCAGGAGATCATCATATACAATAACAGCAAGATTCTGTGGTGATCAATTGTGATGGACGTGGCAACAATACAATAATTCAAGACAGTTCCAATAGTCCTGAGATGGAAAATGCCATCTGTGACCAAAGAAAGAGCTATGGTGACTGAATGCAGATCAAAGCATACTACTTTCACCTTTTCTTCTTTTTTTTGCTTTTTCTTTCCCATGATTTTTTCCCTTTTGTTCTAATTTTTCTTTCAAAACATGACTAATTGGAACTGTGTTTAAAGTGATTATACATGTATAAACTATATATATAGCTTGCTGTCTTAGGGTGCAGTGAAGGAAGAGAAAGAGGGAGAAAAAATTACAAAAATGAATGTTGAAAACTATCTTTACATGTAAATGGAAAAAACAACTTAAGTGTGTGTGGGGGCGGGGAGATTAAAAAAAAAAAAAAAAACCAGCCTTAACAACTTTACTGTATAAGAGTAGATATATAATTCTCAGAGTAAACCTGCTCACAGTGTCAAAGCTTTAGTCACAGCAGCTATTTTGCCTGCTAGGAATAATTTCCCCAAGTTTCAATATAATTTCTCAGAGGTTCTGGGACCATTGCTTGAGGTTACTAATATAATTATATATAATATCTGTCCATCCAGGTAGCAATGAAAATGTGATCAAGTGTATTGATTCCCTGGAACTGGCTAGAGACCTACATAACCTTCTAGATTATATACCCAGGGTTCGCCTTTAATAAAAGGAATCCCACCCCACCCCCCAATTAGGGCAGCTAAGTTGCACAATAGATAGAGCATTGGGCTTGGAATCAAGAATGTCCTTCCTGAGCTCAAACCTGGCCTCAGAAATTTACTAGCTATGTGACTGATATGTCACTTAATCTTGTTTGCCTCAGTTTCCTCATCTGTAAAATGAGCTGGCAGAGGAAATGACAAACCATTACAGTATCTTTGCCAAGAAAACTTAAAACCTAAGTCAAAAAGACTTGAACAACCACCACCTAGTTGAAGCTTCCATCTGGATTGAGGTTCCTATAGTCACTTTTCAAGGATTGTAGCAGGAGTTCCTTTGCTGCTGGAAAAGTGATCTATTTAATATTTGATCTTTATTGCCATTAGTAAAACAAAAAAATCTATTTTGGAACCACATTCTAGTTGTTGTCATGGCATTGCCATCATTCACAAGTAGGGGTAAAGGAGAAGTCCAGACAAAAGACGATTTGAAGGGGAAAGAAATAAATTTTCAGCTGGGGAGACTGGAAAATTTCATGAAGGAATTCACACCCAAATTGAATCTTAGAACAAGATTTCAAAAAATAAAATTAAAGAGTACACTCCAAACATGGGGGATGGCACTGTGGTGCGATAGTAAGAGAATTTTATTTCAAGTTGGAAGACCCAGATCCGAATCCTAATTTGGAAACTTTTTAGGTATGTTAATATTATATTCACATATATTATTCCTTCATACTCCATTGAAATGAGTGTAACATGACTGAGTTTTTGAAGACTACAACTGAGCACTTAGAGCTTGGTCAGACGATGAAGAAGCCAAAGTGATTCACTGCATCTGGGGCCATCACCAGTCTTTACACTGGACCTTGATAACCTTGGAAGAGATACTGAGGCTGATGATTTCTCCACTTAAATTAATTCACAGCAAGTCAAAACATACTCCATGATATCATTGGTCGTCTTTGAAAAAACAAAGAATGGAATAATAACAATAATATAAGCTCTTCATCTCCTAGGTCCAATTTATTTAGTATTAAAAATTCTAATAAAAGGACTGTTCTATTATAGAAAGACCACAAAATTCATTTTATTCACATTCTAAATTTTTACAGGGATCTTAGTTTGGAATCAGTGCCAATGATCTAAAATTGTAGCCATAATCTGGGCCGGTACCAAACATGTCATTAAAATAGAGGACAAATTAACTTTTGTTTAGCTTCCTAACACTTTTTATATTCAATATTTTGTTAAAGTGCCATCCTTGAAGGTCAGAAACCAAAAACAAAAAACTCCCAAATATGCCCAAAATATTTTTAGCAGCATTTTTTTTATAGTAACAAAGAACTAAAAACAACATAAATGTCTATCCATTGTTTGTCAAATGGCTAAATGAGTTGTGGTACGTGAATACAATAGTTATATTACTTCCTAGTATAAAACACACACACACACACACACACACACATGCATATGAGTAAAGAACTGAGAGTTCAAGAATGGTTTTTCTTTACTCTTTTGCTTTCTCATCTCAAGTTGCAGCTCCCAGGTAAGCCTCTCACTTGCTAAGACATTTTATATGAACTGATGCAAAATAATTTAAGCAGAATCAGAATATTATGTGCAATGACTACAACAATCAAAGTTCCAAACTGATTTGTGAAGAAGAAATATGAGAATGCACTTCTTTGCAATTGTAAGTAACAATGACTGGAATACTGTATATTCTGTAGGAATCAGCCATTGTGTGGGTTAGTTTCACTAAACTATTTGTCTCTCTTCCTTTCCCTGTTCATTCATTCCTCCCTCCCTCCTTCTTTCTCTCTCACTCTCTCTCCCTCTCCCTTCTCCCTCTTTCCTCCTGCCTTCCCCCTCTCTTCCTTCTCTCTCTCTCTTTCTCCCTCCCGCTCCTTTTCCTCTCTCTCTCTCTCTCTCTCTCTCTTTCTCTCTCTCTCTCTCAATCTCTCCCTATCTGTCTCTATCTCTCTGTCTGTCTCTCTGTTTCTGTCTGTCTTTTTGTCTCTGTCTCTGTCTCTCTATCTGTTATAAGGCATAGCTCTCTAAATAGGGTAAAAGACTATATTCCAAAATGAAGGAGATGCTTCAAAACATGGTAACAAAAAATTCAATGAAAATAAAGGTACTCTGCTGAAGGCAGAGCTTTATGAATTCTAGGCAGCGGGATCTCTTCCCATCCCAGTATTCTATAATTCTTTTCATTATAGTTCTCTGCGACTACGTCCTCAATCGGAAAGGCAGTCAAACTAAGTCAGATTGGTCCTGACACAGTCTATGTCTCTGCATGTAGCCAGAACTGTATATCTTGTCATCTATTAAGAGCCTAGCATATGCCGGGCAATTAATGTTTAATGATAACTCCTTTTCACCATTAGTACACACTTCAGAAATATTGATCTGAAGTTTTGTAGGCATGGTGGCTGACTCGGGAGAGGTCCACACATAGTAAAAGGAATTAATGAGACAAGAAGAACCTTGATGATCTGCTCCATTCTGCCCTCCATGCTGAAGAATATCTGGCTGATAGGAAATCAGAAAGGACACGCTTCTGTTCCTCTCTCACATTTTCTCCTAAAGTTCTGCCCAGGTGCCCTTCCTGGCACTTCTCAAGACTGGCACATTAAAGTGTAGCAGGGAGTGCTTGGGGGCCAGTCTGATGCTCTCAGGAGAATCCTAAGTGCATGATGCTTCCACTCATCTTCACTGGGGAGATCCTGATAGGAGGAGAGTTTTGACAGAAAGAGAAATGGACAAAAGCCTGAAGGATTTCTGCCTTCAGGAGAGTTCCCTATGGAATGGAAACCACACCACTGAATTGATCCATCAACCCACAAACATTTATTCTGTGGCAAATACATGCTAGGACTTGTTGTTTGTCCTCAGAAATGAGGGTGACATCAGGGAGGGGATGTGGTGATATACAAGTGGCTTGGATTTAAGTGCAGGAGGGCTGGACAAGGTCACCTGCCTCACTTTCCCCTCCAGAGCCTTCTGGGTCCAGTGGTCAGATATAAATAAGACGACCGGAGGTGGTCATGGATGCAGTGGAAGATCTTGGCCTTTTTAGCTAAAGTCTTTAGACACTGCCTCAGTCAAACAGATTAGTTAATTAGTGATTAATGCTAGGTAGGAAAGAAGGCAAAGAATGGCCTTTTTCCCCCTAAAACTAAATTTAAAAATTACTTAATGACAGAGAACACAAAGAAACAGTTCCCGCCCCCAAGGAATTTATATTCTAAGGGGGAAATAATGTACATCTCTGAATGTATAAACAGAACCCATATAATGTAAGTTGGGAAGGGGAAGCACTAAACAGCTAAGGTGAATCAGGAAAAGACACATAGTTTTAAAGAAAACTTATTCTAAGGGATGGTAGTGAGGAGAGAGTATATTCCAGGTATAAGTGGTCAACCCAGTGCAAGGGAGTTAGCCCAGTGCAAAGTCATAGAGAAAAGAGATGACTTCCATGTGTAAGGGGATGGCAGAGTGCTTGAAGGGCAGTGATGTATCTAAGGCTGGAAAGCCAGATTTAGATACACATTATGGAAAGCTTTACTTGTCAAACAAAGGTGTGCTTAGTGCCTGGCACATAATGGGTGTTTAATTGGTTGTCCTGAAGATAATCAAGAGCCACCAGAGTTTATTTAGTGGGGAGGAGGGAAGGATAATATGGACAGACCCATGCTTTAGAAAAATCACTTTAGTAACTGAATAGAGAGTGAATTGGAGAGGAAAGAAATTTGAGGCAAAGAGAACAGTGAGAAAGCTATTAGAGTAGTCTGGGAGCAAGATAATGAGGCTATCTGAGTAGAGAAAAGGGGAAGGATGCAAAAGGCACTGTGGAGATAGAATCCATGGCAACAGGTTGGCAGTCCCAGCAGACTTGATAGTTGATGACCTGAGCCAGTTTCACCAAAAGTAAGAAATCTTGGAATGCTTTTGCCTGAGATGGGTTGGATAATGTTCAAGATTAGTGTCTAGCATATAACTTTTCAAATGGTCTCAGAAATTGTAAAATCTCATCAAAGAAGAAAGTAGGCAGGTTATCCATGAATTCAGTATAATCTTTCTAACCATATTCATACATTCATATATATGTGTATATGTATTTCATTTTGGGGTGTGTACATCTATATAGATTCAGATGCATCTCAGCCACACTCAAATATATATGAATATCTTAGTTGGATTTTTCTAAATAGTCACATTTTCTATTGAATTACATTCTTATTCCAGGACATTGTTTTGATTGCTAATTGTCAATCTGTAATGACTCTCTTTAGTTTTAACTCTTTGTCCTAGTCACTCCCAGCCTAAGACTGCCAAATAATGAATGATCTGTAAATAGATACTTAAATGGTATGGGGAAAACTAACTATTTAAGGAAACACTAGATTTTTTTTGAAAAGAGAACTGATAAACTCTCAGTGATCTGTAACCCATGGCTCAGGCCCTTCCCTTCTTCCTTTTCCCCACTCCCCACCCTAAGAATCTTAAGATCACAGTAACTGGATCTAACTCATGCAGTCATTTTCCCTATTTCCCTCATGGAAAGGAGGATCCCCTCATGGGGATCCATCTGAAGTTCTTTCAAGAAAATCTCATCATGTATCCTCATTTTATCAGTTGTGTCTTGATTTCCCCAAATAAGGATTAAAAAGTTTTTCCAACTCAAGGTACTTAATGTATATAAAATATAAGAGCACCTACCTCTCAGGTGTGTGAATCAAATGAGATTATATTGATAAAAGCATTTTCCCATCTTTAAAGTACTTTAAAGTAACTCATTGTGTTAGCTATTGAGTATGGGAAATTTTTATTACATCCCAAAGAAAATGCAAAAGATAAAGAGAGCTCACAGCTGAAAATAGCTCATCAGCTCTTTTCTCCTTACTCTCAGCCTTCAAATGGGAACTGAATTGGGATTCTTAAGACTCCAACCTTTCAATGAAATACTGTCCCACAGGGCTGTATGGGACAGTAGCAACCACAAAAACAATCAGAGACTCTCAAAGTAAAAAAAAAGCAAAAAGAGGTTTATTATGATCTTGAGAGAAAGAGCATCTACCATCTGACAAGATATTTGTCAGTAAAAGGACTGCAAAACATAAACTGCAAAACACAAAATTAAATAGAACAGAAGCCCCCATCCCCTTGACCTTTTCTCCCATTGTTTGGGGAAGTCCAGGCTTACACCCTAAACATGGAAATCTATCCAGAAACAAAAGAATACAAGGCAATAATAAACTCTTAGTTTAAGTTTCCCTAAAGAACTGCTATACAAGCAGATATCCTCAGATGAGAGACTTCAAAGCCATCATCACCTTTAAAAGATATGCTTAAATGCTAATTAAGAGGTGGTGGGAAACAGGAGGGAAAAGTTCATTCAAGACAATCTAACATCTGCAGCTTTTTAGCTATAGCTCTACTTGTTATTATAAAGTCTCCAGTCACAATTAAGGTATAGTTTAAGGCCATATTCCCCTAAGAGGGCCTTCATTCAATTAATCCCACATAACCCCTCCTCTTTATTAACCTTTGAAGACCTCTCATACCATTTTTGATACACTTCCTCAAGCATCTTTTTCTCAGTCTCCAATCCCTCTGCACCTGGTTTGTCCTTTTTCTCTACCAGGAACCATTCTTGTCTAACTGGACTTTTCCCTCCAGATTGTTCAATCTTCTGTGGAAATCCCAGTCATGTCCCTGAGGTTAAAGTTTCCCTCTAAAACCTACTTGTGGGTCATCCCATGGCTGCCACCTTCCTTTGGGTCAGCCCACCCCAGCATTCTGTCCTTTGGTGTCTTTCCCCTTCCCCCACAGCACGCAATATCACTCCTTACTCCACTATGCTTTCTGACCCCACTTCTCCTCCTCCCTTTAGCTAACTAACTCTTTCAGGATGCTAAGTCCCTTTCAGGACTTAGCCTGCTAGAAAATAGCATACTCCAACGTAATGGGGTGCTCGCTTTCTACTGGGAAATTGTGAGTTCTACCAAGGAACTTTTAAAAGTCCTTTATTTGCTAACTACATGCTCTCTCAATTTTATAACAAATCCAGGGCCTTTGTCATGTGAGTAGTAATTATTTGACTATGGCCTGGAGTTTAATAAGCCTATTCAGCATACAAATCGGGGTTCTGTTCCCCCAGCTCCATCTGGGACCATTTATCACCCCAACCATTTGTGTCCCCAGTAACTAAGTAGGTAACCTTTCACAAGTAAAAATGCCTAACATAAAAATCAGCAACAACAAAAATACCAAAAGAAACAGACAGATATATGCATCTAGCAACAGATGACTAAACTAAATACTCACTTATTTAGGATATAATGACCACATATTTTCAGATAGAAAACTGCAAGATGTTATATCTACTGAACACATGCCCTGGTTATTGAAATTTGCGATAAGAGAAAAAAGCAGGGACATGATTATAATCAAAAACTGATCCTTCAGGCCTCAATCTGAGAGCACATAGAATAAAGTGTCTTTAATCTCAGTTTAATAATTCCACTTTATAGTCAATCTCAGGAATAATCAGGTGGGTTTTAATTAAAAGGAACACCACTGGGAAACTTAGCAGAAGGATCCCATTTTAAGCAGAGGCCAAAGTTGTCCTCCCACTTCTTGCCCAGATACTAATCTGCACCTATAACAATTCAGGATCACATTCCTCTAAGTTGCTTGGGGCATATTCCTTCCAGATAGTGGATTAGTGGCCTAATGATCCATCAGATATTCATATCTAAATTCGAAATATTTTCTCTCAAAATAGCAAGTCTCATTAATCAAAGCTTCAGGTGAATTTAGCTCTCAAGGATCACATATCCTAAATGAGTATTGACTATAATCTTATATAAACAATAGTAAGAGATTCATCCTAGAAAGTTCACATTTTATCTTCACATCTAAGTAGATGGTTTTAAACTCAACATTACACAAATCATTTTGCCTTAAGTTGCTCAATAACCAATCTATAGCAAAACATATTATTAATCATATTAAAAGGGAAAAAACATAGACTATTGTTCTCAGAATCTTCCTAAACAATGGGAACAGTTTTAAAATGACTCAATACAATTAAAACTCACATAGAATACAGAATATATTGTTCTACAATTACATTAAAAAGCTCTTATCAGAATTAACAATCATTTCTTCATTCTAAAAAAATGTTAATTCAACTTCCTCCAATTGAGAAGTCCCTATAAAATATAAATAGCCGGTATGACATCAATATTGTTAAAATTCCTAAAATTTAAGATGGCAGAAAACTGCCCATTCAAGTATGTCCACAGGGCTTTAAAAAATTTACAGACTTTAGGACTCTGGGGAAGAGGGTCAGAGAAATTTGGACCCAGGTATCTAGCCTCAGTCTGTGGCCCACTAACTAGCCCACCCTCCATGCCAGAAATGGGAGGAGAGGGCATGTCAAGTATGTGGGGTACCAGCGCAAACTCTAGGAGAATTCAGGCCAGCTAGAGCCACCAGCCTATCCAAGATAGACTCCACAAATCTGAGAAGCATGGAAAATCCCAGAGAGGGCAGGGTTTTTTTTTCCTTCTGCAGTTTTTTTTTTTCTATGAGTCTTAAATTCTGGCCCTCAGAAAGCTTTTTAATCATATAAATTAGGCCTACTTAAAAATACAATAGACCAACTCAATTTAGCTGATAGTACCAAACAACTTAAAACAGTCTCAAAAAACCCAAAATGGTTTAGCAGTTCTGTAACTTTAATTATTTTTGCAGATTAGCCAGTTCTAGGTCCACAGAAATATGTCAGGGTTTTTTCTTTTCTTTTTGGTGTGGTAGTTAAAATCTTTCCCCATCTCAGAACTATCCTTCCTCCCTCTAGCTAAAACTTATTTGCATAAGTCCAATTATGTATAATACAAACACTTTTTAAATCCCAAACAGCCAGATCCTTTCCTTTTCCTTTGTAATTTGGCTGAGAAAAATACAGAAAACAAATAGATTCTCTCTCTCTCTCTCTCTCTCTCTCTCTCTCTCTCTCTCTCTCTCTCTTTCTCTCTCTCTCTCTCTCTCTCTCTCTCTCTCACACACACACACACACACACACACACACACACACACACTGCTTTTCTAGATCAAACTCCTGTTCTCTGTCAGTGGAAGCCAGGAAGGGAGTCCTGGAGCCAAAGCCTTAGGAGCTAGCCCAGCTAATGTTGAAGGCTCCTTTTTTTGTATTTACACCCAATTCTCTGGGGAATGAACAGTTTCTCCATGTAAGCTGAGCACCTGCCCAAACAAAACAACACTACTTCCTCTTACATTTTGGAAGTTCATCCCAATTCTTCCCAGGACACCAGATGGGTTTAGAGCAACCTTCCCTTTCCAAGATTCACAGTATCTTGCCCAGAGGACTCACCCAATCTTACCAAAGGAATATAGGAAAATCCTTACAAACTCATGCCTCTTAGGATTTTCCCAATATCAAAGGGAAATAGGAACCATTTACAGACTTTAATTGCCTAAATTTTCTCAATCCATATCCCAGTCACCAGGCAGTTCTCACTAGTTACTTGGAAGAGGAAAGTCTTCTTAGGTTAGAATCTCTCCTCTCCTCACCAGTTCTTGTTCTTCTGGCCTGAGCTGCACCCAGGGATGTAGGGAAACTAGGGAAACTGAATCAGGATGATAAAAGAGAACTGTGACACAACATCAGAAGATAAATCTACTTTGGGGACTGCTAAGAAATTAAACCCTTGCTATCTGTGTGACTCTGAGCAAGTTACTTAATCCTGTTTGCCTCAGTTTTCTTATTTGTATAATGAGCTGGAAAAGGAAATGGCAAAACACTTCAGTATATTTTCAAGAAAACCCCCAAATGGGGTCATGGAAAATCCAACAAGATCAAAATTACTATCATCAGATAGTAATCAGATCTACACTGTCCATTCATGGGCTTTGTTTTCCAGGTAAGACTCCAGGGGGCTCTGTAAATTGAGCTTTTTTTTTTTTTTTTTTTTTTTTTTTTTTAAACCAAGAAGCATGGTCCATCAGGAAATCTTCATTCTCTAGAACAGAGTTTTCCAAATGTCATAAATGCTACCTTTGGGTATGGATGGGGAAGGTGGAGATGGTGACTCAAGCTCCTTGGAGAAAGGAGCAAAGCTGTCATAGAAGATACTGGGTGTTTCCTAGTGAAATGGTTCCAGTAGAACCAAATACCAGGTAGGAAATATGATGAAAAAGTCCCCAACTGGAGGCAATAGTAGGGACCAGGATCAACCACGTTACACTAGAACAATTCCCTGATAAAATGAAACATTCCTTTTGTCTTGATTTAGTTGATAGCAGAGAAGAGGACGAGGAAAGGCAATTAGGGTTAAGTGACTTGTAAGGATCAAACAGCTAGTATGTGTAGGCAGATTTGAACTAAGCTTTGAACCTCCCTTTTAAAAAAGAAAACAAAGTTTTCCAAAAAATCAGTTATCAAAAGTAATGTTGAATCAAAAGTAATGGCAAATTTGCTGCAACTGAGAGTGACCATAGTACAGGATGATATAATAAAATATTCACAAATAAGGTCAAATATCAGTTCTCACCAATGTCAATATGGCTGCACTCTGCCCCCATCACCTTCAGTCAAAACAGGCTCATAGTGGAGTGGGTTGTGGTCCCTTTAAGAAACTGTATTTCCTATTGATTTGTGATTCCTTTCAGATTATTCCCAGCCCCTCCTGGCTGAGGCATTTCATTTCAGGAAACCAGGGCCTCTGATTCACAAATCCTGGTCAAAAGCATCCCTTTGAATTCCAATAGGAGATCCGGGCTTGTCTTAGCCCCCATTGGAGCTGAGCCAACTTGGGCTCTCCCAGCCTGCATTCTGATGATCTGCTTGGGTTTTCCCAACCCTCACCAAGACAAGCAATATAGTGAGTTTCCATCAACTAAGGTCTTTGCAGATGGACCTTGGCAGTTCCCTTTACTTCCAGGATCTTCTGCCCACTGAGAACTGCATTCTCAGTGCAAAACTCCATTTTCCATAGATCTGCCCATTGGAATACTCTTTCCAGTGCTATCCTCTCTTTACCCTCACCTATTTCCCTAACCAAACTTTATGCTTCCAATCCCCATAATAAACCTCCTTTATCAATCTAGGTTTTCAGGTCTGTAAATTCCCTTACAGAGAACTGCTGCTGCGCCACTAGAATAGAGTCTCCAAAACCTTGCGTCAAATCCCAAGGGGTTGTAGGGAAGCTCCATTTGATTCCCTGAACCCTGAACCTGCCACTAGACCTCATTTAACTTCCTGATCACCAGAAACCCTAATTTAATTTGGATTCCCCAAATCTAAACCTCATCATTAGCACAGATAAGTTGTGCCATGGAGATGCTTATTTCATTCAAATGTGGTATGTGAATTCAAAGTTAAGCAATTTTTGTGTACCCCAAACCATCCATGTATATGTTACCTCCCTATAATCAGAATATTTGTCATTTTCATCAATATTCATTTGTAAGTAAAATATAATAAGATGGTATTTTAAAAGACAGTGTTTAAACATTGAAATAACTTGAGAAGAGTTTTAGAGAATCATTTGAAATTTCCAACTATTGTCTTAATTTTTTAAGTGAAATAATATACATTTATGATGAATAAATCCATAATCAGTTTGACAAGAAAACCTATCAAAGCAGCTAGAACTAGGAAAAAGCAAAGACCCAAAAAGCCCTGCTTAATTAGCTGAAATATAGAAATTCAAAAAATCTAGAATATATGATATACCATATTTATCATGGAGCAGTTAGGTGGGTAGAATGACAAACCTGGACTCAGGAATGTATATCTTTTTAAGCTCAAATCTAGCTTTGGACATTTAACTAGCTGTGAGATCTTGGGCAAGTAACTTGACTCTGTTTGCCTTAATTTTCTCACCTGTACTATGAGATAAAAACGGAGATGGCAAACTGCTCCAGTATCTCTGCCAAAAAAAAACCCAAATGGAGTCTTGAAAACTCAGACACACAGAACATCAATGAACGACAACAAAAATATTTATCAGTGAGACTTGTAGCTACTGTGCAACATATAAAAAGTTCAAGAAACATAATTTCAGGGTAACTATTTTATTAATTTTCCTAATATATAATTAATAAAAGGGATAGTGACAAAGTTAGGCAAAGACTCCTCATAGAACCTATTGTACGTTCATATGCCCTTGGGAAAGTGGGTGTTCCTGAGGATGGCACTTAACTCTGATTGGTTAACAATTAATAAGAGAATGAATAGTATTAGAGGTGAGTTTATTCTAATGAAGGTGATTCTGATCACTCAGTCTTAGTCACCTTATTTATACCCACATCACCCTAGTTTAAGATAACCTAGGCAAAAGGGAAAATACAGATTTTCCCAAACCTGAGTAAAACACTGGAATCCCATCAACTCACTTAAATTAAAATCTCTTTACCTTTTGAACAGATAAGAGCTTTTTCTCTTATTATCAGCCTTGAAATTCAAAGGCTACCTGAATAACCTACAGGGGCTGATTTCTGAATGAGGAAGTAGAAAAGGGGAAAAATTTTAATTGTAATTCAATAATTATATATTAACATAAGAGAAATAATCATTTCTCTCAACTTATTCATTGAAGAGAAATGAGTACTATTTTCTTTGTATAAGTATGTTAGCTACAGATAACATAAAAATTAATCAATTGAAAAGATTTCTTGAAAATGAACAGAGTACTCTGGCAAGGAAAAAATATTTTTTCTGAAGAAATTGAATCAATCAACAAGCTTTCATTGTCTACAATGTGCCAGGAATTTTGGGAGCTAGGGATAAGGATATAGATACAAAAAAAAAAGAAAAAAGAATACTCTTTATTCCCAAGGAGTATGTTATTTTTGTGAGAGAGAATATTTATATTTATACATATACATACACGTATCAATAAATAGGGATATTGTGTTTAATATGCACATACATATATGTTTATGTGTATGTGCATATACACACATGCACACACATAAAATTGTTGCATCATGATTAAAATCAAGGTATTAAGAAAGGTGTATTCTACCATTTGGGAGAGGGAGGAGGGCTTAATAAAGGCTTCAGGTGCTTAAGCTGCATCTTGAAGGAAGAGAGAGTTCCTATGAGGCAGAAGTAAGGAAGAGGAACATCCAGTATAAAAACCCAGAAATGAGAGAAGGCAAGATATATGTGTGAGAAATAAAGAGAAGACTTATTTGACTAAACCACAGAGAATGAGAAGGGGAATGACATATAAATAGGACAGGAAAGATAAGGTCTTAAAAATCTAAACAGAATTTCTATTTTATTCTAGAGGTCACTGGTTTTTATTAAATAGTAGAGTGATATTATTGATCTTAATGAAAATCACTTTGACAACTGTGTGACAATTTAATAAAAGTGGGAAAAGAATGAAGCATGGAGACCAATTATAAGACAGTTTCCATAATCTAGACAAGACATAATGAGCAAAGGTGATATATGTGTGAATAGGAAAAAAAGGAAGAGATGTGAAAAAGTAAGAAATATTGTGAAAGCAGTAACAGCAAGATTTGATGACCCATTGGATATGTGGAATAAGAGACAGTGAAGAGTCAAAAACTAACATCAAAGTTATAAATCTAACAGAGGGAAAAAATGGTGATGTTTTTGAAAGAAGGGTAAGTTTAAAGAAAAGATAGTTTCCAACATGGTGGATTTGCTATGTCTCTGGGACTTTCAATTTAAAATGTTTTCTAGAGTAACAAGAAATTTGAGCAACCTTCTGTTTTCCAAATTTAAGACCTGATTGAGCAATTCACTTGTATATAAGTATTGGCTTGGTATTTCTTAAAAGGAAACGTTCCTCTGTTTTCTTTCTTCCTCAATGACATTTCTTCAATGTCAACACAGTTTAACAAAATAATGTATACCTTATATATCTTTCTATCCTTCACAAGGTCTATGCTTAGTGCTTTATATATAATAAATGTTAAATAAATATTTGTTGAATTAATGAATAAACATCCAAAGACATGAAAAAAAAGTTCAATAGGCAATAAGTGATTAGGAACTAAAACTCAGGGGACAGACTGGGACTAAATATACAGATCTTTGAGTCATTTGCATAGAAATGGTAAATCCATTTGAGCTTATGAGGTGACCAAGAAACAGTAAAGACAGAGAAAAGGGTACATGATTGAGAATTAGGGAGCACTCATATTTAAGAGGTGTGATATGGATGATAAAACAGCAAAGCAATCTGAGAACTAGTGGTCAGACAAATAGGAGAACTAGGAAAGAGAAGTTTCACAAAAATCCAGAGAAGAGAAAACATCTAGAAGAAAAGGGTAGTCAATAGTGTTGCATACCTCAGATTGGTCAGAGAGAACAACTGAACAAACACTATCCTATTTGGGAATCCTTATTTAAGTGATCCTAGGTAACTTTGGAGAGAGAATCTGGAGAGAGTAATTCCAGATTAGTGATAAATCAGAAGACAAATTGCAAAAATTTAAATAGACAGGGTGGAAGAAGAGGAGGCAACAATTAGAAACAACTTTTTCTAGAAATTTGGCTAAGAAAGGGAGAAGAGAACAGGATGCTATCTTGAATGGATACTAGGGTCTAAAAATGATTTGTTTTGATTTTTTTTCCAGTATGAAGAGATGAGTATTTGAAAACAGTAAGGAAGGAATTGATGTAAACTGTGTCTCCTTTAACAGGGGGGGGAGAGGGGCTGATTTACTCCTTTGAGGAGGAAGGGTGTTCCTGAGTCTTAAACCCTGGAAGGGGCACATCTTTCCCAGACAATACCCTTCCCAAGATAAATAATCTCATTCAATTGAAAATCTCTACCTAAAGCATAGTCAGTGTCCTCTATAGAGTAACTCAAACTCCCCCTCAGCTCGGGGCCAGCACTGGCCCAAAATAATCTGGGGTTTGTCAACCCATCTTTGCAGAAGTCCTAATAGGATTTTTTTTTTCCCACTAAGAAAGCTGTCTTCTTAGCAAGCTGTGTTCTTAGTGTGAATAAATCCCCTTTTTGCCACAAACCTCGTGCCTGTATTTATTGGGGTTTGCGAATTCTTTCACAAAACCTGGGCAACCGGTCAAGGGGATCTCATTGCTGTTAGGGGTTCTCTTACCCTCAATTCTCGCACCTCATCAGAATCAATAGTTAGGGAAGGGGAAGAGACAGCATCAAGATCTCATGTAAAGGAGTTAGCTTGATGAGAACAAGACTATCTCCATTATCAGAGAACAAGGGAAGAAGAATGGATGTGGGATGATAACAAAGGCTTTTTGAAATAAAAGGAGAGTAGAAGCTCAAGAAAATTGCCACCGTTTTCTCAGTAAAGTAGGAGGTGAGGATCTCATCAGAAAGAATGAAGGTGGGGAGGAAAGATGGGTATGTACAAAGAGAAAAATAAACTCCTTTTTGGTCCCTGTGGAGTTTTGCCCTAATCTTGGGGCTGGCCAAGGAGTTGACTCAGTCTCATGAGCTAACCCTCTTCCATCCTTTGAACTTATGGGAAGAGAAGGTGATGAGGGCCAGCAAAGGCAGAAGAAGCTAAGATGTAGGTGTCAATAGAAGTGGCAGAGCAAGTTGTAGTCATCAAGTCACCAAACTCCTGAGCAGGGGAAATGTGAGCCAATCATGCTTGGGGTCAAGAGTGGATTCTACGTTGCTGTAACCTGTGTGCATTGGAAACCAAAGGAAATGATTCTTCATTTTCCCTTTCCTTTTTCCCTTTCTTGAGAGGTTATAACTCTGTCTTCCACCCAGGATCTGGGAAGCATATCCCTATTTACTAAAAGTCTTACTTTCCCTCTCCATTTAAACATTTACTTCATCTCTTAAACAAAAGTATCTGATAAGGCTGTTAGACACATATGTTGCTAAATTGTGTACTGTGGTTTGAATGTAGCATGCAGAAGGATATTGTTTCAAATGCAGCTTAATAAAAAAAGGAGATTGGGACTACCTGAGAAGAGGGATTTATAATGGCAGTATTTAACCACAGCATGATCTCTAGCTGGGGATTCAGAACTAGACAAGAGAGTTATAAATTCATTTTTACAACTCTTTAGGGCATACAACATACTTTTTTACCTGGGTCTCTCTAGGCAAATTTGTCCAGTGGCTGGGGCAAACTGATTGAGCTGGCAGTTTGGAAGGGAGCTGAAGGAATGACTAGAAAATTACACTCAATGAAAAGAGTAGCTCCCCCCCAAAAAAAAAAAATTGAGGGAGCAGAAAAAATAACTGACAGTTTTGCCTGCCTGTTTATGAATTCATTATATAGCAACATCACTGCTAATAAAGGATTTATGGATTGAATTGAAATCTTTGGGCTTATAAAAGCAAATTTCTTTAAATGGATCCAACACAGTTCATGGCCTATTCCATTTATAATTATAGTATCCTTGGGAGTTCTATAAGTGGCATTTCTTGAGAGATCCGTTTTTCAACAAAGAAAATTGAAACTGCACAGAGCAGTTTTTTAACAAGAGAAAATTGAGATTTTTTGATATCAGAGGAATGGAGTTTGAAACTCTATAACGGCAACAAGACACTGCACCTCTCCTAGACTTGTTTCATCTGGGAAATGATAGGGTTAAAATAGATGGTCTCTAAAGTTCCTTCCAGCTCCAAATCTAGGCTCTTTGAGACAGTATCTTTAAAGATAAAAATCTCTCAATAACCTGTTTTTTTTCTTATTGCTATTTCCATTCAATCCCTCTCAAGGACTATTATATTAGTGACTTGGGTACAGTTTAAAGTTTTGTAATACATGTAAGACAAAGGATACCTTGTGATTAGTTGAATTGTTAAGTATTTTAATGTAGGACTTCTTAAATATTTCCCGCTCATTTTTTCACCTGAGAAATTTTTGCACGATCTCGGGTATATAGGCACATAAAATTAGGTATATAAATCAAACATTTATTGATAATAAGCCATAAAGAAATTGATTTTAAAATCATTCTTTAGTATACATATAATTTTACCATTTATTAAAGACAAAAACAAATCTGCATACTGAGATGGATGTGTTTATTTATTTTTACAAAAAGAATTAAATCTTGGAGGGATATTGGATACCTTTTATTGTTACCAAATTTTACGCAAGTCCCACATTCAGTTGTCTCTGACCTATAGTTGAAGCTTTGCTTTAGTGAATCACCCAGCCAAGGAGATAGGCGTGAGTGTGCAATGGTCCCACCTAGTGGTCACAATTATAATAGCATCATCTTCCATCAGATGGGAAGCCCCTTTAAAAGCATCAAAACACGTGTTTCAATCCCCTCCGAATTTTCACCACCCTTTTGGTGTTTTCTTGGCAAAGATACTGGGGATGGTTTGCTATTTCTTTCTCCAGTTCACTTTACAGATGAGGAAACTGAGACAAACAGTGTTCAGTGACTTGTCCAGGGTCACACAGCCAAAAGTGTCTAAGGCTGGATTTGAACTCACTTCTCCTGAAGTACAGGTCCAGTGCTCTGTGAGCTCTGGTACTTACATAGCTGCTCCATGGATCTTACAGTTGTTCCTCTAAAATCTGAAGGGACAGTAGCTGGTGAAACATATATGCCTATGAAAGGAAATTACTATATAGTCAACTTTTAAAACTTTAATTTTAACATAACCAATTAAACAATCTGAAAAAAAATTAACCCATAAAATGCCCATAATAAGTTATTGGATAACCTTTCTGTGTCCCCTTTTATTTTATTTGTTTCTTCTATTCATCTCTAAACCTGTATATGCGTTTTTCTGTAATATATTCTTATGTATAGTATTTTCTTTGCTTTGCTTAATTTCATGTCTTTCCAAAATTTTATGCTCTTCATATTTCTCATCTTTAACAGCATTGTGGTACTTTATTATTTTCCCCTAATGCTGTTTATAATGTCACTCTTCATTGTATAGCTAGATTATTTTCAAGGATTTTTTTACAATAAAATTACAATAATGATGCTCTATGTGAATATATTAATAACCCCTTTTTTCTTTTTTTGGCAATGTTTTTAGGATACATTTTTAATGATGAAATTATTGGGCTAAAGAGTATAATTATTCTCATCACTATTGTAAATATACTGTCAGATTGCTTTCCAAAATATTTTTACCCAAAATAAATAAATGATAAATAAGGGCAGCTACAATAACACACCAACCTAGGAATCAGACGGACCTGAGTTCAAATCCAGCCTCTGACATTTAATAGCTCTTTGACCCTGGACAAATCACTTAACCCTAATTTCCTCACCAATTGGTAATTCCAATCCAGATGCATATTCCCGTCCTAGATCTCTTAAATCTCTTCAAATCATTATCCATTTTACCTCCTTTCTTTTCATCCCAGAGAGTTTCCTTAATACTCACAGATTAATCCTGCTGGCTATACTCTCAATCTTGTTTCTTCCCATTTCTTTCAGGATTTATTATAAATACATATAGTCCACTTATTTTTTGTACTTTTTCACTCTCTTCTCTGCCTATAGACAAACTCAAATCTAACCAAATCCTTAAAATAAATTAATCAGTTAATTAACCTTACTCTTTGACTATCATATTCTATCCAACTCCAGTGACATTTCTTTGCCCTTTTGCTGCTAAACTTCTTGTATAGACTCACCTTAGAATTACTACAGGTTCAGTTCCACATAACTGCAATAAAGAGAATATGGCAATAAAGCAAGTCACATGAAGTTTTTGTTTTTCTAGTGCATATAAAAGTTATATTTATACTATACTGTAATCTTTTGTGTGAAGAGTATTATGTCTCAGAAAATGCACATGCTTTAATTTAAAAATACTTTATTGCTAAAAAAAAAAAAAATGCCAAACACTATCCGAGTTTTTGAGGAGGACATAATCTTTTTGTGGGTAAAAGAATTTTGTCTCAATGTTGATGGCTGGCTGACTGATTGGAGTGGCAGTTGCTGAAGGTTGAAGTGACTATGGCATTTTCTTAAAATAAAACAACTATGAAATTTGCTATATCAGTTGACTCTTCCTTTCACTTGAACACTTAAAGGTCACTGTAAGGTTATTAATTGGTCTAATTTCAACATTATTGTGGCTCATGGAACAGGGAGGCTGGGAGAGGGAAAGAGACAGTGGATTTGTCAGAATACACATTACATTTTTCAATTAAGTTCACCTTCTTATAAAGACACAGTTCCTGGTGCCCAAAAGGACTACAACAATAAGATCAAATAGTAATAATGATCACACATCACCATAACAGATATAATGAAAAAGCTTGAAATATTGTGAGAATTAGTCAAAAGTCTTGCTCAATATAGGGTTGCCACAAACTTTGACTATGTGTTGTTGTTGTTTTTTTTTAATGTAATATCTATAAAGCTCAATGAAACAAGATATACCTGTACTCGAGACTGCATTTCTTTCCTTTCACTCTTCATCCCTTCCTCTCCTCTCCATTCTACCAAAGGTTTCTTAGTCCCCAACCATAGACAACAATAGCTTGTGTTTTTTAAGTCTCCTTTAACTCTGAAATTCTTAAGTAGGTTGAGCACTGCTCCCTCTAAGCACTCTTTCTACTCCTTTCATTTCTCTGGGTTCTCCTCTGACCTCTCTAACTGCCCCTTTTCTGTCTCTTTTGCCAGTTCTTCATCTTCTTCACATAAAATAGATATTCCTTAATTTAGTCACTTTCCCTCTTTCTAATTCAAACACCAGCTCTATAGAGATGACACTCAAGGAAGTGTTTTCTCTTTTTTGAGCTCCAGACTTACAGTTCCAACTGTCTCTAAGATATCTCTTTCTGCCTGGTTCAAGGACTTTAGTAGCCTTCCCACCTTATTAAATTAAGAAGACATTAGAAAGATTCAAATCTTCTGTCTGCAATAATGGCTGAAAACCTCATTTCTCTCCAGCATGGAGTTTGAATATAAACTACTCATCAATTCCCCAGACTTCCCTCCATCATGAATTAGCATCAGCCCCTGAATTCTGACCTGCATACCAGGTCCTAATGTCGTATTCCCATCTTCTAGTGCCTGCTCCTGCCTGACCCATATAAGAACCTTATAAAAATCTCTTGATATTACCAGTTTTGACACTCTCCTTCTCCCCAGGACTCTAGCAGGACCTGGTCTCCTGGTTTCATTTAAGTCCCACCTAAAATCTCACCTTCTACAGATAGCCTTTCCTAACCTCTTAATCCCAGAGATTTCCCTGTTTTAATTATTTTCTATTTATCCTGTATATAGCTTGCTTTATCTCTATTTGTTTTTTATGTTTCTCCCTCATTAGATTGTGAACTCCTTGAAAGCAGGGGTTGTATTTTGCCTATCTTGCCTCTCTCTTTTTTTTTTTTTTAATTGCCCAGTGCCTTGCAGAGTACCTGGCACATAATAGTCACTTAATAAATGTCCATTGAATATAATTAAATTGACCTGTTTCCATCCATCTGAACTGCCCTGGCTTATTATCCTTTCTCTCAACAAAATGTGTTTGCTTTATTTTCTCTCTGCAGATTCGTGTGCTCTCTTCTTTCTTGTGGTGTTCTGTCCTTCCCTGTCTTATACCTTGGAATCCTGCACTTCACTCAAAACACATATTTGAATATGCCCCCAGCATCTCAAACTCAAAGTCTCTAAAACAAGCTTATATCTTTCCTCCTAAATCTGCTGATTTTGGTAATTCTTTCAGAAGTATCACCTTATAACCAGTCTTCCATGTTGAAACAAACTGGTGTTCTCTTTGACTCTTTCCTCTTCATTTCTCATACTCAAGAAATCCCCAGTTTTTGTTGATTCTACCTCCCAAATTTTTCTCCTAATTGTACCTTTTTTCTAGTCTTGCTGCTATATAGAAATTTAGTTATTGTCAGTCCTGTCTGACTCCTCATGACCCCTTTTGGGGTTTCCCTCATAAAGATATTGCCATTTCCTTCTCTAGCTCATGTACAGAGTACGAAACCAAGAGGACCAGGGTCACACAGCTATTAAGTATTTGAAGCTAGATTTTAAGTCAATGATGAATCTTCCTGACTCCAAACCTAGAATTCTATCCACTGTGCCACCTCACTAATCTGTCCCTGCTGGTACCACTTTAGTAGAGATCCTTCATTACTCTCTACCTGGATTGTTATAAAAGCTCTTAAAGGTTTTTTCTGCCTCAACTTTCTCCTCTCTCTAATCTATCCTTCAGAATACTATATATTTATATTCTTTGTGGGCAGATTCTAGTCCTGTTATTTCTATATTCAGGGTGTACAGTAAAAAGAGAGCTGAATTTGGAGTCAAAAAACTATGATTTAATTTCTGATTCGACTCATTTTGGCAACATCTGTGTACCTGTGGGATAGGTCCCCAAACCCTTCTAGACTTCAATTCCTCATCTTTAAAATGAGGGAATTCTATGAAGAACCTGTAAGGTCTCATCTAGCTTGAAATCCATTCTATGATCAACACAATATAGTATTTTCACTTTTGTTGCTGTTATTGTTGTTTGCTTGCATCTTGTTTTCTTTCTCACTTTTTCCCTTTTTGACCTGATTTTTCTTGTACAGCATGGTAATTGTGAAAATGTGTATAGAAGATTGCACGTATTTAACTTGTTGTTAACATTTATATTATTATGTTATGATAGTTAATAATACAATAATATAATATTATGTTAATAAAAATATTAATAATTAACATTATTAACATATTTAATTTATTAGATTACCTGCCATCTAGGGAAGGGGAAAATTGGGGGAACACAAATTTTTGCAAAGGTGAATACTGAAAACTATCTTTGCATTGAAATTGCATGAAAATTTAAATGCTTTATAAAATTTAAATGCTTTATAAAAAATTTGTATGCTATACCCAAAAAAAAAGGTATTTGGAAAACTTTTTGAAAAGTAATAATAATTCTATGATCAAAAATCTTCAGTGAGTTTCTTCTTTCCACTGAGTAGACTTACAAACCATTAGAGCTACCCAAAAGTAAAATGGGTCCCTTTTCCCTCCAGAAAATCCAAAGCAAAATTCACTCAAACATCATCAAAAGGCCAATTCAGAGGGTATCAGTTTCTTTAATCACCAAAGTAAGATTATTGATTTAGAGCTGGAAAGAACCTGACCATATGAGAGATCATCTACTTCCATGTCTTCATTTAATATATGAAAAAAAAAGGAAGGGAGATGGAAAGTAGAGATGGTGAATGAAGTAATATACTTAATATTACCTCAGTTATAATTGCTAGAGTGAGGATTTGAACTCTGATTTTCTGCTTCTTGAAATTTATGACTTTCGTTTCCCCAAACAAAATTTTTTAGCAAGGGCTACTTGAACTCACAAAATCTCAGAATCGAGAGAATATGAAAGCCATTTAGTCCACTCAAACCTAAAAAATAATCTCTTCTCTGCATGAATAACAAGTAGCCAGTCACATTTTTTAAAATAACTGATGTTCATGTCTTATTTTAACATTACTACAAACTTGTGTAATAAATACTATAAGGGCTTCCACTTATAGACAAGGAAACTGAGGCTCAGAGAAGTTGTTATTTTCCCATGACCACCCAGTCGTCAATTATCAGAAGCAAGATCTGAGACCAGGTTTTCATAATTTCAGTTTCAGCACATTATATACTACATAAGATTTCTAGTGAGGAGCAGTCCTCTCCTTCATAGGCAACCTATTCTCTCCTCTACTTTTGGATAGTCCTAATTGTTAGTGAAAGGCAGTTGGGTCATGAGTGCTGGACACAGAGTCAAGAAGATTCTTCATTAAAAAAGAAAAAAAAAGAAGATTCTTCATGAGTTCAAATCCAGCTTCTGACACTTCCTAGCTGTGTGATCCTGGGCAAGCCATTTCATCTTATTTGCCTCAGTTTCCTCATCTGTAAAATAAGCTGGAGAAGGAACTGGTGGACCACTCCAGTTTCTCTGCCAAGAAAACTCCAAATGGGGTCACAAAGAATTGGACATGATTAAACAATACCCACATGGTCAGACCGGCTCATTAGGGTGATCAATTTGACAGCTAAGCAAAAGATGTGCTGGAGAGAGAAGAGACCTAAAGCTAGCTGGTTATTGCAATGAGGAAGTCTTTCCTGATATGAAACTTAAATATGCTTCTTTGTAATTTGCCTCCTTTGTCACTAGCTCTGCCTTCTGACCAGAATAAATCTAATCTGTCTTTCATACCACAGGGTCCTACAAACACTTGAAAAAAAGCTATCATCCTTGCCTTCCTCCCTCCCCCAAGCCTTTTTTTTTTTTTCTTCCTGGTTAAATATCCTTAGCTCCTTCAATCTAGTCCATAAAAGGCAAGATCTGGAGGCTTTTCACCATCCTCCTTGTCTTGCTTTGGATACTCTTTAGTTTAATCCATGATCTGCTCTAAATATGGGGCACAGAACTGACCACAATCCAGAGGGAAACTAATTAGGTCAGAGAACGGTGGATCTAAAACCCGCCTAGATTTGACTCTACATTTTCTTCCCCTTCCACTCCCCCATTTTAAGCTACTTATGCAGCCTAAGATTACAGGAGTTGATTTTTTTTTTCACTGACTAGATCATACTGCTGCCTCAAACTGAATCGATGAAGTCCCCAGATCTTTTTCAGATGGATGGCTGCCTAACCATACTTCCCCTGTTGTTTGTTGATGAAGAAGGTTTTTTGAACTCAAGTGTAAAACTGGCATTTATCTCTATTAAATATTATCTTATTTGGTTTGGTCCTGTATTCTAGATTAGGAATCAGCAAGCTACAGTTGAGTCAAATCTGACCCACAGTCTGCTTTTTGTATGGCCAGCAAGCTACAATGAGTTTACATTTTTAAAAATATAACCCCCATCTCTACCCCAGTAGTAGTTTGCCAACCCCTCTCCCAGATCATCAAGAGCTGATTATAAAGAAATTGGAAGAGCATAGGATAGTTTACCTCTCAGACCTGTGGAAGGGGAAGGAATTTGTGACCAAAGAAGAACTAGAGATCACTACTGACTACAAAATAGAAATTTTTGATTATATCAAATTGAAAAGTTTTTGTACAAACAAAACTAATACAGAGAAGATTAGAAGGGAAACAAGAGCTTTTTGGATCCTGACTTTGTCATCCAATGCATTATTTATCCCTCATAGCACTGAGTCATATACACAGTTGATAAACAGCCCATCTGTGCCTTTCTTCAAGTCACTGGTAATCTGAGGGAGACAGAAGGCAGCATGTGTCAGGCAAGTCAAATCATTATCATGTCTTGATGATCATCTCCCCTCAGACCCTAATGGAGACGTGCCAGAACCCTGAATCCAAGAGCCTTCAGAAGAAGGTTTCCAGCCTAGTGCTTGCAGCCATCATCAGGGAAAGCAATTCCTCTGAAAAGTCAGCCTGACAAATGCTCTTGCATCCCTACTAAGGACCCAGAAAAGAAAGTTTTTGTCTCCAAATTCTTTGGCACTGTCAAAGAATTCAAAATCAGAAAGTGGTGTGAATTTATCAATGGAAGTAACAGTAAAGAAGAAGATTTTTTTTTAATTATAGCTTTTTATTTACAAGTA
Organism: Antechinus flavipes; assembly: GCF_016432865.1. NCBI lineage: Eukaryota > Metazoa > Chordata > Mammalia > Dasyuromorphia > Dasyuridae > Antechinus > Antechinus flavipes. The sequence goes on along the minus strand of NC_067401.1, from coordinate 84,764,054 downwards.
ATATGCATGGGTAATTTTACAGCATTGACAAATGCCAAACCTTTTGTTCCAATTTTTCCCCTCCCTCCCCCAGATGGCAGGTTGACCAAAACATGTTAAATATGTTAAAGTATAAGTCAAATACAATATTAGTATACATGGTCAAACAGTTATTTTGCTGTACAAAAAGAGTCGGATTTTGAAATATTATACAATTAGCCTGTGAAGGAAATCAAAAATGCAGGTGGACAAAAATAGAGGGATTGGGAATTCTATGTAGTGGTTCATAGTCATCTCCCAGAGTTCTTGCACTGGGTGTAGCTGGTTCAATTCATTACAGCTCTATTGGAATTGATTTGGTTCATCTTATTGCTGAAGATGGCCACATCCATCAGAATTGATCATCATATAATATTGTTGTTGAAGTATATAATGATCTCCTGGTCCTGTTCATTTCACTCAGCATCAGTTCATGTAAGTCTCGCCAGTCCTCTCTGTATTCATCCTGCTGGTCATTCCTTACAGAACAATAACATTCCATAACATTCATACACCACAATATATTCAGTCATTCTCCAATTTATGGGCATCCACTCAGTTTCCACTTTCTGGCCACTACAAAGAGGGCTGCCATAAACGTTCTTGCACATACAGGTGCCTTTCCCTTCTTTAAGATATCTTTAGGATATAAGCCCAGTAGTAGCACTGCCAGATCAAAGGGTATGCACAGTTCGATAATTTTTTGAGCATAGTTCCAAATCACTCTCTAGAATGGCTGGATGTATTCACAATTCCACCAACAATGTATCAGTGTTCCTTTTTTCCCACATCCCCTCCAACTTTGTGCATTATCTTTCCCTGTCATTTTAGCCAGTCTGACAGCTGTATAATGGTATCTCAGAGTTGTCTTAATTTGCATTTCTCTGATTAATAATGATTTGGAGCATATTTTCATATGGCTAGAAATAGTTTCAATTTCTTCATCTGAGAATTGTCTGTTCATATCCTTTGACCATTTATCAGTTGGAGAATAAGCTATAAATTAGAGTCAATTCTCTATATATTTTAGAAATGAGGCCTTTATCAGAATCTTTGACTGCAAAAATGTTTTCTAAGATTATTGCTTCCCTTCTAATCTTGTCTGCATTAGTTTTGTTTGTACAAAAACTTTTCAATTTGATATAACCAAAATTTTCTATTTTGTGATCAATAATGATCTCTAGTTCTTCTTTGGTCATAAATTCCTTCCTCAAAAAGAAGATTTAAAACCTGCTTTGCCACTGCATCCTAAAGACCATGGGACTTTTCCATCTGGCTAGCAGCTAAAATCTTCCATATAGGTTATTTCCCCCATTAAAATGTGAACTTTTTGAGGTCAGATTAATTTACATACCTAGTACTTTGCAAATAGTAAGCAATTAATAAATGCTTTATTAATTCATTCACCGATAAAAACATTAAATAGCACAAGGCTAAGCACAAATTCCTGTTTCACTACTAAAGACTTCATTCCACATTAATAATGAATATTGATGTCAATATTATTGAATCATTAATTATGTTAATACTTATTTATTATGTTAATACTGAATTATTAATTATATTAATATCAAATCATTAATTATAAATCTTTAGTTCTATCCACCAAACTAGTTCTGAATATAACTAACTGAATTGCCTAATGTAACAAGAATTTTGGAGTATGAACAGATCACCTAACATGGAAGCACCCTGAATCTGGAAAAAGACATTCTCCATTACTCTAACATACAGATACAAGTAGCCTCCTTCTATTGGCTAAGTTGCTAGAACAAGCTGCATTTCTAAAACTACCAGACTGGCCCTGTCTCAATCTCTTTCCTAAGCAATCTTTACTGTGTGCTATCCAGACAGGATAAAAGTTTACCCACAGAGTAGGCTGAGTGAGGTGAAAGTTTACCTTTCTAGGCTATGTGGCCTGGTATTTTTGTTTGTTCTATTTCATATAACTTTTTTCAGTTTTAGGTGCAGGAGATAGAAGCTCCACTAGACCTAGAACCAACCCATGATGATCTTGGAACCAGGATTCCAGACTCCATGTTCAGTTATACCCAGAAGGAAAGTCTAGCAAAGTCAGTATGCCTGAGACTCAAATCCGTTCTTGAACAGAAGTCAGCAAACTGACTTGAAAAGTAAAAACTATTAGCTCAAGGATCATTCAAAAACTGGTATCAGGTTGGATTTGGCCCATGAGCTATAATTTGCCAGCCTCTGCTATATAGGAACTGACTTAGGCTGTGAATCTAGTCTTCTTCCTCTATCAAAATAAAGAAGTGGTCCTAGGCTGGATAATGCCCCACATGTTGGTGAGTAGGGTTGTATACTTGTTATCCCTTTGAAGAACACAACCCTTTGTAAAAATAAATCCATCAAGTGTTTAACTCAAACTAGCAATACCTCCTACATTGGGGAAAAACCATCAGTAAGGGCTGAAGCTAATGGTAGAGAGCCTGGACACCTCAAATGCCCCCTAAAAAGGGGGGACCAAGGTAATTACACTAAAACAAATAATTCTATCACATCTACAAGAAAAATATGAAAACTTTTAAAGAAAAAAATGCTTCCATAAAATCCACTTAGACTTTATCTTACAGCATCTCTATGATCTATGAGTGTGTTAACTCTGACAGAAGAGAAAACTGCCTTTAACGATACATTCTAGAATTTCCACAGGAATCCAAATCAAAATTACAGAACCACAATTTGCTCTCTATTTTCTCTCTGTCTCTATCTTCTGTCTCTCTGTGTCTCTGTCTTTGTCTCTCTCTCCCTTTCTTCTTTTCTCTGTCTCTCTTTCTTTTTCTCTCTCCCTCCCTCTTTCTTTCTCTCTCTCTGTCTCCTTTTCTCTCTGTGTCTCTCTATCTCTCTCTCCCCCTTTCTCTTTCTGTCTGTGTCTCTCTCTCCCCGTCTGTTTCTGTCTCTCTTTCTATTTCTCTTTTTGTTTCTGACTCTCTCTTTTTTTCCCTTTTAAAAATTGTCACATATTTACCTTTTTCCAAGCCATGATTTTTTGAAGCTCACTAACAAATGTTTCAGCAAGCACATGTGCCACATTTTTAGTACCTTTCGATATAGTTCTGGTTCTGTAGACTTGAGCTCGTTAAGGATACTGAGATACTCTCTGTCTTCCTTCTTACCTTAAGAATTAAATCCCTCTTCATCACTTTTGTTCTGTTCTCAATACAAAAATCATTCTCCTCCATAAAAGCACCTGAAACAAGATAAAAATAAAGTTTCTCTTTGTAATTCTTCACCATTATCTCTTCAGTCCAGAGGACTGGTCCTCTCTATTCTTTAATCTTCTTTCTCCAAATACAGTTAACACTGAGAAGACAGTGACAGCAACTGAATCAGGAATCTAGGACCAAGATTGCCAGCTCCTTATGCTAGGGTGTATCTTTGAGGCATGTTCCTTTCATCCTCCCTTTCAAGGAGACCTTGATTCTTCCAGTCACTTAATGTACACAAACCACTGTCATCCTCAATTCTTTTTTCTCCACACCAATTATCTGGTCAGATACTAAATATTGTTTCCATTTCCAGCAAATCTCTTGCATCCATCCCCTTCTTTCCATTCACATAGCCACCATTCTCATTCAAGCCCTAAGTAACCTTCACATGAACACTGGAGACTCCTAATTGGTTTCTTAGTCTGTTTTCTCCTCCACTTCAACTCATCCAACACATAGCCATCAAAATTATTGTCCTATGAAGGCCTTTACTCAATAAATTCTAGGCTTGTTATATACTACTCTTCTTCCCATCCCTGTAGTCCAGCCAAACTGACTTAAGCACTATTCCTCCCATATCTGTGATTTTGCACTGGCTGTCCCCAAAGTAAGAATGCTTTTTTCTCCACTTCTGTCTCTTGAACTTTTTAGTTTCCTTCAAGATTCAGCTCAAGGGCCAACTTCCTTTTTTTTTTTTTTTAATTAAAGCTTTTTTATTTCCAAAATATATACACTGATAATTTTCAACATTCACCCTTACAAAATCTTGTTCTAAATTTTCTCTCTCCCTTCCGCCCTCTCCCCAAACAGCAAGTAATCCGATATATGTTAAATATGTACAATTCTATACATATTTCCACAAATATCATGTTTTGCGCAAGAAAAATCAGATCAAAAAGGGAAAAAAATGCGAAAGGAAAAAAACACTATGTTGTGATCCATGCTCAGTTCCCACAATTCTCTCTCTGGGTGCAGATGGCTTTCTTCATCACAAACTGTCAACTTCCATATGAAGTTTTTTCCTATCCCATTAAGCTACTAGTGTGTAATCCTCCTCAAGGTTAATTTGTATCTGAGATACAGAAATATACATATACACATACCTGCATGCATATGCACACAGCATATGTGATATATAAAGACAGTATATTTGTGATATATACATGCATGATATGTCATAATATACCATCAATATGGGGGCGGGGGTTGTATATATATGCATATATATAAGCTTGTACTCTAACAGGAATCGATGTGCATAATAGATATAGCATATCATAAAGTTCTAGCTAATTGCTAGCTATTATTGTTTCTATGCTTATGATATCGAGGTCAGTGGGTGCACCTAGTGCATGAACTCGTGCATTAGCCCTAACTGGTCAATTTCACAAAAGAAAGCTACATTTCCCTTTAAAGAAAATGAAACCGCAGCAATGGAGCACAGCTCCAGCAGATGGCAGTAGCTCAGCAGAAAAGAAACCCTCTGAATACTCCAAACCGCAGCCAGCCAGCTTTCCCGAGATGCAGCAAACAGCAACTCTGGAGGGGGAGCCCATGGCCGCGCCACTAGCAAGCTGCTGAGAGATGGAGAGCCCGGAGGAATAATACAAATGAGATTGCAAATTGTTCAGTGTCTTCGCTCTCCCGTTAGTCACATGGGCATCTGTGAGCCACTTCACCCCTTTGTGTTTTGGGGGAGCGATGCTCTTTTATAAATGCCTTTGCTTTTCTCTCCTAATTTAATTCATTTAGAGCCAAGTTCAAATGCAGCTCCAGACATTTATTAGTTTGGTGTTTCTGGGCAAGTCACGATTTCCATATGCCTCAGTTTCCTTAACTGTAAAGTAGGAACACCTCTCTCCCAGGTTATTGTAAGAATCAAGTGAGATTAACATAGCATTTACACTCTTTCTGTTATTGTTTGTTTGCCTTTTTGTTTTTCTTCCCAGATTATTTTTACCATCCTTCTAAATCTGATTCTTCTTGTGCAGCAAGGTAACTGTATAAATATGTATACATATATAGTATTTAACATATATTTCAGCATATTTAACATAAATGGGACTGCCATCTAGGGGAGGGGAAAGTTGGAACAGAAGGTTTTGCAAAGGTTGCAAGGGTCAATGGTGAAAAATTACCCATGCATATGTTTTGTAAATAAAAAGTTATAATAAAAAAAGAATCAAGTGAGATAAAATTTGTAAAGAATTTAGCACAGTGTCAGACACAAAGTAAATGCTTGATAAATATTATTGTAGTTGCTTTTTAAATTATCTATTAATAGCTTATTGGACTTCATGGAATCACCTGTCTATCCCCAGGCACATAAATATGTATATACACATATTTGCGTATATGTGTATGTGTATATATTTATATGGGGGGGGGGGAGGATGTAGATGGGATGGGACCATAATTCATGTCAAATCAGCCAATCTGATGGTTGTGAGGTGGAACCTCAGAGTTGTTCTAATTTTAATTTCTCCAATTATTAGTGATTTAGAACATTTTTAAACATGACTATTAATATCTTAGATGTCTTCATTTGAAAACTGCTTATTTATTCCTTCTACCATTTATCAATCAGTAATTGACTCTTTTTTCTTAAATATTTGAATCAGTTCTCTATATGTATTTGAAATTAGACTTTTATGTTTGAAATGATTTCAACTTTTTTTTGGTATTGATAATTCTAAGATTTTTTTCTTATGCCTTTGATATCTTTCCCTCTTTTAGATATCTTGTAAAAATCTGTCCCTCAATGGCCAGACAATACTGCCTACTAGGCAGATTTCCTATATGTATAATGGATTAAATCTGGCTGCTTTTTCTGTCTTTCCTCTCTTTAGTGTCATTTCTAATTCCTTTGGAAGCATTTCAGGAACTTCAATATTAAAGTTTAACTATTTGGCTTCCATTGACCTTGATTTTTTTTTTTTTAAAAAGCTTGTTATAATAATTTTTGTGAATCTTTTTTTTTTCCTTCTCTCTGTGGTACTGTTATTGTTTATATCCTTGAATTCCTTTGAGATGTCTTTGCTTGGTTGGAGATCTTGTCAAGTTTTCTTTACACTAGGCTTACCTTCTACTGCCCCTCTCTGCAGTATAAGACAACAGTGGTTGTAATCATACATCATCTTTCTTTATAAGATTTTACCAATGGGTTTACCAGTGGGTCTAACCTAATATGGTATTTGGCAGCCGGCTCTCTCTGCTGGGCAAACAAGTGAAATATTTACTGACTAAAGTCTTTTCTAAGCTCTTTTGGTCTCCTTGTTGTAGCAATTAATTTATATTGGTTTATTTATTTTTGACACACATTGGTTTATGAATCATATTGGAAGAGAAAAATCAAAGCAAAAAGGAAAACCTCTAGGAGAGATAGAAAAACAGAAAAAAAGAAGTGAACAGAGCATGTGTTGATTTACATTCAGTCTCAATTCTTTTTCTGGATGCAATTAATATTGGTTTAACTTTTGGATAAAATTATTATAGCCAATTTTGATACTATAATTATATCATACTATTATGTTATAAAAAAGCATGATTTTTTAAATGTTTACACAAAATTATATGTACACATATATACACACATGCATCTATATGCTTCCATTATTTATATCTCATTTTAAAATTACATATATGCACATATTGAAGTTAACACATCTATATGCCTCTGCTATATACTACTGAAGTATTTAAAACCATCTAAGTATAAAGGCAGAGAAAAGCACTAATTTAAGTCAAAATACCAGTGTTCAAATCTAGCTATTGACTAGTACGGTGACCTTAATCTTACTTAACCTCCACAGCTTCAATTTCCTCATCTATAAAATGAGAGGATTGGACTTGATGGCTTCTGAGGCTCCTTCTGAATCTATAATTCTATTGCCCTATAATCAGTAAACAAGTTTTATTGAACCAATGACGAAGCAAGGAAAGAAACAATGGTTAATTAACTTGCTTATACTTGTTCTTACAAATATGCTAAGTGCTGGGGATATAAAATGCAAGCAAAAAAAAAAAAAAAAAAAGACAGTTCCTGCTCTCAAGGAGCTTACTTTCAAATTTGGGAAGGGAGGGTGGAGAAAGCAATACACAAAAACAGAGCTGAAAATTTTGGGTAGGGGAGAAGAGAAACAAAGAGACATCGTTTAGAGGACATAGTTTTAAAGATCAGAAGGTTTTGAAGGGTCAGAACAGGATGAAGGTGGGTGGGCTTGAACCACTCTGCAGAATGGAGGCTTCAGAAGGAACTCACCAATAGGAAAAGAAGAGGGAACCTTATAGAGGGATATCACCTGGTGAGAAAGCCACAACAATGGTAAGTAGAATATTCCTGAGGCAACAAAGCACCAGGTGGGGAATGACATTTTAGGATGAGCTAGCAGTAGATATATGGTTCTGAAATCCATTTAGTTGGGAATAAGTCCAGGAGGGGAGTGATTAGGCATTTTACATTTTTTCTTGGCTCTGCATGGTCTCCCTCAAAGTGGATATCTTCTAGCAATCCAAGTAAGAGCTTAGATTCATTCTCCAATTAGTGACCATTTTCTCTGATGAAGACACAGAAATTCCCCTTGCTCCTAGTCAACTCTTCTTGATAGACTCCAGACTTCTCAAAGACACAAGGATCTGCAAACCTGAATATATGTGTCTCAAGAACAATATTAGGCACAGCTGGTGCACATAGCTGAGTTTGACAAACGTATAAATTAGTTTTCTATGAGTTATTTTCAGTTGTAACATCTAAATCAGAGCTTCTTAAACATTTTCTACTCATGACCCCTTTTCATCTGAGAAATTTTATGAAATCCCAGATACATAAGTATGTAAAAAGGTATATAAATCAAAAATTTACTGATAATAAATCATAATTTCATGAGCCCTACATCCAATTATGAGACCCCCTCTATGGGGTCACAATTGCAGTTTAAAGAGCTTTGATCTAAAACAGGCTTTGTGTGAGTTGTTTTCATTCTATCATCCCATGATCCTCCTGTTTCCTAATGCTCATTTAAAAGACAAGTTTTTTTATGAAAAAATGCATCTAGCCATGTATATTTTCTGAGGGATATTTCTGGTACTATAAAATTATGCATGACATTAGAAAGCGAGATTTGATTTATTTAATTATGACTAAGGTACAGCAAGCGTTCTAGTCATCACAATATGGCTAGTTTTCAAAAGCAGCAAAATTAAGACAAAGAAGTAAACGGCTATATTTTTTAAAGGTTTTTACCCAGAAGAATTAAATCAAAAAAGTCTAGCCATTAATTATACATACCCATACCCTAAGCATTCCAATTAATCAAGGTTATATTTTAGTATTGTTATAGGCCAAAATATGCTTGCATTTATGGGCTACAGAAAAATAAAATAGCAAAATGAAATAATTTATTAGGTTTTAATTTGTTAATATTTGTGTATCAAATTTTCTCATCAAAGGTAAATTACGTTAAAAAAAAAAAAGAATGATTTTTAATTACAAACTCAAGAAAACAAGCTTGCTTAATTGAGTCCATACTCCACATGGAATGGTTGCCTCACACTCCAATCCTTCAGGGGGTGTCAAGTGTCATCCTGGAAAGTTAAAGCAAGAGAGAGATTTAGAAATTTTCTCTTCTTTTTAACTGATGCAACATTAGACAGGGGGGGAGAGCAAGGGACCATCCAGGGTGTTCAGTACAGCACCAAGCTCCCTCCATTGAATCATGCATAAAGGTCAGCCAATCCCCTTGTTTAACTTCCATTACACTGTCACTAACATCCTTAGAGTATAATCCTAGTAGTCAGATCAGTGGGTCAAAGGATATGGAGAATGACATTTATCTTATGTAACTATATCATAAAAATATTATAACAATTTATACTTCTATCAGCAGTTTGGTAGTGGGCTGCTTTCTCTCCATTCTATGGAGCATTACATTTTTTTTAACTGTCTTTATCAATTTAGTGGATGTAGATTAGGATTTCAAAACTATCTTAATTGTCATTTTTCTTATAATTGAAAGTTTAAACAGTTTTTCTGGTACTTATTGGTAATTTATGTTGCTTCTTTTAAGAATTACTTATTTATATCTCTTGACCATTTATGTATTGGGGAAAATATTCTTACTTGTGTTAAGTGTCAAAACTTTATAGATTTATCAGATGTTTATAGCAATTATTTTCCAAAAATAATTTTTTTCCTTTTTATGCCAGATACATTACTTTTTTAAATGTTTTATTAGTGCTTTTTAAATTTTTAATTCAATTCTTCCAGTTCAACAAGCACTTATTAAGTACCTATTATGTGTCTGACACAATGCTAGATAATTATGTCAATGTCACTTCCCTATAACCATTATATTTTAATAACAAAGAAAAAAAACAAGCAAAAAAAAAAAAGCTGACAAAATAACTATATCTGATAGCATGTGAAACATACTGTATGTAGTCTGTCACTTCTCTAAAAAGGATTTGGGAAGGGTGTGTCAAATATTTGTTAAGTGCCTACTTAATAACAATTATTATATAATTATGGAATAATATAAATAAGTCATAGAACTCAAAGCAATTAATGCATATGTAGGAATTATTAGTATTTCTTGTTCTTTTAATATGCCTCTTTATAAAGATGAATATATTGCAACTTTTCCCTTTTTTTGCAAACACACATTTTTATTTCAAATGCCAATTTGTTTTTGCTTCTCTTGAAAAATCTTACAAAAAGGGGCAGCAAGATGGTACAGTGGATAGAGAACCAGCCCTGAAGTCAGGAAGGCCTGAGTTCAAATGTGACCTCAGATACCTAATATTAGCTGTATGACTGAGCAATCCTGTGAAGTGAGTGCAACTTTTATTCCCATTCTACAAATGAAGAAACTAAAGCAGACAGTAATTCAGTGACTCCAATAAGGTCCCACAGCTAAGAGGTATCCTAGGGTGGGTTTGAACTCAGGTCTGACTCCAACTCTAGCACTGTACTAATTGGTTGCATCAAATCAATAATTCTCTGGAACCAAGATTTACAAGTAATCCAAAAAGGATTCAAATGCTATTCTATCCTCTTCACTTCCTGTACCTTCCAGCACTCAATTTCCCTTCCTTGAACAAAAGGTGATTAAATCTGGCCTTTTCCTGTAAGTCCCACAGTAGCAAATTTTCCTGGAAAACTGACAAAAAGGACTCTATTCCCCTTTTCCCTTGGCTTAACAGACTGAAAAGTAACATTCCTTCCAATAAGTCCATGAGCTACTTGTTATTGTTTTTGTTTTATGGCCAGGCTTATTCCAATTACATTATTATTGCTTATTATGAATGAATAAGGAAAATGGCTTATCTGGTAGACATAGATCTATGAACACATGGAAAAACAAGCCAAGAAATATTAATTCAGCACATGTTCTGTGGTAGGTGAGGAGGTTGTGCAAAGAAAAACTCAAGAATTGATCCAGGCAGGGAGAAGGGTCTGATAGAGATTAGTTTAGCTCTTGGTTCCACCCTCTGGAGGTCTTCCAATCAGAAATCCAAGTTATATCAACCTTCCCAACCTGCCCCAAAGCCACCCTCTGTGGGGGTCCTGGGCAGCTTCAACTTGCCATGTTCTATCAGAAATCCCAATCATAACCTTGAGGTTAAATTTTCTCTATAAAATCTACTTATCCCTAAAAAAAACCTACTATAAAATCATACCATACTCCCTCCATGATCAGCCCTCCATGGCTTTCCCCTTTTTCTCTTAATCTTCTCCCATACCAAGGGGTCTCTCCTAACCCCACATGCCTTGTGGTATCTCTCCTGACTCCCTTCTCTTCCTTATAGCTAGCTAACTCTTTTAGAGTCCTAAGTCCCTTTCAGATTTAGCCTACCAGTTAAGAATATGCCCCAACTTCATAGGATGCTACCTTTCTATTGGGTAATTATGAATTCCATTGAGGAATTTGTCTTTCTGTTCTCTCCCACTATTTCATATTTACCATTCCTGATGTCTATTGTATCCCTTCATTTTGTCTGTAACCTCTTTTCCTAAATAAACTATCTTTTGCCAAAGAGAATGACCATTGTGAATTCTTCATGTGACCCAACCCCAACTTCTGATGTTTGCCATCATCTGGTGTCTCCATCAGCCACATCAGCAGGCACTGTACTCTAATCATTCATATACCATATATAGCATCTATAGAAACCTTCCATCAATAGCCTTCCACCAAAACAGAACCAAAGAAAAACTAATTAATTCAACAGCCACCAAAAGAAAAGAAAAGAAAAAAACAGAAAGAGAACTGTAAGTTTTTAATGGTTATATAAATGCAAGTTATTATATATTATTATACAATATGGAAAGGACTATTAATTACAGAGTTGAATTCAATTCAATAATTATTTAATAAGTACCTACTATGTGTCAGATGCTAAGTGCTAGTGATACAGATATGAAAAAAAGTCAGTCTCTGCCCTTAAGTTGCTTACAATCTAATAGGGGTAAGACAACATAGTGGAATATACATATAAATAGTTATCTACCTCCTCCTTCATTTTCTATTATTATTCTGACACCCATAAAATGAGCATTCCCATATACAAAGTAGAACAGAAAAAGAGAATTATACATGAAACTGAATATCTGTTATGTACTACTGGCTTTTCCTTTTAAATAAACAATAAATTCAGAAGAAAATCAACAACAACAACAAAAACAAAAACAATCACCTGAAAAGGAGAGGGGTCAGGGTACTCCATTGTGGATGTGTCATGGAAAATGGAGTTAACTGCAAAGTTATTAAGCCTTTAAAGCCTTTGGTAGAAGTTTATTGTTCTACCCTCCAGTCCTCCAATCAGAGAGAGAGGGTAGCTGAGGTTGTCGAGATGTTGAGGGCCAAAAACTGAGACGACCTACATGGTAATAAGATTTCAGAAGATTGTCTTCTTCTGGGGAAAGCAGGTTGATCCCTGGGGCCAAACCAAGCAGAGCTGCTGATGGAAAATGTAGAGTTGCTTTGAGGTGAGCTCAGGCAGGGCTTTTTCTTGGAAGTCAAACAGAGCTGACTCATCTTTAGAACATAACCATTGCTTTAAGCAGGAAAAATAGCATTGCCTTGTAATCATCAGTTGAGCGGATTCTTCTTGATGCTAGAGATCTATAACCAATTATTAAATAGCTATAGTGTTGTTGTTTGTCCTTTGTTCTCTAAGAGAACCATGACATCAAGGAGGGGATGCCATTACAGGCAACTAAATTGGATTTAAGTGAGAGAGGGCTGGTCAAGGTCACCTGCTCCACTCTCTCCTCCAGAGCCATCTGGGTCTAGTGGTCAGAGAGAGATCAGGATAACTGGAGAGGGCCCTGGATGCAGCCAGAGACCTTGGTCTTTTCAAACTACAGTGTTTCCAGGTCTCAGTTTCACTGTTGCAACACCTATTCTGTGATTAAGGCTGGATAGCAATTGAGGCAAAAAAATCTCCTCATTCACCTAGTCAAAAAAAAACTAGATAAATGATCAAATCAATGAATCTGGGAGGGGAAGAACCTCAAGGTTTCTGTCCAAAGCAGAAATGACTGTTATTTACATTCAATCTGAATCAATCAGGATCCAAAGCAATGACCAAATGGAGCTTGGCCTAGGAACTACTGGTGGCCAATGAGAAGTAGATTTCACCTCCTTGATGTGATGGTCCTCTTCAAAAACAAAGGACAAAAACAATAATCTCTGTGAGTAAAGCTGGCCCAAAAACTAGACTTGGTCAGTTGGAACTTTCCTTCCTTCCCTCCTTTCTTATCTCTTTCCCTCTTCCTTTCTTCCTTTCTCTTTCTTTGATTCCTTCTTTTGTTCTTTATCTCCTTCCCTCTTTCCTTCTTTCCCTCCCTCCCTCCATCTCTTCCTCCTTGCCTCTTTTTCTCTCTTCTTCCCTCCTTCTTTCCTTCACTTTTTTTTCCCTCTGTTCACATAGAATATCATACTAAGCTATAGATGCTCTTAAAATCATTTCTTCCCTCTCTTTTGCACCTCTGAACTCTCCCAAAATATTTTGGGTTTTACTGGCTAGATTTCTTTCTGAAGGAGTAGGCCTTAAACCAAATAGCTATTAATATTCTTTAAAAGCACAAAAGCCTAAGGATCCATCAATTTGGCTCTAGAAAAAAAGTTTTCCCACATAAATTTAATTTCATTCTTTGATGAAGGGATGAGTATATTAACAATATTGAAACAGTAAGATGTTCTCGCATATAGAAGACTAGATCTAGAACTGGAAGGAAGCTTAAGCCATTGAGTCTAATCCTTCTTATCATTCAAATGCGGAAACTGAGTCCCAGAAAGATTTAATTGTCTTCCCCCAAGGTCACACAAGTGAGGCAGAAGCTGAATCTAAGTCCTGATTCCACATCTAGAACCTGACCTACTATGTATTCAAAGACAAACTTAGTAGATATATGTTGGATGGCACATAGTAGGCATTTTAATAACTGTTTATTGAATGACTGAACTAATACTTCCTAACATTACCAAAGTATTTTTAAGTTTACTAATTACTTATAGCACCCCCATGAGAGGGAAGTTGGACAAACATGATTATACCCCATTTTATACATGAAGAAATTGAAGCATAAGAGATATAAAGTGAGTGTCCCAACTAAGGTCACACAGTCAATAAAAAAAGCACACCCAAGACTCATACTCAGATCCTGGACTCCAGAGCCAGTTCTCTGCCCACTATGCCACACACAGCCAGTGTTCTCTCTATTGTAACACACTGTCTCCAGAGCCAAGGCATTAGCATAAAAATTCAGAGTCTCGGATTTTGGCTCCCATCCTCCGGACCTTAGGCACAAATCTTAACTCAAATGAAAGAACTGGGTTACAGGATCTCACTCATCTTTCTCCAAGCTCTAAAATCATACCCTTCCAGACACTACTGTAATTATGAAGTAGGTTCACAACTGGCCAACAGCAACTTACAAAAAGTGGTCAATGATGGTTGAGAATCAATCAGCTTAACAGAACTAATTGACAGTGATAGCTAAAGAACCAAAGTGCCAGGAAATTTATGAGCATCTGCTAATAACCCTTGACTCTCAATGTTGATTTATTACCTTCAATTCAGTTTTTGAAGTACTTTTCCCAGAATCAATCATTTTCTTCTCATTTTATCCAGTGAATCCCATATCTCTAGAGAAGTGGTTCTAAGTGGTGGGGGGATGGAAAAAGGTGATACCTCAAAGTTCTTGCAAGAGGTATATGTAATTAAGTGACTCATTATAATAAATGTTAATGGACCTTCTCCTGCATGAAGACATAATGTCGCGTCTGACTTCCTAACACACTCCAATACTGTCCATGGGATTTTCTTGGGAAAGATACTAGAATGGTTTATCATCTTCTCCAGCAGATTAAGAAAAAAGAGATTAAGTTTCTTGCTCAGGGTCACACAGTTTGCTCATGTATATTTAAGTATATGAAGCCACATTTGAATTCAGGTCTTCCTGACTACAGACCCCAATACTCTGTCCTCTGTGCCATCTAGGGGCCTCTTAAAGACACATTATTACACTGCTAAAAAATTTAAAAAGCAAAATATGATGAATATAGAGATGTATAGAAAGATTTACATGATCTTATTCAGAGTAAAGGAAACAAAACTTAGAAAACAGTAAATATGGTAATTACAACAGTATAAATAAGAACAACCACAAAAATCATCAAAAGTAAATGTTACAGAATTACAAAGAATAGGAATGTTCCAAAGAATAGATCTGGGAAGATACTTTTTTCCTGCCCACTTTGGGAAAAATGGGTCCACAAAAATGGTATATAGCATGTATTTTCAGGCTTTTTTGATGTGTTTATTGGTTTTGCTGATTTTTTTTTCCTCCCACCCCACCCTGAGTAGCATATTCCTATACATTATAGTAAAATAACAAAGGCAGTCTACCATCCTGGGTGCTAAGTGGTTTTCATCAAATGACTGATCTTGGAGAAGGAGTGAGGAAGCAGCTAGGTTTTTCAGAACAAAGGCTATAGAGAAGAATCCACCTAATTATTTAGATGCTACAACATAATTTCAATTTGGAGTCATAGTACTCAAAGAATATTTATGAATAAATGAATCTTGATGTTTTTTATAGTCAAATCAAGTCTCTCAAATTATCCTGTTGGAAAAATAATTTCTTATAGATGGTATAGAAACAAAAATTAAAGTACAAAAGACAAAAAAGTTGAAAGACTTAGAAACTCAGATCAACACAATTACCAATCATAATTCCAGAGGTCTCATGATTAACCATATTTTCTACTTAGAGACAGAGAAGTGATAGACTAAGAGTGTAGATTGAAATATATGTTTGTGCTTAATTTTTTTAACGGAGAATAAGAGGATATGGCTAATGTAAGCATTTTTTTTGTTTGTCTATATACATTTGTAATAGTTCTAAGTTCTTAGTTCTTATTTTCTGAGAGGGGATGGATAGGTAGAAGGGAGAGATTTCATAACTGAAAATGAAATTAAATAGCATTTTTGAAAAAAATTCAAGTAAAATGAAGTGATGCAAAGTAAAGTGAGTAGAACCAAGAGAACATTGTATATAGTAACAATAATATTATGCTATGATCAACTATAACTGACTCAGCTCTTCTCAGCAATATAATGATCCAAAACAATTCCAAAAGACTCATAGAAAATCCTACCATATCCAGAGAAGGAAATGATGGAATCTGAATGCAAATCAGAGCTTGCTATTTCACTTCGTGTGTGTGTGTGTGTGTGTGTGTGTGTGTGTGTGTATGTGTGTTTACTTTTGGTCTATTTCTTCTTTCACAACATGACCAACACAGAAATGTGTTTTACATAATTGTATATATATAACCTATATGAAATTGCTTACTACTTTAAGGAAGTGCCAGGGGAGAGAAGGAGGAGAAAATTTATAACTCAAAATTTTATTAAAAAAATAAATGTTAAAAGTCATATGTGTTAGGAGGAAAAATGCTTTTAAAAAATTCATATAGAAATTAAAAGAGTAACAATTGGCAAGCAAGACTGGCAACTGTACCCATCACCTGCTGAACTTTGTGAGACCAAGGACCATATTATCTCCAAAATTTATCTTTCCCCTAGCACATCACTCAGAGTCATTTACCAAGACTCAACAAACATAACATTTATTCAAAATAATCAAATACTAGGAGGGATGATGCCCAGAACGAATCACAGAATTTCAAAGTTGGA
Source organism: Antechinus flavipes (assembly GCF_016432865.1). Taxonomy (NCBI): domain Eukaryota; kingdom Metazoa; phylum Chordata; class Mammalia; order Dasyuromorphia; family Dasyuridae; genus Antechinus; species Antechinus flavipes. The sequence goes on along the minus strand of NC_067401.1, from coordinate 84,747,600 downwards.
AGGAATGAGCAAATGAGCCATAATGTTCCACATTCAAATTTTCCCCTGTGCAGCTGTCCATTGCTTCAAATGCTACAGAGTGAGTCTGGCTCTTCTTCCACATGACACTATTCTTCTATATTTGAAGACTATTCTCATAACCCACAAAGGGAATAGTGATGCAACCTTAAATTGCCAGGAAAAGAGATTGGGATATGATTATTTACACTCAGATTGAATATAGAATACAGATAATTCACCATTGTTCCAGCCTCAAACATGATCCTGGGCATAGGCATAAATATCAGCCACACAATGTTCTTTTCATGTTTTGGAGAAAGATGCTCAAAAGCGGTGGGGGTAGGGTTCTCATAGAGAGAGATATGCTCCTTTGACACTGGACAAAAGCTAAGAGTTTTTCCAAATTTTTTTGCTTTGGGACTCATTTTACTGTATGCCTCTGTATTCATAAATCAAATGAGTGGAAAGTCTGAAATTAGAGAATTTTTAATAGACTCTAAAGCTGGAAGGGACTTCAGGAGCCATGTAGTCCAACCCTCTCATTTTACACTTGAGGCCCAGGGAGGTTAAAACTTGCTCAAGCCTACTCTAATGGAATGGAATCTTAATGTGCTGTAAAAAATAAAAAAAGTGTGTGAATATAGAAAAGCATGGAAAGGAACTGATGCAGAGTGAAATAACGAGAGCCAAGAAAACAATATTCAAAATAACTATAAAAATGGAAATGGCAAGAATCACTAAATACCAAAAATCAAAAGTAAATGTATCAAAATTACAAAGTTCTCACAGAACTTAAACAAAGACATATGTCTGCTCCCAATCTATTCCTTCATGGAGGTGGGAGGTCCACAGGTGTTACACATTGCACATATTTCCAGACTTTTTCAATGTATCAATCAATTGTGCTGATTTTTTCCCCTAAAAAATATTATTTGTCATATAGAAAGGCTGGAGAGGGGAAGGGTTGAGAATGAGTAATATTTGAGTTAACTAAGAAACAGAAAATGTCAATAAAAACTTATTTTTTAAAAAATTGCTGTGATATTTATGGAAATATGTATAGAGGAATTGTACATGTTTAACATATATTGGATCACTTGCCAACTGGAGAGGGGAGAGAGAAAAATCAGAATATAGAACATTTGTAGGGGTGAATGTCAAAAATTATCCATGTATATATTTCAAAAATAAAAAGCTATAATTTTTTTTAATTGCTGAAGCCTACAGAGGTAGTAAGTAAGTTTTAGAGGCAGAATTTGACTCCAGAACCTGTCTTCTTTCCACTACTGTACCAACCACCTCCCTGTACAAATAATAACTCAGCTGAGGCTAAGGAAATATAGCAACAAAGACAGAATAATATGGAAAAGATATCAATTGTTGGTGTGTAAACCTTTGACATGAGGTCATGTCAAATGAATGTTTCAACAGCACTTGAACTCTGTTCATTTAAATAAATTAAATTCTCCTTGATATTTATTGTGTTTGAACTATTAATTTGTTTAACTTCTTTTTAGAAGAGAGCAAAAAAGAATTTGGAAACTGAATGGATCATCAGCTGGAGAAGGGTTGAATAAGTTATGGTATGTGAATGCTATGGAATATTATTGTTTTATAAGAAACAATCAATAGGATGATTCCAGAGAGGCCTGGAGAGACCTACATGAACTGATGCTGAGTGAATGAGCAGAACCAGGAGATCATTATACACAGCAACAGCAAGATTATACAATGATCAATTCTGATGGACTCTCTTCAACAATGAGATGATCCAGGCCAGTTCCAATGATTTTGTGATGATGAGAGCCATCTATACCCAGAGAGAGGACTGTGGGAACTGAGTGTAGATCATAACATAGCATTTTCACTCTTTTTGTTGTTATTCGCTTACATTTTGTTTCCTTCATCACTTTCTTCCCTGGTTTGATTTGATTTTTCTTGTATAGCAAGATAAATGTATAAATATGCATACATATATCGGTTTTAACATATATTTTTACTATGTTTAACATATATTGGACTACTTACCATATGGGGAGGGGGTGGAAGAAGGAGGGGGAGACTGGAACCCAAGATTTTGCAAGGGCTAATGTTGCAGAATTATTTATGCATAAGTTTTGAAAAATAAAAAGCTTGGGGCAGCTAGGTGGTACAGTGGATAGAGCACTAGCACTGAAGTCAGGAAGACCTGCATTTCAAATCTGGTCTCAGACACTTAACACTTCCTAGCTGTGTGATCCTGGGCAAGACACTTAATCCCAATTGCCTCAACCACAAAAGAAAAAAGAAATAAAAATAGAAAGCTTTAATAAAAAAATTAATTTTTTTTAAAAAGAAGAGAACAAAAGTAAATGAGTTTTTGCATAGATTCTGTCTGAAAACAAAGTTTACCACTCATGGAGCATGAAATGGCTGAAGCTATACTCTTTGGAAATATAAGTTGTCCTTTCTTTTCTTTTTGAGGGAACAGTGACTGAAACAAGATAAGTCAACTGAGGAAAAACTCTTGGTTAGTTCTTAGTAACATATGAAAGACTGGAGAATTATTTTGGATTATAGCTTCAATAGCTTGTGCAAAATTCCCATAGTTTTGCATTCATTTTAAACTATCCTTCAATGTAGGTGGGATTAGTTATAGGATATCTTACAGTGTCTTTAAACTAAAAGAAGTACAGAACTCATCCCCTGGAAGAAAATTCCATATTAAAATCTACAAGGGATGGAGAGAGCCATCTGCATTCAGATAGGACTGTGAAAACACTACATAGTATTTTCACCTTTTTTTTTTTTTTGTTATTTGCTCCCTTTTTTTCTCATTCTCTTTTTTCCTTTTTGACCTGATTCTTCTTGTACAGCATGATAAATGTGGAAATATGTATAGAAGAATTGTACATGTTTAATCTATATTGGATTATTTACTATCTAGGAAAGGGGTGGAGGAAGAGAGGGAGAAAAATTTGGAACACATGGTTTTGCAGGGATGGAAGTTGAAAATTATCTGCATCTATTTTGAAATTAAAAAGCTAGTATTAAAAAATAATAAAAATAAGAATCAGCTAGGTGGTGTGGATAGAGCACCAGCCCTGAAGTCAGGAGGACCTGAGTTGAAATATGACTTCAGACACTTAACATGTCCTAGCTGTGTGACCTGGGCAAGTCACATAATCTCAATTGGTTCAGCAAAACAATAATAATGATAATAATAAAATCTACAAGGACCAATCTGGCTCCAAAACATCTCTGTAAAAGAGCCATAGGATGGTAACATAATTTCTTAGGAAATGTTTGGGCAGAAAAGAAAACTATATCCTGAAACTATTGTTGAGGTTGAAAAGGAGACTCTAAAAGGTTGGAATCGTAGACCAGTGTCACAAGGTATCTCAAAAGAATTTGCAGGTTTAAACACATCTCCAAATTAAGGGGCAAAGTTTATTGTAATTGTCACACCATTTGAAGCGGGCTAAGTTCCAAAATATTTTAGCAAAGAATGAGAAAGAAGATAAATGTATAAGACAAAGTTAGAGAGACCAAAGCTTCATGTTACTGATTTACTAATGATTAGCTTATTGGTAGGTTTGAGGGGTGGTCTATTATTGTCTCAGGAACTTGGTTATCACTGACCAGCAGATTACCTAACTGACAGTCAGCAGTGTTTGTAAGACTACCCTAAACCAGAAGACTTTAGACTCAGACAGATAGATTGTTAGAACAATAGCACTCTAAGGTCAGAGGACTTTAGGATTACTGCTATATTTCCCTTAGAAGTTGTACCCCTTTCATTATAATTTTGAAAGACCTGATAATTATTAATTATGATAATAGCTAGCATTTACATAGTGCTTTGAGGTTTGCAAAAGTTTGGGTTTTGCTTTTGTTTCTAACAAATATATTGTTTTATCTTCCAACAACTTTGGGAGATAAATATTATTGCTACTGAAGAGGAAGCTAAGGCAGACAAAGTTTAAATGATTTGCTTGGAGCTAGCACGAAGCTAAAATTTAAGAAAGATTTGAATTCAGGTCTTCCTGATTATGTGCTCTCTATCCACTGCACAAACTACCTCTCTGATAGGAAAAGAGGAAGCTCTGTAAACATTTTGAACTAGATTAGGGAACCAATGTTATGTCATAAGATCTGCCTTTCATTTCACCAAGAGAAAGAAATCCCATGGAAGAAGCAATCTTAGATAAATGGGAATTCTCACTCTACAATAGCAAAACAAGCCAGGAGAGCTCATAAAAGATTTTCACTAGAAAATCTAAAGAAAGCTTAGTGCCACAATTGATGTGCAAATTAACTATATACAGCGTCCTTTGAAGGGGGCTGGAGAATGTGCTAATAAAATCTGATGTGAGGTAAAAAACATTCTGAAGTCAAACCCAAACTCTGCTAGTTCATGTTTCTGGGCCTCAGTTGTAATTGCTATTGTTCAGTCCTGTTTGACCCTTCATGACCCTTTTTGGGGTTTTCTTGCCAGATACTGGTGGTGTTTGCCATTTTACAGACGAGAAAACTGAGGCAAATAGGGTTAAATAACTTGTCTAGGATCACACAGCTAGTAAACATTTAAGACTAGATTTGAACTCAAGAAAATGAGCCTTCCTGACTCCAGGCCCTCTATCCTAGGTACTCAGGTAGCTTATCAATAAAACAAAAGGACTAGTAAATATACTGAAATGCATAATTTTCCATCATGTTCAATTTAATATGTACTTAAAAACAATGGGACCAAAGTTCATAACTTCATATACAATTCTCTTTTTTTGTGTGTATTAAAATATCTATGTAGATATTTCTTAAGTTCATAATAAAAAAGAAAAAAGTTTAAAGGAAAATAAATTGGACTAGAAGTGATAAGGCCCATGGACTTGTTTTTTAAAATATTTTAACAATTATTTCAATCTAACTGGTTTACTTTATAATCTTATATATATTTATACCTTGTAAAGCATAATTCTGAAAATTGGGCTTCACCAGACTACCAAAAAGGTTTGTGACACCAAAAAAGGTTAAACGCAGGATTCAATGATTTCTTTATATCCTTCCAGCCCTAAAGACTATAAACACAGCTTTAGCTGTCTTTGTACTAATCTTCCTATTTTGGCTGTGCTCCATGGAGGAGAAAGAAGGGGATGAGAGAGACAAAGAGATAGAGACAGGGAGACAGAGGCAGGGAGACAGAGACAGAGGCAGAAGGGGATAGGCAATCAATATTTCAGTCAGGATTTTGTATTTCCAGCTGTAAGACATCTCAGAGAACACCGAATAAAATCTCTTTGTTTTCCACATGAAGAAAGGGTCAGCAGTCCCAGATAATCTACATGTCTTATTTAAAGTCACTTAACTAGTAAGTGTCAAAATGGGAGAATAATAATAACAACAATGATAATAACTCTAACTTTAAGGATTGCAAAGAATTTTCAAATATCTTATTTTATTCTCATAACTACCCTGGAAGGTAGGTCCTATTACCCCCATTTTACAGATGAAGAATCAGAGCTTAAATCACTTACCCATATTCATACAGCCAAAAAGTGTTTGGGGCCACGTTTGAACTCAGGTCTTTCTGACTCCAAGTCTATCACTTCATTATACCACCAAACTGCCTCAAGATTTGAATCCAGTATATGAAGGTAATGGAATATTATTGTTCTATAAAAAAAATGATGAACAAGCTAATTTCAGAAAAGCTTGGAAAGACTTACATGAACTGAAGCTCTGATGGAGCAGAACCAAGAGAACATTGTACACAGCAACAACAAGATTAAGCAATGATCAATTGTGATGAACTTGGCTCTTCTCAATAATGTAGTATTTCAAGGCAATTCCAACACACTTATTTTTTTTTTGTTTTATTTTTATGAGGCAATTGAGGTTAAGTGACTTGTCCAGGGTCACAGAGCTAGTAAGGGTTAAGTATCTGAGGTCAGATTTGAACTCAGGTTCTCCTGACACCAGGATTGGTTCTCTGTTGACTACATCATCTAGCTACCCCAATTCCGATAGACTTGTGATGGAAAGTGCAAATTGCATCTAGAGAGAACTATGGAGACTGGATGTGGATCAAAACATAGTATTTTCTTTTTTTTTTTTCTTTTTTGGGATCCGGAAGAACTGTTTCATCTTTATTTTTACTTTTTCCCCCTTTCATTTTTTTAATAGTATTTTATTTTTCCAAATACATGCTAAGATAGTTCTTAATATCCACCCCTGCAAAACCTTGTGCTCCAAATTTTTCTTCCTCTCTCTCCAAAATAGCAAGCAATCTGATATAGGTTAAAAACAATCTGATATAGGCCAAACACATACAACCTTTCCAAACATACTCCATAGCCATCATGCTGCACAAGAAAAATCCGATTAAAAGGGGGAAAAAAAAACACAAGAAAGGAAAAAAAAAAAAAAAAACAAGCAAACAAGTAACAACAACAATGATGAAAGGTGAAAATATTATGCCCCATCCATACTTGGTCTCCATAGCTCTCTCTCTGGATACAGACAACACCTTCCATCACATGTTCACCTTGAATCACCTTGTCGCTGAAAGGAGCCAAGTACATCACAGTGGATCATCATATAATCTTGTTATAATTGTGTACAATGTTCTTCCAGATTCTGCTCACCTCACTCAGCAACAGCCTATGCAAATCTTTCCAGGTTTCTCTTAAATCATCTTGAAACATATTATTTTCAACTTTTTATTTCTTTTCTTGTCTGTTTTCTCCTCTTGTTCTGACTTTTCTTACACGATGTGACAAATATGGAAATATATTTAAAAAGATTGCACATATCTAACTAACCTATATCCTATTACTTGCTGTTTTGGGGAGAAGGGAGGCAAGGAAGGGAGGAAGTATAATTTAGAAAAAAAAAAAACTTTTACAAAAATGAATGTTGAAAACTATCCTTACATGTATTTGAAAAAATAAAATGTTTAATTTTTTTTTTAATTTAAAAAGATTTGAGCTGTCTTCCTGCCTCTGTCCAGTGTTCTATGCATTAAGCTACACTGCCTTTCACCATAGTTGCTCACAACAGTATGGATGTGCAAAAAGAAGGGAGAAAAATCTCTCACTGGGCACAATCAGACCCAATTATGATGAAAAGATGCAGCAGACTCAGATTCATTATTTTGGAAGCATTTTTAGATTGACAAAGAAAGACCATGAATCAACCTGAGTTCTTTTTATCGTATCTAAGTTAGATCTGCCTCCACCACCACTTTCCAGTGTCTTGTTCCTTGACAGTTTGTCTATCAAAATTTCACTGGAAGCCTCTGTTTTGATTTGAAGAGTTCATCATTCTTCCCAAACAGTAAGAATTCCTCAGCTTGCTCAGTATTTTATATTTCCATAAACTGACTTTTGAATCCCCTAGGAAATCACAAAGTTCTGAGAATTTCTTCATTATATTTTCTGAAAGAATGTGGTGGGAGGAAAGGGTTTCGGAAAACACAGGACTCCCTCTCCCTCTCCCTCCTTCTTGCACCTGTCATAAGTAATCATGAGCACCTCCTAGTCCTCAGCCCAGCCCACATTCTCCAGAATAGTGGTACATCTGGGCTAGTAAATATGAAAAGTCAACAGCTCAATTTAATTCCATATAAGCAGTTGCTAACTCAGCCCTTTCACTTTGCTCAGAAAATATGCAAAAGCATCAAAACAAGTTGAAGAAGTTAGTGTTCCTATAGGGAATAAAATAACCAAATACACAAAATCCCTGCAATTCTTTTCATTTCCTTCCCTTCCTTCCTTTTCCCTCTCTCTACAACTACTCACATTATGTTTCCCTTGTACCAAGCATTTAGTGAATATTCTTAGATTTAGAGTTGGGAGGGACCTAGTCAACACTCCCACACACACATTTTTTTTTTCAGATGAGGCAACTGAGAACCAGAAAGATTAAGTCACCCTGTTTAAAAATAGCTGAAGGATTTTAATCCTGTTCCTCTGCTTCCTAATCCTGTATGCTATTTGTTGTTCGGTTGTTTGGTTTTTTTGAGGCAATGGGGGTTTAAATCATTTGTCCAGAGTCCTACAGCTATTAAATATCTGAGACTACATTTTAACACAGATCTCCTGACTCCAGAGCTAGTGCTCTGTCCACTGTGCTGCCCCTGTTCAGTTATTTTTTCAATTGGTTTGATTCTCTGTGACCTCATTTGGGATTTTCTTGGCAAAGATGCCATAGTGGTTTGGCATTTCCTTCTCCAGCTCATTTTACAGAAGAAACTGAGACAAACAGGGTTAAGTGACTTGCCCAAGCTCACACAACTAGTAATAAACTAGAATTTTTTGGACTCCAAGACTTGCACTCTGTTTACTTTACCACCTAGCTGCCCTCAGCATACTATAACAAATATACCATAATATTTTGTCATTTTGTTGATTCTCTCCTACCTAATTCTCTATAAGCAGAAGGAGGAGTAGCCTGGCACATATGACTGCTTGGGTGGCTATCTTTATCATTCAAGATTTTGACTGGCTATACTTGCATGGCAGAAAATGTCTGCAAAAATTAAAATATTATGTATTCAAATTTTGGATGTCTATGACAGAGCTAAATAAGCTATAAATCACCCAAATGAGCTCAGCAAACATCACTGCTCCAATCAAACTGCTTTTATTAATGGCTTATGAAGCCATTTTAAAAAATTATTTCACATAGGAGAGATTCCTGGGAAGTGAAGTAAGATCACCATTACTCAGTGATTGAAATAGTAATATTAATATTTTTTTATTTTGATATAGGTCTTGTGTTTTCTATGATCTATTAAGTTTATTCAAATGAATAACTTGGGGGGCATTTTCTGAATCATATCATAGTGGCAATATCACGCTTAGAATTCAAGAATTCAATTTAACATCTCTAAATACCTACTATATACAAGACACTGTTTAAGCACCAGGGATACTAAATTTAAAAAAAAAAAAAAAAAGGAAACTGACCTCAAATTCTGAGAGCATTCTCATTGGCAGTTAGGCAGTATAGTGGTACAGTGAATATTGCAGTAGGATTGGAGGCTGGAAGATCTGAATTCAAATGTAGTCTCAGATACCTAGTACCTTTGTGACCTTAAATGATAAGTTATTTAACCTGTGCCTTAGTTTCTTGTTAGAATTCTTACAAGATGCTAAGTCACTGGAATTGATAGAGACAATGATTATGTACTTAGTATTTATTAGAGTTCACACCTTTCACACCTTTAAGATTCACATCTTTAAGAGAGCACATATAAGCTAGGAGCCTCAACCAGGATGCACTTTGGGAGATTCCCAAGTCAGGATTCACAAATCGAGGAGATTCACAAGTCAGAAGCTCACAAGCCCACTCTCGGAGGCAGAGTCAGATTCATTCCATATTCTACCTTTGTGCTAGCTGGAGACTTGGAGGGAGCTAGAGGCTGAAGCTGGAAGAGAAAAAAGACTAGCAGGAAGAGCTCTCAGAATCAAGGAGAGAGATAGGCTTCTAAGAAAGCTAGCCGAGCCCCAAATGAAGGAGATAAGATTTTGGAAGAAACAATAAAGGATTTGGACTTTAACTCCTGGCTGAATTTGAGGTGATTATTGAACTGAACTGAAACTAAGGCTGCCTCCAGAAACTCCCCAAGAGACCTGCTCACAGAGAACAATATATTTTAGCGAAGAGAACATTACAGTTTCTCAAATGTAAATTTGAGATAATAATACTTACCATCCAGGGTTATTGCAGGGATCAAAGGAGATAATACTTGGTTCATAGTAGCCAATATATAAATGTTAGCTTTTATTCCACTGAGATGATAGAACAAATTCACAGATAATACAAGTCAACAAATATTTACTAAACATTTAAAGAAAAACAAAATATACACAAACTTGTACAAAATATTACACAAAGTAATTGGGAAAGGTAGAAAGCACTATCATCTGAGGGAGATCAGGAAAGGCATAAGACAATCATCTAGCATTTATTAGGCATCTAATATGTGCCAGTCAATTGTGTTCAATTTTGGAAATACAAAGAAAAGCAAAAAGGTTTTTGGTCAAGGAGTTTATGTTCTCATGGAGGAGTGAACATGTAAAGAAATAGGTATATAAAAAATATGTATGGAAAAGATGCAAGATACTCTTATAGACTGAGGCTGGGAAGTGAGAAAGAATCATAGTTAGGAAATGACATCTAAGTTTTCCCTTGAGTCAAGTTAAGGATTGTAAGAAATAGGGGGAATGGAGAGTGCACCTATCTGGACAGCCTGGACAAAGGCAAAGTTCAAGTGCAAAACTTCATCTGAAAGTTTTTCCAACTCTCCCTAAGAATTATAAGGACAACAATGGAGGATGACACCATGAATACAATTGATGTGTATTTGATGTGTAACTGGTCAGTGATAATTCTCAGTTAATCATTTTAATTCGTAGATTGAAATATCAAGTTTAATCCAGTCCTAGAAAAACAGGTCTTCTGAGCAAAAACTGAAAATCTCTCTGGAAAACTAAGCATTTAGGAAGTAGTCTTTTAAAAAAAATTTTAACCTAGGAAGTATCTGATTGGATTATTATTTCTTAGTTCATCTACTATGGCCTACCCCTTATATGGGGACATATTTCCCTTTGATTACAGAGAACACAGAGAAAGGGAAGCATAGGAACTATTAAAATAATTTCAGAGTCCATTTTTAGAAGATTAACAGTTTACTTTGTCTCTGTTCAGGGGCTTTTGGAAAAGGTAGATTCCCAAAGCAGTTCCAATGTCAAGGAAAAAAAAGGTTCTGTGTGTGACACATAAATATTTAGTTATCATGTATTTCCCATTTCCTTCTAATGTTTGGCTGCCATCTTTGCTGTATGACCTTGGCCAAAAAAATCATTTGTCTCTCTGACCCATAGATTCCAGATACTGAAAATGAAAAGTTGAACTAGAATGATTTCTAAGGTTCCTTCTAGCTCCAAAATAATATGATTCATATGAATCTTATTGAATATATAATAGGGAGACAGCTAGATAGCCCAGTGAATAGGGTGCCCTGAAGTCAGAAAGACCAGAGTTCAAATCTGACCTTAGATCTTTAATACTTACTAGCTATGTGACCCTTGACAAGTCATTTAACTCCAATAGCCTCACTTTCCCAAAAAGAGTATACACAATAGGTATTAAAGAAATCACATGCTAGTGGCTTCTAGGGATCTAATTCTGCTCCGAAGAATAGATCCCTTCATGTGAGAGGATGATAACCATACAAGGAAATTGAGAGGCAGTTGCATTCTCTGATTTCTCTCCTCTTCCCTCTTGCATCTGATTTATTTCATTCCCTATCCACAAACAACATCTGTATCAGTAAAGGCTGATTTGCAATTCCTTCCAATGTATTATGATTCACAGCTTTGGGGGCTTTCAGAGATCAACCTACCCCTTCAAACTTAGTCATGATCCCTAATAATTCCCTGTTCTTTGTTTTATAGGAACACGATTATTTTTCCCCAACAGCATGGTCAGCAAGTTTGTGCTTTGGCTATTATATGAGTCTGTATGCTGAGGAATGCAAGCAGCACTATCAAAGTCTTTTCCAACCTATTCCTCTGGATGGTTGCAGGGTGAGTTGCTATAGCAGATGTTGAATGTTGTGAGATGTCATGGAGGCAAACTTTCTGACAAATGGAGAAGAGGACTATAGTCAGAGCAGGCATTATTCATAAGTCTCTTAGTCTCTTAGCTCATTTCTTTGTTGGCCTATTTTAATTACCCCAACTGAAAAAGTCTTATTGGGTTTCTTCTCCCTTTCCTTCCCTATGGGTTACCAAAGGAACTCTGCTGGGAGGATCCTACTCAAGAACAGCTCTTGAGCTCTGCTGCTTCTTTGTTTCTTGTGCCCTTTGTTGGGTGCCATTTATTACAGGACCCACCTGCTAGTGGCTGCTGGGGATCTAATTCTGACCAGTAGAATAGATCCCTTCATGTGAGAGGATGATAATGATACAAGGAGACTGAGAGACAGTTGTGTTCTCTGACCTCTCTCCTCTTCCCTCTTGATTTATTTCATTCTCAATTTACAAGCAACGTCTGCAGTCAGTAAAGGCTGATTTGCAATTCCTTCAAAGGTGTTATGATTCACAGCTGTGGAGGCTTTCAGAGACTCACCTGCCCCTTCCCACTTAGGCATGGTCCTTAATAAATAGGATTTCTAAAAAGTGATATGGGAGGTACATAATTGTTTTCAAATATTAGAACTATCATATAGAAAAGGAAGCCTATTTATTGAATTTTAATATGGAGAAATAGGGTCAGTATGCATTGAGATTTCAGAGAAGTATATCTTGGTTAAATATTAAAAATATTTCTAACAATTAGAGTAATCCAAAAGTGATATAGTCTACCTGGCAGCAGAAATAGTAGAGGTATGCTACAAAGCTACTTATCAGTTTGTGACATATAAAAAGATCAAGAGACTTGGTTTCTAGGTAATTATTTTATTTGTTGTGCCTAGTGAATAATTAATAAAAGGATGGTCATTTGGCTTTCATAAGGCATGGATGAATCATGGAGGCCTCTTAGTCTTATATGACCTTGGAAGAGTGGGTGTTCCCAACAGATGACAATCAACTCTAATTAATTAATAATTAATGAGAGAATGAATATTATAATAAGAGATGGCCCTATTATAAGGAGAAGGGACAGGATTTTGATTATGTCATTCACACTCCCAGACTACCCCCAGCCTGGGGCAATCTAAACAAAAAGATTAACCCTCCACTTAAGGTTGGCTGAAAAGAACACAATGGGCTAGGATTTACCTAGATTCAATTAGTTTTTACCCTTTAAGCAGAATTAAATTTTCCCTGTTGGGGAAGGGAGGAGGTTCTCTAACAAGATTGAGAAGCATGTACTCTTAGGATTTGGGCAGTCTCATCTTTCAATGATGCTCTTCAGATGCTGGCTGAATAACCTACAAGGAGGTGCAGGTGGCTCTCTCCATTACAAGTCTATTAGAAGTGACCTGAATCATCTCACTGTTGAAAAGAGCCAAGTCCGTCAAAATTGATAATCACATAATCTTGTTGTTGCTATGTCAATGTTCTCTTGATTCTACTCACTTCACTTAGTATCAATTCATGTAAGTCTCTCCAGGACTTTCTGAACTCATCCTGATGATCATTTCTTATAGAACAATAATATTCCATAACATTCATATACCATAACTTTTTCAACCACTCTCCAACTGATGGGAATCCAAAAAGGGCTGCTACAAACATTTTTGCACATGCGGGTCATTTTCCCTTTTTTTGTGATCTCTTTTGGAATACAGTACCCAAAAAAAGGTCAAAGAAAAAGGAAAAATACCCATATGTACAAAAATATTTATAGCACTTCTTTTTGTAATGGCAAAAAAATTAGGGAACTAAAAAAAAAAAAAATGCCAGTTGGAGAAATGGTATATGAATGACTGTTGTATTATAAGAAATAACACAGAGGCTGTTTTCTAAAAAACCTGAACTGATGATGTGCAGTGAAGTGAGCAGAACCAAGAGAACAAGGTATACATTAATAATAATGTTGTAAAGATGCACAATGGTGAAAAGACTTTGTAACAATGATCAATACAGTGATGCACCAAAATTTTAAAGGATTTTTTATTTAAAAAAATTAATTTGTCTCTATTAAATTTCATTTTAATAGATTATATTAGATGTTCTAATTGGTCAAGAGTCTTGTAGATGGTAACTCAGTGATTCAGTTAGCTATCTCTCCCAGATTTGTACAATCTGGAAAGCTGATGATCATAACATCTATAATTGTATGCAAGTCATTGAAAGAACTTTACCATAGCTGAGTCTTAAGTACAGATCCTGGGATACTCCACTGAAGACTTTCCACCTTATTGCTTTAACAACAAAGACCACAATAGTAGTCACCATTTACAGAGCACTTTAAGGTTTGCAAGACCCTTAATTCATTTGACCCTTACAACAATCCAATGAATTATTATTATGCTCAATTTACAGATGAAGAAATTGAGAAACAGAGATTAAATAATTTGTCCAAAATCACACAGCTTACTTACTGAATTTACTCACCCCAAATCCTGAATTCTCTTGTAACCCAGCTGCCCATCCACTACTCTTTAAGTCTATTTATCCAACTAGTTCTGAAGCCATCTGATTGTATTATTGTCTAACCCAGCTTCTCCGAAAAACCAACATGAGATACTTTATGAAAAGCTTTGCTATTAGTTCCATGGCATTGTTTTTAACCTTAGTGTGTACTTTGGGTCAGGAGGAAGGAGGATATAGAAATATAAAATTAAAATGCAATGAATATATTAAAATTTGAAGGATTTTCCTGATCTGCGATTTGAAATTGTAGTATTTATATATATATACTTTGACCTTTTAAAAAAACTTAGTTTTGTTTAACAGACACTGATTTTAAAATTGTTTTAGTTGTTATTTGAATGGTAAAATTGTTTATTGTGTTAGGTTCTATTTGTTTAATATTTTGTCTCAGAATAACCAGAATTTTTTTTACTACTGAGCCTCCCTAAATTCCCTTGGCTTTCAAATTATGTTGTTTTTTAAAATAATCTGGTGTCATCGCTTTTTGATTCATTTGTCCTTAGAAACTTGGGGTTCTGTTAATGGCACAGGATGGGGGTGCTCTATGCTTGGCTAGGAAGGCAGGCAACTCCTTCTGACCCTGCTCTGCCAAGCCACTTGCATTTGCTGGAGACCAAGTTGTGATAAGATTGAATGCTCTGAGAGGGGGGCAGTCTAACTCAAATATTTGGAGCAAAAGGAAAAAAAAAGTGCACTTGGATATTTCTGTTGTATATGGGAAAGTAGGGAAGGATTGTCTCTTCCATGTAATTTTTGTCTGTGTTTATCTTTGTGCAGAATGTCTTTGTTATGTTTGTTCTGTGAACTAGAATTTGTTAGGAGGAAAAAAAGAGAGAGAGAGAAAAGTCTGACTTTCCTGTAGGCTCCAACTCTGACCAAAGTTGGAGCTTTAGGAAAAGTCCATTGGGAATAATGGTTGGGGAATTTGGCAATTGTTCATTTCAAAATTTCAAAGCAATTGAATTAAATTGGGAAGGATCATGCAGAGAGTGAAGAGAGAGTGAAGATAGCTTCTTTCTTTTCCTTCCTCATTTCCTGACCACAACAGGCCACATGGGGCTAGAGGGAGAGAAAGAAATTATGTTTAATCACTTTAGTGAAATTCATTATTTTAGATAAGCAGTTTCATATTCTTGGGAGTTTAAAGCTATATTTGATTGAATTTTAAGTTAAAATATAGGTTATTAAAACAAAGTGCCAGTAGTTTACCTTAGGGGAGGTCAAGTTTGTATCCCCTAATTAGATGGTATGTTGCTTTCTAGAAGTATTGGGTAATTTGTAAATTATGAGTTATGCCTTAAATTTTGTCAGCTCTGCTGGATACGTGTGTGTGTTTTATGAAATTTGGTTCAAAGTTATTTAATTGCAAATCTTAAAGTTTAAAGTTTAAAAATAAAGAATGATTTAAAGACAAGGGACAAGAAAGATTGATTTGCAAAAGCAATTAATAGTTTAAATGGAGCATCTAGTTAGAAGGGTTATTGGTTTGGGAGTATTTTAAAATATGTTGGAGAAAGATTGAGCACATAGGCATGGGGAGGAGATAGAGATGGGACAGGGGAACAGATGGCATGAGAGAAGGAGGAAGAAAGGAAAATGGCTTGCCAAAATAGGGGACAAAAAGGCGTAAGCTCCTAACGAATTTGCCATTGCCAGGGGAAAGGTGATACCTCATGCGGTTGGAACTGGCAGTTGGGGAATTTGGCCACCCCAAAGGAGTTAGCTGCGAGAAGTAAGGGTTGGAAAGCATGGTGGAGTTGGGAGAAATGCCACGTGGAGTAGAGGGAATGGCAAACACGTGGAAAGGGCCTTGTCAGGTGACGATCTAATCCTCCTCCTCACATTAAATGTGGCCACTTTTCAACAAACTGCAGCTCCTTGCTGGTTGAAACATTAGTTGCTTATACTGTTTAAAGGAACAGCCTTCATTTACATAGTCTTAATAATTGAATGTTTTATTTTTATTTTTTAAGTCTATAGCTGCTCTAAGAGGTTTGTTGGAATTGTAAATTTTCTGAAAGCAATTTATTTCTACTAAGATATTCCATCTGTCTTCAGCAAATTATTTAATGTTTATCTGAGTGCATAATGGTCTTCTTATTTAAGGAATATGATAATAAAAAAACCTAGAGCAGAATTTTAATCTGATCTGATAATTTATATAGGGTTATTTCCAAAAGGTTAACATTTTTTTAAAGAATGTTTGCCCTGTTAAATCTGAAAGGTTCTTTTATATGGAAATAGGATATTCTGTGAGTTTTAATTGATTGTATTGATTCATCTTAAAGTTGTACCATTATTTAAAGAGACTCAGAATAATAGTTTTTGCCTTTGTTGCTTTGAAAATGTTTCTGTTATGGACAATATACAATTTAGAATTTTTCTATGTATTGAGTATTTTAAAAGCAAAATGATCTGTGTAATGTTGAACTTAGAACTATCTACTTAGATCTGAAAGATAAGCTGTATAAACTGTGAACTTTCTAGGATGAATCTCTTACTGTGATCCTTGAGAGCTAGATTCATCTGAAGCTTTGATTAATGATAATTGTTGTAGGAGAGAAAATCTTTTGGGACTTCAGCCGATATTTATTTGGAATTTCAAATTCAAATATGACTATCTGGATAGATCATCAAACCAGTGCTCCACCATCTGAAAGGAATATGCCATTAGCTACTCAGAAGTTGTTACAAATGGAAGTTAGTATCTGGAAACAAATTAGAAGGATGATCTTGGCTTCTGTTGAAGGTAGGATCCTTCTGACTCAGTTTCCCAGTTCTTTTGAAAGAGAACCCACCTGATTATTCCTGAGTCTAACTTAAGGTGGAATTGTTTAAAAAAAAAAAAAAACTAAGTTACCTGAAGTAAAACTGCTTTAAGGAAATCATATCTCTGACTTTTCCTCTTCTAGCAAATTTCTGTAATCATAGCAAGTGATTAGAGGAAGATATAAAACATAATACAGGTATGTAGATATTTTGATTTTCAGCCCAGCCCTGGAGAACTTTGTGGTCGCTGCTATAACTTCTTTTAATTCTTGCTTCCTAGGGCTAGAGTTTCTTTATCTAAAGCTTACTTCCCCCAAGAATTTAGGGCCATTTCTACTTTTCCTTTTTTTCATTGAGAGAAAGCAGACAATCTTATCATGCCCTGATTAGGCTAAGGTTTTTTTAGGACCCTAAAAGTTAAACTAATCTGCCTAGAGTCTTTTACACTGTATGCTGATGGAAGGCAGGGCTAGGTCCTTGAGGTCTCTGGAACCCCAATCCTAGATGCCTGATTTACTTATCAAAGATCTATACTCACTTCAAACTGCTTTTGGTTTTGTTAACACCTGTACTAATTGGGTAAAAACCTTTCCTCCTAAGGCTTTAGGGTTTTTGTGGGAGAGGTTATACTCACTGAAGGGTACATGTTCTACTCATTGCACCTACTCCTTAGAGGAAACAAAAGCAAGAATTTCGGAAAAACATTCTTTGTTATCTATCCTAGGAAAGCTGTTTGGATGAGAGGCATTTATGATAGCCTCATCTCCCCACCCCAGCCTTCTTCTGGGTGGGTTTCCTGATTACTATCCCTAGTAACCTCTATATTATTAACTCTTGTTTATTCTTTCTCCTTTGTTCATATTTAATCCTTGCATTTTAATATACTTGTAAGAGTTGCTTCTTCCAGACTCAGAGCCATGAAATTCCAACCACTTGGTCATCCTCAAATCACCTGAGACCTGATTCTGACATTCAGCACCAGACGCTGTTGCTGCTGACACTTACAGCTCACTTATCTTACCTCTTCAGTCTGGACCCCACTGAGTAGGGCCAGTTCCATGCCCCTTGTCAGCTTGAAGCAGCTCCAGAAGGTGAGACCTCCGTCCCTTTGTCCCAGATGAGTCTGGGTCTGGACTGCTTGAGGTGGGGATGATGTGACAATGGACCTGAGGCCCTTTGGATCTCCAAAGTGCTGTAGTTCTATGGCTGCCAGAGGCCAATCTGTTCTGTAACAACTGGTGGAAGCAGGGTCTGATTCCTGCTCATTGTTTTAAGCAGCAATATCCTGTAACCCGCTTGCTTATGTGCTTAATCATTAGAATAGTTCAAGTTCAGGAGTAGCTAAAGTAGTTCCTGAAAGCTCCCACTGATGTGCAGGTGCTAGTTCTAAATGATAGAGATTAGATTACATTTAGTACTGGAGAGGGACCAGCCTGAAGGCCTAGGTCACAGAGATGCTCTAATAGAATATAGATAGATGGATAGATATTGGGGGGTAGAAATCTTCAAATTGATGAAAAAGAGGAGGGGACTGAAAGGGACTAATTGATTGAAGTATTTCTCAGTATTGAGTCACATGATCCCTGTTTCCAGAACTGGGACCTTGGGAGGATCATATGATCTCTGAAGAAATGAACTTTGAATCCTGGGAAACAGGAAGTTAGTAAAGTTGCAGGAGGTGACGTGACCTGTGGGAGGCAATCAACATTGGTGACCACTGGTCAAAGATGGTTACATCCTTTTAGTCTATCCAATGAGAAGGCTCAGGTCTTTTGCTTTTAAACTCTGGACAAGGTGGAAGCTGGTCAGGTTGCAGGAGCACATGGCGGAATTGGGATGGCTCCCAGGTATGTCTGGGCCTCTCCCTGTTTTCTCTGATTAGTTAATTTGGGAAAAGGGGTCTTGCATCCATCCCATACGTGATTTTTTTATGTCATTTTTGTGTGGAGCACATCCCCAATCAACCTTTGATGTGAGGAAAGGTGTCGATCACCTTTCAAATTCAAAGATCTATTGGTGGAAATATAAATATCGCTAATATGATTTGATAGTCATGTGAGAAAGTCTCAGATTTTTACTTGCAAAAAGATCTAATAAGTGATTACAAGCTTTGAGAGATTTGTTGAAACAGAATTATTTGTTAATATTACAGCATCTTAAATGTTTCTCACTGCACTGTAAACTTTAAAGTGTCATGAATAAGTCAGCTATTGATTACATTTTTCAACCCTTTAGCTGTTAAAATGTTACTAAAGTATGATTTTACAGAAGGATACAAAACTATGGTCCATTTTTATTTGCTTGTGTTAATCCATTATCTGATACTGTTCTGTTTGTTACAATTACTGATTGTAATGATTTACCTTTAATTTGCAATTTATGTTGCTAGATTTTTATAAAATGATTCTGTTCATTATATTATTCAAAAAAAGAAAAGCTTTGCTATTTCTTTCCCTTAGTTATTTTATTTCCAAATATTCTGTATATACTTTGTACATAGTTGTTTTATTTTTATGATCCTCACCCATTAGATTGTTAGCTCCTTGAGATCATGAACTGTCTTTTGCCTTTTTATCCTAAATTTAAATATAATACCTGGTATATAGCAGCAAGAAGATAATAAATGCTTGTTTACTGATTGATTGAAAATTAGGCAAATTGTATCCATAGTATTTTTCCACCTACAGGTTTTGAATTCCTATTAACAAACTTTTCTTACAGTTTGACTCTGTAGGCAGTTAGAAAAAAAGCATGGCACTTCTGAATAAAAAATCAGACTTTGATCCTTTCAATGTATACAGTTCTCTCCTGAAGCCCCTGTTCATAATTAAGGAAACATTGAAATCAAAAGTTGTTAAAAGTTGGTTTTATTCATAGTGATCTGGATTTTAAAGTAACATTTAAAACAGAAAATAAATGTAACAGGGACTGATGCATGCATACAGTGCATTAGTGTGTTGTGCTAAGATATAGATGAGTTGAAAAATATTAATTTTCAATTGGAGAATTTATAAAGTGGACTTTGAGCACATGGGATCAGTATCCAAATTGTGTGGCCCGGAACAAAAGGATATAGGGCTTTTTATTGAGTCTAAAGAAACCAGCAAACCGGTTAGCTTGCTTCCTTATCTGACATATTTGCAAAGGGAATACATAAAAGACAAGGGCAGGGAGACACAAATCTTGCATGAGATTTCTGCTGCTAATGTTATGCAGGAGAGAAGAAGAGAAGGGTACAAAAGGGGTTTGGGATTGCTGGGTCATTTTAAATTCTCAAACCCAGTTTTCCTGGGCAGGGGGGAGGGAAGGGGGAAGGAGGTCTATGGTTCTATCAGTTGGGGCTTTGGTTGTAACAAGTGTGCCCAGCTTTTGCAAATCCTTTTCATGGTAAAGCATGTAAAGTCAGCTTCCTGCAGAGCCATCATCATATGTAATAAAAATGCCTGTAATATAAAAAAAAACAAAAACAAAAACTACCTCCAGACGCCTTGCCATGTCATTAGCTTTTTCCTTTGGCTCCATGGTCAAGACCAAGGGCACCTTGAAAAACGTGCTAAGACCCAGATCTTAGATTGACTCCTTTGCTAAATGCTCAGGTGAAAGGCAATGCTATAAAGAGGAAGGCCTTGTACCTTTTTCCCATGGACCCATGGAGCATGGTGAAAATGGACCTTGGTTCTTTGCCTGCTTTCCCATGTGTTCTTTCCTTCTAGGCAAAGGAGATTAATTTGGAGAATCAAAGCTTCTGAGTTTTGAAAAGTCAGGAAATGGGGCATCCAGGAGGAAGAGCCCATGTGGGTTTTGCAGCCAGACCAGATGGCCATTCAGATCATTACAACTGGAGATGGCCTTCGTGCAGTAGGAGACCTTGGCCCAGGTCTCAGTTTAAGGAAACCCATTCAGTGATTAAGAGTAGGTAAGAAATGAGGCCAAAAAATTGGCCTCTTTTATCTGAGAGGAGCATACTCTCGAGGTTTCAGGCTAGAACAGAAACATTTACATTAAATTATGTTAAATAGGTTAAATGGACCTGCAACGTTAAGACATTGAGGAGTTAGGGTAAGGACATAGTTGGTAGGGGCTCTTAGAAAAGAATCCCTACTCCTAGAATCCAGAAGTAGCAGTGCAGCTGGTCTGGCTCTGGGATAATGAGGCTAGAACAAGACAATTATGTAAAAAAACTTGTAAGAACAAGAAACTCTGGATTATACATTTGTTCTCTCAGACAGAAAATGAAAGGGGAAGGAGAAAAACAGTTTCACTAGCTGCCTGAATTCTCAGCCAGGGAAAAGGTCACCAGGGATAGCACACTCTTATGCTTGCTCTAGACATAGCTCTGGAGGAAAGCACCAGCTGCCCCTGGGTTCCCGTCTCCAACAGCTTCCTTCTCCACATCATTCTGTCTGCTCCCCATAGCTACAGAAACAGCCACCTCCACATCAAGCCTCCCCTTCCTCTGTTGGCACCATAAACAAAATCCCTGTATCCAAGCATTGCTCCTGAGAGTCCCTCAGTCTTGTATTTAAATTAGATCTCTCAGGAACCCATGCAGCCAGGTTCCATCAAAAATCTGGAGGGAGGGAGAGAGAGAGGGAAAGGGGAAGAGAGAGAGACAGAGAGACACACAGAGAGATTTAGAGAGAGGGAGGTAGGGAGGGAGAGGAGGAAAAAGGGAGAAAGGTAAAGAGAAATAATCACACAGAGAGAGATAGAGACACAAAGAATCAGACAGACAGAGAGACAGAGGGGAGAGACACACAGAGAGAAACAGGAAAAAGACAGAGAGAGAGAAACAGAGTTAGAAACAGAGACAGAGAGATTCCTTCCACTAATCCAGATTTCCAACTGTTGTGTCATCCTGAACTCTTTGCTCTTTCTCACCTCACATATTCAGACAGTTGACAAATGTTATTATTTCTACCTCCATATCACTCACATCATTCCTTCTCACGTGGACTATTTCAATAACTCCTTAATTGGTCTCTCCACCTGAAATTTCTCACTTATATAATCTATCTATCATACAGTGCCAACAGATTTTCCTAAAGTGCCTATCTGACCCTGTTTCTCACCAACTCAATAAATCATAGTGTTTCCTATTACTTCCAGGATTACATTTAAACTCCTCTCTTTAAGTTTCCCACAAGTTAGCCCAACCAACCCAAGCCTAAGTGAACATTACCTTCCTCTACACACACTAAAGTCCAATAAAACTGGCCTTCTTGGTATTTCTCATACAGGACAATCCATAACTGTGTAATTTACACAGGCTGTCCTATCCCTTAAACCTGGAATTCACTTTCTACTTCCCCGGAAATTCAAAATCCTTAGTTTCCTTCAAGGTTCTGCTCAAGCTCCACCTCTCACAGGAGCTATTTCTTGCTATCTTTTCAATAGCTAGTGCTTTCACACAAAATCATCTTGAATCTATTTTGTATTATTTCCTATATAAGGGAGAGGATCTGCCTCACCTTCATTGATGTAGTCATAAAAAGTGTAAACTTTAATCACAAAGTGTTTAATGGGTTATTAAACTAACTGTAGAAAGACACTTTTATGGTCCTGACCGTTTTATAAGGAGCAAACATCTCTCTAATTCAGTCAGAAAAGAAATAATACATTGGCTGAGTCCCAAATCACTTTGGTAGAAATTTCCAGCATGTGAGTGTTTATGAGACAAGATCTGCCTGTGAAGGAGACCCAATTTATATAGAATTTATTAACAAAAAAAAAAAAAAAAAAAAGAAAAGAAAAGAAAGAAAGAAAGAAAAAGAATCTTTTTTTAAAAAAAAATTGAACTTAAACACCAAATAAATACTTTTATATATCATAGAATAAAAGAAAGGGATTGTACATTTCTATTATGGAAAACTTGCTTTTTTGTTTAAATTTATAATAAATTCAAAGGTTAACCTTCAAAGTTATCCTACTCGGTTGTGCTTCTGGCTTTCCTTCTGTTCTTTTCACACGAGGGATGGGGATCCCTTCTCCTGTCCAATGGGGATCCCTTCTCATGGAGGTCCTCTAGTCCCTTTTATGTTTCTACATTATAGGATGCTCCTTAAAGAAGGCTTCTATCCATTGAATGAATGGATGCTCTCTGAAGAATCAATAGAAGGGCATGAACAAGAAGGAAAAAGAATGATACAGTTCTGAGTACTGGCTCTGGAGTCAGAAGATCTGAATTCAAATTCCTCCCGATACTACTTATGTGGCTTTGAACTAGTCTCTTAATCTATTAACAAGTTTCATGTGTAAAAAGCAGAGAGTGGAACAGATGGACACTGATGGCCTTCCCAGCTTTAGTACTATGACCTTCAGACTCTAAGAACTAGATAAGATGATACAACAGGAGTCACATTTTGATTTCTGTCAATATCTACCCTGAAAAAGATCACGATTCCACCTGAGAATTTAGCTATTAAATATGCAGTAATCTTTACATTTGGAAGTGCAAAAAAAAAAAAAAAAAGAATCAAGTCAACTCAGTAGCAACAGATTGTACAATACTCACATAAGGTAGCCTAAGAATTTGGAGACGAGGAAGTAAGGCATAAGAGGTAGTAAAGTATACTAGTAAGAATGTTGGACTTGGAATCAGAAGATGTGAATTCAAGTTCTGAGCTTTCTATAGATTAGAGATTTTAATATTTATACAATAGAATTGTTATGAGGACCAAATGAAAGAATATATATAGCAAGTGCTTCAGAAACTTTAAAACATTATATAAATGTTAGGTTTTTATTATAGTATAGTATATATAGTATGATATAGTATATTATATTTATTATAGTATATATAATGCAGTATAGCATAATACAATAGTTTTATTATAGTATAGTATGTATTATAATACAATATAATCTAGAATATTATAGTATAGTATATAAGAAAAAATTTGACAGAATCACATGTCTTAGTTTCAACAATTGCCAGCTTACTGATAATTTTTTCATGACCATGAAAAAAACTGACACTTTCTGTGCCATAGAATACTAATGGGAAAAATGGGGATAGTCACATCTCACCACTTACTTCACAGAGTTATTGCGAGGAAAGCATTTTATAAACTTCAAAGAACTATGTAAACGTGAGCTATTGTAATTATATAAATATGAGTTGTGTTATAAAACATCACTATCTAAAATGGAAGCTAACAAGAATCAACATAAGATGTATGAAGTTGACCATCTGTGCAAAATTTCCCAAGGGATAAGACAACATCTTAAGAGATGATTTGTACATGTCACTAATGAGAATAAGGTGTTTACCAAATCCCATCTAAAAATGTAATGAATGGAATATAAATTATAATCCAATTAAATGTAACATGTTTGTCATGAAATAATGTAACGACAGAAGTATTTGATGACTAAGAATGAAAAGAATAATAAATGATTTACCAATCTATGTCTCCAAAACTGTTTAGGGAAGAGGACACTTGATTCAGTGTGTGTGTGCTCATGTAAATGCAAATATACAAACACACACAACTTCAATAGCTCTTGTGTCTCCAGAGAAAATCCAACTCCTTGGGTTGGCAGTCAAGAACCTCCACAATTTCTACCCAATTTACCTTTCCATCCTAATCTCCAATTTCCTCCCTTTCAGATTCTCTAAACTTTTAGTTTGGGAGATTTTCCAGTTCCCAAATATACTCAGGATCTATGCCTTTGCTTGTAGAAACTATGAACAAACACATCTGATTCCATATCACTAATAATAATACAAATGAAAACTACTTTGATATTTCATCTTGTGTACCTCAAATAATCTCTGCCTGAACTCTCTGCCTGTTTCCATTTCTGTTTTGTTGACACACCAACTGAGTGTGCTGTTTCACTCCAAAGACATCAGGATACAAAACAAATCCACAAATCAGCTACATTCCTCACCATTCTAACGAAAACCAGGAGGAAAAAAGAGAATTCATTAAAATAACTACAAAATGCATAAAATATCTGAGAATTAACTCAGTAAAATACATTCAAAATTTATATAAATACAACTACAAAACATTATTGGAATAAATGATTGGAAAGCTATTCATTGTCCCACATCTGTATACACCACCAGAGCAAATTTCTCATCTCAGGGCTCAGAGCAGCAATCTAAGACATAAAACTGCAAAGGAAGTACTGAACTGCAATACTAGAAAAGCTTCCTGATCCATGAGTTCCCTATACCAATGAAATCATAGGTCTAGTCCCTGCATGAACAAAATTAATAAAGATAAAACAAGAAGAAGCACTATTGAATGGAGGGATAAGGGAATATTTCTGCTAAAAGTCTGATATCCAAGATGCTGAGAAAATAACAGTTTAAAGAAGAATATAAATTACTTGTCAGTATGTCTCCAGAACAGCTAAAAGTCAAAGAGTCATTGCCTCAGAGTAAGTGTTTCAGAGAATATAGATAATTTTCTAAAGAAATGCAAACTAACAACAGCCACATGAGAGAACTTAAATCACTAATAATATGAGAAATGAAAATTAAAACTACTTTGAAATTTCACCTCATACACCTTCAATTGGAAAGGCTTTAAAAGATGGAATTAGTCAATGAGGAATATGCTGAAAGAAGATAGGAACATTGTTAATGGAACTGTTAATTTGATCTAACCATTCTGTAAATTAATTGAAAATTATGCAAGAAAAGTCAGTAAACTCTTCATATCTTTTCCCTCAGGCATTATAGAATTCTACTATTAGACATTATACTGGTAAATGTTTAACATGTGACGCATCCAAAACAGAATATGTGCTGGCTGAACAAGTTGTAGTCTATGATTGTAACGGAATATAAGTGTAGTATAAAAAATGATGAGCAAGCTAATGTCAGAAAAACCTGGAAAGACTTATATGCACTGATCTAAAGTGAAATGTGAACTGAGTAGAAAAAGAACATTGTGCACAGTAATAGTAACGCTCCATGATGGTCAACTATGAATTCTCAGGAATATAATAATTCAAGATAATTCCAAAGGACTCATAATGAAAAATGTTATCTACCTCCAGAAAAAGGATATAGTATAAGCTGACTTCAGCACATCCATGCTAGATATGTTCCTTAAGAGTAAAAGATAGAAAGAAAGGTCCCATATATGCCAAACTATTCAGAACAACTTTTTGTGGCAGCCATAAAAGAGTACCTATGAACAAACTGGATATATGAATTTCATGCAATTTTATTGCATTTTATAAGGGATGCAGAAAATTCAGGAAAACATGGAAAGAATTGTTTGGTCTGATGAAAAGTGAAATAAGCAGCAACAGTGAAACAATGAATATAATGATTATAAAACTGAATGTTAAGTAATTGTCATAACTAATCTTGGTTTTAGAGAAAGGATAAGGAAATGTACTTCTCCTTTGCCTAGAGATAAAGAGTATTATGAGCATGGAATATTGCACATGCTGTGAGACAAAATCACCACATTTATTTGATTTTACTTAGTTTTTTGGTTTGCAAAGGAAATACAAGGGAATATATCTGAAAATAAGTATGATATTAAAACAAAAATCATCACTAAATTCTATTTGTTTAAAAATGGAATGATCCCTCTTGGTTCTTGAGAACAAATAATGAAATACATTTTTCTCCTTTTGGTGGAGAGGAAGGGGACTTAAAAGTAATTTAATCTTGACTAAATTAGATGAATTCTAAGGTTCCTTTCAGTTCTAAATCTATGATCATATGACTCACACAAGGTGTGGATATGAGCATCATTGGAAAGGGTACTTTTTCAAATCAAAATTCCCTGGAGGAAGTCACAAATCAGCACAAGAGTAGAAGCACTGCTAGCATGAAAAGCCCACTGGGGTAATGGGGTAAAGGAAGAGTTGGTTGTCTAGGGAGTCATGGGTTGATTTAGATTTGACTTTTTTTTTTTCTTGAGGCAATAGGTTAAGTGACTTGCCCAAGGCCAGATAGCCAGGAGGTGTTAAGTGTCTGAGGCCAGATTTGAACTCAGGTCCTCAGGGCTAGTGCTCTATCCACTGCACCACCTAGCTGCCCCTTAGATTTGACTTTCTAAAGAAACTATGTCCACCATGTCTCTCTTCAACAATGAGATGATCCAAATCAGTTCCAATTGTTCAGTAATAAAGAGAACCAGCTACACCCAGTGAAAGTACTATGGGAAATGAGTGTGGATCACAACATAGCATTTCCACTCCTTCTGTTATTGTCTTCTTGTATTTTTGTTTTCCTTCTCAGGTTATTTTTTACCTTCTTTCTAAATCTAATTTTTCTTGTGCATCAAGATAACTGCATAAATATGTATACATATATTGTATTTAACATGTATTGGACTACCTGCCATCTAGGGGAGGGGGTAAGAGGAAGGAAAGGAAAAGTTGGAAAAGAAGATTTTGCAAGCAAGGGTCAAGGTTGAAAAATTATCCATGCATATGTTTTGTAAATAAAAAGCTATAATAAACAAAAAGAAGAAGAAAGAAAGAAACTATGTCCATAACAATGATTTTCAGCAGCTGAGAAATCCTTTGGTAAGTTTAGTTATTGTTTTATCCGTTATCATTTCAGCTGACCTTTTACTCCACTAACTATTTATATATAATTGAAGAAGATATATTGAATGTAATAATAAGAGTCATCCTATTACAAACTAGTGGTCACTCGACTATCTCTATACACTTATTGCTTCAGAAAACTGGCAATGGAGGGCAGCTGGGTGGTGCAATGAACAGAGCACTGGCTCTGGAGGCAGGAGTACTTCCTCAAATATAGTCTCACACAGTCACTGGGCAAGTCACTTAACCTTAATTGACTCAAAAAGAAAAGAAGAGAAAACTGGCACTGAAAAAACAAAATTATATACTAGAAGAAGGTGACTGACCATCAAGGCTACATTCAAGACAAGTGTCCCTGTCCAGAGGAAACCCAAAACATAATCCTAATAACAATCAGCTGATGAAAGCCAAGATACCTTTAGACAATTCAGAAATTTTAACAAATTCAAGATCCGTTGAGTCTTTCTTTTTCAACAAGTTCAATTTCCTCACCACATTTTCACCATAAAATCATAGAGATTCTGAGTACACTTTTAGGTTGATCCATAACGAGCAGAATTGGGGTAGAGGTGTGATCAGGAATTTACATCAAGGAGCCAAAAATTAGAGGCAGCTGACATCATTTGCAATCTTTCAGGAAGGCAGAAACATCTGGGCTTAGAACCCTTCTGTTAAGCAAAATAGGAAATTAACAAATGGTACCAATGGCCATAGCACAGGTGAGCTATTCCGTGAACTCATATTCCTTATCTCAACATTTACCTCTTAAATGAACTTTAGGGCAATCTTTGAATTTCACATCATTTACCCTGAGCACATTCTCCATTATTTACTCCAGTCACAATACTCTATTTCCAGAAACTGGAATCAATAAACTGATTCACTAATAAAAAATAGAATACTGGGAACTATGAATCATTCTTTTCTCATCACCCTGGTTTTCCTATGTTCTGATAATTTCACACCAGCCCAATCCTAACTGTAAGGTTCATCAACATATAGCTCCACCAACAATAGGACTCCTGTATGTAAGTTCAACTGAGCTCCTTTTAGAACTTTCTACTCTCAGACTTATTTGGGACAAGCTGCTTCATCTGTGTTCCTAGCAAGATGTTTCCCTGCGAAAAATATTTCTACATTTTGGTTATACCACCATATCCTAGCTGCAGGTACATGAGCTTCTCTCCCAGTTAGCATGTTTGCCCAAGACTTCTGGTAGTTTCACACACAGCATGATGTTGAGAATTATCCTAGATAAGTAACCCACAAGTCTACAGTTATCACACTTCCTATTTGACTCCAACTCTTCCGTTTCTACCAAGACTGTGCTGCTTCTCAGAGATGTCGTCTGAAAACGGATCCCAGTTCATCTCATATTTGGGAACACCTCATTCACTGTCTTGCCAGTCTAGGTTGACTTTCCTACTGCTTACCATTCCCCAGTTGAATAATCAGACTGAACAAACCAATCGTACCCTCATTGTTAGACACTATATCATCAGGATGATTAGATCACTTTACCCTTTGCCTGCAATTTTTTTTCTATAATAGTACTATCTGTTCCTTCATTCAGAATATCCCCATTTCATGTGAATTATCATTTTATTCCCTAATTCTTCCTAGTCCTTACCTCTCAGATCTCATCATAGAAATGGACAACATTGACTTTTCAGGCCAACTTCCAAGACATTAGTCATAAAGCCAGCACAAGAAGATCAGCAAGAATTCAGTTTTAAGCTGTTAAAGGAGAAAGTTAAACTTTTGAAATGAATATTTTCCAGAATTTGTGCTATGCCTGATTGAATACCTGTATCATCACTATTTGTAAAAACATTTAGAAAATTTGATAGCTACTCAGATTTTGTCTATTTTTCAACAGTTAAGGAAAAGACATGTCTTTGATAGACACTTTCAAATGAAAATAAAGAGCATTTCTACCCACTGTTCTAAATTTTATGAAAGAAAAAATTGTGGAGCTGAGAAAGCATGAATATATTTATTAAGATAAACTGAAATCTTGGCAGAATTAATCACAATAACATTATTGTTATTCCTCATAAAATGAGTTTGAAATAATTAAATTTCATTGAAGTTTTTTAAAAATGAAAGAAAAGAAAGGCAACCAAAGAAATAACATTACCATTAACAAAGAGTTTAGAAATAAGATAGATAGATCTATTCAAGTAGAACTTTCTTTATAGTTCTAATAATTCTATATTCTCCATGTTCATATTCAAAATATTTATGAAACAATAAAAAAAGCTGAAAGGGACCTTAGAGATAATACGATGCAACTGCCAACTTTACAGATGAGTAAACTGAGGCCTAAGATGGCAAAACACCTTATTCATGATCTTACAAATAGTAAGCAGCAAGTTCATGAGCAAGGCTCAAACTTTACTTCAAGTCTCTTGACTTCAAATCCATCAATTTTTATACCATACCACATTCCTGGTTAAAGAACTGGCATTACAAAATGTTTGTGGCAGCCCTGTTTGTAGTGGCTAGAAGCTGGAAAATGAATGGATGCCCATCAATTGGAGAATGGTTGAGTAAATTGTGGTATATGAATGTTATGGAATATTATTGTTATGTAAGAAATGACCAGCAGGATGAACACAGAGAGGACTGGCGAGACTTACATGAACTGATGCTGAGTGAAATGAGCAAAACCAGGAGATCATTATATACCTCAATAACGATACTGTTTGAGGATGTATTCTGATGGAAGTGGAGCTCTTTCTTAAAGAGAGCTAATTCAGTTTCAATTGATCAAGGATGGACAGAAGCAGCTACACCCAAAGAAAGAACACTGGGAAATGAATGTAAACTGTTGGCATTTTTGTTTTTCTTCCCAGGTAATTTTTACCTTCTGAATACAATTCTTCCTGTGCAACAAGAGAACTGCTCGGTTCTGCACACATATATTGTATCTAAGATATACTATAACATATTTAACATATAAAGGACTGCTTGCCATCTGGGGGAGGGGGTGGAGAGAGGGAGGGTAAAGTCAGAAGAGAAGCGAGTGCAAGGGATAATATTGTAAAAAATTACCCAGCCATGGGTTCTGTCAATAAAAAGTTATAATTATTTTAAAAAAAAAGAAAGAAAGAAAAAAGAATTGGCATTACTACAGAACAAACTTAATACTTACTGCGTGCTAGGCCTAAGTCCTCCAGGCCTTGTCTTTGAAATATGCAGACTTAACTATCTGGAGCCATATTATTGGAACCTTATAGTCCCAGCATTAGTACTAAAATGGCTTTTAACCAATCTGTGACATTTCGGGATTGATCATATCTCCTACCATTTTTTAAGTCTAAGACTCAAGAACATATTTCTCCAACAAACCTCATAAATTTTATACCTTTAAAAAACTTGTAGCTTGAATAGAAAAATAAAGAAATACACATTTTTCTCGGTAGTCATAGCATCTTTACAAAAATTAACCATAGTGTTAGGTCATAAATTTTATAGTTTAATGTAGAAAAGCAGAAACATTAAATCTATCCTTTTCATAACATGATATAATGAAAATTACATATAATAAAGAACCACAGAGACACAGATTAAAAATTAATTGGAAAATAAAAAGTGAGTTAAGAAAGAGTGGGTTAAAGAACAAGTCACAGATATTAGAGAATAATTAAATAATTAAAGAGAATAATAATTATAACAAGACAACATGCCAAAACTTATAGGATGCAATAAAAACATCAATAAGAGGAAAATTTATACTTCTAAATGCTTACATCAATAAAATAGAGAAAGATAAGAATCTATGAATAGAGGATGCAATTTAAAAGAAACAAGAAAAAAGACCAAATTTAAATTTTTCAATTAAATATCAAATTAGAAATCCAAAAAAGTTGAAGGTGAGATTAATAAAATTGAATGTAAGAAAACCATTGAATTAATAAATAAAACTATGAATTGGTTTAATCAAAAAATAGATTAAACCATTGCCTAACTTGATCTTTTCTTGAGAGAAGAAAATCAAATCAGTAATATCAAAAATGAAAGGGTGAATACACCACTAATAAAGATGAAATTAAAGCAATTATTAGAAGTTATTTTGCTCAGATTAACAGAAAGGGAAATAAAATATCTAAATAAACCTATTTTAGAAAAAAAATATTGAACAGGCCATAAATAAACCTCCTAAGAAAAAATCCTCAGGACCCAATGGTTTTACAAGTGAACTCTACCAAACATTTAAAAATCAAATTATTCTAATACTAAATAAATTATCTGGAATAATAGGCAAAGAAGGAGTCCCACCAATTCTCTTTATAAAACAAACATAGTGCTGATACCTAAACAAGGAAGAGCAAAAACAGAGAAAGAAAATTATAGACCAATTCCACTAATGAATATTAATGTAAAAATCCTAAATAAAATACTATCTAGGAGAAAACAACAATATCTCACAAAGATTACATATTATGACCAAGTGGAATTTATACAGGAATACAGAATTGGTTAAATATAACGAAGACTATTAACATGATTGATTATATCAACAAAAGTTGTAGAGGGTTGAAACTATTGAGTCGATGCACTGAGGTCAGGACTGCCGAGAACTTGAGGCTAACTACTGATTGGACAATACTATATGGGCATATTCTTGGAAAATGGTCCTTTCCACTATCCTGTGCTGGCTCAATGACTGGTGTATACAGAGAACTGTAGGAGGGACTAGGGGGTGGAGGAAGACTAGGTAGAGTCACTCTTTGCAGTGGATTAGGGAGAAGGTGGTGGCAGAGATTCTGCTTCCATCCTGTTCAATCCTGCAGACCGAGAATAAAGATTAAGGACTTTTGCTTATCCTGATTCTGGCTGATTCTGAGGTATCTGGGGTGCTAGCGCTGTCGTCACAAAAAGTAACAAAAATTATATGATTATGTCACTAAATACCAAAAAACTTTTGACAAAATACAAAACATATCCATGAGAAACTGATAAAAACCCATAAACATAAATGAATTCTTCCTTTAAATGATGAGAAGTATTTACCTAAAATCATTAGCAAGCATTTTTTTAATGATAATCTAGAAACCTTCCCAGTGTGATTAACAATGAAACAAGGATATCCATTATTGCCAATATTATTCAGTAGTGTACTAAAAGCATTAGCAGTAGCAATAAGAGAAGAAAAAGAATTGAAAGAATCAGACTGGACAGTGAAGTAATACAACTATCTCTTTTTGCAGATGATATGATGGTATATTTGAAAAATTTCAGAGATTCAACTAAAAAAACAATTGAAGTAGTTAATTTTAGCCAAGTACCAAGATATAAAGAAATCCATCACCAACAAAACCCTGTAAGAAGAGACAGTTAAGAGATATTTAAAAATAACCATAGACAATATAAAATATCTGAAAGTATACCTGCCAAGGCAAATCCAGAAACTATATGAACATAATTTTAAAATACTTATTATACAAAATAAAGTCAGATTTAAATAACTGGAAAAATAATGTTTATGGCAGAGCCAATACTAAATCTAAACTAATTTACTTATTCAGTGCCATATCAAAAAAAAAAAGTGTTTTATTGAGTCTAGAAAAAATAACAAAATTCATTTTGAAGAATGAAGTCAAGACTATCAAAGGAATTAATGAAAACAAAAATGTAAAGGAAGGAGGTTTAATACGAAAATATGCTCCAAATCATTATTAATCAGAGAAATGCAAATTAAGACAACTCTGAGATACCACTACACACCTGTCAGACTGGCTTGAATGACAGGGAAAGATAATGCGGAATGTTGGAGGGGATGTGAGAAAACAGGGACACTGATACATTGTTGGTGGAATTGTGAATACATCCAGCCATTCTGGAGACCAATTTGGAACTATGCTCATAAAGTTATCAAACTGTGCATACCCTTTGACCCAGCAGTGTTTCTACTGGGGCTTATACCCCAAAAAGATACTAAAGAAGGGAAAGGGACCTGTATGTGCCAAAATGTTTGTGGCAGCCTTGTTTGTAGTGGCTAAAAGCCGGAAAATGAATGGATGCCCATCAATTGGAGAATGGTTGGGTAAATTGTGGTATATGAACATTATGTGATATTATTGTTCTGTAAGGAATGACCAGCAGGATGAATATAGAGAGGCTTGGAGAGACTTACATGAACTGATGCTGAGTGAAATGAGCAGAACCAGGAGATCATTATATACCTCAACAATGATACTGTTTGAGGATGTATTCTGATGGAAGTGGAGCTCTTTCTTAAAGAGAGCTAATTCAGTTTCAATTGATCAAGGATGGACAGAAGCAGCTACACCCAAAGAAAGAACACTGGGAAACGAATATAAACTGCTTGCATTTTTGTTTTTCTTGCTGGGTTATTTTTACTTTCTGAATCCAATTCTCCCTGTGCAACAAGAGAACTGTTCGGTTCTGCAAACATATATTGTATCTAGGATATACTGTAACCTATTTAACATGTAAAGGATTGCTTGCCATCTGGGGGAGGGGGTAGAGGGAGGGAGGGAGGGGAAAAAATTGGAATAGAAGTGAGTGCAAGGGATAATGCTGTAAAAAATTACCCTGGCATGGGTTCTGTCAATAAAAAGTTATTTAAAAAAAAAAAAGGAAGGAGGTCTAACAGTATCAACGTTTGTCCTTCATTCTTAAAGAGGACCATAACATCAGGGAGGTGATGCCATGACTTGCAAGCGAATTGCATTTAAGGAAGGGAGGGCTGTGCAAGGTCACCTGCCTTACTTTTCCTTCCCGAGCTATCTAGGTCCAGTGGCAAAAAATTGATCAAGACTGCTGGAGATGACCCTGTATGACATGGGAAATCTTGGCCTTTTTAAGATAAAGACATTTTATAGACAGGTTTTCAAGTAAAGACCCCTATCTCAAATATATAGAGAACTTTGTTATATGTATAACAATTATGTCAATTGGTAATTACCAATTGGTAAATGGTCAAAAGATATGAACAGGAATTTTTGGATTAAAAAAATCAAAGCTAAATATAGTTATATAAAAACCTTCTAAATCATTATTGATTAGAAAAATGCACATTAAAACAATTTTCAGATAGTAGCTCCCACTTATCAGATTGGCTAAAATGATATGACGTAAAAATAACAAATGTTGGAGAGAATGTGGAAAAATTGAGATAGTAATACACTGTTGGTAAAAATTTTAAACTGATTCAATCATTTTGGAAAGCAATCTGGAATTATACTCAAAAATTATACAATTAGGTCTGTTTCTCAAGATGATTAGGGAAAAAGGAAAATAAATTTTGTTCTAAGAAATATGTGTAACAGCTCTCTTTGTGGTGGTAGAGCTAGAAATTGAGGGGATGCCCATTAATTGGGAAATGGCTGAATAAGTCGTACATAATTGTTACACAATGGTGCTATAAAAAATGATGAGCAGGTTGTTTTGTTTTTTTAATGGAAAGACTTGCATAACATAATAAAGGGTGAAATGAGGAGAACCATCCCATATAGTAACAAAAATATTGTTGGAAGAATAATTATGAATGGCAAAGCTATTCTGAGTAATATAAATATTCAAATCAATTATGAAGGACTTTTGAAAGAAAATGTCCATCTACAGAAAAGAAATTGATATATGGAAGCATGTATTGTATGGTTTCACATCTATATCTATGTCAAATGGCCTTTTCTGGTGTGCAGTTGGTAGAGAAGGAAGGTGATGGCTTGAAACTCAACATATAATAAAAGGAGAAATAAAGTAAGAAAATACAGCGGTTTTCCCATAAAATATATAATATATATTTAAATATATTGTATGTAATGTTATTTTAAGTGAATTAATAAATATTATTATTTTAAAAAAAAAAAAGCTGGCGGCAGCTAGGAGATGCAAGGGAAAGAGCACCAGCCCTGGAGTCAGGGGGGCCTGAGTTCAAATTAGACACTTGACACGTCCTAGCTGTGTGACCTTGGGCAAGTCACTTAACCCCAACTGCCTTGCAAAAAAAAAGCAAAAAAATGTAGTTTTATTCAATAAAAATCCCTGGGTCTTCAGATAATTTTCTGCTACTTAACTTTTTATACAAAATCCCCATTTTTTGATGTTTTTCCTTTAATTATTTATTTTTATTCTCAACTTAACAAAAATTTTAAAAAGAATCCCTCCACAAACTGCAGGACAGAAAAAAAAAAAAAAAAAAAAAAAAAAAAAAGGACTACAAGTGAACGTGCACTCTCTCCCGTGGACAGCCTGTCTTCTCTTGTGTCTAAAACTGAGGACCCCTCTTTCCCCTCATTACCCCATGATGCAAGGCGCGTCTGCCCTCCTGGCGCCCCTCCCCCAGTCCGGGCAGCCTCTAGCAGCCCTCTGCCGAGGGAACACAGATGTGGTCTGTCACACACACACACACACACACACACACACACACACACAGAGACACACACACACACACACAGACACACACACACACAGACACACACACACACACACAGACACACACACACACACACAGACACACACACACACACAGACACACACACACAGACACACAGACACACACACACACACAGAGACACACACACACACACACAGACACACACACACACAGACACACACACACACACAGACACACACACACACACAGACACACACACACACAGACACAGACACACACACACACAGACACACACACAGACACACACACACACAGAGACACACACACACACACAGACACACACACACACACACACACAGAGACACACACACACAGACACACACACAGACACACACACACACACACAGACACAGACACACACAGACACACACACACACAGACACACACACACACACACACACACACACACACACACCCCCTTCAGATTCGCTGTACCTGGATTCAAAACCCCCCTAAGCTCTTCCAGGGTTCTCCCGCGCAGCCGTCCCCCCTCCTCCCTTTTCCCCTCCCCCTTTTCCTTTTCCTCCCTTTCCTCCCCAATCTCCTCCCTCCTCCCTCACTTCTCCCCCCTCTCTCCCTCCCCCTTCTCCCCTTTCCTCCCCCTCTCCCCTCTCCCCCCTCCTCTCCCGGGATGCGCTCCCTCTGCTCTCCCGGCTGTTGGTCACAGGAGAACCTCCACCTTCAGACTCTAGACCTTCAGGTCTCGGTGGCGTGTTCTCCCCCCTCCCCACCTCCGCCTCCTGGCTCCCCTGACTCCTGTCTGTCGAGTCCGGGCTAAAATCCCACCTTCTTTAGCTTTTCCCCATCTGTCTTCATACTGGTTGTACCCCCTCCATTGATTGCCACACCTGGTCATTGGCACATTTTCTCCCCCATTAGACTTTGAGCTCCTTGGGGACAAGGACTCTCTTTTGTCTATGTGTCCTCAACACTTGGCACAGTACCTGGCACGTTCTAAGTACTTATTTATAAGTTGTCCTTTCCTTCCATACAATACATTCTTTTTTTTTTTATTTATAAAACTTTTTATTTTCAAGACATATGGGCAGATAATTTTCAACATTCACTCTTTTTTTTTAAATTTTTTTTTTCTTCTTTGTACCTCAGGATCCCTCTCTCTCAACATTTACTCTTGCAAAACTTTATGTTCCATTTTTTTT
This sequence comes from Antechinus flavipes, assembly GCF_016432865.1. Taxonomy (NCBI): domain Eukaryota; kingdom Metazoa; phylum Chordata; class Mammalia; order Dasyuromorphia; family Dasyuridae; genus Antechinus; species Antechinus flavipes. Next base: position 84,710,617 of record NC_067401.1, on the reverse strand, counting down.
CTCTCTCCCTTCCCTTATCCCTTCCCCTAGACAGCAAGTAGTCCAACGTGTTGGACATGTACAATTCCTCTATATTTCCACAATTATCATGCTGCATAAGAAAAATCAGATCAAACAGGGAAAAAAATGAGAAAAAAAATGCAAGCAAACAGCCACAGAAAGAGAGAAAATGCTATGTTGTGGTCCACACTCAGTTCCCGCAGTCCTCTCTTTGGGTATAGATGGTTCTCTTCGTCACAAGTCCATTGAAATTGGCCCAAATCGCCTCGCTGTTGAAAAGAGCCATATCCATCAGAATTGATCATTATATAGTCTTATTGCTACCATGTACAATGAAATCCTGGCTCTGCTCATTTCATTTAGTGTCAGTTCACATAAGTCTCTCCAGGACTTTCTGAAATCATCCTGCTGGTCGTTTCTTACAGAACAATAGTATTTCATAACACACATCAACCATTCTCCACAATTCAACCATTCTCCAATTGATGGGCATCCACTCAGTTTCCAGTTTCTTGCCACAACAAAAACATTTTTGCACATGTGGGTCCCTTTCCCTCCCTTAAAATCTTTTTAGGATACAGGCCCAGTAGACACTGCTGGATCTAAGTCTATGCACACTTTTGTAGCCTTTTGGACATAGTTCCAAATTGCTCTCCAGAGTGGTTAGATCAGCTCACAACTCCACCAACAATGCATTAGTATCCCAGTTTTCCCACATCTTCTCGAACATTCACCATTTTTTCCTCTCAACCAATCTGAGAGGGGTGTAGTGTACCCAGGAGTTGTCTTAATTTCCATCTCTCTGATCAAAAGTGATTTAGAGCATTTTTTCATACTAGAAATGGTTTTAATTTCTTCATCTGAAAATTGTTCATATTCTTTGACCATTTATCAATTGGAGAATTACTTGCCAGACGATATATTCAATCCGTACCAAGCCTGCATTGCTAAAAGTTAAACTTGTTCAAATAACATGCGTCTCAGAAGACCAGTCCTTCTAATTCCTTTTTAATTTCATTTACATCTTGATTAGAAATGACCCTTCAGGAATGATTAAACATTTTAGCAGCAAGTCATTTAACTTTTGGTTTCTTTGGTGTCCTGTTTAACTGTCCAAAACTATTGTTACACCACAGTTCTCTTTTATTGTCCTGACTCAGTTTCTCTAATTATCCTGAGTCAGTCCTGCCTGGTTTCTCTGATTCTCAGTTCTGCAAAACCTTCCCTCTCTCCTTATCAGAATATTTGATAAGGATAAAAAAAATCTTATGTTTTAGAATATCAGAATACCTCTCCCCATCCCAAGCTATTAGAACATCAGGTACTATCTTATCAAGATGCCTCTCCCCATGTTGGGGTGCCTCCCCCTGATTATGTCATCCCCCTCTCCGAGGCTCACCCCACCCTGTCAGAATCCTGTTCCCACCCTCAGCACCCTGATTCCGCCCCTGCTTCAGTTTACCCCTGGCATCTGAGCCATGTGCGTTGAAAACTCTGACTGCTGGATTCTTGAAGATGATAGTCTCATTCAGCCCTGGGACCAAACCATGGATCCATTTGATCCCAGCATGTCTCTCCATTTAATAAACTATTAAAAACTCTCAAATCTCTATCTTGCTCAGTTTCTCCAGCATTACATTATAAATTAGGATTATAAGGGACTTATCAATGTATGTTGATTGGTGGAGTTTCCACATTGGGACTTCCCTGCAGGGATGATATCATAGATTCAAATTCTTCCCTTCTTCCCTAAAAAGCTCAAAGACAGCTACCTAAGATCAAACATCTGTAATTTAATCAGAGAATTTTTTTTCCCGACAATTAGAAAACTTCTAGGGAGCTTGAGTTCCCAGAAATTGGGGAAGCACAGAAGCATATTAGAAATAAAAGGAGTTATGTAGTTTGAGGTTTCTAGTACCCTTCCTTTATCTCCAAAAAAATGTCAATGTATTACCAAGTTTGCTCACAAAATTATCTGAATTCTTACTATCTTAGGATAGTTTTCTAATGCCCCTGGCTAAGGACTTACTGTTTAAATTTCAGGCACTCAATTTGGTTTATATCACTGAGCACTTCAGGGTTCTTAGAATATGCTCCCAGGTCTTTTAGTCTTCTCAGCACTGGAACTATAACAGTGTGGACTTTGGATAATAAATTATTAATATCCACTATAAAATGTGTAATAAGGGCCATGCTCATGAGGCAGGATAGAGAACAATTTAATAACTTATTTAAATAGGAGAGATTTACTGGGCCAAATGGATCCATGGTTTGGTCCCAGGGCTGAATGAGTATATGTAGTCTCCAAGACTCCAGCCCTGAATGTCGGATAACAAGATTCTTTTATAGGGTTACAAGAATGATGACATAATGGAGGAGGTACCTGGATGGGGATGACCCAATGGGGGAAGGAACCTAAGATGAGGATGACATAATGGAGGCAGGCACCTAGGATGACATAAAGGAGGGAGGTAGTGGAGAGGCTCCTGATATTCTAATGATGTCTAAAATGGATAAAGACCTTTATCCCACCAAACATTAAGAGGGAATGATTATAAGCTAAGATCTAAGATATAAGGTCTTTTTATCCTAACATTAAGAGGGAATGGTTATTATAACCTGAGGCAGAATAACTGAATAGGACAATTAGAGAAACTGAGTCAGGACATTAAAAGGGAACTGTGGCACCACACTCAGAGCCCTGTTTCCATGAGGAATTTGGAGACTGTTTCCAACCATATGTAATGGCCCAAAATTGGGAGGATTCGGGGATTTGGTACAACATGGCAAGACCTAAGGGCCCTGTGCTGTGACAGAGACAGGAGGAAGTGCTGCTCCATTTAAAAGAAGGGACAGCTTCTGTTTTTGATTGCCCAAGTGACCCCTGTCACTTTAGGACTTCCAATGAGGGGTTGGGAAGAGAAGCATTTTTCCATCCCAGAATCATGATGACTATAATCTTCTGGCAGCTGGTGCAGGGCTAGTCAACTAGAGGAACTTGAACTGGTCCTGCCTGGCTTGTGCTCCTTTGTGTTTCCCTTCCTGAGGAGAAATCTCAAAATATACGTGTCCAGGCTTGGGGCTGCCCTTGAGAGTTTGAGAAGTCCAGAAGTTTATGGTGACGTAATGGTACTGTCCACCAGAACAGCCTAAGTTTCTCCATTTCAGTGGATGGACATCAACAAGAGACTGGCCTGGGCCTGTATGTTTTTTATCACCAAATATATCAAGAGTTGCTGGACAATACAGAGCCAAAGTGAACTATAAAATATCTAATTAGCAGCGCCAAAGATTACTTTTTATTTGGATGCAGCTTCAGTATCAACCTCCTGCAGGAGTAGTTATGAGTTAAATTATTGAATCCTGTTCTATTAATACAGCTTGTGAGACTTTTATGTTTAGCATTTCTTATGTGTGTAAGAATCAATTACTTGTCCTATACCTGATTCATATTTCACACTGAGTGTCTTTCTACTGAATGTAATATACGATTCCCCCTTTCTAAGGAAATCCTAGACATGAGCCATAACCCCTAATCCTAAATTAAATCGTCCTTGAAGTACTGGTTCAGGGAATTTAATGAAGAGTATGAGAAAAGGGAGCACATAACTCCTTTTTTTGGAAGGCAGGCTTCCCCAGGAGTAAAGCAAACAAACTGCCCTATGATTACAAAATAGGGAATGGACACAGTACCCTAGGCCCTGTAGGAACAGAAGCAGTTCCTCAAAGTTCAAGTGGAACAAAAGCTTTCAAGTGTGTTCCCACTCCACCTCTCCCACAGGGGTGAGGGACTATACACTTTCCAAATCCCATGGCTCTTTTTTTACATAGGAATACACCTGTGGTGGTGGTGGGGAGGGGGGATAGCAAGGGGAGGGGGAAAGGGAGAGGGACAGCTAAAGTTAAGAACATAACCTGTAGGTATTATTATGCTGTCCTAGACATACACACATACATATTTTTAACATTCTTTTCTTTTAAAATTTTGAGCTCCAAATTCTATTTCTCCCTACCATCCTCATCTCTATCCATTGAAAAGGCAAGCAATATGATAGTTATTCATATGAAATCATGTAAATTTTTTTAAGAGCAAGAAAAACAAGTGAGAAAATTATATTTCAATTTGCACTCAGAATTCGGCACTTCCCTCTCTGGAAGGAGACAGCAATTTTTTCATCATGTCTCCTTTGGAACTGTCTCAGATCATTGCATTGATTAGTCTAAGTCTTTCATAATTGATCATTACAACATTATTTTTTCTTTGCACAGTTATCTCCCAGATCTTCTCGCTTCATTTTGCATCAGTTCATTCAAATCTGGCCATGTTTTTCTGAAACCACCTCTCCTCATTTCTCATAGCACAATAGTATTCTATTACAATCATAGGCCACAACTTATTCAGGCGTCCCCCAATTGATGAGCATCCCTTCAATCTCCAGTTCTTTGCTGCCACAAAAAGAGCTGCCAGAAATATTTTTGTACATATAGATCCTTTTCCTTTTACCTTGATCTCTTTGAGATACAGATCCAGGACTTGTGGTACACTGGATCAAAGGGTTTGCAATGAATTTGCCTAAGATCATGATGACCTTGCCTTTTTTTTTAATTTTAGCTAAAGCATATTAGACTCTGCCCCCAGACCTTTATTTTAGCTCTGTGTGTATCTTTCTGTTTCAAATCTATCTCATCATACTATTGTATTCTAGTTTCTAATCCATTCTGCTATCTGCTTCTGTTTTATGGGTGAGCAATCCATTCATATTTATAGTTATGATTACTGTGTTTCCCTCCATCTCATTTTATTTTTTCTGTTTTCAGATGAAGAAACAAAAGCTGAAAAACAAGTTAATTGTCCAAAGAATGTAATGAGCCCCAAATGTAGAGTCCCATGTAAGTGAGAGTCTATCCTTCCACATATAGTATGGAAAAGTATTATGTGCTCAGAGGGAGACAGAATAGATTCTTTAGCCTCTTCCGGGAGAAAGGTGGGGATGAAAGCCACCACTGTGCTCCTGTTAGAGAAAGGGAGTACCAACCCAGAATTACATCTATCTGCTCCCTTTAATATTTGTTAGTCCAGGGGATACGATCAGGTCCAAACTAAGTTTTGATCAGTGATTCACCAAATGGGAGTGGGAAGAACCCCATGTTTGGATAAACTGTTTTATCCATGGTTTGATTCCCTTCCTACCAAATATCAACTGTACAATGAAACACACATAGTGAATAACAAAGAAAATCCTTTATCCAAGTCTTTAGTCAAACAGAAATCAGAGAAGGTATACATGGAATATATATATATATCTCAGACAATACTGACTTAAGGAGTTCTCCCATCCAGAAGCAAAATAAACTATGAACCAAGAAAAAGTCCTAGATCTCACCAAAGTGAGCAAAGCATCTGTAGTAGTAAGCCAGAAAAAGGGACCTGATGGAGATTGCCAGATCCTTTTGTGTCTCCCCAGAGTCTTTTCCTTCAGCATCTTGAAGTGGGGTTGGTCTCTTCCATTTTCCCTTTTGAAGTTGGATGCCATAAGCACCCAAAACAATTTGAAGACTACCCACTTATTTGACACATTTGCACAGTGGTACTCTGGTATTTTTATTCAAATTTTCCTGATTTTTAGGATTTAAACAATTTCCAGAAATTATGAAAAATACTTCCTTTGAAAATTACTCATAAAATTAAAAAACAAAACAAAACAAAGACAAAGAAAGAAAATTACTTGTGTTTCTTGCTATTAAATTTTTTCCCCTAAATTCAGTAACCAAAAGCCATGCTCCAATAGGAAAGGGAGGGTTGCTAGCCAATTGTGACTGTTATATCTGACACCTCTGCTTCAAATTACTTATAGTTGAAATACAAATCAAAACAATCCCAATATTTCACTTAAGAAACTTAGAAAATTCTCCTAGAAAATTGTTAGCTCAAAACATGTGAGGAGAGATTTGCTAAGATACCAGTATATGATAAAATCAAATATTTTAGATGTTTATCCAAGGTCTTTTATTGGGAAGAAAGTAAACGTATGAAATACATGTGTGACATTTATGAGTAATGTTTGTTCTAAATAAACTTGAAAACTTGACAAAATTTTGGATCAACTTTAAAAAGCATGACTCTTGAAATCTCTGAATGCCCTGGTTCACATTATCATCATTTTTTATTGAATTTATCTCTTATTAAAAATGTAGTTTTATGACTTTTTCTGACAATATAATGTATTTCTTTTAGAGTGGATAACATGATACATGTTACTTGTATGCTACCATATAGTTAACATGTATTTTGGTTATTTATTTTCTAGTAGGTTCATGCTATATATGTACCATATTCAGCTTATTACCTATGAGAAACATGTAAGATAATGTATTTACAGCCATTGTTATAAGTTTAAAATATATTTTCCATCTTATTTTATATGTATGTTATGTAATATTCAAAAAAATTTTTTCTTTCCTCCTGAGAAAAGGATACAAAATTCAAAACCCACAATTTTGATAAATGAAAATTGCCAATTATTTCGCAATACTTTATTGTGTTGAGAATGATGTCTTTCTTGGGCTTTTAGTTAGTTAATGAATACATTAGAGACATTTGGGTTTTAGTTGAGATTTTACATAACTTGCACTTTAATTATTTGGCTCTTTGCTGTTTCTATTAAATACTCTTGAATAAAATAATAAAAACAAACAAAAAAAAAGAAAATTGTCATCAATGACAAAAAATAGAAATGGTCAAGGAGTATGAAAAAATAGGTACATTGATACATTTTTGCTAGAGCTATGAATGAGCCAGTCTACAAAAAACTATTTAGAATTATTCAAAGAAAGTGACTGATATGTCCATATTCTTGGATCCAGAAATTACCATCATAGACATAAATTCCAAAGAATTCAATAACAAAAAGGTTTTATGTGCACCAAACATTATTTACAATGAATAATGATGCCACTGGAAAATGCATAGAAGCCAAATGAAGTCTATTCTGAAGAAAATGACAGATTTTATTCATGTTGACTTTGAGTGTTTATGGTATTATCCATGTGGAGACATCTTGATCATGGTTGAAAATGTGTCTCCAGAGCTCAGGAAAGAGGTGAATGCTGTAAATAGATGTTCTGGAATCATCTCTGTAGATGTGATCATTGAAGTTCTGAGAGTATGTGAGAATGCCAAATGAGGTAAAGAGTTGAAAAGAGTCAAGTGAGGATAGAATTTTGGGGAACAGTGCATAACAATTCCTTACATGTAATAAATACTTAACAATAATGAATTATTTGTTGAAAACCCCACTTAAGAAGGCTGAGAACAACATGAAGACCTGAACAGTATCTTGTTCAGAAAGATAGGAAAACCAGGCTCCCCTCAAAGTGAAGGAAAAGATAATAAAAAGCCTATGAAAGCATCAACTGCTGTGGTGAGGTCAAGGAGTATGAAGACAAGGCATAAGAATTTGTGATACATCAGTATTCTTTTCTAAACTGTCCTAAGGACACTTGAAAGAATGGGAATTGAAAACAATATTGTCCATTTTCCTATTTGCCACTCCCCACTTTTGAGAGAAAAATATCACTAATATGTTTTCTCTATAGATTCACACAGATAATCTGTACCTAGGCACTTATATTGGATAGGTATAATGATTTAAAAAAAAAAAAACTGAGGGAAGATAAAGGGCAAAGTGGGGTTAAAATGTCGACCTTTGAAGAATGAATGCATATTAACTGAACTTTTCTGGAGAAGCTGACCACTTTCTCCATAAGACCCCTATGTCTTGGACCTCTGCTGTCAGATTTCCACTACCCAAAAAGGTACTCATGCCCCGCCCATTTAAAATCAGCTTTATTGATATATTTTATTCTTACATTACTTCCATTTCCCTAAAGATAAAAGTCTTGAGTTGGCCTTGATCACAAGGGCTACCTATGTACCTTAGCACCACTATATTTGTTTCCATTCTTTTCCCCACCCCCTGGGGATCTAAGTATATTTGTGTCAGAGTTTTAAAAAAGAATATTTTACAACTCCTATTCTTCCCATGCCATTTGAAGAAAAGTCTCTCCTAGCAGCTAATTAGGTCTATTGGTTTATTGTTAATATTGTTAGAAGCAGCCATCTCTAGTCACTCTAGCACTAAAGTGCAAGGGAAAATTAGGAAGGTGAGTCTAGAGGATGCTACACAATCATCGTTTATATTATTTTTTTGTTCTGCTTAATTCACTTTCCATCAGTTCATATGAATTTTCCCATGTTTCTCTGTCTTCATTTACTTTCATTGTTTTATACATCACCATGTTGCATTATATTCATATCTATGGTTTGTTTAAGCATTCCTCAAATGAAGGACATCTACTTTGTTTCCAATTCTTTATGACTACAAAAAGTGCTACTATAAATATTTTGATGTATATGGATAGAGCCTTTCTTTTCATCATTAATCTCCTTGGACTATGTACCTTCCAATGAAGGTCTGGGTCAAAGAGTATAGACATTTTAGTTACTTTTAAAAAAATAATTCCAAACTTTTCCAGAATGGATGGACCAAATCATAGCTTCAGCAACAGTGTATTAGTATGCCATCTTTCTATAGCATTGACCATTTCCATCTTTTGTCATCTTTGTTAATGGGATGAAACATAAATTTCAGAGTTGTTTTGATTTGCAATTCTCATTTTATTAATAATTTAGAGCATACTTTCATATGTTTATTAGTTAAAATTCTTTCAAGAATTGTTTATCCATATTATTTAACCGTAATATTCTTCTCTAAAATATAATATTCTCTTGGAGCAGGTTTCTTGGGAGCAGTCTTCTTTTCAGTTCAATAATCACTCCAAGTGCAGCAAGGTGTTAAAGTCCAAATCCTTTATTGTCTCCTTCAAAGTCTTGTTTCTTTTCCTGGGGCCCAGTTAGCTTTAATAGAGGCCTATGTCTCTCCTTGGTTCCGAGAGCTCCTGCCGCTAGTCCTTTGCCTCTGCCAGCTTCTGCCTCTAGCTCCTTCCGAATGTCTCCAAATCCAAAGGTTTGTACTTTAGCCTCCAAGCACAACAAAGGGAGAAGATGAAATGAATTTGTCTCAGCCTCAGAAAGCTTCTAGTGGGCTAGACCTTTCTGGCTCTGACAGCTCCTCCTTATATGTTCCACACTGAGTATACACCAATCATTATATCAGTAGGAAACCATCATTTGTTGTAAGATTAAATCAATGCTTAACTAGATTTAACCATCGTCTCCTCAATTCCACTTCCTTAGCATCTTGTAAGAATCCTAACATCCCTTGTAAGAATCCTAACATTTAACCATAAAATTATTGAAGAATACCTACTGAACTTATATTGATCAGTTATTTATCTATCAAGTAAATCTTTAATGCTGATGCTCATCAGAGTAATTCAATACAAAGATTATTTTCTCCATCAAACACTTCTTTTATTATAGTTACAGTAATAATTTTGTTCATTCGAAAGCTTTTTCAATTTCATGTAATCAACATTATCTCATTTATGTATTGTAATTACTCCTTTCCTTTAGTTAAGAATTTTCCCTTTACCATAGCTAACTTTAGGCAAGATTATTAATTAAACAAAATCTTTCAGCCCTTTATCACTACCAGCAGTTCCTCTTTGCCCTTTTTTCAGTGCTCCATATAGGGTCCTCCATTAAAAAATAAAATTGATTTGAAAAAAGGCACAGGATGGGCTTGATTGAATTTAGGAATTGCACCTAAGGAATATAAGGCAATATGAAATGATGGTTAGGAAGTCATATGAAAAGGAAAGCTAAATTAGAAAAAAAAATAGAAACTAACTTTTGAGGAACCATCCACATCCAGAAACAAATAGAGATACTGGAAAGTGATATGGAAAATACACAAGTTATTGGAATTTTATATTTAAGTTAATTTTGGATGCAAATGGTTTTCACTGTGTTGAATTAATGGTATTGACATTTAAAGTTAAAGGCAATTGGGGTTAACTGACTTGATCAGGGTCACACAGCTAAGTAAGTATTGAGTGTCTGAAGACAGATTTGAACACAGGTCCTCCTGAGTCCAGGGTCAATGCTTTGGCCGTTACACTATTTAGCTGTCCCTCTCATATAAATTTTATAAAAGGAATAATGGTAAAATGTAGATATACATGTGTTTAAGAATTAAGAAAACATTTTATTCCTTCTAGGAGGTATTTACATTTTGAAAATGACCTCTAAGAGAAGTTAGTGCTTAACCCAAGTGAGTTAATTTCAAAATAATTCTATGCAAAAACTTCATTAAATATCAAACATCTTTATTACTGTTGTTTCATTGTTCTTGTTTTGATTTTTTTTTTTTATAGATCAACGGCTACACCAAAAAACTTAAAGATAGAAAATTAAAATGAATTATGGGAACCATTTCCAACCAAAGATAAAGCAATAAATTAAGATTAAGCATCTTAGAACAAATGCTTAATTTGATATACAAAAAAATTTATGCTATACTCCAAATATAAATATTATAAAATAAATCAGTTCTTCTAAGTGCTACATTGAAAAGACTACTATATGATCCTTACTGCCTTGGAATTTTCTAATACCTTTTTAATCTTCCCTTTATACATTTATTTTCACTATTTAGATATCTTATTATAAAACAGTTTGGTTCATTCTTAGAATCTAGATATCAGTAGAAAATTATTGCTCTCCTTAATTTAAAAGAATTACCTGTTTAATTTTTATCATTAACAAATATTTTAAATTCTTCCAAATCTTGCAAGGATACATAAAAGTAGACCTTTTGTCAGGGTAAAAGTGACATGAACAAAAATACAATAGTTATTTCTTTGTATTAATAAATTTGACCCTGTGTTTTCCCATTGAGTAGAAGTTAAATACTATTTTAACTTACAAAGAAAATAATCAAATTTTCTTTAAAAAACAAGAGGAAGCAATTATGTGACAAGAAATTTATATTAAAAATACTTTTGAAAAGTATAAAACATTATTATTAATATTAAATGTGTTAATAAATTATTAATATTGCTGTATTAATATTATTTAATTTGATTAATTTATTAATTATTGCTATATCATCACTATAATATTATTCACTCTAAGAACTTTGGTAAAAGATCATTCTAATTGCAAGACAATCCCATGGTATGGACCCCTAGAATAGCATTAAGGTAAGGCCCCACTTTGTTGACCATACCTTGAGGAACCTTAACAGTTTTATTCCAGATAATTTTTATTTTTATAAGTTAACAAATATTTATCGAACATCTACTATGTGTGAGATCCTATGGTATAAGCAGCAAGGCAAGAATGCAAAGAAACCTGGCCTGGAGCCAGAAGTACTGGATTCATCTCCTTTCTACTATATCACATTGGATGAGTTTAGCTTCTGGACCTATTTTCTGATTTATAAAGTGATAAGAGTCAAACAATCATCTCAAACTTTTTTACAAGCCTAAAATTTTGTGTTGTTATAAGGATATTCAATACAAATCGAGGATAAGTAGGAATTAATTAAGCAGTAAGTACATAGCTGCCTACAAGAATTCAGTTACCAGGAATGAATGACCCATATCCTAGCTTATGAAAAATGCTACTAGATAATATAATTGCAGAACTCTAAAAAATCTTTGATAAATGAGAGATCTGACTGGTGAAAGGCAAATTATTTTTCAAAAGAAAAGAAGGTAGATAGATTCTGGAAATTATTAAGTCATTGAACTTGACTTCTATCCCTGGCAAAATTCTAGAATGAGTGATTAATGGGATAGTAGGTGAAAACTTGAGAAAGTGGTTTCTAAGAGCTAGCATGGTTTCATCAAGAATAGGTTTTACCAGGCTAACCTCCGTTCCTTTTTAGCAAGATAATTATTCCAGTTGATTGAGACGATATAGTATGCATAATTTCAATGAAAATTTTTCAAAACATGCTATTTCAGATTCTTGTGTTGAAACAAAATTAAATAATTATAGATAATACTTAAGAGCACAGAAAGGCTACTCAGCAAGGTTACAGCATTGATTCAGGTAAATATAGCCCTCCACCTTGTATCCATATAGAATGATTAATCAGAAATTTTGTGTCCAAAGTGTGTGTTTATTCTCACACCACTGGAACATATGTCAAATCTGAAGGACTTCCTCTCTTCATGGGCTATATTTTGTAAATGCCTTAGATAACCAAGATGCATCACCAGCCCTAGTTTCTTGGATCAATCAGTCTTAAAGATGGCTTCATTGCATTTCAGAGGAAAACTAAACCAATGTATCAGAGGTCCTATAGATGACATTGATTCTATCATACAGGTTACTCCTATGGATAAGATAGAAAGATATGGGCTAGATAATAATTGGTGGTCTTAGAAGTCAAAATAAAAAATCAGTGTCAATTTAGGAGGTCTCTGTTAAACAGTGCTCTGGCTATCTTTGCCTGGCCCTGTTCAGTTTAAGATTTTTATCAGTAATGAACGTGACTCTTTCCAACAATGAAATTATTGAGGCCAGTTCCAATGATCTTCTGATGAAGAGAGCCATCTACACCCAAAGAGAGGACTGTGAATCACAACATAGTATTTTCACTTTTTGTTGTTTGCCTGCATTTTATTTTCTTTCTCATTTTTTTCCTTTTTGATTTGATTTTTCCTGTGCAGGAAGATAATCACATAAATATGTATACATATGTTGGATTTAACATATATTTTAACATATTTAACATATATCAAATTATTTGATATCTAGGGGAAGGAATAGGGAGGAGGGGAAAATGTGGAACACGAACTTTTGCAAGAGTCAATGTTGAAAAATTACCCATGCATATGTTTTGAAAATAAAAAGCTTCAATGAAAAAAAAAAAGATTTTTATCAGTGGGGCAGATGACATGTTCATCAAATCTACAGACAATAGTCTCTGAAATCTTTCCAGGCCCTAATGCAATTAGCATGGTATAATCTGAGAATAAGAACACTTGAAGGACAATATCACCTATAGGGAAATGTTCCAATTTGGACTTTGCACTGGACATTCCCCATGACAACAGTACTAAACATCTCTCATGAGTATCTATCTTCCATGCAAATGATTCTCATATCTATTTATTAGCCCCCAGCCTTTTGTCTGACTCCTAATTTCACATTTCCTACTGCTTACTGAATATCTCAAATTAGATATGCTACAGACAACTTAATAAACATCCCACTCCCTACTCAACACATATAAACTCTATAAATTCTAGTGACTGTAACCTCTAAGATAGAATAAAAATCCTCTATTTGGCTTTTAAAGCCCTTAATAACCTGGCTCTTTCCTAACTTTCCAATCTTCTTATACCTTGTGCTCCTTCATGTACTCAATACCACTAGCTCCCTTGCTATCTGTTCTTTGTATACGAAAGTCCATCTCCAGACCTATTTTCATTGGCTTTTTAAGAGTTTCTCTCCCTTTTTCTCTTCCCTCATCTCCTCCTCCCTTCTGATCTCTCCTTTCTCATTCTGACTTCCCTAGCTTCCTTTAACTCTCAAGTAAAATTTCACTTACTTTAAGAAATCATTCCTAATCATCTTTAATGTTAGTGCTTTTCATCTGAGATAATCTCCAATCAGACCTGTATAATACTTATTTGAACATATTGTTTGCCTGTTGTCTCCATCAGATTACAGTTCTTTGAAGGCAGGAATTATTTTTGCCTTTCTTTGTGTCTCCAGCACTTAATATAATGTCTGGTACATAGTAGGTGTTTCATAAATGCTTGTTTACTTAGATTTAATCAAGTTTAGAGAGAAATCTTCTCATGTTCTGTTTATAGTGTTCAAACCAGAAAACTTTTTTGATTAATTATTTTTGATCAGATAGAAAGGGGAGTTAAACATATATTTTTACCATGTTTAACATATATTGGATTATGTGCCATCTAGGGAAGGAGGTAGGTTGGGGGGGAGGGAGGAGGGGGAGAATTGGAACACAATATTTTTCATGGGTTAGAAAATTATCCTTGTATATGTTTTGAAAATAAAAAAATTCATTAAAAATAAATTTAAAAAATAAAATAAACTATTATAGAAAAAAGGAGTTAAAGGCAGTTAAAAGAAATTATTTCTGATAGTTTTAACTATTGCTCTTAAGTCAAAAGTTCTACTTTAAAAAAACTTCTTTTTACTTTACATGATTAAATATAAGCAGAAATAGTTTGAGTGGAGAGTATTCCAGTTAGCAAAGAGAACTCTACTCATAGGCACTTCTATGTAGATATACTTGTGTACTAATAAACTGACTGATGGGGCTGAGGAGACATAGAATGCAGAATGTAGTTTTTTTTCCATAATGGAAAATGACCTGAGAAAAGAGACCAGTATGGTGAAAGGTCTTAAAACTATGTGATCTGAAGACTGAGTAAGGGAGTTGTTATAATAGTAGTTGTCAATGGCTTAGATTTATTTTGCAGAAGTAGAAGCAATGAATGGGTAGCATGTCTATTTAAGTATGTATTGTGTATACACAATGTGTACACACGTTATATATACATATACAGTTAGCATTAATATTGTACTTCTACATAATCTATAGTATAAGCTTAAGTGATTTAATTTGTAAGTGTCTGTGGCAGGATTTGAATTCAGCCTTTCATGACCCCAGGTCTAGCACTGTTTCCTAGCTACCTCAAGGAAAAACTTTTTTCTTTCCAATAAATGAGAATGCCTAGGGTATCCTGTTTCATTCTACTAAAGGTCTTCAAGCAATCAGATCAATCAATACTTTTTCAGAATGTAGATAAGAGAGGGAGGGAAGGAAGAAGGGAAGAAGGGAGAGAGAGAAAAAGAGAATAAGCATATATTATTAAATCAGAGAAGAAATTGTTAGCATTGTACTGTTTTCATCCAATAGAATTAATATAATCAGGATAATGTACTTATTCTTAAAATCAGTTTATTTTATTAATGTTTTTACTTGAATTTTCCTAATCTAGCTTAATTTGTCTAAAAACAGAAATATAAAACCTTGCACTATAACATGGTGAAAGGAACAGAAATGATCTGGGTTTCCAATTCAGTAGATGGCCCTTATCTCCCTACTTCTGAATATTAGGAAGAATTTTCTAAAATTTAGAATTGAGACCTTCTGAGTTTTAAAGCTCCAGGTCACTCCAGGCAATCTGGGATGTCTAAAAAAGGGATTACAGCATTTAACAGAAGATAGGATTAGATAATATCTAAGAATCATCATAGTACCTAGCATTACAGAACTTTTGGATGTTCATTCAGAAAAAGTCATACATGGCATTTTAGAGTTAATGATGAAATAACAACTCAGGTCTTTGAGATAAATGACTTGCCTTAGGTAATACAAATTGCCAGTAATTATCTGAGGGATTCAAACTCAGTTCACCTGCTTCCAAATCTAGGCCTGCAATGTCTATTTCCCTTCAAGATTACAGGGGATTCAAGATTACAATTTTTCAAGGTCAGGTTGAAAGTCAGGTGGTTGACTTTGTATTTTTATATAAACAAAAATAAAAGAACTTTCTCAAACATAAGTAACTTGAAAATAATACCTTTTGCCTTTTTTGAATATCCCCTTCTTTGAATATTTTGAATACTAATAGTCTGCTTACTATCCAAAACCAAGATTTTGTAAAGATTTGCTCATTATCAGTTTACCACTATTCAACTCATCGTTTATAATACTTTTCTTGAAGGACATTTTTCCATTCTCTAGTCTAAAAATTCTGGCAACATAACATCTTTCCATAATCTCCCAAAGTGTCTAACAAGTAGGATTATAGAACCTACAAACTAGTACAAAATAAATACTAAATCATATTACTGGCAACTTCCACCAAAAACTCTGCCATAATTTTATACAAGCAGCTTCTCTCCCATCTTCACTCTCTGACATAAATTTCACTTCAGATGTTGAACCATTCCACACTTTGAGTAACACATAACATCCAAATATATTAAATAACATCTCTAAATTAAGGGACTGCCCATCAGTAGAATAATGGCTGAATTGTCATAGGAATATGATGGAGCACCATTACATTGTAAGAAATTAGCACACAGATTTCAGACATATTGACTTGTGTAATCTGATGCAGTGAGATAAGCAAAACCAGAAAAATCACCACCACCACAACGACGAACAGTTTTGAGGTCATAAAATGAGGAATGAAAAGAGCCTAACAAGTGTATACCTAAACTGTAAAAACAATTTTGAAAATTGTAAGCTATGATGACCCTTCATGATTCCAGAGGACCTGTGATGAAACATGCTATTCATTAGAGGTGATAGATTTTGGATGTAGAATGAGACAAGTAATATTTTTGTGTACAGCCACTGAAGGAATTTGTTTTGCTTCATTATGAATACATGTTACCAAATTTTTTTTTTAAATTTTCAACAAGGTACATTTCTTCTCTCCTTCTGTCTGTCTGCCTTTCTCTCCAAATAGAGGGGTTGCTACAGAAGTGGAATGTTGCATGTATTTTCAAATCAGGTCTGTGTATTACTTAGTTTTACTTTGTTCTTTCTCACCAAGGAGACTAATCTGCTTGTCTGTTATGTTAAAAAAAAAAAAAAAAACTTTATTGATGATTTTTAAATAAAGCTTTTTAAAAAGCAACATCTGTTTAAAAATTAGTGTGCACAAAGCCATGGAGGTTTATAGTCAAGAAGAAAAATCCAAGTGAGACTTTACGTGATGGAAGCTTCCTGCCCAGCAGCCCGCCAAGCGGCCACAAAACCTACACCGGCGCCCGGAAAACCTGGGGGTCTATTTATTTATTTAGGTTATTCGGCCAAAGGTCAAGTGGCCGTTTTTGCAGCCATCGCTTCAGAAAGCCAATTCTGACGTCCGCACTGGGGTTCTATCGCTCTATTCTTCTGAACCTGCGGCGCTCTTTATCTCCGCTCAAAGACCATTATACCACCACCATTAGGAGTCGGCCATCTTACAATAATGGGCTCCCTCCTTCGTCAGGCCTGGTCAGGCCGGACCAGGCTCGCCCGCTTCTTCTTTCCTCTGCCCGGTGTTCAGGACCGGTGGACAAGGGCCCTGATGCATCTGGGCTTACAAAACACCAGCCTTCATTTTGTCCCCCAAGTCTCCTTCGCGGGGCCCCCCGCCTCGAGGGACTCGGACGCTTTCTTTTTTTTGTGGCGGAGAAGCTAGACAGAAGTGAGGAGGGAGGGCGTCTGCACCGTTTGGGATTTAATATTAAGCTGGTGCCCCGGGGGAGCATCAGGAAAGGAGGCGTGAAGGGGACCACACCGAGGTCTTGTCAAGGTGGCCCTAGAACACCCCGGGAAGCAGGTGACGTAACACGGGGAGGCGGTGAACCGCCCCTCTGCTGCTGCGGACATAGAGGACGCGGGTCGAGCCTCAGAGGACAATGCGCCATTATCTCTTCCCTCCCCCGCTCCAACCATCCTAGGTCCTTTCGCCGTTTTTCCCGCCCCGCGCGCGCTCCCTCTAACCACCCCCACATTCCTCCAGCACGCGCATACGCGCGCACGACGGTTAGGGAAGGAAGAGGGAGGGGGTAGGGAACTCGGTGGCAGCCTGTAAGACATCTCCTCCCCTGGCGTCTCTCGGGACTCTAATGGCGCGGTCGCTTCGAGACCTATTTCCCCTCCCTAGGCCCTTCCTTATAACGCGAGAAGGCGGAGTTAGAAAGCGTCCTAGGAAAAG
Organism: Antechinus flavipes; assembly: GCF_016432865.1. NCBI lineage: Eukaryota > Metazoa > Chordata > Mammalia > Dasyuromorphia > Dasyuridae > Antechinus > Antechinus flavipes. The sequence goes on along the minus strand of NC_067401.1, from coordinate 84,692,938 downwards.
GTGTAACCTATTTTAATGAACAAGGGAGTTGTCGGTCGTCTAGGCGGCCACAAATTCGATCACTTTGAGGAGCTCTGCAGCGGGATAGTGCAGCTTCTAAAATGGCGGATGTGGTGTTGGCAAGGGCGGAGGGAGATAAGGGGGGGGAGAGTCGAGGAGGACCCAAAGAGTGAGCTCACGGGGGAGCGCGAGAGCGTCCGTTCTAGGCGGCACTTCCTGTTTGTCTCGGTGGTAGCCAGTGAAGGGCGTGCGGCACGGGCTCGTCAGCATGGCAACTGAGACTGAGGCCGGGGAACCCGGGAAGGGGAAGGTAATGGGAAGGGCTAACCGAGCGGAAGGGGGAGCCCAAGCGCCGGCCCTGGGCCTCCAGAGCCCACACGAGCAGTCGCTTCGATCTTTTCTAGGCCCGAGGCTCGGAACCTCGCGGCCGAGGTAGGGGGAGGGGCGGCAACCGTGCCGGGAAAATGAAACGCCCGGGATCTGGGGTCGTGCAGGACTGCCGGTGCACGCGGAAGGCTAGGCCGTGGCGCTCCCAAGGTTTTAGCCATTCTCTAGGACCAGCCTTGTCTCCATTTTAAGACACTAATCACAATTGTCCGGTCAGAATTAAGACATATTTAAAGGCAACGCGAAACAAAATGGTGAAAATTGCAGGAAGGGCACACTGCTTCCCCACAGGTCTAAATTGTACGTAGTTTTGTGGGGTTTTACACAAGTTGGGGTGTTAGGAAAGGGGAAATGAGTCGTTACAATTTTACTTTTGTGTCTCCGGCCGCAGCATTGTCTTCACCTAGTAAGTACTGTAGGAATGGGGACTGGACGGTTGATTTCAGTGGGTACAAAGCTGGGGTGGTTTTTCTCTTCCCGGTGATCAAATTCCTTGCAGATCGGCATCTTAACAGTGAGCCAGTTAAAAATAAAAGTACATCTTAGGTGGCCTTATGTCTATCACCGCTGACCTAAGACGCTGAAGTTTTTCCACTTTGAAGGCCGGCCCCCAATACGACAGACAAAACTAGCTAGTACCGGCCGGGATCGGTTCTCTTTGGTCAGTAGGGAATGTTGACGGCCGCATGAAACATCCACTGCCGGGGCACGCATTGACCACTGGCCCCTCTGGAGAGCCGGTAGTGAACCCTGGCAGTCTGATGGGCGCCATTGGCTGTGGAACAGTATTTGAGGCTGTTAATTGTCATTCAGGCTGACTGACAGGAGCTGGAACCAGAGGGTGAAGGGCTTTAAACGCCAAAACTATTTGTATTTTGAAATTTGTTGAATGATTTAGAAATGGATAAGGATGCACATGCATGTGATAAGTCACATGCACCCACAGCAATTATTTGTGGACATTTTATCTTAGAGAAATCCGAGCCATATTGTAGGGATTCTTAAGTCCCACTAAATTGGAAATATTAATCTTTAAGGACAGACTGAGGAAATAGGTTCTGAATATAGTAAGCATGCTTTCCCTTATCAAAAATGAATTTTTAAAAAAAGCACACATACACCTTTAGTTTGTATCAAGCAATACAAATTGCATTAAGACAGTCATGTTGAAGAGTAATCTGCTGTGATCATGACCATCATCCAGTTATCTGTTGACTTTTTTTTAAACAGATTTCCTTGTTTTTGAACAGGAGGAATAATCAGGAATATAGACATTAGAAATATCTTTAGTACATTAAAGAACACAATACCAAAGGATCATGCTTTGTATATTTTAATCTTAATTTGATTAATAGGTTAAACATAAACACTAACATTTTACAATGAAATAACTAATATAGAAATGGTAATTTTATTTTTACTGTTTGATCAAATTTTATTATATGCCCCAAAATTTAAATATAGTTATTTAAAATGTGATATTCTTTACTCTGAAGCTTGTATACTTGGAAAGCTCATTGGAAATCTGGCACTTGAAATTCCAGATCCAGTTTTGTTATAACCTTGACTTAAATCAACACAATCTGTTTCCTCAACTCTAGACAGGAGTTAATAATACTGACATATATCCCAGGGGCTGCTGAATAAATTAAATAAGTGTTAAATATTTGGAAAATGTAAAAAGTGTAATTGTTTTAACACCAAACTAGTTGGTTCATTCAGTGCATACACAGATAAAAGCATGATTTAATAGCAATTTTTTTAGGTGGGTTTTCCTTCAGGGTTTTTTTTTTTTTTTTTCCGGGGGGGGGGGGGGTGGGGGTGGTGGTGACTTGTTTTAAATGTTTTTTTGGTAGTTATGTTACCCTTGGAAGTAAAAGTCTCAATCTCATAGTTATATTGAGGATAATCTGCAAAGAAAAAAAAAAAAAATCCAATAGCCATAGACTAGGCTTGGGCTTGTTTACAATTCCAAGGACTTTTTAATAACCAGTATAGGTTAGCTACACAAAAAAATATGTAATCTAGCAGTTATTTTGTCAAGTTCTAACTGATGAACTTTGCCCTACCTCCAAACTAATTAAATTTCTTATCTGTAATTTGCTCGAATATATAGCCCAGCAATACTTTATGCAAGTATCTGTTTTGTATGTAGTTGTTTTGATAAATCAATCCCTGGCTCTGATCACCACTGTTAAAATCAAGTTTTTGAAATGCAGAGCCAAAAAACTTATGATAGTGCACAAAAAATGTTTAATAGACTGCTATGTCCATACAAACCACCCTTTCCACTAGAACATTATCTTATATATACTTGAATTAGATGTGATTTAATTTGAAGATGTCTTTTAGATCTTAAGACCTTATAGCTTGAATAGTTTCATTTAACCAAAAACAAAAAACCCATGTTTGATGTATAAACGTAGTGATTATATGCCTACTGTTTATTTTCTATTAGTTATGTTTTATTCTATTTGCAATTTGAGAAGAATGCTAATTAGCAACCGATATTTTAGAGTATTTAGTTTTTCCTAGTTCCAAACAAGCTGTTTTCATGCGTCTGGGCTGTATTTCTTCAAATTCCACCCATTTCACAATAAAAAAAAATAGTTCATTCCATCAAGTATTTATTAAACATCTACTGTGTTCCATGTAGTTCTCATACACTTGGATACAGAAGCAATTGTGAAAGGGTTCCTGCCCCGCAAGCAGTTGACATTCTGATATGAAAAGCACGTTTGTGACAATTCTCATGTGAGCTGTTTGGAGAAAGCATCAGGGCAGAAATCAGGAAAGACCAGCAGTAGGTGTACAGGAGCCTCGGGAGTCTTGCAAAAAATCAGGGATTCTCCCAGGCAGAAGAGAAGAGGGATGGATTATTCCAGATTGAGTGGACAGCCAGTAAAAAGGCATTAGGAGTTGGTGGCAAGTGAACCAGTATGGCTGAACCCCTCTTTGCAGTAAATTGTGTGGAGGGACTTAATACCACTAGGCCATTTTTTATTCTGGCAAAACAGTAGTCAAATTTTAACATACATAGATTTTTTGACTTTTTACTATAATTACTATATGCAGTAAATTGCTGCCTAGCATGATTTAGGGTTATTTTTCACTTAAGAATATCAATATAAACCTCATAAAATAGCCACATTTTTTTCTTCATAAGGTTGTAGTTACTAAAGAGACCAGGGAAATATTAAACAGCTAGGCATTATAAATAGAAGTAACTCAAAGCAAGCTATTACTGGGTACCCTGTAACTTTGTTAAAAAATATTTAATACTCTTATGCTGAAGCTAGTACTGCTGAATTAGATTAGTCTGCCTTGCTTTAAATTAAGCACACTGATTTAAATGGACCTACAGTCTCAATAGAAGATCAGATGACTTATGAGTATTGACTTTAAGTCATTTCCAGGTGGCATACAAAAAATAGTGGCCAACTGTTTTCTATCTGCAATGACCAACAAAACCTACAAATTTGAAATATCATTGTGCCAGGCACTGGGCTAAGTGCTAGAGATACAAAGAAGCAAACAGCCCCTGCCCTCAAAGAGCTCACAATCTATTGGGAAAGAGACATGCAAGAAGTCATACAAAATAGAAAATAATTAAAAGTTACTAGAATCAAGATATTGGAAAAGATTTTTGTATTTCAACTTGAAGGAAGCCGGGGAAATGAGTATGCGGAGATGAGGGAGCATTCCAGCCTTGTAAATTAGAGAAAGTTTAGGTGAAGGGGTGAGCCTTAGGAAGCTGGCATTTTTATATAGAGCTTAAAGGTTTGCAACGCAAATCTTTACAATTATTTCACTGTATCCTCCTCACAACCTTGTGAGAGTTTACTGCTATGGAAACTTGGGTTGAATAGGTTAAATTATTCCTCTAGGTCACACAGCCAATAAGTATCTGAGACAAAATCTCCCATTTACAGGTCCAGCACCCTATCTACTGTACCATCTAGCTGATCCTAGAGCTGAAATTTCATTATTCTGTGTACAGAAGTAAAGTTTTAGTTTACTTAATCTAAGACCACTTTTTCTCAGTAAAGTCATAATACTCTTTTTAATTGGGGGGGGGGGGAGGAGGGGAGTTGTGGGCTATTAAAACTTCTCTGAAGGTGAGCACTTCTAATCTGCTGAAAGGAAAAATCTGAAACCAGTGAACATTAAGGAAAATACCTTGTCCTATTAGGATTTTTTGATCACCTCTTCGTATCTTTTACCTATTACATACTCAACCTGAAAGTGATTCTGCTAGGATGTAATAGTGAAAGGCAATTAATTATTCTGCCTGGCATATCAGGTTGGGCTAGATATCAATTAAAGTTTCACTGAGCCAAACTGGGAAATTGCCTATTCCTTGTACACACATTGTGTCTCCTATTGCCATCCCTTTATATAAGCACTGATCCTCGTCTTTCCTCACCTTTTCCCTCTCAATCAAAAAGGTTCAAAAGTTAACCTCTCTACAATACTCTTCTAAAAATTACTATGCATTTATCTAGAATTTCTGTATGTTTCCGTCCATGAGAACAGGAACTACTAATCCATAGCGCATAGTGCTTCTCATGTCTGAATATAGGTATGTTATGTTCATGCTAGGCCCTCAGAGGTTACAAGATAAAATATTTTAAGTATTCGTTACTCAAGAACAATGCCATGATAATTATATCATATACTCTTACTCAGTTCTGCCACTTATTAACCATATAACATTAAGTACATCACTTAGATCTCAAATTTTTGGACCAGATAAAGACCTCAAAAGTCCCTTTTACAAAGGTCTGGAGGAGTGGCTTGACTGAATTGGTAGGATTTATTAAAAGGTAAAAAGACAACATTCCAACTGGAAACAGTAAGTAAAGGCTTGGAGTTGAGAATTATTACCAGGATAGGATTATTCAGATTACATAGGCAGGTTAGAACTGGGACAACGAAAATGTGATGTGACAAATTTTCACCTTTATTAATATTCAGGGCTGCCTTCATCAATTGTAAATACAAAACATCTCAAATATATTAGTCTTGTTTTTTAAGGACCAGATAAGTGCTATAGAAATTTGTTTTGGGGAAGTAGGAGAATGTCACTTTAATGTTCTGAGATTGTGATAAGAGAAGCAAACTTTAAAAAATATAGAGTAGCCAGGAACATTTTTGGGGGGATACCAATTTTCCCAATGAAGGCAAGTCGACTATTGAGGTTTCTTTGTGACTTCAAAGGATAGGTGATACAAAATATGAAGGAGGCAGGGAGGAGCAGAGACAGACAATCCAGTGATGCAGGGAGTGGGCCAGTGGCTGGCTGAGGAGAAAAGATGAGCACCAAGAAAACCACTGCAACTTTTCAGAGAAAGGAATTTTCCAAATTCTAATATGCAGATTATGACTATGGAACTTAACGTTTGTAGTAATTAGTATTCCAATCTCCATTTTCCTAGAATATAGATCTGTATGTGTATAATTTATATAATATGCATATTTGGCAAGTATGTATGTATATAGAGAGAAAATGTAGAATACTGTGATATTAAAGTACCATCCTTAACGTGGATTTTGGGATCTTGGTTAAACATGGATGCCATGTTTATTGGGTATCTCTCGTGTAGGAAGAGCTTGCAAAGTAGAAGAGGGCTAGTGACACTGCTAGCTTAAGCTTCCTGGGAACTGCTATTTAACATATTTGTACATTTCTCAACCATTGAGCAGATATAAAATTATGCAACCATTTATAGATTCTTTTTATTGATGTATCACTGACAAAATTTGTAAGTATTGTGTGTCCTTAACCTCATTTCCCTCATAAGTCCTGTGGTTTATAGTTGCAATTTTGCTTTTTGAAAATGCAGGTATCAAATTATGGCAGAATAGATTCAAACAAGATTTTATACACACAACCACACCCGAGTGAATGATGGAAGGCATTCATATTGATGATCAAAGGACTTCTCATAGAGTTTTATCTGGGCCTTGAAGCTTCAAAGCCAGGAGCTAGAACAAGGAGAGGGGAGGCATGAGGAACAGTGAAAATGCCTGGAGTTGGTTAATATTTGAGGAACCACATTTTTCTGTTTGTTTGTTTGGGTCAGGTCTGTGCTTTAGGAAGATTGGGACCTCAGTGAAGAGATTTGAGACTTTTATGGCAGGGAGACCAACCAGCAGTTGGAAAAGTATAGGTGTGAGGTGTAAGGTACTATAGGCCTGCACCAGCATGGTAGCCAAAAGCACCAGATTTTACAAATTGTAAAATGTCAAACCCTGTCATATAGACATACCAAAAACTTTCTCATCTTCCCGCCCTCCTTCCCCTCTCAAATTCTTTCCAACTTTTCTGTTATTGACAGCAATACCATCTTCAGTCATCCAGAATGTATTTCCAACTACCTATCAAATATGTTCAGTTTGGGACTTGGACAAGTTTGATGCATTCTGGAGAATGGGAGATTAGGACTGCTAAGGTATGAGATAAATGAAAGCATGGGAACTGATGAGATAATGTAGAAAATGAATAGAAAGGGATTGTCAGTATCAAAGGCTGCAAAGGTCAAAAAGGATGATTATTTGGAGAAAAGATTAATATTAGGGAGAGCATTGAAATGGGTTGCAGAAGTACATATATCCTAGACAATATTTGGGAAGTTTAGTTAGAAAATTTTGAGACAAAAACTAGTGGGGATGAATGGATTGATCTTGGTCTAAGAGATACTAGAATGTTTGTAGTCTATATATAGGGAAGCATCCAGTAGACAAGTAAAAAGAGGGCAATGATGGAGGGGGAGATTCTTCTGGAGCAAATGGGATGGTTGCCTTTCATGTGTAACAGGGGCAGAGTACACCTGAGTGCTGTACTAATTCTATTCTAATTCACCTGCCCATTATGCTCAGCTTTCATATCACATTTTAGCCTTAGCCAATTCAACCAACTCAGAAAGTGCTCAACATTTTTGACAAGTGGTTATCAGTCTTTGAAACAAGCAGTTTCCTGTAAGATTTTAAGACTTTTAAAGCTTCACAAACATCTGAGTCTCAGAGCAAACTGTGAGGTAAGTGCTACAGTTATGCCCAATTAAGATGAGGAAACTAAACCTGAGGAAATTAAAACTTGCTGAAGAGATTCTAATTGGTCAGCAGAATTCCTTCTGGTCCAGCTATGAACTTGAGCCACCTATGTTGATAACAGGATAAGGGGAAATGCATAGTAGATACTTGACAGCCTTAAGTATTATTTCAATCAATCAGCAAACATTCATTTAAAACTCCTAGAATATTTCCTTTCCCTTAAACCAGGATAAAGATTCCTGATTCCTTAAGGGAATTTCATATGGCATAATCTCAAAGCCTTTTACCATCTTAGTTGGTGTCCTCAGAATGGTTTCAATGTCCTCCTTAAACTGAATGCAGAATTGTTTTAAGGGTAAAAAGTGATAATGGAAGTTAAGCTTTTGAAGTTAATTTAAGGGGGAAAAATTTCTTTTACTTCTTGACTATCCCATTTTTATACATTATACACACACACACACACACACACACACAGCTCATATAGGTTTTCCTTGGAATCTTCATCTAAATAAAAAAAGTTCTTATATCAGGATATTTTGAAATATACATAGCTGACATATTCAGCTATTTTGCTGTGTGGTAAGTCTTTATGCACAGGAAGAGTAATTAAGCCCACCTACAAACGAAAACACAGCTGTTAGGCCTAATTTTAGGACAACTATCCTTGATAGCATCCCTCAAAAGTTTTTATATTGCTATTAACATGAAAAGGTAATAGTATGTAGCTGACTTGAGGAGAGGGAGGGGTTCTCTACTCTGCTCTTTATTCTTCTCACCTATAATCAAATAAACTTGAAAAGATAATCCATTATTGTATTGTCTCATATCACACTTAATAGATTCTTATAGATATAGCCCTAAAAACTGATAGTAAATATTTGGGACTAGAACTTCCTATAATGGGGGCAAGAGAACTTTTTCATTTATTATTTTTTGTAAATGGCAATATCATCTAAAAGCATTGTCAAGTGTCTTAAGTAGAAGTTTCATGCAGTACTTAATTAGTAGTTTTCTATTTTGATCCAGATAATTTGTATTTTAAAGTTATTTGCATATAAATTATTACTGTTAATTTTACCTCAGTTCTCTAAATACAACTTTCGTGGAGGGTATTTCGAGTAGCTATTTCAAGCAATTTGTTAATATAGCAATTCAAAATATACAAGATAAATTAAGAGTGCTATAACTTTTTTAAATTCATGCCTTTCTTCATAACAATCCTGAGATGGACAGAATCCACCCCTCCACCCCCACCCCAGTTTTCTGAATTGCTATAGGGGATTCTAGAAATCACAGTAACTGTTCTAAAACTTAGTCTTAATAGAGTTGTCTGAGAAAATTCATAGGACAGTGACTTCTCCATATTATGGAGCCAGTATGTGTGAAGAGGCAAGACTTCTTTTAACTTCATGTAGACATATTGCCTTAATTGCCCACATTTTACACAAGGCTTAGGTGAAATGATGTGCCCATAGTAACTGATCCAATGCAGAGATAGAACCCAGGCCATTTAAATCCCAGGGCCCCAGTCACTGCACCAAAACATAATATATAATATAATAATACATTTTATCCAGCTCGACATAACTTCTTGTGTGAGTTAGGGCATAGCTCTGGGCTTCATATAGAGCTGAACCCTCATTACAGATTTAAATTAAGACATTAAGTATTTAATAAAATTAAGACACTAACAAACCTCTATTTCTGTGAAGTAAGACGTTTAGACTGGATACTGCCAAAAATCCCTTCTCTGAAATCCCATGATTCTTAAAGAGCACTTCATATGTATGTAGCTTGTGTCCTGTGTGTTTCCCAGCTAAAGATCAGGAACAAGAGGGACATAATAAAACTCATAAAACAATATAGTTAAAATAAAATATATATACTTTTTTCTAAAGTCTTGGTAACCTTGACTTTTTATTTTCCTTTATTCATTAGTGACTCACTCCTCACACAAGTTCTGGCATATTATTGTGGCACTCTGCCACTCACTAGTAAGAGCCCCAACTAGTGTGATACAAACCCTAGATTTTGGAGTCAGAACCTGGATTTTGAATGCTTTTGAGACTTTTTCCATCTGCACAATTAAATATTTCACTAGGTGACTTCTAAGATCCCTTCCAGCTTTAAATTTATGATCCTTTGATCTTTTCATATAGTGCTTCACTTGCATAATCTCATTTGATTTAAATGTCCACATTTTGGGACTTGGACTTTGGATTCCTCAAAAAAAAAAAAAAACTTTTAAGAAATAATCAGCAGTGGCTCTGGGTAAGTCACAACCCCAATTGCCTTACCAACAAAATAAACAGCATTTGTAGTTTTAAGAACATTAATGACCTAGGTCAATTTTTGGGGGTAATCTTCATGTCATTGGGCTGGTTAAGATTCTTAAGTTTGGCTATTCATAAAGGTATCTCAGAGTTAGGATAATCAAACATGCCTGTTTACATAGTTTTGACTACTCACCTGAGACTCAGTAAGTGCAGTCAGCTTTATACTTCTGCTTAGCAAAGCTGGTCACCCTAGTTGCTATATAACTGGTTAACTACAGGTTAAGTTATTTTTAACTTAGGTTAAAAATATTGTGATTTTTCGGAAAGGTGGACATAATCAGCTGCACAAAAACAAGAATAAAACAAACTGGACTATTCAAAAAAAAAAAAAAACTGTCCTTTCAATTTACTTAAATGTTATCCACATTCTAGATCTGCAGAGGTTTCCCAAACTATTCTGGTCCAATAGTGATAATTCAAGTTATTGTTTCTCTTGCAGTTAATCATGTACTGGTTTGTGATTTCTTGTATTTTATTTTTATATGCTTGTAATGTGTACTGCTATTTATTCTATACTGTCAGCAAAACAAAATTTTAAACTCACTGATGAGCATCCTAGAAGTCTGTCTCTTACATATATTAGGTACAAGTCACTTTCTCCGATCTAAGAATCCTCTCTTAAAAATCAGTTTAATAAGGTAAAAACAACTCGTGAGCATTTCAAAAACATGGAGGAACTGCAACCTGTATTGGTAAAGAAAACTAAAGAAAATTATGTCGGAAAAAAAAAATCACGACCTTTGAAAATTGATGTTTTTACTACTCTAACCTATTTTCATACAGAGTTAAGTACTTTTAAAAATCCCCTAATTAACCATTGTTTTGGTAAATCACTAACAAATTTATCTGAACAAGGCTTTCTGATCAAATTTTTCTCAGTGTCACACATTGTGTGCCATAGATTTATGGCTCCAATGATTATGAATAGAAAACCTTGTAGGCTTTTGTTAGCAACCCTTGAAAAACAAATCAAATATATATAGTGGTGGGTGAATTTTTAAAAGGAACAACTTCCTAACCCCCAATTTAAATTCAAAATGTGGAGGAAAGATGTGGTTTTGAATGCCATCTCTATCAAATAAATCTAAAATATGAAATGCTTTCTTTTTCTCTCCCCCTTTAAATCCTAGTCTTTTAAGCTTCTAGGAATTTTGGATGTTCAGAATGTACCCTGTGCAAGACACTCTATACTCTATGGCTCATTAGGATCTGTCATAGCTGCCTTGGGACATTTTCTATTTACTAGTGAGTATTTGCAGTTAAGATTTTATATATCCATATGAAAATTGTTCTAGTTGCAATAGTTTCAAATGACTGAAACTAACATGATTGATGTTTATTTAATAGGTAGAGTTAGAAGATCTTGTGACGTTGCAGTAGGAGTATTTATTTTGGGAACTTTAGGATGCTGGTATGTATGCTTATTTTCTGAACAAATCTATATGCTTTAGGTATTCATTTTTTACATGAAATCTAAGCTACTCTGTCATCCATCTTTAAGAAAATTCAAAAAGTTTAATAATCTGTTCTAGTTATTTTTTTTTAATGTAAATTCTTTTTCCTTATAAGAAAAAATGCAAACTAGCTTATTTTGGTTATTTACATACTTTAATAGACAATTTGAATTTTAAATAAATTGATGGGAAATTTCAATACAAGATTAACAAAATAAGGAACTGAGTGACTAATTTTATAAAATTGGAATTCTTGACATAGAATATGTGATCTGTATGTATCAATATCAGGCACCTCTTGGCAAAATCAAATATAAGAGCCCAGCTGTACTAAACTTTTAAATACCTGTTACAAGAAGAGTTTCAGCAGAATAGTTGGTATAAGAGAATATGGGCTGTGCTATGGGAATCCTCAAACACAGAAACAATTATTCTGTTTAACTAAAATGACAGGGGGCAGGAGAATGGGTAGCAGGATCCACAAAAAGCTTCAGAAGAAAATTAAGCCTATTTTCCCCTTGAAAAAAATATTATACTGCACATGTGGCCTACAGCAAATTGCCTTCTCAATGAAAGGAGGAGGGGAAGGAAAGAAAAGAGGAAACAAACATTAAAAATTGTTTTTACATGTAATTGGGGGAAAAATTAATTGTTAAGTATTTTTAATACATTTGCTATCAGAATTATTTCAATTAGGATTGTAAATCATTTTTTCAAATCATAGTACTGAGTCCAAGCACAAATTGAAAAAGAAATGGTAACTGTTATAAATTACCATTATTTCAGTAAGAATTTTTTATTACTTTTTCTTAAAGGTTTCCTTGTAGATATAATTATGCAAAGCAAAGAATCCAGCAAAGAGTTGTTCAAGAAGGAATAAAGAACAAGATTCTGTTTGAAAGTACCCACCTTGATCCTGAAAGAAAACAAATCAGCACCAAAAGCGACAATTCTTAATCTAGGCCACAAGGTTAAGGAACAGTTTAAAGCTTTCCTTGAAATTGCTTTGAGAATTTAAAGCTTTGACAGGGAAGCTTTAAAAAAATTAGAAAATTTTAAATATCTGCAGTGTGATAAAAGTGATTATTATTTCATTCTCTGTTAAATGTCAATCCTGATTGTGCAACACGGTAAAGAATTTATTAGTGTTGTAATGATGAAATAAATGATAAAATTTAAGTGTTTGGCATACTTGGAAATAAAAGCATGAAATTTTCATCCTTTTAAAAAAATTATGATTCTAAGTTAATGACTTTTCTAGGTTTCTGAATGTAGCTTCTAATAAAAGTCACATTCACTTTTATCTTTTGGAATACCTTAAGTTAATAATAATAGTGTTTCTGGAATTCAAAACTTTACTTCTCATTTTGATTATTCTAAAACAAAAAAAAAAAATCATTCTTTTTATCTTCCCAGTTCATCATCATAAGTAGATTTCATCTTAAGTATGATAATATATATTATTGACCAGAAAAAGATTTTGAGTTTAATGTCAAAATCCATCTTAAGTTGACAAAACTTGACTGCAAAGTTGTTAGATTTTAGAAAAATGGGGGGAGGGAATGTTTAAAGTTACTTACCCTTAGATTTTCACTTAGTCCTCATTTCTTTATCTCATTCAGTAAATGGTCCACCTCTAGCATTCACTAAATGAAGACACAAAGATGCATTTTTAATATAAATGTGAAAGATCATTTCAGGGGGAAAAAAATGACATTTTGCACCTTATTAACTTTTGTCATTCAACCAAAATGGTTTGAAAATATTAAGATGGTCTATCAAATTATTTCTCATATAATCAGCTATGACAATGTTCTTACAGAGATTTAACCTCTACCTAAATTCTACATTCATATCAGCAAATTTTTATTTTCTGGGGTATTGGGATATTGTCTACATCATTTATGTGTATGTGCTTATGCATATATAAAATATCTATCATGGATATATAAAATAAAGGACAAATGTATTTACATATACTGGATATAGAGTATTCCCATATTTTTTTTATTTTTTTATTGCGATCACAAGCAAGACCTCTCATCAAGAAAAAAAATCCTAGTTGGAACAGAATATTTTGCAAGGGTCAATGTTGAAAAATTACCCATGCATATATCTAGTTAAAAAAAAATCCTTATGCCTTCCCCTCGATCTTAATAATTGGGAGACTAGAAAAAACTTTAGGCATCATAGGAGTCCCAAACATGCTCATTTTGAAGATGAGGTATATTGTGATTTGCCTAAAGTAAGAAAAGAGTAAAAGGGGCAGAACTGGGACCAGATCTAGGCCAGGTTCATCCAAGTCCCCCCTCCCAATGCTCTTCTCATCCCACTTTCTTGAAGCTAGTTTTATTTTTAATGAAGCAAACCCCAATTTCCCTCTCCTTTTCTTTTTCCAAAGATTTCTGAGATTAGGCCATATTGGTTAAAATAAACGTAAATAGTATTTCCTGGCAGAGATAAGCCATCAATTGGTAGCAGTAAAAAACTGTAAAGTTTAAAAAAAAAAAAAAACAGTAGTTGATATCAATTTTTTTCCCTTGAGGTTGTAGAGGAATTTCCAAAACTGTTTGGTAGCCAAAGAAATTAAGGTAAGAAAGGGAAGAAATGAGTAACACATTTGTCTTAAAAAGTATACAACATCAAGGAAGGAGAAAATGGGATAGCACTTGAGGGGTAGAATAAAAATTTTAATAAATGCTTGAACAAATGGTTTTTTTTTTTCCCCTCTAAACAAATGTTTCATATCTTTCAAGTTTTCTGAAAGATTATTTCTATTGATGTTTCTGCTTGGCAACCAGATTAGGGAAAGGGTGAAAACAGCAAGTGTTCTAAAGAATACATTTGTAAGCACATTTGACTTTCTGGATTGGCCTACTTCACTCAAAATCAGAACCAGAACAATTCAGATACATGAAAGTGCAGATTTTAGTAGTGTATAGTAGAAAGAAAACTAAACTGGAAGTCAGGATCACTTGGGGTTTTGTTTCCAAATGTTGAATTAGATGATCTAAGCAAGGTAATCCAAGGAAATTGGGATGGAGAAGTCACCTTGCAAAAACTATCATAAGTTGGACATCAAAGTTGCACAATATGCACATATTTTACGAATAGGATTTCTTCTAAGTCTATTTTGAAAACGTGCACTAAAATGAGATTTTGATACCAATTTTGGACAATTATAACATTTCAGAATGAAAATAGCTACACAGCTATATATATATATAGCTAAGTATTATATATTTTGGACACACCTGCCAGAGTAGCTGTGATTTCTTGGGATTTTTAAGCCACTCTTTTTTTTCTAATAATGGCTTTAATTTAAAAAAAAAAAAAAAAAAACACCTACCTTTTAGAACTAAAAGGCCACCTGGGGCCATCAGCAGCACAATTTCCTCCACATTCCATTAATTCAGAATTCAGTCTAGGTGAAATGGCAGTAGGTACCAGCTAAACAGCTGATGAAATAGAATGGTGGCAATTAGAAGTTTCACTGCAAACTGTGGCTCATTATCTGCTAAATGTACACAAGTTGTGCTCAGTGCTCTTTGATGCTTGTTTCCTTTACCATCCCACTACTCAAAGTAGTATCTGCTTTTAAAACCTCAGAAATAGGACCAGATCACCCAAGGGAATTAAAACTAGAAAGCTTTTCGGACTGTTGGTTCTAAATAGGCAAAGGATGTGGCGATGTTTGTGATTTGAGTGGATGAGATCCTGTCAATTTTAAAGAGCTGGCCCCTTTCCATCTAATAAGGGAAGTTTTTTAATTAAAATACTCAGCAAATTTGGCATTAATATCTGAGTTAAGAATAGTAAGTTTACCACTATTTCTATTTTCTTAAATTGGTAACAACTGAGTTCTTTTTTTCATTTTGCGGCATTTCAGATGTTGTTATATGCATTATGGCCAAGATATAACATATACTGAGTACTAATCATCACATGGAAAGTCACTTCTCTTGGTTTATTGCATTATTTTTTTTAAAACATTTTTCCCTTAACATACTTTTAGAAATTACTCATTTTAGTGACACCTAATGTTGTGCTAGGGAGAAAATTATTCTACCTCATTGGATTACTTTAGATTTCATAGTAATCTATAATTTGATCTGACTTCTTCACATAAATACCCAAACTTAAAAATGTCACAAAAAATATTCAAAATCTCCTTTAAAATTGCTTCAGATGTAAAATAGCCTGTCACATGTTTGAAAAAGCCTTGGACAAAATTTTCAGATTTTCATTACCAAATAATTAATTTAACTTGTAAATTAATCTGAGATGTTCCTAAATGAAACTTAAAATTTCATATTTTGCTTTAAATGTGATCATTTAAAGATTTTTGATGAGCACAAATCTTTTTAAAAACATTTGGCAATATTAAAATGTTAACTGGTATATTAAAATAAAACATGGTATATTTTGATTTTTTTTTTCTATTTTTAGGAAGCATTTGTTTTTCATATGGTTTTCCCCAACGAACAACTGGTCAATAGTATGTGCAAATGTAATCAGGAGCCAATGGAACTTGATGTTCTAGGCTTGGCCAACTATTATTTTGCTTCATTATGGTTGGTTGACTAGATGATTTTCTAAAGTTCCTAAACCTTCTGGTTCCAAAGTTCTGACCTAACAAAGGAACAGCACAGCACTTCATTTTAGAATCATGTGCTCAAATGACTGCCAAGATACTTCCTCCCCCATCCCTCCCCATCTTGATATGACAATTTACGCTCACTTGCTTTGTAGTAAAAGTTATCAAACTATTTCTTTACCTGGATGATGGAATGTGAATTATTGTCAACTTTTAGCACTCTTAAAATACTAATAGGCATTCATTATGTATAATAAGTAACATTTTTAATTTCATATTTCAAAACAAACTTTTGAAATAAAAGGTTTTGCTAAAAAATTCTTCAGCTGTAGTATTTTACTTTGGAACCAAAAAGGTGTGTTTGTCATTTTTAAAATGTCAATTACCTTATCTTGGAAGAAAGGCTGCTTCATCCAGGAATATGTGAAAGTTACATGTGGAATCAGCACTGATTGCTAACTTATTCAAAAGATCCATGATTTCCTCCATGTGGATATTCCCTCTACCAAAGGAGATCACCCAACTCAGTGCCTCAGTAGATGGTGTTCATTAACTGTGGGCAAAGTATCACCTTTCGGACAAACTTCCGGTGAACAATCTCTCGTTTTAGCTAAGCTGGTCCTCATATAATAGTTTTCCTAGCTTGGTAGGGCCTGCTAGAGCATGTACCCTAGTGGCATAGCTTTCAAGGACCCAGCTTCATCTTCATGCCAGGATTAGGCTTCAGCATAAAACCTTTTTTGGGAAAACTAAGAAGAAAAAGGCCTGGAATAAATGCAGTTAGCCACTGTTTACAAATTCCTCACCTGATTTCAAAGATTACCACCTCCCATTACAGAACCCAGTAATAAAGCCTAGCATCAAATACAGCCAAATTTAACATCTAGCTAAAATTCTTAGTTTTTATTGCTAGTAAGCCAGGTTTCCTTAACTATTCTTTAACTATTTGTAGGCTTTTAAAATTTAGCTCTATTCAATGGAAACCCCTTAAGTATGAACACTATTTTTATACAAGACAGAGGAAAATAAACAAGTTAGAATTCTACTGCTGCTAATCAAAACAGACTATCTCCAACATGTTCAACAATTCTATCAAAAAAAAATTCCAACTGCTGACTGAAAACAAAACATTTTATGTTAAATCTTTAGATTGCATTTTAGTTACTAAATTGTTAAATAAACTGAGAAATGTACCTGAAATCCAGTATTCAATGGCAATTTCTTCAGTATCCTCATTCATAAAATGAGGTTGGAGCAGCTTATCTCTAAAATCCTATGTTGTGTTCTGATGCACCATTGACACTTGATGATTGAGAAGTGCTTATACATGGGCCCTTTAGGTAGATGCCTTCAAAAAAAACTAGGCCATTTGCCTGACATTTGCTTTTTGATTTATAAGTGCCAAGTTCTCCAATTGATGGTGTAATGTTTGGATTCTAGGTGAAAACATTTAAGACCTTTCCTTAACTGTTGCTTCTTAATTATCTGTTGTCTAATTATCAAGGTTTGTTGTTTGTTTTTATTTTATTTTATTTGAAGCCAGCATATTTTACATATATCCTGAAACAATTTAAAACTTAACATGACTTAAAAGTCCATTTAATTAAAAATTGTGTCAATCAAGTCACCTAATCAAGCAGTGACTATTTAGTTGCAAAATCCTATAAACTTATTTTATGATACATCTCAACCCAAAACAACGCTGGTGTTTCCTCCCTTCCCCCAACCCTCCCCCCCACATTTATTCCCCTCTGGGGAATGAAGTGTCCCACATAAATGAACTCTTCAGATGACTGAAGTTTACCCTCTTAAAAAGTATCAAACCTTAAACATGCTTTGATGAAAATTCAAAACATAATTTCCCTATCTCAATTAACAGGGTATATTTAGTATTTTAAAAACTTGGCCCACTGTTATGACTTAAGCCATATTTAACAATAGTGCTCTCAAAAGCTAATGAGCTAAGCTTAAAAGGCTGTTTGCCTTTTCCTGTATTTCTCCAATTTTTTTAATCATTCTTGTGCCTTTGATGTCAGGTGTTACTTCTCAATGAGTTTCTAGTATTCTCTCATAACTATGACCTATGAGAGTTGAAATTTGTGAGAGAAAA
Source organism: Antechinus flavipes (assembly GCF_016432865.1). Classification (NCBI taxonomy): domain Eukaryota; kingdom Metazoa; phylum Chordata; class Mammalia; order Dasyuromorphia; family Dasyuridae; genus Antechinus; species Antechinus flavipes. The sequence continues at coordinate 84,674,998 of NC_067401.1, read as the reverse complement.
ATCAAAAGACCAAGTTTGGAAAACTTGTTAACCCTATTTTTACATTTGATTATGTCAATATATTTGTTTTTTCCCCTACTTTTGACAAAAACTTCGTCACTTACATAAAACTAAAAGGATATGTTTAGTCCCATAATAAACAGATTCTGTTGAGTAAAACCAATTCAGGGAAGGCAATAGCTAGAACCAATAGACTAATTTTGATACAGAAAACTGCAAAGCTGCAGCCTGAATTTATTACTGGGTCCTATTTGCAAAACCCATTATGCCTCAAAGCGCTTGACACATTGACAATTGTCATCTTTATTTAAAGAGTATGAGAATGCTTAATAACTCAAATTCTTGAAATTTGCTGCCTTTAATAAAACTTATAATTTTTGGATATAAAAGCATGACAGATGTGTCCAGAAAAGTACCTAGAGAGAACTAAACCTTCACTTGGTCAGAATAGTTGAACACATCCACATTTTCTCTCCGCCACCCACCAAAAAAAAAAAAAACCTACAATCTAAAGCAAAAGTTTTAAAAATAGGACAGCAATTGGGATATTTTCAGTGTACTTTAGTTTTTCTATTACTACTTTCTAAGCACTGATTGTGTTATGTAGCTTATTGAAGGATCCTGGGTCTGAATAGTGGAGGAACTACTTTTAAGTTCCATCAGACTGTAGACAAGTAGAATGGCTCAGGAGTAAAATCAAAGGCCCCAAACCAAAAGCTATTCCTTGCTGAGTCATTAGCTCATTTTGACCTTGGAAAGCACTCCCAACGGCATTGTTTCCTTTAATTAATACTTTGAAGAGAATTTTTAAAAGACGGGATAACAAAGGCCTTAAGAAATATCATCTTGATTTGGTGTTGAGCCAGAGTCTACATGTTTTGAGGATGTGATTATTTAACTAGAACTAAAATAAATGGGAATCCAGTAATTTGTGTTTTACCATTGAAACTATGTCAAGTATACAACCCATTATGTTCATCAATTCCCACAACACAAAGGTAGGAATGAGTCATCTACCCAAGATTTTATATGTTAGGGATACAGAACCCTATTCTCTAACAAAACTATAGTGCCTTTATAACAAGGTATTCACAATTTTCATATTTAAACAGGGTAGCACAGTGGAAAGGTATGTATTGGTATTAAATTAGAATCCTGACTGGTCCTTGGTATGTTTAACTTGGGCTTATCGTTAAACCTCTCCAGCTTTCCAAAAACCTGAATAAAGGGATGTAAATCAGCTCTAAAGTTAGGATACTAAACTCCTTTTTAAAAATTACTCTTCAGATAAACTTTTAAATAATGCAGCCCACAAATTTTGTTAGGAACTACTTAAGCACTGTTTTTTACTTTTCTATGGCCTAATAATTTAGAAGCATAAACTCTTTTCTGATCAGTTCAGATAATAGCACTGATAATACTTTCTGATCACTTCACACTAGTCAGAATAGGAACTGCTTTCCAGAGCAAAACCTCAAAATTAAGATACCAGTATGCTCAAAAATATTTAAGGTTTTCTGACACCTTTTCTAAAATAAGCACAAAATATTGCAAAGAAAGACCAATCAACTTTCCACAAATAGGCTTGTACTTGGTGCAAAGAACTTCAGGACCAATTAAACCATTCCAGGAAAATAAACCTAGATGCTTTATGAAAAGCTCCTAATTTTCCTAGATCACTGAAACTTTCATGATCAATCTTTCTGGGATTTTTCAAGGTATCATGTTCACTTTAAATCCCTTTCTTCTATTATCCTTAACATATAAGTAGCTAAATAGTCCTTTGGTTAAGTGTTCCTTAACATATCTAAACATTTCTTCCTGTTCTTTAAAAAGAAATCATAGATGACAAAGCTGCTTGTTGAAGTTCTGAAAAATATTATGTAAATTGATGATCATTCTGATCAGATAGTTTCTTTAGGTATTTTCTTAGGTGTACTGCTAAGTTAAAACTATTTTATTTTCAACTTTTCTTGTCATATTTACTATCCTTTTTAAATTCTACACAGTCCTTAATATAAGCTCATTGATTGACAATTTAATCTCATTAAAAGTTTAAAATAATTGCCTCCAACCTACTTTACTGAACATTTTTAAGATTAGTAACTACATTGGTTTGCTATTCTATTTATCACTTTGCTTAAGAGTAGAAAACTCTCATCACAAACTTGACTTATTTTGATATAATTTGTCCTCTATTGGGAGGGAAAAAGAGAAAAGCCATACTTAAATTCTCAACATTTACAAAATCACTTTCAGGGTTTCTAATATTACTTTGATTAAATGTCAGATTATAAATCCTTAATTCTTATCCAAGTAGGATTCTTACTGTAAAAGACGCAAACCAAAGTTATAGGTTTTTCTGTTTGGCAGTTGCCTATTGCTCCTATTTGTGAATAGCATATTATCAAGCACTAATTAGCACCAAAGTTTCAAGTCAGAAGGCCCTATTCCGTGGCTATTATTTGGGCAATTTCCTCTTTCCTCCAAGTCAGATTCCTAAGTGTTTTGAGGATAATAGTTCCACTAGCTATTTTAAAACATTAGTCACCTGGTAAACTGGAATTCATAGAAATCTGTCTATGATCCGTTTCTGAAAAGAAAATGGGACAATAATGTTCGATGACCTGATTGGTACTGTGATGTCTTCTAATTGTGATTAAGTACTTTGTGAAAATCTGATTTGCAACTATCAAATCTTGGTTAAGACATCACATATCTATTAACAAAAGGACACATAAGTCATTGGGCTTTTTACTAAATGGGGAAAATACTAAGAATTTTAAGCCCTCCTCCCCCAAAAATTTAGACAGTAAATTAACAGTGAACCAATTCCTCTTTATCTATATATAGCAATATCCCATTCTTTCATTAGCTTATTCCCCTTACCATTACACCACATTTAACTATTAGCTGGGGTCTTATCTCAACTACAACATTTGATTATAGAATTGTTTTTCTTCTTAACTAATTTTGAATAAACCCTAATCACCACTTAGCTTAAAAGAATTCTAAAAGGGATTCCTAGCCTTGGAAAATGCAAAAGCTTAAAGTTTTATATAAAACAACTAATACCAAAAAGCTAATAATTAGAAAATCCATTAAAGTAATGCTGATTAACAACCTAACCTGGGAAAGAAAAACTTGAAGTCAAGTTTTAGTTCTACAGTTTGACTCCTATTTCCTCACTTCATAGTGAGAGTCCTTTAAAATTTGTGTTCTGTGCAAACCCAATAAAATTACAATTAGGGGATCTAATTATCACATAGCTGTAATATTAAGTTAGCAGTGTTGTGTAGTAGTGAATCAATGAAGACTGGCTCATATGATCAATAGCTTCTAAAAGCAATTGTTCCCATACAGCGGGTTACATGTACTATAAATACATTTGTGGACAGCAATTTTAACATCTTTTAATATGTAATGATAAAACAGTATTAACTTCTCCCAGCCAGTACCCTTTCCCCTCCTAACATTTTAAAGTCTTGGGGGCGGGGGGAAAATACAACTTTACATCAGTATCTCTAAATAAATCAGTTGCCAGTACACATTTAAGTTTTTAAAACCTAAATGTTCCAAGTGCAGAGAAATGAAGCTGTCCAGAAAGCACACACTTATAAATTCTCCCCCTTTGGGGAGATTTAAAGGGATTTTGGACCTTGATGGCGAGAATCCCAAACAAGAGTAAAATGAATTCATTTTATTGCAAACAAAACGTCTAAATTAATTTCTCCACCCACTTTCTTTAGAAAGAAAAAGAAATCAGCAGGCTAAGGAGATACCCATTCAAGAACTGACATGATTAAAAATTAGATATAAATGGGTGACTCACAATTTCATTAGCTTACAAAGATGGTGGAGTTAACTACTACAAGCACACTAGGTATACAGTATTTTGTGGGAGAAGGGGTATACAGACATAGCTAACTTCATATAGATCCCATTAGACAACTGGATTTACAACAAGTTTTGTTTAATAAGAAATGGGCAAAGCCAGCTTTCTTTTCAGAATCAAAATGCAGAACAAATGGAAAAAAATTATGGTGTTGTACCTTCACAAGTTTGAGCCTCCACAGATAATGCAACCGAGTTTTACATTTTAAAGAGCCCTTCTACATACACTCCATCTTCCCTATTTGGCTCCAATTTTTACCTTCAATTCCCCAGCTATGCCAATTCCATCGTTATAAAAACCCATCCCAGTTATTGCCAGGAACTACTGCTTAGTTTACCCCCTCCTCTACCCACCAAACTACAGAGAGGATGGAGTGTAATGTGAGCAGTACAAAGTCGTGAAATTCATGAGGACCACTAAAGCCCTTACATGAATCTGGTTGCTAACATTTCTATTGTATTGTGACATATGACTCCCGACTGTTATTCTCGGTGAGAAATGGGGGGAGTAAATCTTAATAAAAGACACCAGGTACAAAGCAACATTTTACTTTTGTTGTGGTAAAAAAAAAAGTCACATTTTACAGATAAAATGTAGAACCCTGAAATACTGACACATTCTCTTATCGTGCACAATGCTGAGGTTCTCTTACGATTCACTTTAAAACTGCAATTAAAAATGTACAAAAAAGAAAAGAAAAAAATCAACCCACAAAGCTTCTAAAAAAGGAACCCGCAGGCACTTCCTCTTGTGGAATGTTTAAAAAGTTAGCCTACTAAAGAAAACAGTCGACTTCTTGTGAAGGTTTTGGAGAAATATGTATCAGTTCGTTTTTATTTGGGTATTCAATAATATCCTTGGTGATAATGCTGACTCCATGGCTTCTGACCCCAGAATTGCTGCAAGAGAAAATTTGTTTTTTTTAAAGAAAAAACACATCAATAAGCCACTCAAGTTGCTTTTAGGATATGACATTGAATCTAACGCAGAGCAATGTGTCTGCTAGAACAGTTTAGACCTGTCTTACCTCTGATTTCATTAAAGCACCATATTTAATTATAACATTAATATCCCCAAAATGATCAACACATTACAAAAGGGCACACCAGGACCTGATTAGCTAAAACTAAATACCATATATTACATAGTAATTTGTTAACTATCAAATTAAGCTATCATTTGTTGTACCTGGAGATGAATTTTGGGCAGGAAGAACTTCCACAAAACACTGGCTAGTGCCAGTTTGGGACACTTCACCATTTCATTTTAACATTTTGTAACCAGTGGAAGAGTTTTCAGGACTGATTTCTTGTTTCCAACTCAAGATACAAATAAATCTGAAGTGTAAAGTGCATAAAATTACTTACACCCTGCTGCCACTGGTTGTAGCCCTGAGATTGATTTTTGTAGCCACGATTGTTTCCTCGGCCTCTGAAGTTCTACAGGAGAAAAAAATATAATCTAAGTACTGCTAACAAATAACAGCAATTTGTCCTTGTACAATTTGTTCCATTCTCTAAAATGGGTGGAAGGATGTCACTAGATATTAAAAAATATTATATTAACATCTTAGAAGACAAGGCCTGGGAGGGGCAGTCAGAGAGATAGGTCACCTAACCAGTCTTCCTTATTAACTAAAGAAGCTTTTTCCCTACTAGCATCTCCTACTAGGTATCTCAAATGATTATCAAAAATTGGGCAATCTGATAACCTTTTAAAGATGTAAAATTGGCCTCAATTGCCAACTGTTTATAACTTATATAGAAGATATTTAATGATTCCATTTTGTAATTACAACTTTCAGAAATTATCTCAAAAAATTTGAGATTTTAGAAACACTGGATTTTAGAAGGGTAAAAATTATCTTTGCATATTATTTTGAAAATTAAGACTATTTTTAAAAATTATCTCAAAGATCCTAATAGGAAATTAAGTTCCTTTAACATCTAACATTTTTATATTCTGAAGAAATTCAAACACAAATCTCTTATTTATGTGAACGCTGGATTGCAAGAGTTTCTTAAAGATAAATTTAAGTTTAGAATACCTGTACCAACAGAAACAAAAATCTCAAATATACTACTTTCAACCTTCATTGATGCATTTTGAAAGTTCCAACTATCCTACGAAAATACCATATAACAGTATCAAAAAAAGCCAGTGTAGTGCCTCTAGTTCTTAGTAAAGATTACCTGGTTGTAGTTCCCCCTGTTGGGCATTCCACCTCTGTTGTAGTTGCCTCTGTTTGAATAACCACCTCTGCTGGGAAAGACAGGGCCACGAGGGTATGGGTAACCAATTCCTCCACTTCCTCCACCACCACCACCACGCTGTGGCATATTTCCCCTCCTATTATAACCACCACGATTTCCAGGAGCTAAAAAGAAAAGGCTTATTTTAACATCTTTGTAACATCCACACAGAGCAAACTAAAAATTTATCACAATTTAAATAGAACCTGAACATTGATCATATTTTAAAACTAGACCACACAGATTAAGGTTCAAATAAGCTTACTCATTTATTTACCCATTATTTCTATAAATTTTAAATTTAACGTCAAATCACAAATGATCAGAAATTCCATCTTCCAATTCCCAATAGGGATACAGACAAAATTTCAACATGACAACTTTATTAAATACTTAATCTATATTCAATTGATTGAAAATTAATGTTACACGCACTTTGATCTATTTTGTAGTTAGCATAAATGCCCATTTAATTTCTGTAGTTTAGCTCAAAATGAAAACAAATTTCTCTTTCAATTTGCATTACTGAAACATTTCATTTAACCCTATTTAGAAATGCTATGAAAATAAATCAAAAAATTCCAACTTACCACCACCTCTAAAGTTTCCACCACGCATGTTAAATCCTCCACGACCTCTATGTCCTCCACCTCTATTAAACTGGTTTTTGCCACTCTTATTCTTATTGCTCTTCTTTGAGCCAGTATTTTGTTTCTTTTCTGGAGGAAGAGATTTTTTACTTTCTTCCTTATACTGCTCCAAAAGCTTTTGGGCTTCTTCTTTTTGCAGCTCTACATAGGTTATCTCATCAAAACACTCGGCTACCTCTGGCAGTGTAAAGTTCCCTATGAGCAAAGAAAATAAATTGTATTAAGTATACAAAATAAATTGTATTAAGTATACAAGAAGTATACTTCTAGGCTTTGACTAGAAATAAGTGATTTCTTAATTTCTATGGTTTTATCCTCTTTAAATAACACCCCCTTCTTCTAGGTTATATTCCTAAAAAGACAAAATGCTACCAGAATGCACACCAGGAGTCAATACTATATTAATAACTGAAAGTAAACAATTTAAAATGTGTTCTGGCTTTGAAGATTCTGAACAAACTTGTAAAGACCTAAGCTTCTGAAATGGCCTTTAAAAGATAGCAAAATGAGTTTCATGCCTTTCATTTTGAGAACTGCATGTTCTGGAAGATCCTTCCCCTCCACCTCTGCCTTCTTCTGTGTTCTTTGCTTGTAGTCTTCATCTTTTGGGCAAACTACGACAGCTTTGCGCTGAAAGCCTGCAAACAGGCACATTTTTCTCCTCTGGGCAGCTGCAGACACATTTGTCTAGAACAGAAATTATATAATAATTTGATAGATATGGTCAGCTGCAAAGAAAAAAAATCATTTGTTGTGAACATAGTGTCTATCAAGCGATTGTGCAGTTATGAGTCAAGTACCTTAGAAGATTAAAATAACTTTTACCAAAATATCACTAAAAGAAAAAAGTATGCCCCCCTCAACTATTCCAATTTAGACTGCTAAACAATATATATGAAAAAAACCAAACCTTCATGGTACTATGTTTTATGAACAAGTACACTAAAACAAGACACACCATACCTGATCCAAAATAAAATTCCGCTTCTTACGAGCAGCTATCTCAATGAATTTTCCAAGACATTGTGGGGCTCTCTGCAACAGTGTGTTCAATTTTCCAGTATCAGCCATCTGTCTCTTAAAGCCTGCCACCTGTAAGGAGACGTTTTCTTATAAGTATGTGACAAGAACAAGATTAACTTTAAAGATGAATATAGTTTTAAAATTATAAGCATCAACTTCATCTTTTAGGGTACTTTCCCTTTAAAGGACTTACAATTATGTAATTTAGAACTAAAATCGAAATAATGCAACTAAGATAAACCCACATCAACCAACAGATTTCAAGTGAATCGATCAGAACCAAAAAAGTCAAAGATTTAAAATGAACAAGTCAGACTTTCCAAATTCTAGATATATTACCATCATTTTATCCATAATAGTGTTTGTTCCAAGAATGTTGTATTTCCCAGGATTTTCTGCTGCATGCTTAGTAACCCAGGTGGTTTTTCCAGCTCCTGGCAAGCCAATCATCATCACAACCTGCAATCAAAAGAACCATTTTATTTTGCTGTCCAACCATGCCCCAGTTAAACTGACTACTTAATATTAAGTTGTTTTCAAGAAATTAGTACACTATCAATTCTCCATGCCCAAATACATGGCAAAGGATTGTATGCATTACTCCAATGCCAGCCAGTACTACATATAAAAGGATTTTTGACTATTTGGGTTTATGGGACTTCTTTTATGAAGTACACTAAAAATAAAATAAAATAAATTCCTAATATTTTTCAGCACCCTGCCATGGAAAAACTGTTATACTAGTACACGCCAAGTTCAAAACTGACATTAAAACTATGTTCTTGGACAATCTATTTATCCTGTTTCATCTATAAATTGATTAATACTTGTCAAAACTTTTTAGTTTCAGCATCAGGACCTAAGGAAAATGATTACCAAATGATGAAAACTTTTTAAGGCTTTTCAACAATGAAATAAACAAAGCTAAAAGAAGCAAAAAGGCCAAAAAGCATGTCAGAAATACTCCTTTGCCCTTGAAACGCAAAATCGCTCACACCCATATACATTACTACCTAAACAAAGATGAATATCCCATAAGAGATTAGAGCAACAGCTGCACTTGGAGTTCAGAAATAACCTGATTCCAAAACTTACTTCACAATCTTTCTTCTCATCTGGTCCTTTTGGCCCTCTCACTCGATCATCTAAGGAGACATTCTGGATGAAAGTATATTCTTCAGGTATTGGGAAATATGGCTCTTCCTTCTGACCAAAATTAAATTCAACTGCACAGTTATGGCAGAGAACATGAGGGAAAAGAGGTCGTCCAGCAAGAACCTCCTTGTTGATTTTGAAAGCAACACCAAGATCTTGACCATTCTTTGCATAGGAAAGCTCCACTTCTTCACCCTCAAAGTTCTGTTAAACAAAGATTTCAGTGACAAGTCTATTTGACATTTTTCAAAATCCAATGTAGTTTCAAAAGTAAAATTTTTAATAGTGTACTAACAATTTAATGAAACTGATAATCAGCAGTTTTATTAGCTCATTATTTTACTGATTTCCCATTTCTGAAAAATGTCTAAAAGTTACTTTTTATAAAATTACTTATCTCAAAGTGTTAACTCACTTGTTTAGTATTAATCCTGAAAGGTCACACATTCTGAGCACTTTTTTACTAATTCTAAAAATTATGTTTATAGTTAAAACTTACTGCAAAACATGAAATGACATCGTTTTCATCAAACTTTTCCCCATAGTCTTCAGTCTCACAGTTGCATGTTTTTATTCCTTTTAGAGAATATCCATAAGAAAATTCTTCTTCACCTAAAAGTAGAAAACTTTAATTAGCTTGCAGTTGATAGAAGGAAATTCATTAAAAATCCAATAAACTTTCGTTTTAATTGATTTAGGTAGCTCTTTCAAGGTTTGTGTACTCTAGAACTTTGCTTTATATTAATTCTAGACAGTTCTCTATGAATAATTTCCTCAAAGCAGACAAAAAACTGAGTAAACAAGAATATTGTTGTAGAAAGCTATTCTTGTTGTATGAATTCAAATTTTAGCTATAAACGTAAGCTAACTTGTGGTGAGATATATCTTAGTTATTATCTTAAGAAACCACAGATGATGGTCTTACCAAGTAACATTCCACTTGTTGTAAGTGACCAGCCAATCCGAACTTCATGTATATCAATATCTTTTGTATATAAATGTCTTACTGGGATCTTCTCTGTAACCTGAAGGGGAGACAAATCACCAAGTCTGTTTTATAGACTAGGAGTGAGAAATTTCTGATTCTGCTAGTCACTGCTGACTATTGATGTGATGCAGAGACTTTTCCCTAACTTTTCCAAAACAGCCAACTGTGGATGATAGGCAATTGCAATGTGGCTGTGGCTTTCATTTTCTTTTTAATCAACCTAACTTTTAACTTAAATATTTTATGTTCTCCATTCCTATTGTAAAAAACTAAACTTGGTCCAATTCTAGTCCCACCAAAATGATTCCCCCCCGCCCCCTCAAATCTGAGTTTATACTCATTTAATTAATAATGATTTTATAGTACATTTCTTTAATGGCCCAAAGAGGGGGAAAAAAATGTCAAAAATTGGGAGCAAGCACATTTATCACAAAATGTGGTCTAACCTTCATCTCAAAGCAAACTTTGCCTTTTGAAACTCCATAAGAAGCTCTTCCTCCAGCCCAAAGAAAAGCAAAACTCTCCATAGTAAGTGAAGAAGCACTGAGACGATCTCTTGAGATTTTAAAATGTAGATCACAATTATCTGCAAGTATAACAAATATCTATTATTTTCTTTTGCCCTATTTTTCAAGTCTAAGGACCATAAGCAAACCCCCCCCAAATATTATAACTTCGTTGATGCTGCATAAAAGACTTTATACTGGGATGAATCATTACTCTATCTGAACTACTTAAGAGATTAAATATAAGCCCCACTCCCACCAAAAAACTCGTGCCAAATTCTGAATCGGAAGGCGGCAAATCAGACAAAAAAAAAAAGATAAATCTCCATGGTTTTATATATGTACACTTTAAAAAAAAAACCACTTAAGACAGGTAATGAAGACAATGTGATGTTCATACATACCTGCTCTGCTCTTTACCTTGATTTAGAGCCAAGCAGCAGAGGATAGCAGGAAATCACAAAGTGAAGCATGCCAGAATCAGGTAGAATATACCAGTGCCACAACACAATTGAAGGTAGGGAAGGCCATGACCAACTGGTTTAATATAGGGTGTGAGTTGTGGGTCTCAGCCGTTGGTAAATATTAAAGACTACCTCCTAAGTTTTCTTCAAAGATTTGTGAATGAAATCTCAATATGGTCAAGGTATTTATAAAAAGTCACTAAGTACCTCCCCCTCAAGATCATAAGGATATAGCTACCTCTCCAGTTATTATGCAGGACCAATTTTTTTCATGCAATTTTTTGTTTCAGAGTATTTACTGCTTATTATCACTTTCGAACTAGTCTTAGAATAAATTCCTCTCAAGGTAAAGAAACTCAAGTTATTGGATAATATAAGTCCTTAAATTTAATTTTTGTACATATTATTCCTCTATACTTTTATACCAGTGGTATAAGATGGCTTTTCCAACTGACCTGTTTTACCTGAACTTTTTTCTTTACAAAAAGGCATAAAAAGTAATTAATGTGGTCTTAGTAATCCTAATCTTTTTAACTTTTTATTTCATATCATAGTTTTCTAAGGACCATTTTGGGCCCAATATTTAAAAGAAACCAAAATTCTGAATACATCAGCTTTAAAATGGAAGACTGTCATTAGTAATGTTCTAGGCAACCTAAATCCCAATCCCCTTTCACTGCCTTCTACTAAAAATTTGCCTTTGAGGGCAAAAACAACCCCAGATTTAAAAAGATTTACAGAACACACCTTACCTGCTTAATACCAGTTCCTATTTCTACCCTTTGTTTCAATTAGACGACCTACATTAGCAAATTTTGACCAAATAATTTATATCAGGTATTTCTTAGACACACAACCACTAAAATTTAACTGAACAGACAGCCAAGGCCCACTTCTAGGTTTGGAATGCTTTCACATAATGAATTACAACCCAGCTGGGTAAAAGTAGCAGCATTACAGCGCTGCCCTTGATACCATTCGCTGCTGAAGAAAGCTAGTGGCCCAGAGATAGCCACTGCTGCTGCCCCAGGTCTTTGGAAGACACCAACTTATGTTAAAGCAGCAGCTACTGAACTGCAATTGAGAACAAAACAGCAGTTATTGAGAAAGTAATGTTACAGTTTAATTGTTAGAAAAAGGGAATATACTTGTGAACTAAAGGGAAAGTTATTAGTAAAGATAAATCTGGTAATTCCCAGTACGAAAAATTGAACAATGGTCCAAATTAATGAAAATTTAAGAGTTTACAAATAAATACTAGTACCAATAGGTCAACTATTAAATTTCCCACCATGAATAATTATTACATTTCCTTATAAACCTCTAAGTATATTTTATAAATTACCTTTTCTATTCAAAATTATTCACCTAAATATTCCATACTTCAAGGGAAAAAAGCACCTCACGTTGCTATAGGTTGCCAGACCAGAGCATATGACTAAATTTTAAATTAACATTGTTTATTGTGCCTTACCTAGTAATTTCCAAGTGGACTGCGGTAGCCTTTATTTTTAAAAAACCGGCATATAAGTTATTAATCAGGTTATTTCTACACTTGTACAAGCTATTTTACCAAATTGCAAAATTTCCCAAAGCAGTAAATTTTTGGTCCTATGCAAAATTGAGAAGATTGGAGGATATCCACTTACAAGTATCAAGACAAACCACTGTGTCATCAAAATGTTCATCTTCCTCTTCAACCGGTGGCTGAGGAGATTTAGCTCTGAAAAAAGAGAATATCTCCTGATATAGCTTCCTCATTATTTATGATTCATTTGTTAGCGAAGATCTGATAAACTTCCCTACCTGCTGTACTTGTTTTCTTCAATGTACTCAAAATAGCCCCGGCCATGATCTTCACGAGGTCTTTTAACACCTCTCTTTTTGTCTCCACCTTTCTGTTCTGTTTTGCCATCTCCTACAAAGGTTAGGACATATTTTTAAATTAAAAGAAAAAAATAACCCGCTGACCCAAAAAAATAATCGTTTCATTCGTAATCTGGAAAGCCTAAAAAGCTTGCCGTTTTAACCTGCCATTTTCTCCCGGTTTCAATAATCCCTTAATTGGCCAACCATTTATTAATTGCAGGAGCAGTAGGGTTGGAAAAGGATTGTAGTTCGTGACGCAGCGTAAAGATAGCACAAATCTCCCAGGCTACTCGATGGTTCCAGCGAGCGCCACATAGAATAGCGCGGAATAAGCAGAGCCCACGTGTATCCCAATGAGAGCACAGAGAAGAGAGGAGGAGGGGCTCCGAGCTTTTTCTCTCTCTCTCCCCTCCCCCCACTCCGGCTGGGCCCGCGCTCCCCGCGGCCGCATTGTACGGATCGTCGTTCTAACTCTCCCCTTACCCCACCCCTACCCCCCTCCCCGCCGGGACCGCCAACCGGAAGTGACGTCACGCCAGAGCCCCAGCGCTCCTTGCACAATACGGCGGCAACGTGAGAGCTCGAGCCGCCACCGCGCGCCGCCCCGGGACCTCGATCTCCACCCCCCCCCCTCCCATCGTCCTCCCTTTTCCCTCCCCTCCCCCCAGTGCGGAGACATGTGCCCGCACCGCGCGCACGCAGCAGCGCGGAGGACAGGGGGGCCTTCTCCCGCCGCCAGCGGCCGCTCCTCCCCCTCCAGCGGCAGCTGCAGCTCCCCCTGCCTCTCGAGCCAGATAATGGTGGCGCCGCCGTCACACACATACACACACACACACATACACACACACACATACATACATAGCCCGAGACCTCACGGCTAATCTGGGATTCCCCCGCAACCGCCCCCCCATTTCCCCCTCCCCCAACCACGACATCGGCCACCGGGAAAAGCACTGGGGCCTCCGCCCTTTCCTCGCCCATCGACTATAGTGCCCCTACTCCTTTCCTCGCCGCTTTTCCACACCCCACACATCCCCATCGTCGGGGTACGGGTGGAGGTCCCGGGGCACGATGCCCACCCCACCCCGAGCCCGCGGCTTTCGCTCTCCCCCCCCCCCCACTTTCAATTCACAAAACACGACTCACCCGCCGCCGGAGCCCCGGGGCGGCCGCCGCCTCCGCCGCCTTCCGCCTTCTTCTTGCCTCCCGCCTGCTGCTGGGCCTGCCTCGCTGCCGAGGGAGGCGCCACCGTCACGGCGAACAGTGAGGTGGGGCCGCCGCTCTTCCCCGCGGTCTCCTTGGCCGCCCCGCGCTGCTGCTGAGGCTGCTGTTGCTGCGGCGTAGTCGGCGGTTGAGACTGCTGCTCCCCGTGTCCGTTCTCGTCTCCCGCGCCCGCTTCCTCCTCCTCGTCCCCGAGCTCGTCCTCCCCTTCCTGGAAACCCTGGTCGTCGCCGTTTTCGTCCTCCGAGGAGCCGCCCGCCTCCTCCTCCTCCATTGGGCCCGAATCCGCCGCCCCCGCGGCCCCGTTTTCTTCCCCTAGCTCCATCTGGTCGCCATCCAGAGCCGCGATCCCTTCCTCTTCCTCTTCTTCCTCCTCCTCCTCTTCCTCGTCGGCCGTGGTCGCGGCCTCCTGCTCGAGGCCTGCTCCCGAGGGCTGCGTGTGCGAGCGCCCGGCGGAATCCCCGCCCAGGTCCAGGCTGCCGTTCCCGGGCTCCAAGGTGGGGCGGCCTCCGGAGGCCTCTTCGTCGTCTAGCGCGGCCTGGAGCCGTTCCATGAGCTCGGCCTTGAGGCCCTTGTCAGAGAGGCGCCGCTTCTTGAGCTCCTCCTTTAGCTCCGACACCTTCAGCTTCTTCACGTTCACTGGCGAGGAACTCATCGTGAGGGCCCCAATTCACCGCTCGGCGCTGACTGCGACTCGGCTCCGCTCACACGGCCACTGGCGGCGGCTGCTGCGGCTGCTCCTCGGCCCCGGGCGGCGGCTGCGGCTGCGGCTGGAGGGGGGTTCGTGCTGCAGAGCGGACCCGCCTGGAGTCGAACGGCGCCAATTCCTTTCACCGAGTTCGCGAGGGAGACGCGGAGACTCGCCTGGCGCGAGCGAGCACGCAACGTCCTCTCGTCGGGGCGGCGTCGCGCACGTAATATACCCGCCCCTCCTCCTCCCCTACGGTAGTTGCTGCGCAGTGGAAAAGCCCGCGCGGTCGCTGCTGCTGCTGCTGCTGCTGCTTCTGCTGCTGGTGCTGCGCAGGGGGCTGGCCCAGGCCTCCTCCTGCCTCATTACCGTAGTTATCCCCCACACTACCTTTCGGGAGCCGAGCGCCAAAGGCCAGAGTGCCCTTCCAAGCGGGACTGGGCAAATGGAGGCCGGGCAGAAGGCTTGCAGTGAAAGAGACTCGGCCACTCAGTGCCACCCTTGGAGTTTCACCTCTTCCCCCCCTTCCTAGCTTGAAGCTCACTTAGATTCAAAAGCATCCATCGCTGCAGACATGTCACATCCTTTTCTACCCCAACTAAATGCATCGGTATTTTTCCTATTTTCTTTTCATGCATCGTGCCTATCATGAATTACTGTGCGTTTTTGGTCTGTGCCTTGTAATCCATCGGCTAAACAATTTCTTTTCTAATTATCCAATCTTAGATATTCTGACTTCCCCCTTAGATTTTTTAAGTTTTTCTAGGATGGACAATGTCTTTCTTTACCCCACAAGGCCCAGCACAGTGCTTGATATCCACTGAGCTTGAATCAAAATGTTAGGCCTGCAAATCCAGAAAGGTGCCTCTCCAGGCTCTCCTTTTTACTAAAGGAAACTCCACTGGGGCGTTTTAGAATCCTGCCCATTTAATAGGTTTGATCTTTTAAGTTTTTTTAATCATCACAACAGTGGCTTAATTGACATGAAATTTCCCATCTGGAGAAATAGTCCAGAATGATTTTCCTGCACCCAGTGTGATGCCCTCGGATTCTGCTTCTTAGAACACTTAAGTCCAGTCGAAAGCTACAAGTAAAAAACATAGTCCTACCTACTCTTGTGAAAAGGAAAACAGTTATGAATTGGTCGGCATTAGAGCTCTAAATACCATTTTAGAAATCCCTTCTTAGTAGGCCTGGCCTGCTGCTTAATAAGAATCCAGTCTCAATATCCTTTTTTTTTCTTTTAGTGTGAGCTTTTCAGAAAGGAGTATCCATTTTAGGTGAATGTTTTAGAGCTTAAATTTAAACTTATATGTACACACTCCTTCTTATCCTTGCAGATCACAGCCTATGTCCTCTCATCTGTCAAATTTCTCATCAGAGTTCTACTTGAGATCCTTCACAGAATCTCTGCCCATTATCCTGGATCAAGGCCTCTAGGCCTTTTTACTTTTTGTGGAAACCAATTGTTAGTGCCCACCTCCTTTTTTTTAAAACCATATATTCTCTCCATAATATTTCTTGTAGCATCTAGGTGAACAAGATGCTGCTCGTACACCATGCATGTCTCTTTTGTCCTTTTGGGTCACCTGCAACTGATGCTTTGGAAGCAGTTGTTCATAGGGAAATGTAAAGATAACATGTTTAACATTTGTAAAATGACCTGAGCTTCATGAAGGTCAAATTGTCTCAACTACATGTGGGGAGGAGTAGCCTGGATAATAAAAGCCAAAAGAAATTTTTTGGAAACATTTTAGCCATTAATTTTCATTTATATAATGGTTGCTAACAAGTAGTAAAACTGGAGCAGGAGCTCTTTTTGCTTTTACATTGCATCTGATGGTGGGGGGGGGTCTTAAAATATAAAAACTAAAGGAATGGTTGGTCAGGAATGGAAATAGAATAAAGTCCCTACTTGAATAATCAGTCCTTGGAAAATCCATATTTGATTTTGAATATTTATAATTTTCCTTAAATGTTATTCATGGTCTTTGTATTATTAAAAAATAATATAGTTCCTTACTATGTAACTGGAAATATAAAATTAAAGCTTATGTGTCTAATATGTTAAATGCTTAACTGGAAAAACAATAACAAAAATACAAATATTTCAAAATGTGCTTAAAAGACTTTGGAAAATATTGAGGTAAGGGGATTTGTAAATAATTAAAGCATAGATTATATCTTTATAGATTCCTTTTGATAAAGGAATCAGGAGTAGGAATCATTCCCATAATCTTGTAATTTTTGGTCTGAGCTATATGATTTACTATACACACACACACACAGAGTTTTGAGTTTTTAAAAAACACAAAGGAAACAAACACTTATGCAAATTTTAGTAGTTGTGATGATTCTACATATTATAGCCCTTATGTGTGAGGCATCATGGCATTTATTGAAAAGAACTTTTGAATTAAATCAGAAGACCAAATTTTTAAACCATAACCCTGCCATATCCTATGACAGAGCTAGGTCAAATCATTTTACCTTGTAATCTTATTTCCTTACCCAAATAGTGAGGGTAATAACATCATTATCTATCTCACAAACTTATTAAAGATCAAACAGGATGAAAGATAAATATATACAAATATTATCATATATAGACATTTCTCATATATATCATATATACACATAAATTGTATACAAACTTGCAAAATATAGTAAGGATATATTTGAGTATGCATATATGTGTACATGTGTGCATATATACATATGCAAATATCTCTCACACTTTTTAAGTACAGTTCCTTCACTTTACAATGAGGAAACAGAAGCCTGTTTCTCAATAACAGGTTATTTAAAAATCAGGACAATTCTGAGTCTTTTGCTAATATAAGGTCAGTGCTAAGGTTCTAAATCTTGCCCGAGTTCATACATGTAGGAAATTTCAGAGCCAAGATATAATGAAACCTATTCCTACTACACTTTCAGGAAGATCTATTGTGTTGTAAAAGCAAAAGCTCAAATAACTCCCTCTGAAGAAGGGATACATAAGGAACTTGAATTGCTTGCTCACTGATTCTAAAGCCTACTAAAGACTATTTGCAGGGGGAGGGGGAAGGGAACACGAAGGAAAAGCAACTTAAAATTAAGTAACAAAGGAAGAATATTAACAAATTATTTACAACTGATATCTCCGTGGCAGATTATTAAAAACTATTCTGAATGTCTTGCTAACCTGAGGTCAATGCTAAAAAGACAATTATGTTTTTCCATTTGAATGCCTGTTCATGCCACTATCAGAATACAGTATTGGATTAACTCAATCATAGCATCTATTAAATTCATTCATTTGTCCTTTTAATGTAATACAACCCATCGTTTTAGCCAAATACCAGCAACGGGGAATGAGAAAGAAATTTAAACTAGCCTATACTCAAAATATGCTTCATGATTTCCAAGTTAATATTTTAATATTACTAAAACCCAGTATGGCAGACTTGTAAAAAAAATGGAATTATACAGGAAAGTTTCAGCATGACTCAGTGATTCAACTATCTAGACAGGTAGTCACATAGAACATTAAAAGGTTAAATGATATGCCCTTACTCTCACAGCCAAAGATAGGATATGAACCAAGGACTTCCTGACAGCTAAAATTAGCTGTTTTTAGTCACTGTACTATACTGCTTCATGAAGTGAATATTTCAGGAATTTTATAGGGTGAAGTGACATGCTCAGGGTCACATAGCTAATGAGAGTGTGAAAATCAACTCCTGAAATCCTTCTGACTTTAGGGCCTGTGCCCTATCTACTGCCATCTAGCTGCCCCAGGAATTATAAAAGGGAAATTTAAAGTATTCAAGCAAAAAACCCTTGATTATATTGTAAAGAAATTGTAAATAGCTGTTGGTAGACTCCAAAGACTGTTACATTAAAATAATTCTCATTCCATGCCAAACTGTTATTATCTATAGAAACTTCAAAAAGCTCAACAAGCATGACAAATACCATTGCTCTCTGTCCAAAATGGCATTTTGGCTTCAGTGCTGTAGGTATGGGGTTTTTAAACATCTTAAAATGCTGTAATTTCCTTGAAATGTGCATAGCATGATGTCCTTCAAGTTTTAATATAAATGACACCTTTCTGGAAACATGTTATTCTAAAGGATGATATCAGTCTTTCCTTTCTATAATTAGATTCAACTAGGTAAATTTTGTCTCTTTGGGAAAAGATGAAGTATTAGATTTTAAATGATTTACAAAGTAAGTACTTAATAATGCTTGTTGACTGATTTAAATTTAAGTAAATCTACATAAGTCTGAAATGATTATTTTAGTCAATGATACCTCAAAATTATAATCTAGGATATCAAAGCATCTCTGATAGCTAAAAAATGCCTGCCAGGAAAAAGATGATATTCACCCCAAACTACTTGACATTAAGAAAATAATATAGCATGGAACAAGAACATTCTAGTCTTATTCATTCACCATTGTGGTAAAAGTGTTATTCTAACTAGGAGACAGTCTCAAAGTGATTTATCACCCCCTACCTACAGCAAATATATATGTGTGTGTGTGTGTGTGTGTGTGTGTGTGTGTGTGTGTGTGTGTCTATGTAGCAAAATTGAAAAGCAGAAAAATTGTAGTCCTTGGTTTCCTAATCTGTAAAATGAGATCATACTAAATGACCTCTGAGGTTCCTTTCAATTATAAATCTCTGATCCTCTTGATAGAGGCTATGAAATAATAATTCAGAAAAAGGGTTGCTCACTTGTACAAAATAGCTAATATTAATATAAGACTTATTTTGTGCCAGGGATTGTGCTAAACACTTTATATTATTTCATCAAATCATCCCAACAATCCAAAGAGGAAAGAGCTATTATCCTTGTTTTACAGATGAGGAAAATGAAGTTGACTTGCCTAGAGTCCAATAAAGTATCCTAATGCTGAATTTGAACTCAGGTTTTTCTGGCTATAATCACCCTATCCACTGAGCCACCTAGCTATCTAATGAAACTTTTAAGTTCAGAAATATCAAAATACATAAAAGGGACAAATCATTTGCAAACCCAAACATCTAAGAACTTAACATTAGAAGAAACAATATTTAAAAAAAACTTTATTGAGTTAAAGGAACTGAATTTAAAAACGATAAGAATTGTTTTTAATTCTATTATGTATATGTAAGTGTATATATGTATATGTAAGTTTCTATATGTGCATAAATACATCTATGTATATTTTAGAGTCTATGGGTGTATATGCACATATATGTGTTTGTGTATGTGTGTATGATATTTATACTGAGAATTCAGTAAGGAGGACTTGATAATTATCCAAAAATAAATATACAATAAATGTGGACTTTTAGTGATGGCCAGGCTACATAAGAAGGGCCCATTCTTAGAATAATGTTGAATGATTACAGTCATATTTGATATGAAACACCAGGTCTCCCAAAAATCTTGTTGCTTTAAAAACTTAAAACTCTAAAACTTTTGGAATACCCTGTAATAGACCGATCATAGAAATAATTAACACTTTACATATTCCTTAGCAGAGTTCAAAGCACCTATCTGGCAAAACCTCATATTTCAGGAAATTGCAAACCCAAGAATTGTATGACAACTCAATGAGGTGGGGGGGGGGGGGGTTTGAGCACTGGATCCCCAGCTATAAATAATCCTGGGAACACTGAGTTGACAACCTTTTTTTAAAAAA
The DNA here is from genome assembly GCF_016432865.1 of Antechinus flavipes. Taxonomy (NCBI): domain Eukaryota; kingdom Metazoa; phylum Chordata; class Mammalia; order Dasyuromorphia; family Dasyuridae; genus Antechinus; species Antechinus flavipes. The sequence goes on along the minus strand of NC_067401.1, from coordinate 84,654,611 downwards.
GTCTACCATGCAGTAATTAATATCATTGATGCCCATTAGTAAATTCTGTCAGGATTAATTTATGAAATTCTATAGTCACCAAACAGGTTATACAGCTCAAGGAAACTCACAAAGATCCTTGGATGCAATTGTATCTTTGTTTTTTGTTTTTTTTTTTTTAATTGATGGAATATTTTGTTTGAACTGATGGGATTTCCTATAATCCCTAAATTTATTTACACTTAAGATCATTGCAGCTAGGAAATTTTTCCTTTATTGATTTTCTATCCCATTTCCCCCCAAAATTATTCCAAAGTAGCTGTCCTTTTCTCAAATCTCTCATAGCTCTCCCTTACCCTATCTTCTCAGCAGAAGGATCTTACCTTGTATTTTACTGAGAAAACAGAGGTCATTCATAACCAGTTTCTTTTTACTCCTGTTATGCGCCAGAATTTGAAACAAGGTGCCAACTTACTGGAATTGATAGAAACAATGCTTATGTACTTAAGTTCGTACCTTTAAGAGTTCACACCTTAGTGTTGGAGATTCACAAGTCAGGAACCCACAATCCCACTCTCTTGAAGGAGTCAGCCTTTGAGTTCACACCTTTAAGAGATCATATATAAAAAGCTCTTGGAAATGGGTCCATGATCTAGGCATAAAGAACAAGATTATAAATAAATTAGAGGAACATAGGATAGTTTATCTCTCAGACTTGTGGAGGAGAAAGAAATTTGTGACCAAAGATGAACTAGAAACCATTACTGATCACAAAATAGAAAATTTTGATTATATCAAATTAAAAAGCCTTTGTACAAACAGAACGAATGCAAACAAGATTAGTAGGGAAGCAACAAACTGGGAAAACATCTTTACAATTAAAGGTTCTGATAAAGGCCTCATTTCCAAAATATATAGAGAACTGACTCAAATTTATAAAAAATCAAGCCATTCTCCAATTGATAAATGGTCAAAGGATATGAACAGACAATTTTCAGATGATGAAATTGAAACTATTACCACTCGCATGAAAGAGTGTTCCAAATCACTATTGATCAGAGAAATGCAAATTAAGACAACTCTGAGATACCACTACATACCTGTCAGATTGGCTAAGATGACAGGAAAAAATAATGATGAATGTTGGAGGGGATGCGGGAAAACGGGGACACTGATGCATTGTTGGTGGAGTTGTGAACGAATCCAACCATTCTGAAGAGCAATCTGGAATTATGCCCAAAAAATTATCAAACTGTGCATACCCTTTGATCCAGCAGTGTTTCTATTGGGCTTATACCCCAAAGAGATACTAAAAAAGGGAAAGGGACCTGTATGTGCCAAAATGTTTGTGGCAGCCCTGTTTGTAGTGACTAGAAACTGGAAATTGAATGGATGCCCATCAATTGGAGAATGGCTGGGTAAATTGTGGTATATGAATGTTATGGAATATTATTGCTCTGTAAGGAATGACCAGCAGGATGAATACAGAGAGGCTTGGAGAGACTTACATGGACTGAAGCTAAGTGAGATGAGTAGAACCAGGAGATCATTATACACTTCGACAACGATATTGTATGAGGATGTATTCTGATGGAAGTGGATTTCTATGACAAAGAGACCTAACTGAGTTTCAATGGATAAATGATGGACAGAAACAGCTACACCCAAAGAAGGAATACTGGGAAATGAATGTGAACTATTTGCATTTTTGATTTTCTTCCCGAGTTTTTTTTACCTTCTGAATCCAATTCTCCCTGTGCAACAGGAGAACTGTTCGGTTCTGCAAATATGTATTGTATCTAGGATATACTGCAACATATTTAACATGTAAAGGACTGCTTGCCATCTTGGGGGGGGGGGTGGAGTGAGGGAGGGGAAAAAAACGAAACATAAGCGAGTGCAAGAGATAATGTTGTAAAAAATTACCCTGGCATGGATTCTGTCAATACAAAGTCATTATTAAAAAAAATAAAATTTAAATTAAAAAAAAAAAAAAAAAGCTCTTGAAGCCTCAGCCAGGAGTCAGTTGAAGAGATTGAGAAAGCCAGAATTCAGTTGGGAGATTCAGAGCCAGGATTCAGAGAGAGCTGGAGGCTGAAGCTGACAGAGGCAAAGGACTAGCAACAAGAGCTCTCAGAACCAAGGAAAGCTAACTGAGCTATTTTGGAAGAGACAATAAAGGACTGGACTTTAACTCCTGGCTGCATTTGGGGTGATTATTACTCTGAACTAAAACGAAGGCTGCCTCCAGAAGCTCCCCAAAAAATCTGCTCCCAAAGAACGATCATATTTGAGAAAAGAGAACACTACGTCATCATTCCCTCCTCTCTTCTCCCTTAATCTAGCCTCAGATGATTTTTCTTGATAAAGCTATGAACTCAAATGTCCCATTTTCCCTATTTCTCCAACAAATTACCTTCACTTTCACCACTTCATCCAATCTAAGATACAATATCTATTAGTTCTTTCTTTGTGACCTACACATATACCTAAGCCTTGCTTCCATTAGAAACCCTAACTAGACCCTATCATTCTCTCAAGCTATTTGTCTTATACTTTTCTCTATCAGGCAAATTCCTAGGAGGAAAAAAACCCACAACTTTATATAGTCATCACTTCTACTTCCTCTCACTCACTTCTCAATCTTTACCAACTTAACTTTCTGACCTCAAAATCGAATATGAAATCCATGACTTTTCCTTGATTTTTTAATCCTTAACCTTTCTGCAACATTTGCACTGTGGACCATCCTAAACACTCTCTCCCTTCTGAGTTTTTATTTTCTCTCCTGATTCTCCTTCTCCCAGTCTAGCCTCATCATGCATGTCATGTCCTTTAGATTCCTAAGCATCTTCTATATTCTCTCACTTAAAGAACTCCATCTTCTCCAATGGGTTTATAATAATCTCTATGCAAATGAAAATGCCTCCAAGATCCAAATATCCAGCTTCAGTTTCCCTTCTGAATTCCAGGCCGTTAACACTAATTGCCCATTGTACTTTGCCAACTGAATGACCCATAGATGTCTCAAACTCAATCTGTCTAAAATAAAACTGCATGTTTTCCCCCCAAAAAAGCCCCCTTTTCAAAACTTTTCTGTTGGAATCTTTACAAACTGCTAACTCATTAGAGTTGATAGATTATTGATCTGATCTTATAAGAAGATGTTTTGGGCCAGAACCTGAAACAAGGTACTAAGTAGAACTAATTGATACAATGCTTGTGTTCACACCTTTATTCATTGGAGTTCACAAGTGTGGGAGATTCACACCTCCCTTGAAGCTCTTAGGGCCAGAGCACACTATGGGAGGTGTGAATTCAGATATCTCATACTAAAACCTGAAATTTCCCAAAGATGTGAACTCCAATGAGTAAAGGTGCAAACACAAGCATTGTATCAATTAGTTCTACTTAGTACCTTGTTTCAAGTTCTGGCCCAAAACATCTTGTAAGATCAGATCAATAATCTATCAACTCTAATGAGTTAGCAGTTTGTAAAGATTCCAACACTTTTCTATTTTATTCTTGGCAGCACCACCCTTTCCAGTCTCCCAGCTTTACAAACTCAATATTATCCTGTATTTTTCACTTTCCCTCAGCCCTCACCAATTACTTGCCAAATTTTGCCATTTCTCACTTGAAATCTCTTAATCTATTCTCATTACTCATACTCTATTGTATGGCTTTTAAAGTTTTTTACAATGTGACCTCACCTTCTCTTCCTCACCTTTCTTATTATTCTTCCTCTATGATCTAGCTAAACTGGCCTTCTAAATGTTCTTCATACATGACACTCCATCTCTAAACTCTGCTTTTCACTAATTGGTCCTCATTCCTGGAATTTACTACCTTATTTCACTTCTAACTCTATAGAATCTTCTTTCAAGACTCAGTTTGAATATCACCTTCTACCTAAAGACCTTCCTGATTTGCCCTTGTACTTACTAGGTGCCAAGCACCCTGCTAACCCCCTGAGGGGACAAATAGGGGCAAAAAATAGTTCCTGTTCTTCAGCAGTTTATAGTCTAATGGAGACAAAGGTAAACTGCTATGTAAAAACAGAATCTATATAGGATAAATCGTTAGCTCCCTGTTTCATCTTTGCAATGAGATTATAGTATTCACATCAAAGGCAGAAGAGGTCTTCTACGAGTAGATAATTTCTAGTAGTATTGGTCATAGATGAAGCAGGCATTTTTAAATACTTGTTTACCCAGCTTAGACTACATTTTCAGAACTCTAGGGTAGACTTCCAACTTAACAAGATTTGCCATTTTGAAAAGTGGTCATGGTAATCTCTGCTACAGGAGAAGCTAAGGCTGGTGGATTGCTTGAATTTTAGAGTTCTGACCTGGGGTTTGGGGAGGACCCTGGGAGGCCTAAGGAATTAACTGGACCAGGTCAGAAACAGAGATAGTTACAGCTACTCTATCCAAAAGTGAGATCAGAATTAAGAGTGGAAATCAGGCCTATGCAAGCGGGCTTTGGACTTCAAGTTGAGATGGAGAAATTCAGCTTCCAAAATAATAACAGAATTGTCAGATGACTTTGAGATGCTTACAGAATAAAGATCAGACTCCATAGTCCATTAAAGTCTCTTTCAAGCCAGAACCAACCTACCTTTGTAGTCCTGGCTCCCATAATTCTACTTTATGTTTCAGACAAACTGAATTACTCCCTGTTCCAGGAATGTCCTATACTTTCTCAATTATATAACTTGGCAGATGTCTTTCCTTACTTCGGGAATGTAGCTCTTCCTACCCTCTCTGTTTCTCCCTTCCTCCTCCTCCTTCTTCTTCCCCATCTTTTGACAGTGCAGAGACAGCTAGTTAACAGAGTTCTGGACATGAAATTAGGAAGATTTGGGATGCATCATTTACTTTCCCTAGTCAATTTCTTCATCTGTAAAATAGCACACAATGCACAAAGATGTGTTGTATTATTCAGATAGTATAAGAAAAGGATTTGTAGACCCTAAAGTTCTATATAAACGCAAGTTACTTTGGCTTTTGTTTTTAAATACCATCTTGTTCATGAAACTGTCCCAATTCTCTCAAAAAAAAGCCCCCCCCCAATTTTTTCTTGCTCTTAAAGTACTTTATATTTTTCTTGTACACTTAGGTTCTACTTTATATTATAGATATTTTACACGTCATTATTTTCACATTCCATTGTAAGCACCTTAAAAATCAGAGATCTATTATTTACATTTGTATCTCTCCTGACTCCCAACAGTTTTTTGCTTATAGTAGGTTCTTAAGAACATATAGTTAAAAGATATCTAAAAGATCATGAACCAGTCTATAAGTCAAGAAGACTGGAAATTGATAATATGCTAAAAGATTATGGAAGGCCTACCTGAACTTACACTGTGGAAATCCTAGACAAAATGGTTTGGCAGCTGAGTAGTCAGTGTATATATACACACATTTACAATCTAATCCTAGTTTTTTTGGATGTGGTCCAGAAATATTTCCCCTTTACCTCAAGGGATACCATGGAACTTCAGCCCCTCTACTACAGGAGCTGTAATCACTGCTGCCCAGTTGATTAGTTATTACATATGTATTTCCTGGTTGCAGGTCTACATGTAAACACACACACATTTGTGAAAATACAAAAAAAAAAAAAAAGGAAATAGATGATGTCTGTAAAAGTTATTTTGCTAAGTTTATTTTATATCACTTATTTCATAGATTTAGTATAGAAAATTCCATAGACTATAGAGTGTGTGTGTGTGTTTGTGTACATATATACGTGTGTGTATGTATATGTATAGTATAGGATGGTAGTATAGTATAGAAATATCTCTTACAGCAAAGCTCAGGATAAGTCTTATTTAAAAGTCCCTCCTGATTTGTGCCCAAGGAAGGCCAAAGCATTCCAACATTCTCCCCAGGCCTAAGGCACTTTAAAAAAATTGTCTCCTCCCTTCACTTTGTTCTCTCCAGACACATGGTCAATCAGTTATCTTTCTGTTCCTCCTTCCTCACACTTCATGTATTTTTCCACTCTGATTCCTCCTATGTATGTTATGCTATTTCATCACATTCATTCTATGTCAAGTTAAGGCACTTGACTTAATGCTTTAACTAAGTCAGTTAAACTGAGGCAAAAATTATAGGGACCATACAGAGGGAAAGGAAAACTTCTTAAAACTCATCCATCTTAAAACTGATTACTAGTTAATATATTTTTTCTCTTTCCTTATACCATTTCCCTTCTTGAAAAAAACAAAAAACAAATTTCTTCCTTCTCCTTTCCCTATTCCTTATCATTATTCCACTTCTAAACTCAAAACTACTATATCTTGCCTACTTTCTTTAGGTTCTACCTTTTCCTTTTAACAAATTTCCCTCAAGACACCTAGGCCTCTCAGTAAAAAGAAAAGTAGAATCTGAGGAATAATTAACTCTTTAATGTGAATTACTTTATTGTGTTAGGCTTCTTAGAAATGTTTATACTTTAAAGACCAAACGAAATTAACCTCTAATGTTAGAATTCTTGTATTATGGCACCTTAGGGAGGGGAATTTGGTGGGGTGGAGTAGAAACAAGTTTTCCAATTAACCCCAAAACCACATCACACTCTTGGCCCTACAATACTACACGACTTCAGATTCTAGCTCTCAAGCAACTGAAGTTTAAAAAAAAATTATTTGATCTTCTTGGTTAAATCTAGAGTTAGAATTGATAGAAAAATACAAAGTAATCTTATTCCCCTGAAGCAAACAAACAAAATAACTTCCCAAAAGGGCTTAGTGTAAAGATACTTGGCAAAATTAATTGAGTCTGTTATCGGTGGAGGCAAAAAAAAATACAAACCTCACTGGACAGTCTAAATTGAACCCTATTTCCTAAAAAAAGAAATCTTAATTCTTTTGAACTTGGAAGGATGCAATCAACCTACCTTTGTAGGTATAAGAAAGAGAGATTCTTAACTTTGCCCCTCCCCTGGAATCTGGTACTGTGCTATAGGCCAAGACTTTTAAAAGGTCTGAGGAAAACTAGTCCACAGATATTTGTGTAATGAGAGAAAATGGAGCTAGAGAATATTAAAGAAATACTGCTAAAGCTACATTTTCCTTAATTGACCATTTCTACTCTTCCCAAGGAGAAACACCACCAAATACACAAAATGGTCTGTAAAACTTGAGAAACAAATTAGAAATAGAGTATCTTCTGAGTCTAGAGTAAATGCTTCTGTGTAAAATCAAGATGGGGGGTGGGGAGGACAGTCTCCTTTCAAGTGCACCCCGCAGAGAGCCCTAGGGATTAAGCCCTTGGCTTTGTGTTGGGCTGTTAGCCTTGGAATCCAAGAGGGGCCAATCAATCTGCAATTTTAGTGAATCTATTTCCCTTATATATAAAAGCAAACTTTTAAAGCTTGAATCTGAAACACTGGTCATCCAGGAAGAAAAAAAATGCCTAAAAAGTAGTTCTATCTTACAGAAATCTAAGTTTGTTTAACAAAACAGAGCTCTAGTTCAGTTTGGGAAGGCTAATAAAAATAAATCCAATTAACTCTTCAACCGTAAGTGAATCCTAAGGTCAGGGGAAAGAGGGGGAGGGGGAATCCTGGAAATTAATTCAAAGTTGCAGGATTGGCCAACAAACAGCTAAAGGGATGTCTCCACATCTGACTCCTGGATCTTTTTCTTTCTCTGAATAGCAAAGGGAATATGGACTTGGATTGCCTAAGATTCCTAAAGTCTTCTTGAGTTTCACTGGTATTTATATGTCTTCTGTCACCGCTAGCTAGTCTTGGCAAACCATCTTAGTTAATTTTATGAACTGTATTGCCTTTAGTGAAGAGATGTAATATTTTATGGAAGCAAGAGCATTTTTTTATAGTAGAAAACACAAAAGATTGTGTTATGTCTGTAGCACATTGATGGTTGCAGAGTAATAGATCTGGCATCAGATTTGGGCCCTGGGTTTGAATTAAAGCCATAACTAGGTCAGGACGACAACAGTTTGATCCAAGGTGCCAAAATTTACAGAGTGCTGACAGCATTGTGATTCTTTTAGCTTCATAAAAGTAATTGAACTTAGCATCTACTTAGCAGGAATAATCAGTTAAAATAAGAAGCTACCAGATAGCATGCTGCTATGTCTCTCTTTTTTTTTTTTAATTAGTCATTCAAAACATTTAGAATCTCAGAATTAAAAGTACAACAATCAGCCTTTAGAGTTCACAGCTCATATCATCCCATATCCACCGATGGGCACTGTGGTCCCAAGTTTTTTGTCTCTCCTAAAGTAATGTAATAGGATGTTGTTATAGGGTCTTCTCTGACCCCAGTCCAAAGTGAGTTTCCTTTGTAAGTTGATTTAAGGGCTATTTGCACCAGACTTGCTTTATGTTGCTTGGGCTGGATGGCAAACTTATTAGCTATATCTCTGATTTTTAAAATTGCTTTGGTAGTTACTACCTATATGTTGTTGATCAAGTCACTTAAGCTCTCCACATCTTAGTTCCCTCATGTATAAAACGACAAGATTGGACTAGATAATTTCTCATTTGGCTCCAAACTATGACATTGTAATATCCTTCCTTTAAAAAACAAAAACAAAAATCTTGGCCAGCTATAGATTAAATAATACACAAACTGGATAATGAAGTCAAGACCATTGTAAAATCCTTGAAGGGTTGAGGGCAAATCATTATGTAATCTTTATTCTTATGTTAAAATCAGGCTAAAATGAACACCTATGTTTTGCAAGACTTCACATGTATGATGGAAATCATATATTGCTTGCCTTCTCAATATTGGGAGGAGGGATAGAAGAGAGAGAATTTGGAATCCAAAAAAAAAAAAAAGAATGTTAAAAAATAAGCATTTTTTTAAAAAAACAAAAACTAAAATAAACATTAAAAAATTAGTTACAGAAGGAAAGAACACTCCAGTGATAATAAAAGTGGAACTATGATGAGTAGTACTTTTCTTTAGCATTAGAATATAGAACTTTCCAGCTGGCTCTGCAGGTATCCCCAAAACATGGATCAAAAAAATTGTTCTAATCCATTAAATAATTCAAATGGTGCTAAATTAATTTTTGTAAGATAACTTTTTTTTCCAGATCTCTAGAAACCCTTGCAGGAATATCTTCCTTGGTCATAAAGGCAACACTATGACAGGTATATTAATTATGACTAGGTATCACTGTGAAAATCATCAATTTGTTTATTGAAATGAAGGGAGAAGTATGCCTATCTTAAGTAATAATATATTTATTTAAAAAAACTTTCCGGTGTGTCATTCTATTACTAAAAATTAGAGAGAGCCAAGAAAAAGAAATAGTCAGAAAGAGAAATTATTGTGAAACCAAGACATCGTTCTTCCTGTTAAAACAAAAATTGAAAAGACTAGTTTGATGATAAAAGTACAAACTGGCAATAATTGCTTCTTAATAAGCTGCCTTCTTTGATTCTTTTGAGAGCCCATTATAGGTTGTTCTCAGGAAGGCAATTCATAAATCTTTTAAGTGCCAGATAAATGTGAGTTATCATTATCTATTGTTAACTTATATATAATTAAATGAGGAACTCTTGAATAGATACATCTGTATATAACTTCCATACTTGCTAAAAGAAAAATATAATCTGATCTCTCATTCTGGTTGCTGGTATTTGACTAGTAATATTATTATTAGTATTAGCAATGACAAAAACAATAACACATTTACATAGCACTCTAAGGTTTGCAAAATGCTTTACAAATATCTCCTTTTTTCACAATAACTCTCTGGAAGTAGGTGCTTTTATTATCCCCATTTTATAAATGAAGAAACTGAGGCATACTGACATTAAATGATTTGTCCAGGATCATACAGCTAGTGTCTGATGTCAGATTTGAAATTAAGACTTTATGACTCCAATTCAAATCATTATCTATTTGACCATTAGCTGACTACCAGAAAGCTAAAAGTATTCATATATGAAGATAATGTTATTGACCTGTTCCCAATAGGACATTTATTGGAAGTGGTCTTCTAAGTAGTGGAAGTCGATTTTTTAATTGTCATCCATAATCTCACCTGTGCTCCCTTAACCATTTCATTTGACATCCTGTGGATCAAAATCTGGGCAGCCTTTCTTGTAGTGGCAAGAACTGGAAACGGAGTGGATGCCCATCAGTTGGGGAATGGGTGAATAAGTTATGGAATATGAATGTTATGGAATATTGTTTTGTAAGAAATGACCAGCAGCAGGATGATTCTAGACAGGCCTGGAGAGACAAGAACTGATGCTGAGTGAAATGAGCAGAATCAGATCATTGTACATGGCAACAACAATAAGATTATACTATGACCAATTCTGATGAACTTGGCTCTTTTCAACAGTGAGGTGATTCAGGTCAGTTCTAATAGACTTTTGATGGAGGGAGCCATCTGCATCCAAAGAAAGGATTATGGGGATTTTTTTGTTTGCTCTTTGTTTTCTTATTTTTTCTTTTTTGATTTGATTTTTCTTATGCAGCATGATAATTGGAAATATATATAGAAGAGCACATGTTTAACATATATTGGCTTATTTGCTGTCTAGGAGGGATGGAGGCAAGGGAAGGAGAAAAATTTGGAGTACAAGGTTTTGCAAGAGTGAAAGTTGAAAACTATCTTTGCATATATTTTGAAAATAAAAAGCTATTTAAAAAGAAAAATCTGGGCATAGTCCATCCAGGTTTCAAATTACTTATCATTACTTTATCATTAATCACAATGGTTTTTAATTTTATCACAGTCACCTGCTAATCAAATGAGCTAACAATTCAGAGCTAACCATTTAGTACTACAAAGAAAATGTATCTAAGGGGTAACATCAATTAAGTAAAATGTTCCTCTCATTTTCTCATTCATACTGTTTGTGATTTAGTTAGATTACTCGGTATAGTGGGAAAAGGCAGGATTTGGAATCAGGAGAGACCTGGATTTAACTCTTGACAATTACATTTGCTATCTAAGTGACAATGTGCAAATTATATTTTATCTCTTTAAGACTCAGTTTCCTCATCTGTAAGTTGGAGATAATATGTAAAGTACCTACTTTACCTAGACTTCTATTTAAAAAAAAAAAAAAAGTGTTTTGCAAATCTTAAAGCAAGAAATATAAGTTTTTTGTTTTCATAAATAGGATCTTTATTTGCTCTAGTTAAGCAGGACCTAAAAGACGTTCTTTATCCTAGGCCTTGACTCTCGGGAAGGCAAGAACCAGCAAGTTCAAAGAAAGAAGCCAGCTATGCCTTAGGCTTATGCTTTTTATCAGACGGGGGATATCATACTCTATTACTAACCTATGAGGAATTGAGCACGGAATTAGGCTGGAAAAATAGGAACAATTTCTTGGTTTTTTTCTCTGTCAAGCTGGTTTTACAATTTTGTTTGAAGTTTCTGTGAATTTCCAGAAAGAATTACTCATTTTCAAATATAAGGGAGGCAATCAACACAGTGAAAAGAACATTGGAGACAGCAGTATTGAGTCTGAATCCCAACTCCCAATATATCATTTATTGTGTCTGGAACTCAGTTTCTTTATTTGGAAGATGAGAGGTTTAGATTGAATGATCAGGAAGTTCTCTTCTGACTCCACATGTTATAATCTGAAATTAAAAAAAAAAAAATTCTGAAATGAACTCTATGAGCAGAACCAGGAGAACATTATGCACACTAACAGCAGATTGTGTGATGATGGTCAATTATAATAGACTTAGGTCTTCTCAGAAATACAGTGATCCAAAACAATTCCACTAAATTTAGGAGGGAAAATGATATTCACATCCAGAAAGATAACTAAGGACACTGAATGTAGATTGTTATTTTCACCTTTGTTTTTTTCTTTCTAGTGGTTTTCTTCCCCCTTTTTGTCCTAATTTTTCTTGTACAACACAACTAATATGAAAATATGTTTAAAAGAATTGTACATGTATGACATGAGAATGCTTGTTGTCTTGGGGAAGGGGAAGGTAAAGCAGAGGAAGAGAAAAAGGATTCAGAACACAAAATCTTACAAAACTGAATGTTGAAAACTCTCTTTAAAAACACTTGGAAATTAAAATACTATTGGAATAAAAATATAGAAACAAAAAACCCCCAATAAATTGTACACACACACAAAATGTGAATTCCAACTAATTTTTGAATTATATCATTTTTATCTTATTGGCAGAACAGCTTTCTAAAAGTGATAATAAATAATTAGTAACATTTATTAAGTGTGTATAAATAATTTTATATTAATAACCTTTTATGCATGTATATCTACATAACTATATGTTAGCTGCCATAATGAAAATTAACTAGTTCCTGTTAAGAGTGCTATATATGTACACACATATGTATGTATTATATAAGATAAATATATTTGTACAATACATATCTATTTCTATATCTCTATCTATTAGTATCTACTTCTCAGGAAAGGGATTAGGATCAAATGAGATAATTGTAAAATATTTAGTACTTTAGTGGTACATTGTCTGTACAATTCTAAGTGCAATATAAATGTTAAGTACATGCACATATAAATAAACAATTATACATTACATGTAGTAATAAGTATTTATTATGCATAATAATTCTCCTGATTTTCTCTCTATATATATATGTTATATATGTGTTGCAAATGTATCAGTTAATCTTCATAAAAAACACTGAAATGTAAGTACCTATAATGATCTCCATTTTATTGTTGAGGAAACTGAGGCAGAGGGAAGTGAAATGCCCAATATCACATAGCTAGTAAGTGTCTCAAGTGTTTAAGTCTAAGACCAATTTTGAAATCAGATTTACTCCAGGACCAGCACCTATATACTGCTCAATCTAATTAATCTACTTTTAATTTTTGGAAATCATAAGTAGTTCAATTTTAGTTATCTTTTTTGTGACATATAATCCAAATAATAGGCCACTGATTATGTAGAAGTACTCTTTAGTCCATTTCTCACTCCATGGTTCTGTTGGCTTCTATTTTCCTTTTCCCTTTCTTTTCTTTCACTTCAATGCTTAGTAGCCTTCCTCCATTTTTAACAGCCTTTACTCAGCTCCAGGGGCACCACAATTTTTTGAGTTTTCTTTTTCCTTGTCCAATTGGTCATTTTCAACTGTTCTAATCCAGTTGGTGCCTGGCAGGTGTTAAGTTGTATTTGACTCTTCAGGAGCCTATATACTTTTTATTCTATGGTATTTTCTTGGCAAAAATACCGGAATGGTTTGTCATGTCCTCTCCAGTGGATCATTTTTTTTTTTTTTGGCAGGGGGGTCAGAGCTCTTCATTCTGACCAGTTCATCTTGGCCTGACATACTTTATAACTTAAATAAACTATACAAAGCCTTCTGTCACAATAAGACAGTGATCCAGGAGGGGATTTTTAGGCAAATGGGTTGAGCAACCTGCCCAGAGTCACACAGCTAGCAGGTTTCTGGGGCTGGATATGAACTCAGGACTTCCTAGGAGCAGGGCTCTATTCACTTTGCCTTCTTGCCATCCCTAGCACTAACAGGTGCTTTATAAATGTTTATTGATTGATGGATTATTCTAAGTGCCATTTCATACCTCCTCCTTCCCAATGTTTAATTCCCAAATAATAGTTTAGGAATATAATTGGTAAAAAGCTTCATTTTCTCTTTATTTCTTGGAGTGGGAAGACATCTACCTAAGAAGAACTATCTCAAGCAGACCTGTGGAAGATGGCTTTCAATACTTTAATGTTTAGAATACCCCCACAATGCCATATAACCTTCTAGGCCTTCCCAATTCCAATGTCTACTGTCTTATGTTTAAAGTAAATCTTACATTGTTCTTCCATCTCCTCTACCTTGATCTGGGGTCATGTCTCACTCTCTTGAGACCCTTTCCCTCTGCATCAGATTTTATTTGCTAAAGCTGTGGTTTAATAGCCATCCCATGAAAGAGTTCTTCCTAGTTAGACTTCACCTTGTAAAGTATAAGCCCTTCTGTGAAATGGGTGAGAAATATAAAATATTAAGTCATTGATTTGTGTTTGAAAAAGACAAGAAAATAATTGATCATCTCATAGCCCATGAGTTGTGTCTATATGCTTTCCCCCGTTTGAGACAGGATTAAAAAGCAAAAAAACAAAACTGGAGAGACTTAATAGTCTGGGGAAACTGGAAATCTGATGATTAAGCAAATGGTCATAGCATAATTACGACCTACTCTGCAGAATGAAGACTTGTGGAAATGTCCTGGATCATCAGTGCAACTAGGTAGCCCAGTGGATGGGATCAAGAAAACTCATCTTCCTGAGTTCAAGGCAGGCCTCAGACACTTACTAGCTAGGCAAGGCACTTAACCCTGTGTGCCTCAGTTTCCTCATCTGTAAAATGAGCAGGAGAAGGAAATGACAAACCACTTCAGTGTCCTTGCCAAGAAAACCTTCTATGGAGTCTTGAAGTGTTGGACACAACTGAACAACAACTTGGATCATCACCGGATCTTAGGATGTCATCTCCTATTGGAGGGACCCAGACCTGTACCAGAAAGAGTAAACAAAAGGCAAGGCCAGTCCTAAAGGATGACCCTAATTACCCAACTTCTGCCTGTCTCAGAGACAAGATCCTAAGGAAGTAAAAATTAGAAGGGTTCTGCAAATTCTGTGATAAAAGACCCAAGAGCACAGTCCAACACTAGAACTAGTTGAGTCTGAAGTTAAATAAAAAACATATATTTCCAATAAAGCACTTTAAATAAGCTCAGGATTGAGGAGGAACCCAATCTGTATCTATTTTCATCCCTTGGGATGTCCAATGAGGAACTGAAATATTTTTCTCTAGGACTATTGAAAGTCTGTTTATTTTTCTATATTTAAAATGTTTACTTGGTCTTTATAAACAACATTAACCACAGACCTGCATACAGTCAGGAAGAGGCGATTGAGAAGGGAGAATCCTCCCCATAAGATTTAATTGCTGAATTGTTTTGACAGAGCTCTGTCTTTAACTAGGGGCTCAGAACTAAAAAATAAAGATAATTATAAATACTTTTGATAGAACTTCCCAGAGAAGAGAGAACATTTATAATAGGAAATGTATCTAAGCAATGAATCAGTAGTAGAATGA
The DNA here is from genome assembly GCF_016432865.1 of Antechinus flavipes. Taxonomy (NCBI): domain Eukaryota; kingdom Metazoa; phylum Chordata; class Mammalia; order Dasyuromorphia; family Dasyuridae; genus Antechinus; species Antechinus flavipes. Next base: position 84,639,555 of record NC_067401.1, on the reverse strand, counting down.
GAGGGCATATAGGAATGGCTGAACTCAGATTATCACTGCATCTTATCATTGCTACACTCATATTATCATATAATATTACAATTAGACAGAACCTTAGAGGACATCCAGCCCAAATCCAGAAAGTGAGGGATAGAAAGGGAAAGACAAGGTAGGTACTAGGAAATGATTTAAGGGAAAGAAATTTTTAATCCAAATACTTCAAGAAATGGTAGTCCAATCAGAAGTCTTCTCCCTCTACCCCACTCCATAAATATATCTCTTCAAAGAAATGCTAATTTATAGTTCATCCATCCACTTCATCCATCATTCAGTTATCAATTATTTCCTTTAAGCACAGGGCTGAACCATACCACCACCACCACCACCATCACCCCATCATTCAAGAAACTCTGATGATTTTTCTTTTACCTCCAGGATAAAATATAAGATCCTACGTTTGGCTTTTAGAGTCCCCTTATAACCTGGTTCTCTCCTACCTTTCCAGTCTTATACCTTACTCACCCTTCTTTATTCTGCCATTCAGTGACACTGACCTTACTATTCCTTCCTCAAGATTTTCCACATATGAATCCCATGCATTTTCCTGCCTAGAATACTAAGTTTTTGCTTCTTGACTTCCCTGGCATTCTTTTCAAGTGCCAGCTAAAATCATGATTTCTACAAGCTAATTTCCTAATCTCCCTTAACCTTAGTGCTTTCCCTGAGATTACCTCCAAGTAATCCTGTATCTATCTTATTTGCATGTTATCTCCCTTCTTTGACTGTGAATTCTTTGAAAACAGGGACTGTTTTCACTTTTCTTTGTATCCTCGGCTTTTACCTTGGCACATAGTTACATGTTTAATAAATGTGGATTTAACTATCCAGGGTGTCCCAAAAAGTCTTAGTACAGTTTTAAGCAGTAGCCTAAAATTTTGGGTACACTTTTGGGACAATTTGTACAAGTTTGAGCTTTTGTTATCTTCATAGAATAGTTAAATTTTCCTCCCCATCAGCAATTTTATTCGAAAGATGAACTCTTGGGGAGAAAACTTCTACCAATGTACATCTGCAACTATTTTGCAATTTATATAGTCTTTGAGAGTTGAGAAACTGAGAGGTTAAATGATTTTGCCAAGCTCACACAGCCCAGAGAACAAAATTTTAAATTAAATCTTAATTTAAAGGATGGTTATCTACTTATCCATGTAACCTCTCAGTACAACACACAAGTACCTAAATATTATTTGAGGATGATAATGATCAGAATTACTTTCTACTGAAAATTTAAGCACAATAATCTCACCAATGATTTGGCACATGGCATTCCCAATCTCTTCATTTTCTACTTCCTTTGACAAGTCTATCTCTATTGGTCTATTGGTCTCTATTGTAATTTAAATCCCTTTATGAAAACTAATTCTAAGAAATGATGTACAATATAAACTATATAAGTAGTAACTAATACTGATCCCAACATCCACAGATTAGAAGTTAATGTGTCATTAACCCAGAGGGAAATCCTCTATTGGTTTGCATAAGAAGAGAAGAATTCAGTTTTCCTCCAGATCAGAAACCACAGAAAAGGTGTATTCTTACCTCTGCAGCTGCAGAGGGAGCATTGCACTTTGTCTGAATCTGTGTGATTCATTTCTAGATTATATGTAAAGAATAAATAAGACACTTTCTTTTTCTGCTGGATATTTTATTTTAAAATTAAAACTTCATTCATTTAAATTCATAATTTTTATGTATCTAAGATTGGTCAGGAAGTTTTAACACACTAGGGAAAGAGGAAAGAAGGAGAAGGTATAAGAAAGGAGAGAGTAATAATAGTAATCAAAGTAACAGAAAAAAATCAAGGTTTTACTACTCACGACCTCCCTGACATTAGGCAAGTCACTTAATCTTTTGGGGCTTCAAAAAGATGTCTTCATATATATATATATATAACAACCAGCTTCCCACTCCCATCCCCAAGGTACCATTTCCTAATAGCTCTCTAATCAGTGGTCTGTGGTTCTTTGGGGACATTACAGACTTAAAGAAAACTAAAAATATTAAAAAGCAGGAATTGTCAATAATAAACATCTATTGAGCACCTACTATGTGCCAGGCACTGTGCTAAGCACTGGGGACACGCAAAAAAGGCAAAAGACAAGTCTCTGCCCTTGTGGAGCCCATGAGCTGTTAGGATAAACAAACAATATGTCCAAACAAGTTACATGCGGGATAAATATTAGGATATAGTTAAGAGAAAAGCACACTGGATTAAAAAGAGTTGGGAGAATCTTTCTGGAGAAGATAGAATTTTATCTGAGACTTAGGAAAAAAGAGTATATTCCAGACACAGGGAAGAGAAAGGTGGAAGACAAAATGCTGAGTTCAGTGAAAGCTAATAAGCCATTTTAGTGAAGGAGAATAATATTAAATAAATCTAACAGGTATATTGGAGCTAAGTTGTAAAGAGTCTAGCTGAAGAGTTTTTATTTTAGTCTAGAGGTAATAAGAAATCACTGATGATTTCTGAGCTCTGGAGAGTAAAGCAGTCAAACCTGAGCTTTAAGAAATTTATTGTGGCAATTGTGGGTAGGATCAATTGGAAAAGATTGAGACTGGAAAAAGGGAAAACAAATAGTAGGTTATCATAATAGTCCAAAGAAGAAATAACAAGGGCCTGAACTAAGGTAATTATGTGATTGTAGAGAAGAGAATGGGATTCAAGGGATATTGAGGGACATTTTATAAGACATGACACCTATTGGATTTAGATTGGGAGAAACAGAGCAGGAAAGAGGACTCAAATGACTCCAAAGTTGTAAAACTGCCCAAAAGGAGGGTGGTGATTTCAACAGAAATATGGAAGTTGGGGCATAGGATCAGGTTTGGATTAGAAAATGAGTTCTGGGGACAGCTAGATGGTACAGTAGATGGAGAAAATAATGAATTCTGTTTTAGATGTGTTGAGTTTGAGATTCCAGTGGAACATTCAAATGGAGATGTCCAATATCTAATGTGATCCCTTTTGAAGTTCAAGAAAGACATAAAGACCATGGGACGACTCCCATATTTCAGGAACAGCATTATAGATTTAGAACTAAAAAAGAACTTGGAGATCTTTTAGCTTATCCCTCACCACCACCCCTTTAAAGTGACCCAACACATTAGCTGTGTGACAGCTAATAGGTTCCAGAGGCAAAATTTAAACCCAGGTTCAAAACCAGCATTGAAGATTGAGGAGAGTTAGGTAGAAGAACCAGGTGAGAGCGAACCTTTGTTCACAGAAGCAGGTAGAAGAGAGAGTATCAGGAAGAAGAGATGGTTGACATCGTCAGAAGCTAGAGACAAGGCCTGAGAAAGGATTATCAGATTGAAGCGGTTAAGAGATTGCTTATAACCAGTCAGTTTTGGGGAGGAGTGTGGCTGTGGAAAAAGAAAAAGAAAATAAAGAGACTATGGCAAGGTTAACTGTTTTAAGGCTGGGGGAGACATGATGTGCTTGAAGGTAGCAAGAAAAAAGCAAGCACATATGGAAAAACTGAAAATGAAGATAAAGTGATTGTTGGGCCAAGTTCTGTAAGCAGAAGAATAGGATAGCTTGCCACGGCTAAGAGAAGGGCTTCCTCTTCCTCTGAGACTGTAGCAAAGGAGAAGAGAATGGAGACCAAATGGATAGATTTTGAGCTGTAGAATAATGGGAAATGGCTTCAATTTTCTCAGCAAAATAGGTAAGGTGCTCTGAAGGGAGGGAGGAGGTGCAATAGAAACATTAAGCAGAGAAGGAAGTGTGGAAGTGTGGAACAGGCAGGGTAAGCAACAAGATTAAAGAGATAACAGGGGAGAATTAAAGGACTCCCAAAGTAGTGGGAGCCCAAATAAGACCAGACAAAATTAATTTATAATGGATCCACAGCATTGCATAACTTCCTCCAGCACTGCTCAGTGACACAGGCATGGGGCAGTTGTGTTGGGAATTGGGAAATTGAAAAAGAGAAAGACAAAGGACCAGGAATTCAAGAGTAGAGAAGGAGATATATTTGGTTTTTTCTTAAAGCTTTTTATTTTTCAAAACATATTCATGGACAATTCTTAAATATTAGCCCTTACAAAACCTTGTGTTCCAGTTTCCCCCCTCCTTCTTCCACCCCTCCCCTAGATGGCAAGTAGTCCAATATATGTTAAACATGATAGAAATATATGTTAAATCTAATATGTGCATACATATTTATATAATTATCTTGCCACACAAGTAAAATTAAATCAAATGAAAAAAAAAATGAGAAGCAAAATAAAATGAAGCAAACAACAACAAAGACAGTGAAAATGCTATGTTGTGAACCATACTCAGTTCCCATAGGAGGTGGGAGTATATTTGAAGTAGTCATCTATAGAGTTAATATTATGAATGTAGAGACTGGAGCATGGATTATTGACAAGAAGGGCAAAGAAATTTAAAATGAAGAGCAAAAAATAAGTTTAAGCAATGTCATGCAAAGTAAGATGCAAAGTGAAGGACTGAAGATCCATTAGGGGAATTTCAGAACTCAAAATCATGAAAGTAGTATAATGATGGGTAATATGGATCCAGATCCCTATGGCAACTGAAGTGAAACTATAAATCATGGGAATTGAAATTGATGTATTAAGGGACCAAGACATTTTAGAGGGTATCAATTAGTGTATTAAATGACAGCGAGTTTCTGATTAGTACCAATAAGAAATACTCTTTCTGCCTTTGCACAAGCTATCTGTTCATTCTGCCTGGAATGCTCTCCCTCCTCATTTCTAACTTTTAGGAATCCCTACCTTTCTTCAAGACTCAGAGTAAGTAGAACCTCTGATAAAATGGCTTTCCTGATTCCTCTCTTCTTCCTGTAATTGATGCTTTCCATTTTCCATCCCTCCCTCACACAATCTTGCATTTAAGTTCTATACATTTTGTATTTATTTCTGGGTGTTTTTCTGTTTCCCTATTCCCCCATCCAACAGAAAGGTAAGCTCCTTGAGGGCATGGACTGTTATGTGTTTTTTTGTCTTTCTCTCTCTTGAACCAGCAAATACTTCTTAAATTTTTATCAAATGGACTTGACTTGGAATGAATCATCTGGATCCCTCTTTTGCTCCTTTCTCAGTCTACTTTGTATCTGATTTAGCTCAGGTACATATCTTGTTCTACTCCATACCCCTCTTAAGAGAGGGATGGATATAATTTTTCATCTGTATCTCTCTTGCAATTTAGCTCAGTGCTTTCCACATAGAGGGTCTGTGATTAATATTTGTTGAGTTCAATGGGATTGAATTATAATAATTTCTCTTGATATTTAGATCTCTGTGAAACATTCTGCTGCACAGCATTAAACTAAAAACAGATATGTTGCTTTGATAAAAAGTGAGGGCTATTTAGAAACAGGTAAGTTTACAGGTTATCGTAAGTTATCACCCTTAGCTTCAGAGTGTTATGTGGATCTCAGTGGAGGTGGATGGTGCCTGAGAATTGACAGCCATGATAAATGGATTCCTAGGTTCCTGATACAATAACTTAACATAAGTTCTATCAATCATTAAGCTGTTCTACATAAGTGAATTTTCCACATAATTATAGCAATTAAAAAAAAAAAACTCAACCACTCTGTATAAGTAACAGAAGTACCAGACAATTCCCAACAAAAGTTTTTTTTCCCCCATATTTAGAATAGGTAGTAGGGGACTGTAGATTATGGAATTAGAGGACCTTAATTCCTGTTCTGGCTTTAACACTAACTTGTATGACTGTGGGCAAGTCATTTCATCTCCTTTCATCTCTCAAGGTCTCAATTTCTTACCTGTATTGTACTTAGAAAGTTGGTATGATAATGCTTACATTGCCTACCTCATAGAGTCATTTTGAGGAAAATATAAACTTTATAGTGATATAAAACTGTGATTATTATGCTAAACAATCTCAAAAAGCTATGCTTTTTGAGTTTTTGTTATTATTTTTAATAATTTTTCTGCCTCTTTACTCTCTAAGTGGTTATTACTTATGATTTTTATCAACATCTCTGCCTCTAATGAATCCCTCCATTTCACTCTTTCTGATTTGCTACTTTTGGTCAGCTGTGGGCTTGTTTTCATGGGAAATAAAATTAAAATCAAGTCAATGAACTTTTTTAAAAATGACATTTTGTTTTTACTTTATCTAAATTCTCTCTGCTTCCAAACTCACAGAGAACCATCACCTCTATCAAATGATATTTTTTAAAATAAAAGAAGTGTTTATATTTAAAAGGGAAAAATATTAACTCTGGAAAAATCATCTTTCAACTTATTTGTAGCTATGGAGAAGGGAACCAGATGGTAAAAGTGCCTGAATTCTTTTTTTAAGAGTAGGGGGGATGCTGGGCAACACTAGACTTGGGGGAGTGGGCTGGAGGTGGGACAATTAGACAGAGAAGTGGATAAAGCACTGGGTCTGAAGTCATGGAGCTACTTCCTAGCTATGTGATGCTAAATAGGTCATTTATCTTCTGCCACAGTTTTATCAAATAGGGATATAAAATGAGAACAATAATAGCACGCACTTCCCAGGATTGATATGATATGAGGATCATAAAAAATAATAATTACAAAGTGCTTAGCACAAGCCTATTACATAGTAAATACTCTGTAAATATCAGTTATTATTATTATACTTGTACATATAGCTGCCTATTCCCAATGGGACTATCACCACAATATGAAAGAGCAAGAGACCCTAGACCTGGTATTCTACTATTACAGTGAATTATTTGGAAGGTGTAGATCTGATATGAAATATATTGTCTGTCTTTCGGCAGCCCCAAGTGTATATCCCTTCTAAGGGGACTTCCACCAGTAACTTAATGCTAAAAGTCTAGAGAATTACTAGAGTCCCCATGGAATATAGGACTCAATGGAATGCTGGGAAAGAGCATCATTCTGCTGGCAACCTCAAATTTATTTCACTACCCAGAGAAATCCAAACCACAATGTAGTGTTATATCTGGAGGACTTTAGATCTCTGAGAAAAATGAGACCAATGTAGCAGATGGAGAATTGTATTATTTATGCGCCACTCTGATAGGATCACTATCTACCAGGGTTCCCCTTCTGCCTTGTGTGTCCTTTTAGGTATTTTTTTCAATTTTCTGAGGGGTGGAATAAAGCCTATCTGGTATCTGATATATAGTAATGACTACCCTGAGTGGTTATGTGGGGTAGATCTAGAAATCCCTTAATCACATATAGGGAGACCTAGATATAAATTAAGCTTGAAATTTCCAAAAGCAAATTCTGAGAGGGGGTTATAACCCTCCAAATTTCTCATTTCTTTGGATGTTCCCCCAAATCAGAACTGAAAGCCTAAGACCTATGATTTTCTTATAATAATAGAATCTTAGCTATCCATCTTGTTCAGTCTTCTTATATATAAGTGATTTGTCCAAGGTCACATAGCTAGTTAAAGACAGTGGAAAAAACATTGAATTTTAAGTCAGAAGAACTGATTTCAAATCATAGAATCATATATTTTAGAGCTAAAAGGGACATAAGAGATCATTTCAGCTCTTCTATTAACTCAGTTGCATTGTCTGTAAAATGAGGGATTTAGATTTTTAAGTCAACATTGAAGGCCTTTTCCATCTTTAGATAAAGAACATTTTTATGATTATAACTTTCCTTGATTTCTACTGCTAAGTCCACATACTTGATACTACAATTTATAATATTTTCACTATGTCCCAAATAGCTGAGTTCCTCGAATAAGTAAAACTACTATATAGTGTTAATGCTGTAACTTTTTTCTCTGCTATGGGTTACATCCTGAGGGCCAAAGCACCTGAGCACAGAATTCTGTGTACCAGAAACAGGTAATAATTTAGAAAGGTATTTAGAAGTAGCATTCCTTGTTACAAATCACCAATAATTAAAGAAATGCAACAACTTTGAGGTACCATCTCACAACCATCAGAATGGCTAAGATGACCAAAAAAAAAAAAAAAAAAAAGACATGCTGGAGGAGCCATAAGAAAAATATGGACATAAATGCATGGTTGGTAGAGCTGTGGACTAATCTTAACCATCCTAGAAATCAATTTGGGGAGAATTATGGCCAAAAAGCCATTAAACTCTGAACATCCTTTGACCATAGGGATGTTAGGTCTGTACCAAAAAGAAATTAAAGAAATAAGAAAAAGATCTATATGTTCAAACATTTATTTATAGCAAAGATTTTTGTGGTGGCAAAGATTTGGAAACTGAGGCAATTACCATTATTTGGGGAATGGCTGAATAAGTTATAGTAATATGAATGTGAGGGAATGGTATAAGTGAAAAAGATGGTTTCAAAAAACATGGAAAAACTTGTATGAACTGAGAAAGTAAAGTGAACAGAATCAGGAGTACAATTTATGCAGTAATAGAAATAGTATAAAGATAATTAACTGAGAAAGACTTGGTAACTCTGATCAACACAATGACCAGCCACAATTCTAAAGGACTCATGATGAAACATGCTATCCGCCTCCAGATGGAAAGCTGATGGACTCAGAGTACAGATTGAGGAAGCATATTCTCTTCTGTTTCTTGCTTTTTTTCCCCTGAATATGGCTAATGCAGAAGCTTGTTTTATATAACTATAAAATTAAATAAAATCTAAGTTAGTTTATAGGTTAAAAAAATTAGGAAGTAGCATTCCTACTTGGGGGGTAAAGCTGGCAAGTTTATAGAAAAGATTGCTCTGGTTCTCTAGTGTTTGTGTTTTCTTTAAGTGATATAGTAACAATACTGAGTGCTAAATAACATTATCTAGGGGATTGGGTCTAGGCCTGTGATTTCAAAGGTATAGGAAATTCCCAGAGGAGCAAACTCCCTACCTTATTTGTAATTTATATTCTTAGAGGGTTGCCTAGAGTTTAAGTGATTTGCTCAAGGATCATACAGCTAATATGTGTCAGAAATTAAATAGGATTTGTCTTCCTGGCTCCAAGAGGGGCTCTCTATCCCACTACTCCACTTTACCTCTCCATATTCTCTGACTTGAAAATAGGATAATCTACACCCAGAGAGAGGACTTTGGGAATTGAGAATGGACAATAACATAGCATTTTCACTCTCTTTGTTGTTTGTTTACATTTCATTTTCTTTTCAGTTTTTTTTTCTTCTTGATCCAATTTTTCTTGTGCAGCAAGATAACTGTATAAATATGTATACATATATTGTATTTAACATATATTTTAACATATTTAACATATATTGGATTATCTGCCATCTAGGGGAGGGGTGGGAAGGAGGGAAAAATTTGGAACACAAGGTTTTTCAAGGGTCAATGTTGAAAAATTATCCATGCATGTATTTTGTACATAAAAAGCTTTAATTAAAAAAAAAAGATTGGAAAAAGAGTAAAAAATAAAATAAAATGAAAACAGGATAAATTATTAGCTCTGGAAAATGTTTCTTTCTGCAGACAAATACACAGGCTTGATTTTAGTTGCTAACTAAGCATGGTGGTACATGCCTATAATCCCAGCTATCTAGAGGGAAAATTGAGGTTGGTGGAGTTCTGTGCTTCAGTGGGCTATGTTGATCACATATCTGCACTAAAATTCAGTAATTAATATGGTGAACTCCTGGGAGGAGGTAGGAATCACAAGGTTATCTAAAAAGGAACAAACAGACCCAGATCAGAAACAGAACAAATCAAAACTTCTGTGCTGATCAGTAATGACATCAGATCACCTAATACTTCCTGCCTGGATAAAATAAAGACACGTGGTCTTAAAAAAAAAAAAAAAAAGTCTTTTTAAAGTAACATTATTTGGTAATTTGGGAAATATTTCCAAGGTAATGATTGAGTGTGGATATTCAGTGTTTAAAATTAAGATGACAAAGATAAGAGACTAGTGCCAAAAGAATACAACCTCCTCCAAAGACTCACGAGAAAATCCAGGGTTATACCTGACAGTGTTTTGTCTTGCCATGTAATAAAAAGGAGGAAAAAAAAGAAAATGAAAACTAGGATTTTGGCAGGGCTCAGCCTCCCCAGACATGAGTGTTTGAGCACAAGGGTAGAGGCAGCAAATATCCTGGCAGCTCTCATGTTCCATCGGAACACCTGCTATGCTAAGCAGCTGGGGAAAGAAGCCCTAAAATAGCTTAGGCTCACCCACTCGCTCACAACAACACAGGAACTCCCCTGCACTGCAGGGGAAAAAACCCTTAAGACAAGAGGCCTAGAAAAGCTTCTTTGGAAAAATTACTCAATGCGTTTTCCTCCTTTGGCAGGAGGTTGGAATCCACTATCTGTGTGGTGTTTGGGTCACTAAGGCTCTTATTGGTTCAGGTCATTGGTCCCTGGAGTCAGCAAGGGGAGCAAAATCAGAACTCCCAGGAGAGAGATGCACTCGCTGCACGACCAAGTCCTAAAGGATTCCTGGAGCGCCATCATGAGTGCCTTGGGGTGGGGCAGGGAGGGTAGAATACTTTATACTGGCTTATTGGTGTTCCCCGGGGACTAGCACACCGCTCTGGCTCTGACCTGGAAGCATTAGCAACAGGGTTTATAGAAACCAGAAATCTTAATGGGTTAGCTGTCCAAATCAAAGTGTAGCTTGGAGCCAAGGGATTTGGAGGCAGCAAAGGCACCCGACGGAAGGTCAAATGCTAGTGCAATTTTAAAAACCTGGGGAGTAGAAGCAAAAAAGGAGGAAAAAGAAGGATCAATATATTGACCAATAGGAGAGGATTGTTAATAAATCTAGATTCTGGACTGAGGTCCAGACACAGTATTAAGATTCCTATTTTAAATGGTAAATAGAATTATTTTCTGTAACCCAGGTTTCTAGCCAAGTTGGGAGCATTTTGAATCAGAATCTGCAGATTGGTGGAGAAAATGATACTTTGCAATAGGCCTTCAAGAAAGGAATAAGAGCTTTGGAAAGAAGAGACACATGTGATTCCACATTGTCTCAGGACAGACTCGAGGGAGAAGTAAGGGGAAAAAATACTCTGGAAGCAGCAACAGTAGATGAAACTATCCCTGCAGCACATCCCTGACTTCGGCTTGCCTCCCCAGAGACTTTGGGGAATTTCCTCGTGGGTGAAATTGGGATCTTTCTCTTAGCAGAGTGAGATTTCAGCTCTTTCTCCTCATACTTGTTTACATTCTGTTATTTTCTAATCTGAGTAACTTCTCCAATTTTAGTTTGCTATTTACCTGGACAAATGGGTTTGGTTGGTATTTATTATTTGTGAAACTAGTATTTGGTAGGAAGGAGTAAAGCCTGTTCGTGTAAATTTGGGGTCTGCTCTCTTATTATAAGAAAGTAGTTTGAATTGTAAACTAGTGTCCATAGACCAACACTCTATAGGGGAGCAAATAAATATACTTCTAGTCTAGGACACCTCTCTTTCAGAGAATAGCGTGATCAGCTTCATGGACAATAACAGGGATCTCAGTGTCCCTAAAGTACAAGATTTCAGAGATATTCTCTATAATCCACATGGGCAAATATAACCTACATGCGCTTAGAGCATAGACTCTACATGTAAATTTTGTGCTTACTTTTATGTCTTCCTCCTGTTAGGAGAAAATTTCATCAGTTTCATATTAGCCTTTATGCTAGATCTTGTGTTATTGCAATGGGAATAAGAAGACATATTGTTATAGCACCTGTGCCCTTTTGTTGTCGTATCTCAAATTAACCCTTCACAGCCACCAACCTAGGGTTAGAAGGGGAAAAAATGCTCCAAAAAATACTCATTACCTCCCTGGTTTTTATACTGTATTTCCATTTGAAAATTATTAGGTTCAAATGTGTTTTTAAATATTCAAAAGGAAAAAAAATTATTTAGTCCCTTTAAGAATTAAAGGCAACTGGCAAGAAGAGACCATATTGTAACATGTGAGAGAATCTTTTACAAGACTTAATAAAGAAACTGCTGTTAAAGAAATCAAACATTCATCAAGAGGGAGGGGATAGTTAGATCAAGGTTCAAACTAATTGAGAAGTTTCTAGTTAGAAGACTTCAGATATGGTCATGAAACTTCAGATACGCTTGTACAGACACGATATTCTTTTCCCCACTGAAGCTTTTCAGCTCAAGAGCAAATAAAGGCTCTGAGGAAAATTTCTTTGTGCAAATCTTGGAAAAATTGTAAATAATTGGTTAAAGGCTGGAGGGAAGAGTTTTTGTTGTTTTTGTTACAAAGCTTACAAAGAACTTTGGAAGCTAAAACTAGAGTTAAGGCTTCAGGATGAAGAAGATTCAGGTTGAGTTTCTATGTAGGTTTTAAAGAATACCAGAATGGGGATAAGCAGTGATTGAGGGTCAGGTAATAAAATGCTGAATTTATATTTAACTTGTTTCTCAAAAGTTTGTTCTGGTTTTTGAAGGATCCTGCTTTTGAAAGATAACTTAAAGGTAATCTAGTCCAACTTTCTACTCACTTCAGGAGTCCCCTCTATGATTTCCACTCATTAAATATCTATCCAGTGATCATTGTGCTTAAGATAATGGACTAATAGCACTGACATTTAATCTCAACTGGATATTTCTAGTGACTAACAAGGGAACTAACAAGACAATCAATTCCTTTTTGGGAAAATTCTTCTCTTTCTCTTCTCTGTCTCTATAAGTATGTCTCTGTCTCTGTCTCTGTCTCTCTCTTCTCTCCTCGCCCCGCCCCCCTCGCCCTCTGCTTTTCTCTTCCCTCCTCACCAATATTTTTCTTCTGAGTACCACCTCCCTTAATCTGTCTTCCCTTTTATCAATCCTCTCCTTTTCTTATCTCCCTCCTCTCTTACAATAAAAGGACACACAAAATAAAACAAGCAATGGCAATTAGTCACTAAAGACATTCCATGAAACTAGTACTACTGGGGACATCTTTCCCACCTCAGGTCCTAAATAGAATAGAAATAGAATAATCAAGGCCTTCCTTATCTTGCTTTTTTGATAGAATTAATTTCACAGTTCTTTCTGTAATAATGTATAGTTCAGTACAGATGCATACCTGCAAAGTATGCAGGTTAGGAGCAAGAGAAAAGAGTAGAAGACACTAGAAAGCTGGATAGGAAATAAGGCTACACAGTTCTTTCCCATGACCTTCTTGTTCTTGATCCCTTTGTGTTTTTTTCTGACATTTTTTATTTGATACTCTTTCATTTTCCTTAGTTCCTATAGGGCCTCCCTCCTTTCTTCCTTCCTATTCCCTTGACTCCAAGGATTACATTCCATGACAAACTCTTGGAATGATAAAACAGAATAATGGAAAGGTATAACTTTCCATTTGCCTACTGGACATTTCAAACTAGTGTTCTTGAGATATCTTAAACTCAACATATGCTAAATTGAACTTTACCTTAAACCTTGTCTTCTAAATTTCCCTATTTATATTTATTGCCATCTTTCTAATCTCCTGGGTTTATAATCTTGTCAGTATCCTCAACTCTTCACTTTACCTCATCCTACATGTCCCTCACTTGCCAAATTTTACTTTTGTACCTTCACATCTGTAGCACCAACTCTTTTTCTCTATTTAACAATCACCTTGGTTCAGAACCTTCTCATCTCTCACTGAGACTATTACAAGAGCTTCCTAATTATTTTCCTTGCTTCAATTGTCTTTCTCATCCTACTTAATATTCAAGTAATTTAATTTATTAATCCTTAAACACAATCCATGGGATCCCCCTACTCAATCAACTCCAGTGGCTTCCTATTGTCTGTAGAATAAAGCAAAACTACTTTAATTAGCTTTTAGAGGCAATTAGATGGCAAAGTGGGTTTAGGACCTGGCTTGGAGTCCTGAGTTCAAATATGGCCTCAGACATTTATTTACTAGCTGAGTTTGCCTTAGTTTTCTCATCTGTAAAATGAGAAGAAAATGACAAAGAACTCCAGTATCTATGCCAAAAAAACTCCCAATGGATTTTCAAGAACAATCTTTCAAATCCATATATATATATATAAAACACACCTAGACCCAATTTATCTCTCTAGCCTCAGTAAACATTATCCTTTCTCTTAGCCTCTGTGATTCAGCTAAATTGGTCTTTGTTTTATTTCAAAACACAAGAACTTCATATCCCTTGTCTGAATCTTTGCACTGGCCAGAGTGATCATTATATAAAGAATAAGTCCCTCTTCCCCTAATTAAATTCAATCTCAGAAGACTAGATATTGGATTGAATCAGCCAATCAATCTAAACTAAATGTAAATAAGTCCTTAAATCAATTTGGAAAGATCATAGGGGTGCTGAGTAATTGGATGAAAACAGAATAGCACATAGGAAAATGTGATTGACAGAATGAATCAGACACACCTATGGGTCTACATATACAAGCCAGTTTGGAATTTTGTATTCCATCAACAAGCTGTTAGGTGGTTTGAATTGATTACTAAAGGACATCTGGGAGCAAATGGTTAACTGCTTTAGTAAGAATAGAGTTTCTCTCTCCCCAGGTGATAACATTTTGAATTTTAAAAGATTAGGAGATCTGGAATTCACACAGGTGTCAACAGCAATGTCCCCCTAGCAACAGTGGCTCTCGGTAGAATTTGCACCAAGAGCTGAGATACCCTGAGGAAAGACAGCCACTGGACTGTACAAAAACAAGGAGCCTTGGAGGATGGCAGTAAACTAAGCCTAGGGTCACTTAATGACGATGACTCTGTGATGGAAGGACAGGACTCCAGTAACCAAGAGCTGGGAGTTCACCTTTTTTTGGCCTAAATTTGAGCTAACTCTTCCCAGGAAATTTCTGTGAGCAAGGAAAGAATATGTTTCCAGCTTGGGAGATTTGCTTCTGTAATAACTGGTTTTGCTACATCTATTTCATAAATACCCTTTCTAAAAGCTAATTGAGTCTATAGGGTGATAATCTATGGGAAGCATAACAATGGGAGTTTATGAATGACACTATTAGAACATGGCAGGAAACCTCAGCGTTACCCTTAGAATCCTGAAGATAGTAGTCAGCTTGGGAACCTGACCTGTTAATTCCAGTGCGATTTGGGGAAATGAACCCAGAAGGGGTTCTACATTAGGATTATAGATTTAGAACCTTAAAATCTGTTTTCAGATGAACAAATTGAGGCTCACAGAAATTGAAGTGATTTGTCACTGATCACATAGTGACTGAAGCCAGTCCTCTTCCTGAATTCAAGTCTAGCACTCTATATAAGGACTTCTTATACTTTTTCCACTCGTGACCCCTTTCTGCTCGAGAAATTTTTATACAACCTTAGGTATATGGATATATAAAACAGGTACACCAATCAAACAGCTATTGATAATAAATCATAATTTCCCAACTCCCACATGGCGTTGTGACCCACAATTTAAGAAGCTTTGCTCTAGGTTCTCAAAGTGTGGTGCAGTGAATCCTGGAGGGTCTCTGAAATCCTTTCAGAGGGTCTACAAATTCAAAATTAGGATTTTTTTCCTATTTATGATAAATATCTATTATGTAATCCATATAAACAAAAACTTTTTGGACATATTCTCAATAGTTGTTAATACTGTAAAGATACTGAGAAAGAATTTGAGAACCACTGCTCTATACTATAGGGTCATATAAGACAAGTATACCACTGTTTTCAAGGTGCACCCATTATGTTTATGAGAATAATTTATTAGGGATGTTGTAGAGATAATGATCCTCTTGATGGAGGAGAAAATGATAATATTGAGGTCTAGATTTGGGGCACCTAAATGAGATTAGGGTTTAGTTGAGGTCTAGTGGCAGGTTCAGGGTACAAGGAGCATAAGGAGATAGGTGAAGATAGCACCGGACAGAGGGTCCAGTAGACAGAGGGTCCTCGCATGGCTAGCATGTTTGGAATCTCTGCCAAGGAGTCCCAGGGTCTCCCTTTTATAATGGGAAATTTAGCTCGAGGGGCTTTTGGGTGTAGCTCCAAAGTTGGCTCAAATCCGGGTGGGGCTGGGACAGGTCGGATTTCTATTGGAATTCAAAGGGACCAGGATTTGTGAGTTAAAGGATAATTTACATTATTAACTAGGAGAGGGTGGGAATCTAGAAAGGAATTTTTCCCGCATCAATAATTGCTAAGAACCATTACTGGAACAATTAAGTGATCCTGAATTCATCTATTTTTATAAGTGAAACACAGACAAAATGTCTTTTAAGATGTTCTGTTGAAGAGGAATAACAATACAACAGACAAAATAGGGAGAGAAGTTGGTGCTTGGGACAGATCATGGGATGATAGACTTAGATTATGACCTCATGTAACAGGATATTGAATTGGAAAGGACCCTAGAGCACAACTAATGCAAACTCATTTTTCAGATAAGAAACCTTATTGCTAAAGAAGCTAATTGGCTATCATGTAGATACTAAGCATCAGAGACTTAATTTTACCCAAGTCTTCTGACTCCAGAGTCAGTGTGCTTTCCACTGTGATAGAAGGAAGTATGATCTGGGAAGCTAGCTTTGAGGAAAATGTGAGTAGGAATTGTAGGAACACACAGTGGGAAAGTGCTAAGTGGTTCTCAATAATTCCACAATAATATGATGTGGTCTCTGTGAACCTGTCTCCTAGGCTGAGGTTGGATCTGAAGAGAACAGTGAAGTTCTGCAGAAGATGGGAGGCAGGACTACGCGATCGCCAATGGAACATACTACAGGAAGAAGCTTCTGCAAACTTTTCTCAAGCGACAGCTGCTTCTGGTGAGTGGGTGGGGATGGACCAGGGCAGGCTGGTGTGGCTCAGGGTGGAGATATTACTTTGCTCCCTTTCAAAATTGGCTTCCAACCACTCTATGAACAGTACCCTGTTACTATATTGGCTTAGACAGGCTCCTCTCCATTTGTTCCAATAGAGTTTAGCTTATCTCACACACAATTAGTTACTTCAAAACTAGCTTACCTCTCCATTCACATATTGCAGAGCCTTAAATGCAAATCACTCTAGCTCTCCACTGATTAGTCAACAATAAGTCCTAAACCGAGTCTCATAGTCATTGTTTAGGCCCTGATTTTTTTAAAGCTATATTATTGTTTTTTAACATAAGTCTATGATAACTGTCAATACCAGATTATTTTAAGAGATGAAAAAAAATTAAAAGGAGAAGGGAAGTCAATTGCATCATGTTTTAGAAACAGAATATTTATGGAAGAAAATTAGACTAAGGAACTCTCAGATGTACTTTATTCTTAATTTTTCTGGGCCTTTTCACAAGCTGTTCCCTGTTCCCCACCCCCACCTCCTATAGTGGAATGTCCTCTCTCCTTTCTCTAACCCCTTCCTTTCAGACTGAGTTTAAATCCCACCTCCTGCAAAAGGCATTTCCCAGGTTCTCCCCTCCCCCCCCAGTACCTTTCTTTTCTTTGAGATTATCTCCCATTTGCCTTGTATGAACATTGTTGTTTGCCTCCTCCACATGAGACAGAGGGCCGGGGACATATTTTTTGTCTTTCTTTGTAACCCTAACCTTTTAACACAGTGCCTTTGTTTATGTAAGCCCTTATAAATAGGAAGACCTTTGCTTGCCATCTAGGGGAGGAGGTGGGGGGGGAGGAGGAGAAAATATGAAATACAAGACTATGCAAGGGTCAGTGTCAAATTATCCGTGCATATGTTTTGGAAATAAAAAGCTTTAAAAATTGTAAATAAATAAGTAAATAAACAAACAAATAAATAGAAAGCCCTTTTAAATAAATGTTTGTTCACTGATATTCAGGATTGCCAATCAAGTCTAATTACTGTAGGCATTCTTAAACCTGGGTCAAGGGCCACAAACTGCATAGGAGGGGAGAGAATTGAAAAATACCCTTCATTTGAGCAGGTGAGGATGGAGGTAGGGATAAATATCATTCCATGATACCATGAAACTGCTGATGGGGAAGCCATCTATATCCCATATACATCACCATCCCACTCTTTAGAAGAAAGCTACTTGATTCATTCTCACTTAAATAAATTATTCTTTTTTTTTTTTATTCTGCATTTTATAAATGCTAAATCAGGGAAGCTTTTTCATAAACAAAGCAAAACTGGAAAAAAAAAAAAAGGAGTGGGTGGATTGCTCATGCAGCCATATTTGATTGAAGGATGCCCTGGAAGATGTCGCAGGTGACAAGAAGGATTAACATACACAAATATGTAATGATAACGTCTCAGTTAGGTCACCAGCTGTGGACATGGAGATGTCTGACATGGTGAGGGCTTTTCTGGTACCAGAAGTGGAGAGTACCTGATTTAGTCAGAAAATGTTCTGCTCAGATCTTGGTGAAGCCATGAAGTTATACTACTCATAAAGCTTCTCCTTTCAAATATATAACCAATTCAACAACCTTTTTTTTTTTTTTTTTCCCCTGAGGCAATTGCGGTTAAGTGACTTGCCCAGGATCACACAGCTAGGAAGAGTTAAGTGTCAAAGGTCAGATTTGAACTCAAGTCCTCCTGACTTCAGGGCTGGTGTTCTATCCACTGCACTAACTAGCTGCCCCCTCAACAAGCTATTTTCAATACTGTCCTTCTTTGTCTCCCACCAAGCTTCCTTCGCTTCTGTTCATTTTTTTTAGAATGCTTCAATGAACATTTTTACATTTCTTTTTCTTTCCCAAGTCATCTTGTTTTGCTCTCACTCCCACTCCTTCCCCCTCCCAAAAAAAATTGAAAAAAAGAAAAATAAAATCTTTATATCAAAAATGCATATCCAAATGAGATAAATCCCCACATTTGCAGCATCCAAAAGGAAGGAGCAAGCATTTTAATAAGTACCTACTGTGTTTCAGATACTTTACAAATATTATCTTATTTGATTCTCTCAATAATCCTGGGAGATCAGTATTATTATTATCCTTGTTTTATAGTTGAGGAAACTGAGGCACAGAGACTTGTTCAAAGTCACAGAACATATCTGAGACTGAACATGAACTCGGATGTTCCTGACTTCAGGCTCTATCCGCTGCCTCTGTCAGAAAATAGGCAGCATGTTCTATCACAGATCTTAGGGAATTCTGGTGGTTAATACATTTATCATAGTTCTCAAGTATTTCTGAGTTTTCTTTAAAATGTTGAGATTATTGTATAAATTATTCTCAAGATCAGCTTACTTCATTCTGCACCAATTCAAACTAGTCTTTCCAAATTTTTCTCAAACTGTCCTCATCATTTCTTGCAGCACAATGATATCCCATAACATTCATATGCCATAATTTGTTTGATAACTCCTCAATTCATGGGCACCCTTTCAGTTGCCACTATAAAAAGAACTGTTTATATATATATATATATATATATATATATATATATATATAATTTTTGTGAATTTAGTTCCAAATTCCTTCTAGAATGGATGAAACAATTTACAGCTCCAATAACAATATATTATATTCATAGCCTCTCCAACAAAAGTCATTTTCCTTTTCTATCTTTTTTGCCAATCTGATGGGTATAAGATAGAATTTTAACATTGTACAAATTTTCATTTCTCTATTAATGATTTGTAGCATTTTAAAAATATATCTATTGATAGTTTCAATTTCTTCCTTTGAGAAAATACTGTTAATATCCTTTGACTATTTATTTATCAGGGAATGGCTTTTGTTCCTTCATATTTGAATTATTTCCTATCATGCATGTCACCTGAAGTAGAGAAACTTGCTTCAAGGATTTTCCTCCCAGTTAGACGTTTTCCTTTTAATTTTGTTCATGCAAAAACTTTTCCATTTTATGGAATCTGAATTGTCCATTTTACTTTCTATGATCTATTCCATATTTACTTATGAACTCTTCTCATATCCTTAGTAGCAACAGGCATTTTCTTCTTTGAAGCTCTGGTTCATTTATAATGTGACCATTTGTCAAAGAATTTGAATAGACAATTCTCAGATAATGAAATTAAAGCCATCTATAGTCATGTGAAAAAATGCTCCAAATCACTATTGGTCAGAGAAATACAAATTAAAACAACTCTGGGGTACCACCTCATACCTTTTAGATTGGTTAAGATAACAAGAAAAGATAATGATCAAGATTGGAGGGGATGTGGGAAAACTGGGACACTAATGAATTGTTGGTAGAGTTGTGAAGTGATCCAACTATTCTGGGGAGCAATTTGAAACTGTGCCCAATGAGTTATCAAACTGTGTAGATCCTTGGGCCCAGCAGTACTACTATTGGATCTATATCTCAAAAAAAATCATAAAGGAGGGAAAAGAACCCACATGTGCAAACATGTTTGTAGCAATTCTTTTTGTAGTGACAAAGACCTGGAAAATTCCCTATCAGTTGGGAAATGGCTGAATAAATTATGGTATATAAAAGTTATGGAATATTATTATTCTGTAAAAAATGATAAAGCTGATTTTACAAAGGCCTGGAAAGATTTACACAAACTGATGCTGACTGAAATAAGCAGAACTAGGAATACATTGTACACAGTTAAAGCAAGATTGTACAATGATCAATTATGAAAGACTTGGTTCTTTTCAGTGGTTCAGTGATAGAGGACAATTCTAATAAATTTTGGATGAAAAACGCCATCTCCATTCAGAAAGAGAACTATGCAGATTGAATGTAAATCAACACATGCTTATGTTCACTTTTTTCCCCTTTTGTTCTGATCTTTCTCTCCCAACATGATTTGTAAAGAACTGTGTATTTAAAAAGTTTACATCATATATATACACACACATGAACTACGATAGACTTGGTTCTTCTCAGCAATTCAGTGAACCAAGGCAAGTTCAATAAACTTTGGATGGAAAAATGCTATCCACATCCAGAGAGAGAAAACTATGGAAGTAGAATGTAGATCAAAGCATACTATTTTCACTTTTTTTTTTCCTCGTGTTTTTTTCCCCTTTGTTCTGATTTTTCTCTCAGAACATGGCTCATGTAGAAATATGTTTAAAAAAAAAAAAAAGAAAGAAAAAAGAAAATGGAGGTACATATGTAACCTACAAAATAAAATAAAATTAACAAATACAAAAAGAAAAAAAAAACCTAATCATAGCAATTCTTTTCAAAATGGACCCAAACTGAAAACTAAGGGAGTACCTTCCTGTTGAGGAATGGATAAATAAATAGTTATATGTGAATGTAGTCGAATATCAGAAATGATGAAATAGTTTCAGAAAAAAACTTTAAAAAATCTCCATGAATTAAAGCGGAGTAAAGTAAACAGAACTTGGAGAATAATTTATATCATGTTATTATAGAGAAATACAACTTGGAAATATGTCATAACTCTGATAAGAAAAAAACCCCAACAAAGCTTTGATTAGTGCAGATGACTGAGAACTGAAGATTAATTATGCTATCTTATCTCTAGCCAGAGAGGTGATGGACTTAAAGGGCAGAATCAGATATGTTTTTAGATATGTCCAATATGGGAATTTGTTTTGCTCTGATCTTTTATATATAATACCAGCAATAGGTTTTAGAGTTACTATTTATCATATAGGAAAAAGTCCTATTCTTTTTTTTAAACAAAAATGAATGTTGTCTTTTGTCACAAGCTTATAATATAATAATATGTCTATTATATTCTTACTTATTTTTGTTATTGACATCATTTTTATACTTTTCCTTATATTGAACCAACCCTTATATTTGTATAAATTAAAACTGGTCATAGTGTATGATCTTTTAGATATGTTATTAGAAATAGTTTTATTACTTTAGTCCATGAAATTAAAAAAAGCTAAAAAACACCCTGCTATAATTTGTCCTAAGATATCTTTTTTTTTTTCCTCTCCTTGACTTTTGATACAGGCTTTTGAGAGAATACAATTTTTTTTTTTTTCTAAACAGGTACCCTTTAGCATTTTCTAACTTCATTACTGACCATTATCCATTCATTTGGCTCACCACAATCCTCCCTTTAAGAGCCTGGTCATATTAATCCTTTTAAAGGTATCATCTTTCAGAGATTTACAACACATTTGCATTTTAAGGTCAACTTCCATCTTGAAAATATAATTTGGGACATCATAACTTGGTTTTCTGACTGAAGGAGATTTCCACCTGGGGCGAGGTTCTAATCAAAAGTTCACTAGAACAAAAAGTCTTCTTAAGAACAAAAGGTCCACTTCAGGCAGAGATGATCCTATCAGTGCATCCTCCATGCTTGCCTCAGGGAGTAGCTAGGTTTCCAGATTGTTTATAGAAATTCAAGCTTTCCCTGATAACACCCACCTGGCTACCCCAGGACCTTGCCCTTCAACTGGAGAATGGCTGCACAAATTATGGTCTAGAAATGGAATGGAATACTATTGTTCTGTGAGGAATGATGAGCAGGAGAATTTCAGAAAAAAACCTAGAAAGACCTTCAAGAACTGATGCTGAGTGAAGTGAGCAGACCGAGGAGAACACTGTGCACAGTAACAGCAAGATTATGTGGTGATCAACGGTGAGAGACTTAGTTCTTCTCCGCAATACTGTGATCCAGGAGAATTTCAATAGCCTAGGGATGGAAAAAGACATCCACATCCAGAGAAAGAACTACGGAGACTGAAGGCAAGTGAAAGTATACTAGTTTCACTTTTTTTTCTTTCTCGTGGTTTTTCTCTTTTGTTCTGATTTTTATTTTACATTGCTGATATGGAAATAGGTTTGCCATGCTTGTACATGTATAACCTATATCAGATCATTTGCTATTTTGAGAAGGGAAAAGTGAGGAAGGAAAAAAATTTGGAACTCAAAATAATATAAAAATAAATGTTGATATATTAGATTTAACATATTTTTACCATGTTTAATATCTAGTGGATTTCTTGACATCTAGGAAAGAGGGTGGGAGGAAGAGTGGAAAAATTGGATCCCAAGGTTTTGCAAGAGTTAATGTTGAAAAATTATCCATGCTTTTGTTTTGAAAATGAAAAAGCTTTAGTAAAAAAATGCATTTTTTACATGTCATTGGAAAACAAAATATTAAGGGAAGGAAGGAAGGAAGAAAGGAAGAGTGGGGAAGGGAGGGGAAGAAGAGAGGGAGGGAGGAAGGATGAAAGGAAGTGTCAGAGGAAAGGAGGAAATTTTTTTCTCCAATCTTGATGCTACCATGCGCTATTCCCTTGATCTTGAGCAATTCCTCTTCTGGAAAATGACATCTAAGATTTCTCTTCCAGTTCTAAAGCTATGATTCAATGATTATATTTTACCTAGTGTGAAATTTTTACTACAATATAGTATCTCACCAATCTTTTCTGTAGAAAATGGAAACAGGAGGGGGGACCAAGATACCCTGATTGAATAGGAGTAGCATTGGAATAGGAGTTTAGTATTGCAATAATAACTGTTGGAAGCAAAAATATTATCTACATATAAGAAATCTCTATATTTAACTTTCATTTGGTAAGAAAGCTGTGCTCTAATCACAATTAGTTGATATTTTTTTCCTCTGGGGTCAGCTATAATTTATAAGGTGCCAACAATAAATAAGGATTTTATTTTTTATGATCTTCCTAGATAGAAAGAAACATGCTATGGTATTTTTCAGGTGCTACCTTTTTGCCAGGTGATGGATTAATTTAGAATTTATGTAAAATGATTTTTGTGTCACAGTAAGGCTCCAGAATAGTGTGAGATCCATCCAAGGAAATAAAAATTAGTCATCTTGCCCTGAAGGTTTTAGAGATAAAGATTCTATTCTAGAAGTATCATTTTTAGCTCAAGTAGAATGAAAAAAACACACACACATACAAAACAAATCAACACAGCAAAAATTAACACTCATTAGTGCCAGTCTTTTGTTTATTTAGCTAATTTTTACAAAAGCTGACAAATAACTTCTTTAGACTTTTTCCACACCCAGTTTTGGGTTTTGTGGAAGAAGGGAAAATTGAAAAATGAGAAAGTTGATAAGAGGAGGGAAAGGAAGTTAGGAATGTCTGTCAAGGCATCAAATAAGGTCAAAAGAAAAGGAAGAACTTTGGACTTGATTTTCACAAGTAATTCTGGGAAGATGTGTCCAGAAGAGCTATTAGCAAGTAAGATAAAGGACTGAGGATGAAAGTGAAAAAGGAACTAATTATATTACATACATAAGATGCTTCAAGATATTGGTATAATCCAGACCTCCCATAGAGATGAATGCTAATGAGACTATTTGGAAATTAGTTATTAGATCCTATACTGCTGACCCAGGAGCTAATGAGAGAGGGGAAATTGGGTCTGAGATTAGAGGCTGTTTAGGATATTATTTTTTGGTAGTTTGTGATAAAAAGGGGACACTCTCCGACACATCAGTGGAGGCAGTTTTCAGCTTCTTCAGGAATCAGCGATTCAGAGATCACATTTAATTAGGACAGGATAGAGTATCACCTGGAAAAATACAAATATAAATGATTTAATATGAAAGGCTCATTGTAAAAGTCTGTGGGGGGAGGATCTTGAGAACAGGAGAAGGGGTGTTCCTATTCACCAAATAAAGAACCCTTTAAAGCCTATTAATGATGATGATGGCTTTCATTAATATAGAGCTTATTATAGTCCAAGCATTATGCTAAGTACTTTATAGTTATCTCACTTGATCCTCACAACAATCCTGGGAAGTAGGTGTTATTATTATTCCCATTTTACAGAAGGAGAAACTGAGGTAAAAGCTTTGCAGAAGGGCACATAAGTTATTAAGTGTCTGAGGCCAAATTTGAATTCCGGCTTCCCCAACTTGGGAAGCAGAGCTCTATCCACTGTATCACTTAGCTGCCTGGGACATGCTACAGAAATAACTCAAGAAGAATCTGGAACAGATAACCAAAAAAAAAAAAAAAAAAGAAAGAAAAGAAAAAATATAGATTGAATGGATGCCTTGAGAATAGTGCTTTTGAGTTCATGTGCTCTCTGAAAATGAACAATGAGATGGTACAATGGAGTCAGGAAAACTCATTTTCCTGAGTTCAAATCTGGGCTGTATGACCCTGGGCAAATTATTTAACCTGTCTGCCTCAGTTTTATCATCTGTAAAAATGAGCTGGAGAAAGAAATGGCCAAACCATTCTAGGATCTTTGCCTAGAAAATGCCAAATGACAAAACTGAAAAATGACCCAACCACAATAAAGCCCCCTTAGAATGGAGCATCCCAAGATCACTGCTGCCTGAGGCAGCTACACAGTAGGAAAGAGTGTTGAACTCAGTCAGGAAAACTTGAATTCAGATATTTATTATCTATATGACCCTAGGCAAGCAATTTATCCTGTCTGCCTCAGTATCCTTAAATGTGCAATTGGAATAACAAACAACAGCATCTCTCCCCAGAGTTGTATGTGTAAGGCACTTTATAAACCTTAAAGCACTACATAAATGTAGTTATTATTTTTGTACTTCTAGAAACAAAATGATCATTTGGAAAATGCACAGGAAATCTTTTCGCAGTTCTCAAAGCCTGTTAGAGGGACTCTGATTTCAGATTACAATTGGAAAGATAGTTAAAGAGAAACATTCAAAGGAGCCTTGGCTGACTGTGGAATGGAGCAATCAAGCAATTAAGAAACATTTATTAAGCACCTAGTAGGAGTCAGGCACTGTGCTAAGTGCTTTTCAAAGTAACTAAAGGGATTGGTACACAGCAAATCCTTTGGGATACACATGCCAGGGAGAGAAGAAGGAAAGATAGAATCTCAGTTACTTATTGTTAATATGCTGGGTGAAAAAGGCAAACATTGGACAGAAGGAGAAATTGCAGACTGACAAAATTGGCTCCACTCTACACCAGGACGTCTCCTCAGGTATGGCCCAAAGGAATGAAAAGAGAAGCAAACTCGGCAATCCAATTGCATTGAAAGAACCAGGACAAGTCTGCTAGAAGATGGAACAGGCTGCAAAGCTAGGGACCAGAGGCCAAGGCCATCCACCATAGCAACAACTCCAACAGAGTACACAGGGGAAGAGGTGAGAACTATGGACAGGATGTGCCTGTGCTTGCTGGGTGCACTCCAGAAAAATGTGGATTTGTTTCTTTCCGGAAGCTGATGATTGCTGGATTTGTACCAGGGAAGACACCTAGGTTGGAGGAGGGGGACTACCTCAGGCCCCAAAGAATTTAATCTCTGCCCCATCTGTATCCTTTCCTCTGGAACCCATAAAGACTATATTAATAATGAAATGAGGATTGAAGATAGAGCTAATCCTGCTGGGGTCCATTACAGATTCCAAGTGACAGCTATATTCTAGTGATTGCAGCCTATGTGTCTACGATCTATTTGGATCTCCATCATTGCTTTCCTTCTCCAGGAAACTCCTCGTTAGGAAATCTCATTATCCTGTAAGATTGAATCTTCCTGGGCCTCAGATTTCATCAGCCCCTCTGACTGGACCTTTTGATTGATGAGCAGGGCTATGGGCTCTAGATTTCTTTAGAACTCCCCAGAAAATAACTTAAAGAATCTGAAAACATGTCCAAGCATATTAAAAAAATTTTTTTATTTTCAAAATACATACAAAATTATAATTGTATAAATATATATGCATGTGTTGGGTTAAACATTTCTACCATGTTTAACATATATTGGATTACTTGCCGTCTAGGGAAGAGGATGGGGGGGAAGAGAGCAAGAAAAATTTGGAATACAAGGTTTTGCAAGGGCTAATGTTGAAAACTATCTTTGCATGTTTTTTTTTTCTTTATTAAAGTTTTCATTTTTCAAAACATGCGTAGACAATTCTTCAACATTAGCCCTTGCAAAACCTTGTATTCCAAATTTTTCTTGCTCTCTTCTCCCCCATCCTCTCCCCTAGACCGCAAGTTAGTCCAATATATGTTAAACATGTGCAATTCTTCTATACATATTTACACACTCATCACAAAGCATATTTTTTTTACTTTTTACAATAAGGCTAATATGGAAAAATGTTTGCACGAGTGTACATTTGTTATCTATAGCAAATTGCTTGCTTTCTTGAAAAGGGGGAGGTGATAGAGAGAATTTGAAATCCAAATTTTTTTTTATTGTTTTTACTTGTCACTGAAGAAAAAAAGAAATTTTTTTTTTTGGCCCAAACCAGAAACCTTATCTCCCCTTCCCCTTTTAAGCTTCCTTTTGTGTAGTATCCCTTGATTTGATTGTACTTAAGGGCAGGGACTCTTTGCATCCCCAGTGCTTTGCAGTGCCTGATCCAGTAGCCATTTAATTAAGATTCACTAAGTATTTTGCAAACTGAGTGAAAAGCATTCATCTGGCCTTCCCCAGGGAAGTCATAGGTGTCAGTATGGTAGACAATGTAGCCATGATAGTCTAGAACTGGTAAATTTTCCTGGAGTGCCACCATTAGTTCAGACCAACTCCAGTCTACTCAAGATCTTGGCAGAGTATTGGAGGCAACACATTGGAGCTTGATATATCTAGAGATATCTCATCTATGTTTCCTATGTGGAAGCTATAAGAAGATGAGTCCAGAGGGAGCAAAAGGTAAATAGAAATTCAGCTTTGGTGATTCTCTAGTGTCTGAGGAGTGGAAGAATTATCCCTTTGAGAAAAAACTCAAACTTAAAAATTGCTGTGTTCTTATAGCTTGTAGAATAGACTCAAAGACCAACATACATTATTCTGTCAGAAATCATTACAATTCAGTAAATAACAATTTCTCCGTATGATTCCTAAGGTTTTTCACTAAGATGAAAAAGGGTGGAATTTTCTGAGAACTTTTTAATTAAAGCTTTTTATTTTCAAAATGGATACATGGAAAATTTTCAACATTCACTCTTATAAAATTTTATGTTCCCTTCTCCCCATCCTTTCCCCTAGACAGCAATTAATCCAATATATGTTAAACATATGCAGTTCTCCTATACATATTTCCACAAACATGCTGTATGAGAAAAAATCAAGTCAAAAAGAGGAAAAAATGACAAAAAATGCAAACAAACAACAAAAAGAATGAAGATACTATGTTGTGATCCACACTCAGTCCCCACAGTCCTCTCTCTGGGTGTAGATGACTCTTTATCACAAGATCATTGGAACTGGTCTGAATCATCTCATTGTTGAAAAGAACCAAGTCCACCAAAATTGATCAGTATAATCTTGTTGTTGCTATGTATAATGATTTCCTGATTCTATTCACTTCACTCAGCATCAGTTCATTTAAGTCTCTCCAAGCTTTTCTGAAATCATACTGCCCATTATTTTTTATAGAACAGTAATATTCCATAACATTCGTATACCATAACTTATTTAGCCATTCTCCAACTGATGAGCATTCATTCAGTTTCCAGTTTCTTGTCACTACAGAAAGAATTGCTATGCATAAATTAATACCATGTTTAATATATGTTGGATTACTTGCCATCTAGGGGAGGGGGATGGGAAAAGGGGAGGGAAAATTGGAACACAAGGTTTTGCAAGGGTTAATGTTGAAAAATTATCCATGCATATGTTTTTTTTTTAATTTTATTTTATTTAATAATAACTTTGTATTGACAGAATCCACCATGCATATGTTTTAAAAATAAAAACTTTTAATGGAAAAAAAAAAGAGCTGCTATAAACATTTTTGCATATGTGGGTCTTTTTCCTTCCTTTATGATCTTTTTGGGATACAGACCCAATAGAAACACTGCTGGATCAAAGTTTGAGAGCTCTTTGGGCATAAAGAACTTCTGATTGTTAACAGTGTTCTAAGAAAATTGCCCTCTACCTGAAGGAATTGATCATCAATACAGAGGTCTGTAAACTATATCCCTTGATTGTCATGCGTTTATTGGAAAAGGTTGGCAAGATTTTGATTGTTGTTATTTAGTAGTCTGCGATTCTTCATAGTCCCATCTGGGGTTTTCTTGGCAAAGACACTAGAGCCATTTACTTCTCCAACTCATTTTACAGATGAGGATACTGAGGTAAACATGGTTAAATGACATATTCAGGTTCACAAAGCTAATAAGTATCTGAGACTGAATTTGAATTGCATGTAGGACTGGTGCTTTATGTACTGCCCCATCTAACTGCCTAGAAATTTTGATGAAATTATCAGATACAGAACAGTAGAACTAAGACCAGTAGTACCATTCTCTGACACCCCAAGGATTTTGTTTGATTTGCTCTGATATTCTCAGACCCCTCTCATAAAGGAAGATAAGGGAAAAAATCTCCAATACATATTTAAATACATGCCTCAAGGCATTTGGGGGGCTCTCAAGCACTTTCCAAAGCTTTATGATGGCATAAACTATCATGAAATGCTGCTGTATTTGGATGCTTTCATTCTATTTGGAAAGATGTGAGGACATGAGGAAGGTCTGTTATTGTTATATCAATTGGACATCACTGGCCTGAAGTTGTTAAAACAAGTGACAAATCTGCAGAACCTTTGTCAAATATGTGGGTCAAAATGTCTCAGCTACAAATGAGTACTGCCCTCTTATCTTTTATCTAACTCTAAATCCCAACTCTAATCCTTTTATTTTTTTAAAGACTGATTTTTGTTTGTAAAGAATCACTCCTCTTTACCCAACTATTTCTGAAGAATTTTTAAGAGCTAAAGATTTTTCCAGGTGATGATGGTGGTGGCTACAGTCAGAAACCTGTGAAAACAAATATTCAGGCTCTCAAAGATCTTACTCATAGGGATAGATGGCTGAGAAGAATTGGCAGTAAAAAATGGAACTCTAGCCTGATCCCACTGACATGCTTTAAAGGTAACTGAGATGAGAAACGTGAGTAGGCCTTTAAGAACTTGGTCAGCTACCTCAAGCATGACCAGTGAGGGCTTTTAAAGATTTAAGCAAACCCTTTGGGTTTTTTGATGTCAGCATGGAAGATCTGCAAACATTTTTATAGCAAGAGAGCAAAATTCACCAGAAACTTTTTGCATTGGTCAGTAAGGACTTGCTAACATCAAGACTCTCATCGATGGACTGGAATTACTGGGTTTGAAATGTACTTTCCCTGATATGTTCTGAGAATGTCATGATGTAATGGAAAGAACACTCTTTGTTCCCATCTCATATCCCTTGGACATCAATCCGCCCTCTGTCTCTTTTTCCATTTTATTTCAGACTGTGAGGAAGAAGTAACCTTTTTATTCACTACAGCCAACCTTGAGTCCTGTTCACAAGGGATCTGAGCCTTTCTAAATATGGTAGATGCTTAAGACCACTCAAGTAGCTATATCCTAATGACTATTGACCAAATCTGGTTCCAAATAGTAATATCCCTGCTACATATTCTATCTGGGTTAGGGCAAAGTAACCCTCCTTTGTTCAATGGTGAGTGACTTATGAGTACTTCATTCTATCCCAATATAGAAACTAAACTAAGAAGGCTCCAACAATAGCCAGCCAGCTGCCAAAACTTGTCTTTTCTGACTCCACAACATCACTTAAATCCTTTTTTTACAAAGTTACCTCGCTGTTTTAGACATCACTCCTGCTCTACTATTTCATAGTCTTTTATTGTCTCCCTGCTTCAAATCTCTCTCCCCATTCCAATCCATCCTTCGCACATTTAACAAAGTGATTTTCCGTAAGGGTAGTTCTGATCATCTCTCTTTCTCAACAAGCTCCAGTAGTTCACTAACACCTTTAGGAACAGATATAAACTTCTCTGTTGAGCATTTGAAATCCTTCACAAACATCCTTACATAGCTTTCCAGCCCTCTTATATGTTACTCCCTTCTCAGTGGTTTTCATATACCGTATTCCATCCCTTATCCTGTGTCTTTGTCTTGGCTATCCCATATTCCCTCTTGCCTTCTCCCCTTAGAATCTCTAGTTTCCTTCATAACTTAGATCAAATGACATCTTTTATGAGACCTTCCTGATACTCCACCACTATCACAGAGACATCCCCTTAGGACCTTTACCCTTTAAAAAAAATTACCTTGTTTCTCACATGTGTGTGTATACACATATGGGTATAGATATACATGTACATACTATACATGTATGTGCATGCATGTGTTGTATGCACATGTGTATAGTATATACATATATAGTAATATATAAATATCACTGCATCTTATATACATACACTATATGTATACATATATACACATGTATATATGGGGATATTGCCAACCATTTCCAACATGTGTATATGTAAATGGAAGCCATGTGTATATATGTATATAAAATATACTGATATTTGTGTGTGTATAGACATACATACATTCATATTTGTTTATAAATAGAACATAAAGTTTTTGGGGACAAGGATTTTTTTTATTTTTTCAGCATCTAGCATAGTGCTTGGTATATAACAAGTACAAAATAAATGCTTATTGATTAATTGCCAAATAGAGCTTGTAGTCTAGAAGGCAGAATTGCACACAGAATATGAATCATAGTTATGGTCACTAATCATAGGACAGATCTCACCCAGCCATTTTTGTCTTTTTCGGCTCCATATATATTTAACCAGAACTTTGCTCGTTGCCCCAAGGGGTAGGGGGGAATCACTTACTTCCCTTCCCCACTAAGAGGTCTCATGTGATGCTCTTTTTCCACACTTCCCTGACCTACAGCCACAAAGTCATTGCTATACCAAGCTGCCAACCACTATCTAATATTCCAACTCAGGGCACTGTATGATTAAGACTCGGGGATCAATGCAATGAAACACTCGTGGACCATCAAGTGCAATAAAAACAACTTTGATTTTAATAAAAGATTAAAAGATATAATTACTAAAAATAGATGCTGCTCGCTTCCACCTCCAAATTTGCCAGAGCAGCAACACTGGATCAGTGGGAATTCTGTCTGACCTCAGGAACACCAACTCTGCACAGGCTGAGCTTTTTATGTCTCTAGTAGGCTGGATCAATCAAACCCCGAGGACAGCTTCCTGGCCTCCTTAAAGGGAAAAGCATCCCAGGCTAAATCAAATGGAAGCCAGTCATCACAAGAAGGGAGAACTAAGGCAAAAATCTGGGCAAAATATCATTATAATGTGATATGATTTAAGATAGTTGCTGCCACTGCAGAGGATTTTGTTTACTGTTTTGTTTTTGTTTTTGTTTTGGGGGGTAGACCTTTTTTCCCCCCCAGAACAGAGAATTTTGCAAGAGATACTGAAAAAACAGAATTAACAAGACTTTTGCAACTGATTGGTTGTGGCAAAGTGATGAATGAGAGCTGAGTTGAGGATGACTCAGGGTTCTCAGTTGGAAGAGATGGATGCAGGATGCTTCCTTTTGTGCAATGTCATTTTTGAGGCAACTAAATGGTACAAGTGAATAGAGGATTGTACTTGAGTTCACCTAGGAAAACCTGAGTTCTAATCTTGGTTAAGATATTTACTAATGACTATGGACTAGCCATTTACCATTTCTGAGACTTAGTTTTCTCAACTGTTAAATGGGGATAATAATAGCAAATACCTCATAAGGTAAAGATCAAATGAGATGACATAAGTAAAATGCTTTGTAAATCTTAAAGTACTATATAAATGCTAGCTAGGTAGCTATTTCTGTTTTTCACTAGATCCAGAAATACAAGTAGTCTGTTCCTTCTATATTTAATACTTATTCAGCCATGAAACACATCATAGGTTCTGCCTTAAAAAAAAAAAATGTTTCTATTCTGTTGCTTTTTTATCTTAGAAAAAAAACAGCAAACCTTAAAGGTTGTATTAAAAAAAAACCAAGTGATTCAAAATTTCTGGGTACTTGTATGGAACAAATTTGTAAAATAGTCGATTCATCTAGAATTTTCAAAATTATCATTATGTAATGAAGGATATATATATATGCATATATATATATGTATATATATATATATATATATATAGCATAAGAATAATTCTTCAGGTACTAAAGAATAGAGGGAGAAGCTCCCATCAATCAGAAACAGTCCAATCAATCCCCATGTCAGAAGCCTTGATCTTCATCATTATATATAAGTATTGCTAGGTCATCTGTTAAGAATGAATGATACAGTACCTATATTGGATTTAACATATATTTTTACTGTATTTAACATATTGGGGGAAAAAAGGGGAAAAACTGGAATCGTTTTCAAGGGTAAAAAAAAAAATTATCCTTGCATATGTTTTGAAAATTTTTTTAAAAGTTCAATTAAAAAAAGTGAATAAAAGTAGTTGGGAAGTGCAGGCAGATAGAAAATTGAAGGTTTGTATTTGCTTTAACTTCAGTGTTTCCACAACATCATCCAATTTATGTATTTCATCTTAGCCATCTGATTCAACCAGTAACGTCCTTGCTTGAATTAGCTTGGAAGTACTTTGTTGGTGGTAGGGGCCATAGTCTTCCCATAGACTATTCACCCAGTCCCTAATTTGGTGTTCTGCACTCTGTGGGAGTTCAGTGAATATTCAAGTTGAGGAGAATGGAAACTGGGCAGCAGCTAGTTATATAGGGTTTGAACAGAGGCCTCTCTGTGCCTGCCATGAACTCTGCAGGAAGATGTATCTCTGAGAGAAAGGAAGCCTGGCAGGGGTGTTATTATAAATGTTTTCAGTTTCTCCTATAACCTAAGGGTACAATTTTCAAAGTCCTACCCTCTGGAGGGGGAGCAGAGCTGCTAGGTACTTGGCCCATATCCTACCTAGGACCTGCAAGCACTCAAAACGAACAGCTTCCTAATTTCTAGTGGGGAAATTGCAAGATCAGTGCGATGCTTTGGGCAAATAACAGGCCCAGAGATGCTTTGGAATCTGAGTTCTCCTGAGAGCCCTAATGCTATGCAGTGTTATTACTGGCTTAGACACAACTCCAGTCTGTTCACCTGCTCTCGCTTCAAGCCCAGATAGAGCCTAGACAAGGGCACACCTGCTAATCATCTTCAAGAGGAAATGCATGAAAAATACATATAAGCTCTCATCTACCTTATCATCATCAATTAATATTGATTTAGTGCCCACAGAGATGCAGATAATTATTTAGAAATTAAAATGTGATAATGCTAGATTATTTGTCTTAATTACTGCCATATCCATTGGGATAAAAAGGAATGTATACACTTAATAATTCAATTTTGAGGGTCAAAACAGAAGTAGCTGATTAGGTAAGGCAAAGGATCGAGAAGCTTATCTTCTGAGGGGATGCTGTATCAGGTTCTTGGGCCAGGGAAGCTAGGAAAGATTGGTGGAAACAATGACACATCCAGGGGAGATTTAAAATCAAAGGTTAACACGGGGAAGTGACAGAAATTGATATATATATATATTTGCTTATGTATATTCTTAAATATTACACACACACACATATCGATACACATATCTATATTCTAGAAACAAAGAGGAAGATGGCTAATTGGAAATTATCACATTGAGTTCAAGAAGAGATAGTAGATAGGATTTCAGGATAAAAAAAAAGCCATCAGAGGTAAAAGCAGGGGGAAAAAAAAGGTTCAGTGATTGAATGAACACCATCAGGAGACTTGACATACAGTACAGCATGACTTCTCTTTGGTTATGTAAGAAATGACTTAGTTAATGTTTCTCTGTGGCTCAGTTTTTCTTCTTGTAAAATAGAAGTAAAGGAGCAATAATTTTCTTACTTTGCAAAGAAAGTTGGTAGGACAAATAGGAGTAATAGATATGAAAACTTTGGGGAAAAATTAATATGTGGCTTAAAGAAATTAATGAATTATTTTTCCTACTCTTATTCTACTTGGTTAACCTTATTTTAAAATTTAAGCTCTTGAAGGCAGGAAGGCTGTTTATAGCTATCCAAACTGGCACTCAAGTATTTTAATTATACTGAACTAATAAAATTCTTAAAGTCATTTAGACACTGTGGAGTAATAAGACTAAGTAAAATAAATGATTTCTGAATTTCTATAAGTTTTATATCAATAACAGCTATAATAATTTATATCTAATAATTAAGTTCAGCATTCACATATCTTTTACCATAAAGTACTCTTCTTGAACTGATCTCCTGTTTCTGTGAATTCAATAGCAAATATTCTTTCTTCCTAATATTCCTCTCTCTAACTAATTTCTCTTCTCTCCTCACCCAGAATCTGAGTACTTCTGCCTGTCTAGACACAGCTCCAAAACAAAGAGTAAGAGGCATTAATATATATTTCCTTTGGGGATGTTTGCTAAATTAAATATTTATTTTTCATGGATATCTATAATCCCAGAAGCAACATGGTATGGAGAATGGAGAGCTGACTGATCTAAAAATTAGAAAAATCTGAGTTTAAATATGGTCTTTAACATATATAGTCTGTGGGACCCTGGGTAAGTAATTTAGTCTTAGTGTCGCAGGCAATTTCCTAAACAAGTGGTCATCTGGCCTCAACTTAAAGATAGGGAAACTACCATCTTTTAAGTCAGCTCTTCTTTAGACAATGCTATCATTTAGAAAAATCAAACCCAAATTTAACACTAGGGAACTTCCACTCATTGTTCCTGGTGGTATCTTTTTGGGCCAAAAACCCCAAATCTAATTCTTCTTCAATGACCTTTCAAATACTTGAACGCATGTATCATGTTTTTCAATTGAATTTTCTCTTCTCTAGGTTAAACAACCTGTTTACAAACCAGTTTCTTAATTTCTTTTCTTTCTTTCTTTTTTTTTTGGGGGGGGGGGTATTCTGTGTTAAGGGACATGCTCAGAGTCACGCAGCTAGTAAGAATCTGAGGCTAAAATTGAATTTAGTGCTCCTGATTCCAGAGCTCTATCCACTATGTCACTTAGGTGCCCCTTTTTAATTTAATTTATTTTTCATAGCCCCTTTCTTCAAATAATCTTCATGTAGCCCCATCACCATCCTAGTCCCTTCCTTTGGACCTTTTTTGGCCGCCATATCACACCATAGACTATTATTGAATTTACAATCCCATAAAGCCTAGAAATCTTTTCCAGAAAAACTGCAGTCTAACCCTAAACTAGAGGTCTCTTGAGCAGTTATGTGCATAGGGATCAAATCTCTATGGTATTTAAACTCTTTGCTATCACAGTCCTATTTAAATTACATTGACAGTATACATACATGACTGGTACTCGGAAATAGCAAATACAAATTTAGTAACAATCATTTTACATTTTAGGGTCCCTTTCTATTTATCTCTCATATTACAAACTCCTTTGTAGCTGGTACCATCTTATTTTGTAGATTACAGTAAATTCCTAAGAATGTGAAAATTCCTTAATGTTTAGTGTTATTATAATTTATTAGAAACCATTCAAAAATTTATACAGAAAAATGTCATTTCCCTGGGTACTTTAAGCGTACAGGGGGAAGTAAATTCTTTAAGAGGGAAGTAGGGAAGGAGAAAAAATGAAGGCATATAAAAATGAATTTATCTTGTATATGCAGTGATCAGATGATTCTCCTCTGTTTTTGCACTGATTGCCTCCCATGCCTGAAATGACTAACTCCCTCTTCACATCCTACTCTTAGAATTTCCTCATTTTCTTCAAGATTTCATCTCAAGTATTACCTTCTACACGAAGCCGCCAGACACCAGGGCTCTCTCTCAAAACTATCCTGTATTCATTTTGTATAAGTAATGAGGATGACTGGACAATAAAGACCCAGTCTTTTGAGAATGCTTAGATTATTTGCTTTTTCTGGTAGGTTATATAAAGCAAGCACAATCTTATTTGCCTAGTTCCAAACCAATACAGGGAATTCTGAGCTTTAGTCGGGAGTGACTCAAGGACTAGTATTGTGTAGCGATAATAGCCTTCTAATTGGCTGAAGAGCCAGAAGGATTGTTGTTGTCTGAGGAGAGTCTGAGCTTAAATTAAGGAGCCTGACAAAAGTTTTGAACAACCTCTTACTCTCTTTTCTTGCAGCTTTTGAGTGAGGAGAATTGCTTTGAGCTTCAAGATGGAGGAAAGCTTTCCCCTTCTCCCTATCCCATCAAAGACATTTCTAGGCTTTATATATA
Organism: Antechinus flavipes; assembly: GCF_016432865.1. Taxonomy (NCBI): domain Eukaryota; kingdom Metazoa; phylum Chordata; class Mammalia; order Dasyuromorphia; family Dasyuridae; genus Antechinus; species Antechinus flavipes. The sequence goes on along the minus strand of NC_067401.1, from coordinate 84,602,801 downwards.
TGTATAGAGCCTGACTACATTTGTACTTAATATTTGAGTCCATTTTCCCCAGCGATCTTGTGTGTGTGCAAGGGGAGAATGTGTCTCCTACTGATGTTGTACATCTATATTATCTTGTATTATTTTTGTTATACCTTCTCAGGGAAAGCTCTTATAAAAAGCTAATTAATGACAAGTGGTTGATCCATAGTAGAGAACATACCTGATGGGGATTTGTGACATTAAAAATCCTCATCTCTATAATCAAAAAGGAGCTATAGTCATTGCTCTCTGGGGCCCCAATCTACTAGGCAAAATTCAGAAAGTGAGAACAGTAGGAGTGCTACATACATCCATACATATTTCTATACAATAAATATAAAGAATGAAATGTATATTTTAAAGTATTGTACATGTATAATCTATATCAGATTGGTTGCTGTCCTGGGAAGTAGTGGAGGGGGAGGGTAAGAGAGGGAGGGAGAAAAAAATATGGAATTCAAAATCTTCTAAAAATAAATGTTGATTCAATTTCTATAGTTCTCCCTCTGGATGCACTTTGTTTTTTGTACTTCACAGACATTGCATTTTTAAGAATACAAATCAAAGATTTGTGGAAATGCTGTTTCAAGCAAGTCTATTAGCCCCATTTTCCTAATAGTGTATGCTCTCATCTGTTCTCTTTGTTATATTTTGATAATTCTTCCACTATTTCAAACTTCATTATTATTATATCTGTGATGATGATCTGGGATCAATGATCTTTGATATTACAATTGTAATTGTCTTGGAAGATCAATAATCATGCCCATATCGGACAATGAACTTAATAAATGGGTGTTCTGACTGCTAGACCAAAAAAAAAAAATGTTGATTTACATGTAATTGGAAAAATAAAGTACTATTTAACTTAAAAATATATTTTAAAAAGAAATAATTTCAGAAAAAAAACTTCGCAATAAGTATGTCAGCTTTTTAAATTTTTTTTTTTTTTTCTTTTCACTGAGGCAATTGGGGTTGTGACTTGCCCAGGGCCACACAGCTAGGATGTGTTAAGTATCTGAGACCAGATTTGAACTCAGGTCCTCCTGACTTCAGGGCTGGTGCTCTATCCATTACACCAACTAGCTGCCCCAGCTTTTTAAATTTTTAAGGAGTTAGTGAAATAAATCCAATACAGCTCCAATTAGTCAAAGGAAAATGGTGTAAAAAAGAGAATCAGGAGGCCATAAACACAAGACAAGGGGATGACTTTGGGTATTTAACCTCTAGAGGACTATTCATGTATAAAAAGGAGTTGGGGATGGGGTGGGGAGGAGTGTTGGACTATAAGATCTTAGTGATTTCTTCCCATTCTAAAATTTTGTCATTCTGTTGATAAAAATTTACCATAAAAGTTCTCTCTTTTAATATGAGCATTGAAGATGTAGGTGGATTTAAAAATTACTTTCTTTAATACAACTCTTTGGAGTAGTTTGTATAAGGATTCCCTTCCCTATTATCTTTAAAAAGATAAGGAAACATTATTCAAATTCAGGTTTTCTGACTGCAAGTCTCCTTAATAGTCTTCCCACTATATCTCTAGTACCTATAATCTCGCATTCCTCTCTGGGCTGAACTACTTTGGGATTTCTCCGAATGACTTCTCCACCTTGCCCTAAGGAAGCACATTAGCGAGATAACCCCATTATCCTGTAAAATTGTATCAGCTCTGGATTCCACCTCATCTTTACCCCCAGTCTTTCTGATTGGAGGATAGTGCTGTGAACTACAAACATGCATTTCAGGAGGGAGCTCAGCTCAAGTTTCATTCTTCTTCTGATTGCACTATTCTGAGACACCTCATTTCTCCACCTTCTTCTTCACACTCCTCCTCCCCCTTTAAATATCTTATCTGTTGTATTGTTTTCCTCCCCTAGATTATAAGCTTTTGTTCCCAGCACTTAGTATATATATATATATATATATATACTTAGTATATATATAGCACTTAGTTCTTGGTATACAGTAGACGCTTAATAATTGTTTCTTGATTACTGACCATACTGGTAGAAATATAAATTGCTTATAAATATAAAATCATTAAAATTGTCAAATTTTCTAAAAAATTAATTTGAGGTATTAATAAATCCATGAACAAGTATTAAGTGTTTATTGTGTGCTAACCCCTTCCTCCCTCCTCTTATCACTGCCTTGTCATGGCAGAAGGGCTTACTAAGCCCAATGACACTATGAACTATGCTATGCAGGGTTAATCAAGACAGGTCATGGCAGAGAGTTCTGACAAAAGATGAACCTCTGGAGAAGGAAATGGTAATCTTTGCGAAGAAAGCCCCATGGACAGTACTAAAATAATAAAAGAGATGACATCAGTAAGAACTCTGAGATTCCACCTCACACCTCAGATTGGCTAGGATGACAGGAAAAGATAATGATATATATTGGAAGGAATGTGAGAAAACACATGCATTGTTGGTGGAGTTGTGAACTGATCCAACCATATGGGAGAGCAAGAAGGAACTATGCTCAAAGGGCCATCAAACTGCGTATCCTTAGATACAGAAGCCAGGGTCTGTATTCCAAAGAGATAATTTAAAACTATGTATGTACTTATGTACAAAAATGTTTGTAGCAGCTCTTTTTGCAGTGGTAAGGAACTGGAAATTGAGTGGAGCCTACCAGTTGGAGAACAGCTGAATAAGTTATGGTATATGAAGATAATTAAATATTATTGTTCATAAGAACACAGTAACAAGATTATGTGATGATCAATTCCAATAGACTTAGCATGGAAAATGCCAGTCATCTCTAAAGAGAGAACTATGGAGACTGAATGTGGATTGAAGCACATTATTTTCTTTTTTGTTTCTTATACTTTTTTTTTCTTCTTTTGATCTGATTTTTTTTCCCCCTTAGGAAATATGTTTAAAACAATAGCACACATTTAACCCTATATCAGATTGCTTGCTGTCTTGGGGAGGGGAAAAAGAAATGAAGAAGAAAAATTTGGAACACAAAGTTGTTGTTTAAGTTATTATTATAGCTTTTTATTTACAAAACATATGCATGGGTAATTTTTCAACATTGACCCTTGCAAAATCTTCTGTTCCAAATTTTCCTCTCCTTCCCCCTACCCCCTCCCTTGGATGGCAAGTAGTCCAATACATGTTAAATATGTTAAAGTATATGGAACATAAAGTTTTACAAAAATGAGTGTTAAAATCTATCTTTACATGCACTTGAAAAATAAAATATTATTGAGAAAAATTTTTAAAAAGAGAGATGACATCAGAAGATGAACCCCTCAAGTCAGAAAGTGTGGAACACTATTTGGGTAAAAATGGAGGATAGCTACAAGTGGCTCTAATCCTTTTTTTTTTTTTTTTCCTGGGTCAAAGTTGAAAGGAAGGCCAGCTGTATATGTATCTGATATAAAGATCAATATTGTATAGGAACCTGGAATGTTAAATCTATGAACCAAGGTAAGCTCAATATAGTCAAATAGGAGATAGACATGACCAGATGATCAATATAGAAATCAGATTGATTACATACTTTGCAGCCAAAGGTGAAGAAGTTCCACTTCACTCAGTTAAAACAACACCTGGAGCTGATTGTGGCTCAGATCATAAGCTATTTATTGCAAAATTCAGACTTAAAGAAAGGAGGGGAAAGTATCATAGACATGACCTAAATAGCATTCCTTATGAATATTAAGTGAAAGTGATAAAGAAAATTAAGGGATTATTAAAGATAGAATGTCTGAAGAACTATGGATAGAGATTTGCACCACTGATAAAGATGTAGCAACAAAAACATTTCAAAAAAAAAAAAAGAGCAAGAAAGCAAAATGGCTATTTGATTAGGTTTTTACAAATAGCTGAGGAAAGAAGGAGATAAAGATAATGAGAAAGATATATCCAACTAAATGTAGAATTCCAGAGGATAGCAAGGATGACAAGAAGGTTTTCTTAAATGAGCAATGCAAAGAAATTGAAGAAAACAATAGAATGGGAAAGACAAGAGATATCTTCAATAAAATTAAAGATAAAAACTTGCATGCAAAAATGGGCATGATAAAAGATAAATAGTAGGGATTTAACAGAAGCAGAAGAGATTAAAAGGTGGCAAGAGTACACAAAAGAATTATACAAGGAAGATCTTAACCAAGAGAACATTGTACATAGTAACAATAATATTATGCAATGATCAACTATGATTGACTTGCTCTCTTCAGTCATAAGATGATCCAAGACAATTCTGAAAGATTCATGATGGAAAATGCTATCAGAGAAAAGTGATGGAGCTTAAATTCAGGTTGAAATATACTATTAACAACTTTTTTTGGTGGCTTTTTCCTTTTGCTCTATTTCTTCTTTCACAACATGACAAATGACAAATGTAGAAATATATTTTACATGATTGAACATACATAACCTGTCTCAGATTACTTGCCATCTTGGAGGAGGAAAGGATAAGGGGAAAGGAAAACAAATTGGAACTTAAAATCTTATTAAAAAATTAATTTTGAAAATTGTCTTTATATGTAATTGGAATAAATAAAATACTATTTACATTAAAAAAATTTTTTTGCCATCACAAGTAATAATCATACTGATTGTGGTTACTGATCAGAGACACACATCCTAGAGAATGAAATCAAGTGGGCTTTAGGAAGTATGATTAACAATAAGTCTAAGTCTAATAGAGGTGATAGAACTCCAGCTGAATTATTTAAAATCCTAAAAGGTGGTGATACTATTAAAGTGTTGAACTGAAAAGATCAGTTTATATTTCAATCTTAAAGAAGCACAGCACCAAAGAATGTTCATATTACTTACTGAACAATTGTACTCACTTTATATACCAGTAAGTTTATGCTTAAAATTTTGCAAGCTAGGCTTCTATAATATGTAAACCAAGAATTGCCAGAAGAGTAGGCTGGTTTTCAAAGAGGCAGAGGAACTAGAGACCAAATTGCCAACACGCACTAGATTATGGAAAAAACCAAAGAGCCCAGAAAAAATCTAACTGTTTTATTGACTACACTAAAGCCTTTGATTGTGTATATAACAAAAACTGTGGCAAGTCCTCAAAGAAATGGAAATACCAAATCATCTATCTTTTCTCCTAAAGAACCTGTATTCTGGCCAAAAAGTAACAGTTAGAACTGAATATTGAACAATTGATTGGTTTGAGATTTGGAAAAAGAATACAACAAGGCTGTAAATTATCACCTTATTTATTTAACCTATATAGAGAGTACATCATGTCAAATGCCAGGCTGGATGAATTGCAAAGTGGAATTCAGGTTGCTGGGAGAAATATCAACAATCTCAGATATACAGAGATACCATTCTGATGGCAGAAACGGAAAAAGAATTTAGAAGCTTCTTGACGAGGGTGAAAGATGAATGTGTAAAAGCTAACTTAAAGCCTATAACATCAAAAAATTAAGATCCTAGCAATTAGTCTCATCATTTTTTTTGGCAAATAGAAGTATTGGAAGAAGAAATGGAAGTATTTTATATTCTTGGACTCAGAGATCACTGCAGACTACTACTGTAGTCATGAAATTAAAAGATACTTGCTCCTTGGAAGGAAAGCTCTATAGCAAATCTAGACAGTATTCTAAAAAACACAGATGACAAAACAATGCTGGTGAAATTGCAAAGAAACAGGTATCCAGACATTAAAAATTGGTTGTAGTCTCTTTAGGATATAATCTGCTAGTACACAAAAAGAGTTATAATCCTGGTTATACCTTGTGTCCCAATAATGTCATTAACAATATTTTATAGCTCTATAAGGTTATAAAGTGTTTCTCTCACAGCATCATACCCCAAGGATGTAATTAAAAGGAAAATAAGCTACCCATGCAAGGATATTTATAGACACAGCACTTTATTTGTAATGCTGAAAAACTATAAACAAACCTAAGTGTTTAGAGGTCAGGAGCTGGCAAAATAAACTATATCAATTCAATGAATGCAGTGATAGGCTATTCAGCCAACATATTAGACAGATATAAAGAAATGTGAGAAAACATGAACACAGTGAAGAAAGCAGAAGTAGAAGAGGATGTAGTCATATATATACATGGAGTAGAATAGTACTAAAGATGTATATACATATAAAGAGGCAGTGTATAGAGAGCCAGTTTAGGAAGCAGGAAGAAACTTAGTACCTGGACAAGCCATTTAATCTCTTAGTGAAAGAGGTAACTCTCTAAGACCCTAAATTACAATGAATCTGCCAACCTATATTAGTACAGGGAGTTCTTAATTATCAAGGATTCTTGACCTAGAATCCTTGAAAGGAATTCACTGACAGATTTATAGGGTCTATAAACTTGGATGGAGGGAAAATTATATTTTTAATTTCACTAATCTCTTTAATTGATATTTAGCACTATAAGTAGTACCTTGCCATCAATAGACTATCACAGATATTTTTATTTCACATTCCAGTTGTTTCAAGATAGCTCATCACTAGTTTGAAATTTCTGTAGTTACTGAAAAGTGGGCTTCTTGTTTGTTCACTTGAGTCAGTCATGTCCAACTCTGTGACTTTATTTGGGGTTATCTTGGGAAAGATACTGGAGTGGTTGGCCAATTCCTTCTCCAGCTCAATTTACAGATGAGGAACGGAAGCAAAGTGACATGTTCAGGGTCACAACCACTTAAATATCAGGGTGCAAATTTTAACTCAAATTTTCTTAATTCAAGGCCCAGGGCTTTGTTTATCCATTATACCACCTAGCTGCCCACAAAGCAGGCTAATTTTTATTCCATTTACAACATGTCTTTAAAAGCCAGGATTTTCAATACTCGTAACCATTAAAACAAAATGTCAAAAATGATTAAATATTCAATATTATACAAATGCTATCTTGTCAAAGAACACCCCAATACTTAGGACCTGTTCTTATCCAAGCTAAGTCACAATAGCCTACAGACTAACTTTAAAAAATAAAATCTAATTTGCTTACAATTTATTTTTTTGGTAGTAAATTTATTTATTTTTAATACACATTACTTTATGAGTTGGGAGAGAAAAATCAGAGCAAAAAGGAAAAGATAAAAAACAGAAAAAGAAATGAACACAGCATGTGTTGATTTATATTCAGTCTCCTTAGTTATTTTTTCTGGATGCAGATGGCATTTTCTGTCCAAGGTCTATTGGTATTGCTTTGGATCATTGACCCATTGAGAAGAACCAAGTCTTTCATAGTTGATCATGATTTGCCTATATTTTAAATGTGTTGTTGTTTAAGGTGTTAATAAAGAAGCACATATATTACCATATAAAATTTTAATATACTTATTTATTTTTAATATTCTTTTTTTCATAATGAGTTCTGAATCCTCTCCCACCTACTCATTCCCTCACATTGATATGTATAACTAAAATTTAAGAAAAAAATTTTTTTGATAACATAATTAGTTTCCTTTGTAACACTGGGTATTTTATTTTATGCGGTTAAAAAACATTATTCTGAGAATGGTTCCTTGGGCTTCATTAGACTTGCCAAAGAGTTCTCATGACCCAAAAAAGGTTAAGAATCTTTGGTCTACATGCTTTAAAGAAGAACCTTCTTCCCTTTCTCCCCCTACCCCACTTCCATCTTAGACTTTAATTCTCTCCTCACATTTCAAGTTTTAATATACATTTTTTTTGACTAGGTAGGACTTTTTTTTATTTTTTTTTGCCTATCAGCCCTCTCCATCCTAAATTTCTCATTGAGTTGAAATTGATGGCTCTTCTTTTGCGTTGAACTTGATGATTATGCAATAGTGTCCACAATTATCCCAAAGCCATAACAAAATCAACTTGTCAGCCATCACTCACTCACTCAACCAATAAGCATTTACTTAACTATGCTCCACATTATACTAAATGCTAGGAATAAAAAATGAAAGGGTCCATACTTCCATTCTAATGGGTGAAATGGCACATACCTAAATAGGTTTATATATAAGAGATACAAGTCTTTCTTTGCTGACTGTGTGGACTTGGGCAATTGGACAATTCTATAATGAAATACAGCAAAGGTAGAAGGAGTTTGCTCCTCCCTGACAATGGGATCCCTCAAATTTGGGCAAAATGTCATACCTTAAAGTATCCCATTATATTCATTGCCTCATGACTTTGTAGTACCAGATCTGCAGAATTCCCAAATGTTTTGCTGTTCATTTTCATCTGTGGTCCACAAATCTGTCACCCCAGTAGCACTGTGTTGTTTATGCCTAAAAAACAAACAACTACTCCTCCCCCCCCAGAAAATACAAGGGGCGGCATCGGGTTTCCCCACAATTTTCTTGCAGAAATCAGAATACGTCGCCATGTTGTTACTTACTGCACCCCTGAAGCTTGTAGTGCTGACACCTTAGATCACCGCAGCATTAGATCTCAGGCCCAGTATCATTAATTTATCCAGGCTGGCAGGGATGCTAGACTAATCCTGTTAGGCCACAGGAAAAGTAAACTGACTAAGGAGGTCATCATTAAATGAGTTAAATGAAAAATTTAAATGAATAAATTAAATGAAAATGAAATGAAATGATTAGAAGCTCAGGTTTAGCCTTTGATAGGTTTCTCTTTTAACCGTGCTCTCAACATCCCTTCCCCCTCCAGCTCATCTCCCCCCAGAACTAAAAAAAAAAACACATATTTTTGATAAATTTTAGATATAGGTGTCAAATATTTTTCTCAGCAATTTTATAAGGAGCAACAAAAAAAAGAATACATATTTGCTTCATCATGGAGCTCTCAGGGTATAGAGGAACATTTTCAGGGGCTAGAGACAATTTAATTCAATTCAAATGCATTTCATTTTATGCAACAAACATTTATTTCTTGACTTCTATGTGAATTCATTCATTCATCTATCCATACTATGTTATATATTCTGATAGCACCTGTGAACTCTACCCTTCAGGGGCAAAATAGATATAAATATTTAATTGATACAATTTATAGTATAGTCCAGTCGTGTCAAATCTCAGTAGAAACAACATTTAATAAAATAAACAGGGCAGTTGACAGTTTGCCAGATCGTTATCCCTTCAGGATACATTTTGATCTGGAAAAAAAAAATCACATATTAACATTACTTATGTTCTATTGTATTTTTATCTATTTTCTTAATTGTTGAGTCCTATGAGCTCCATTTGAAGTTTTGATTGGCAGAGATACTGAAGTGGTTCCCCTTCCGTTCATTTTTATAAATAAGGAAACTGAGGCAAACAGAATGAAATGACTTATTCAGGGTCACCCAGTAATAAGTGTCTGAGGTGAGTTTTAAACTCAGGAAGATGACTTTCCCTGATTACAGATCTGGCCCACTATCAACCACCCTGTTTATTTTATTAAAAATTTCCTATTTGCACTTAAGAGCATTGAGGACCAATGTCTGACACCTCTGTATTGTGTTTATTTACTGTAGATGGAAGTCTGACTGACTACAAAAAAAATGGCCCTAGACAAAAAGCCTGTTTTTTCATAATATTTTATTTCTGTGTATTCATGTTCCCTTCATGAATTCCTTGCCCTTTGTTTTCAATAAGTATGAATTTTTTATTGAAGTTTTTTAATTTTCAAAACATATAGAGGAATAATTTTTCATCATTTGACCCTTGAAAAACCTTGTGTTCCCATTTTCCACTCCTTCCCTAGATGGCATATAATCCAATATATGTTAAAATGGTAAAAATATATGGTAAATTCAATATAAGCAAAGTATAAATATTCTTAAATAAAGAATAGTTTATTAAATATTTCCAATTAAATGTGAAGCCAGTTGGTAAAGCCTTGAGATGAGGTTTATAAAATAGATATCTTTTTTTTTTTGTCAAACTGATATTTCACTCTGAATTTCCCCCAAAAGAGCAAGAGTGAATTTAATCAGAGAAATTGGGGGCAAGGCTATCCTGCTATGATTTCAGATATTTAGACTTCAAACAAGATCAATTGAAGATAATGGGACAAGCAGCAGATACTTGGGCCCTGTCCTCCAGGGGAATGGAACAGCAGGATTCATAGTAAGTAGTCAAGCAAAGGAGATGCTGCTTGACAACCGGTTTCCAACAGAGGCTCATCTGGCAATTCCTGAGCACACACAACCCATGATGGAGTCGAATGTGTGAGGGAGGTAGGAGAGGTAGCCTAGATTTTGTCTATTTACTGATATCTCAGCAGCATTTTCTCTGAAGAGGTTTTTATGGACACTTCTGCTACCTAATGCTGAGAGTATAATTTTCTTCAAAATAGTAACAGCATATTTTATAACCATGTCAAGCATATCATGTGTGAAAATAAATCATATTACAGTACCTGGATAAACAGATTAAGCATTCCTCCTACCAAACTCTAAAGCACTGTCTGCCCCTCTGTTTTCCGTGTTCACAGACAAAGCCAGTCTAAATCTCCAATTTCATTTTTCTTTCTTTCTCATCGTGGAGGTCTGCTTTTGTTTACTGGATCTCCCCGGATAGTTGGTAAAGTGCTTACTAGCATAATTCAGTGAAAAGAATGCTACTATTGGCAGTCAAAATAATAATAGGTAACACTTATAGCTGTTATAATTATTATAATTACGATAATATAGCTATAATAATAGGTAACATTTATAGTGGGGCAGCTAGATGGAACATCAGAGCTGGAGTCAAGAATACCCTGAGTTCAGATCTGGTCCCAGGCACTTACTAGCTGTGTGATCCCTACAAATCCCTTAACCCCATTTCCCTCAATTTCCTCATCTATAAAATGAGCTAGAGAAGGAAATGGGAAACCATATTAGTATTTTTGCCAAGAAAACCTCAAATGAGTCATAAAACCATGTAACAGCATCAACAAATGTTTATAGTGTTTTCTATGTGCTAGGCACCTTACAAATATCTCATTTGGTCCTCACAATAGTTCTGTGAGAGAAGTGACATCCCCATTTTATAGATAAGGAAGCTGAAGCCATATCTGGTCAGGGCTTCCTGATTAAAAAAAAAATGAGGGAATGAGACAAAATGACTTCTAAAGTCCCTTTTGGCACTAAATCTGAGATGTTGTTTATCATCAGAAAATACCTGGTTTGCCTTCTACATAACAATTTGGAAAAAGTGCCAAAATTACCAAACTGTGCCTTTGACCTTTATGATATGAAGGCTATAATTCCAAAGAGATCAACGAGACAGAGGCAAAGAATTTATATGTAGAAACATATTTATAGCTCTTTTTTTTGTAGAAGCAAAAAACTGGAACGGGTCAATGGGAAATAATTGAAGAAATTATTACATAAGGGCAGATAGATGATGTAGTAAATAGAGTACCTGCCCTGAAATCTCAGTTCAAATCCATCCTCAGATAGTTAACACTTCCTTAATTTAAATTTTTAAAAATAATAGCTTTTTATTTTTCAAAATATAGCAGATAGTTTTCAACATTCAGTCTTGCAAAACCTTGTGTTCCTTATTTTTCTCTCTTTCTTTCATCCAGCTACCTTCTCTAGACAGCAAGTAATCCGATATAGTTTAAACATGTGCAGGTCTTCTAAACATATTTACACAATTATCATGCTGCACAAGGAAAAATCAGACCAAAAAGGGTAAAAAATGAGACTGCGAAAGAAAAAAAGCAAAACAACAGTAGCAACAGGTGAAAATACTATATTGTGATCCACATTCAGTCCCCATAATCCATTCTCTGGATACAGATGACTCTCATCATCACAAGTTTATTGGATTTGGCCTGAATACCTCACTGTTGGAAGAGTCACATCACAGTGGGTCATAATTGTATAATCTTGTTGCTGAGACACTTAACATTTAGTAGCTGTGGACCCTGGACAAGTGACAGTAATTCCAATTGCCTCATCAAAAATAAATAAAAAGAAATATTTTTAAAAAAGAAATGATTGCATATGAAAGTAAAGAAATAGCATTGTTTGTTAAGAAATGATGAATGAGATGCTTTCAGAAAAACTTGAGAAGGCATGTATGAACTGATGCAAACTAAAGTGAGCACAATCAGGAAAAAAATTTAAATGATAAGAACATTATAAAGACAGTTGAAAGCCTTAATAATTTAGTTTGCTGTAATGGCCATTTTCCAGAGTATGAATGATGAAGTATATTACTCAATTCCTGACATAGTACACACTAATGCTACAGAGTAAGACATATTTTTAGGCCAGCCAACATTAGACTCTGTTTTCCTTAGTTATGAATATTTGTTTCGGCAGTTTAGTTTTTGCTTTTTTTTTTTCCCAGTAGGAGAAGAGTGAGAAAGTGAGAGAGTAAATAGATTTTTGTTAATTGAAAAAAATAAATGAATCATTTTTAAAAAGAGGCAGAATGTGGAATCAAAGTGAGTTCAAATCTGACCTCAGACGATTATTTGTTGTATAACTCTGGGCAAGTCAATTAAATTGTCAAACTGAATAGTCAATTAGAAATGAGGGTACCATAAGGGGATTGTGTGTCCATAAACTTGCTCCACAGAGCTGAAACTAGGCAGAGCAGCAAATGAAAAGTAGAGTTAGCTCAAGAGCCCTGTTTCTGCCTTCTATAAAGGAAGGTACTTACCTTCCAAGGATAATCAGAGGGGAGAAGTTATGGAAAATGCTGTTAAACCAAAATTGGAAGTAATAGCACAGTGGTGAGTTTACAAGTGAAGAACTTCTCCTGAGAGGAGCACCTTATCTTGTTCCATTCAGTTGTAATCATGTACACATATTTAAACATATATATATATATATACACACATATGTAATATACACATATTTAAACCTATATATGTATATATATACACACATATGTAATATTTACAGATACTTATATACACAAAGACATACAGATGTCATATATAATATGGCATATATACAGATAATACAAGGCAAAATAGACTAAATTCTTGCCTAATTCCTGGCTTCCCCTGGGCTTATAATACACTCTCCTCATCTTTAGCTTTTAGAATCCCTATCCTCCTCCAGGACTAAATTACAGAAAAGATAAACCTAAGATCACATAGCCAGTTACACACCTGGGATTTGAAACTTCTGCTCACCCTAAATCCAATGATCTTTCTTTGTACTTCATTGAAGTGACATTGGTTGGTACAACTTTATGTAGACTATTCCTGGTACAAGCTTTAGATAATAAAGAGTTTCTTGTGATAACTCACATTTATATAGCACTTTCCTGAGATATTTCAAAGGCAAGTCTAGGCACCTTCCTTCTTAAAACACATAGGTCATTTATCACCTTCAAAATGAGATAAATAAAGCAAAGGAATACAGGTCGAAAAAGTACTATTCAACACAATTTGACCAAACCCCGTTTTATAGTGGAAAGTTGGTGACTGATCAATCAAACACCACCTCAATTCACTAGATAAAATTATGGAATATAAAAGTAACAGAAATAGTAGTGAGAATCTACTCCTTTCAGATTTAAGGTAATCCATTTACATATGAAAGGTCAGGAAACTTGCTGAGAATCACTAGAGACAATGGGCTTGACCCCAGAAGGACACCTTCTTTGAGAATTTTAAAAAGGGTAACCAAGTTTGAAACAGCCAGGAAGAGGCTGTGGTACTTTCCCTCTCCCCCTCCCCAGAACTTCTTCCTCAGCAAAGGGAGGAGGGGATTTCTTTCACTTCTAGCTCTTGCTCCGCTGGCAAGGGCATCCTTGCAGCAGGCTCACAAAGCAGGAATCTAACTGGAGTTGAGTAAGGTCAGAGACAGCTGAGAATCTAGCACCTAGAATTTAGATCTTGTTGGTCCTCGGGTGTGGACTTGGGTTTTTTCTGAATGAGTGTAGCAATACCCTACATCCGTATTTCAACTGAACCAAAGCTGGGATCACAGCCGAGCATCCGAGAGATCTAGAACAAAAGCAGGGGAACAACTCACTCAGGGCTCCCAGCATGGATTTGCTTTAAAAAGACCAAAAAACACATTTGGACCTGCAGCATTTGAAATGTGAGTTGCTTTGGTATCATGTTCTCTCTCTGTTCGCCTTAAATTCCTTAAAATTTAAGCTAATTGCACCATCTGGCTGACTACTAACAAGGCAAACATACTGCTGGGGGCTTCAGCTATAGTTGAAGAATGCAGATTCATAGAGTACTTTACCTAGGGTAGCTGTCCTTCGAGTATGATTTGGGCCCATAAGGGCACTTAATTGTTATTAACCTTAAAATTTCCAGAGCACTTTGCTAAGTCTTTAGAGAGTTACACTTACGTGGCTCTCAGAATGCTTAGAGTCCAGTATGAGCATATAATTTATACAAAAATAACTATACCAAAATAACAGATAATAAGGACATGAAAGGTACAAGTAAGTATAAGTACAAGATGGGAAAGATAGTTGCTCCTTATAAAGATCGCAGTGCCATGATAGAATGCTACTTGGCACTCCTTCTAAAGAAGTAGATTGAATACAGTTATGGATTTAGACTGTCTCCAGGACATGGCATTATTGCTCCAATTATCTCTTTGATGTTCTCTGTGTCCAGCTTCTGGAACAGCAAAAGACCCAATTTTTATCCCTCCCCCTTCCCCCAAGATAACGGAGAACACAGACGTGACACATGAACTCCAGACTGCCTTTCTCAGATCAGAAGAAATTAGGATCACAAATAAGTGGGGGAAAGTGCCAGACCACTGCTCCAAGTTCTCTGGAATCTTACTTACTCTCCCCCAAAGAACATAGCAAAGCTCAAAAAGGTTCAGCTGACCTGATCATCACAGGCCAGTGCTGAGTGCAGGACAGATTGTTTAAGCATTTCCTCTTCTCTGAACTAGGTGTGGGAGGAGCCTCCAAGTTTCAGGTAGGTTCCTTTGCCCTCTAGCCAAATGCTCGTTAAGCTGGTGGCATTTGAAGGGTTTTAAAACTCAAAGTTGCATACCCGTTGGCAAGTGGGGGAGAAAGGTAAAGTCCTAGGGAAGAGAGAGCAAAGGATGCTTTCTTTTTTAGGCTTTTATTTAAAAGTAGTCCCTCATGTATACATATATTGTATTTAACTTATACTTCAACATCTTTAACTATTGGTCAGTCTGCCATCGGGGAAGGAGGCAGAGGGAAGGAGGGGAAAAGTTGGAACAAAAGGTTTTGCAATTGTCCATGCTGAAAAATTACCCATGCATATATCTTGTAAATAAAAAAAAAGAAAGACAGACAGGATTGGGACCAGGAAAAAAAAAAAAAAAAACCTTCCTTTCTAATAAAACTGAATCCATTATAAAAAAAATAATAAAAATAAAAGTGGTCCCTACAATATTTATAGTCCTATTACATTTTCCATACTGCTATTGGATATGTATTCCCATAATACTGGGAATACCACGTAAGTGGTTCTGCCTTATAGGGCACTCAGAAGTTTCAGTTGCCCCTTCATTTCTCACTAGCGCTGGGCTTGGTTTCCATTCCATGCACATCTTCATCAGAAATTTTATTATCGTGGAGATTGCCTTAGCTTTGGTACTTCATATCTCATTAATATATTTATTCTCCTTTACCTCTCTGAACTAACAGGAGGTTTAGGGGCTTCTCCAAAAGCTCTCTTTTTGAAGAATTCCTCCATATTAGATAGCAATCTCCTTTAGGGCAGAAACTGTCTTTTTCTTATTTGTATCACCATCACTTTAGCTCAGTGGGGGGTATTTAATACAGTGATAGACTTAATGAAGAGTTTCCTTTGTCTTTGAAAACAGAGAAATAGAGGACTGATTTTCTATAGAGAATAGAGGCAAAGGGGAAAGTAACCCCTAAACATTATTCAGTTTCCCTGAGTGGATGCTCATCAGTTGGAGAATGGCTGGATAAGTTATGGTATATGAATGTTATGGAATATTATTGTTCTATAAGAAATGATCAGGCAGGATGCTTTCAGAAAAACCTGGAAAGACTTACATGAACTGATGCTGAGCGAAGTAGAAGCAAGAGAACATTGTACACAGCAATTATGTTTTCCACAATGAGATGATTCAGGTCAGTTCCAATGGTCTTGTGATGGAGAAAGCCATTTACACCCAGAGAGAGGACTGTGAGGACTGAGTATGGATCCCAACACACTATTTTCACTTTTTGGTTATTCTTTTTTTGTTTTCTTTCTCATTTTTTCCCCTTTTTGATCTGACTTTTCTTGTGTAGCAAGATAATTGTATATATGTATAGAATTGCATATGATGAACATATATTGAATTATTTGCTGTCCAGAGAAGGGGTGGGGAGAAAGGAGGAAGAAAAAAAAAATTGGAACACAAGGTTTTACAAGGGCAAAGGTTGAAAACTATGCATATGTCTTGAAAATGAAAAACTTTTAAAAAAACCATTATTCAATTTCCTCTACCTCATAAAGAAAGAGACTACTGTGCTGAGACTTCTAGATTAAATTCTTTGGTTACTGAATATTTAATTCTTGGTAAAGATGGCTCAAGTTTTCCATTGTTATGATCCCTCTAGGATCTAGTACAATGCTCTGGATATAGCAGCCTCACAACAAATAAATGCCTAGAGATGACCTTAAAGAACTAGTCTGATGATGAAAGATAATCTTTTCCTGAAATATAAAATTAAAGTTAAAAACAGATAGCCAGTCTAATGAGAAAAGCATATTATATATAGAAAAAGGAGTAATAGTTTTGAAGTCAGAGAACTCTGGGTTTATATTCCAATTCTATTCCTGTAAAATCATTTAACCTCTATAGATCTCATTTCTTCATCTGTGAAATGAGAGAGGTTGACTAGATAATTCCTTCCAGATCTATTTGATGAATTTGTACTGTTGTTAATTGGTTTCTTGAAAACAAGGTGTCAAGCCCAACTCATACTAATAGCTGATATGGTGAGAAAGATAATAATGCTGTTTCAGATTATTTTTCAGTTGTGTCTGACTCTTTGTGACCTCATTTGGGGTTTTCTTGGCAAAAATACTGGAGTGATTTGCCATTTCCTTCTCTAGTTCATTTTATAGACAAGAAAACTGGGCAAACAGGATTAAGTGACTGCTCAGGGTCACATAGCTAGTAAATATCTGAGGCTGGATTCAGTCAGGTTTGAACTTCTTGACTCTAAGCCTGGTACTCTATCCACTGTGGCATCTAGCTGCCCCTCTATTGAGCTTATTTTTCTTATAGGAATAGTGATCAAGACCAGTGGCGTTTAAAGCAGAGGGCTTGCGTGTCACCTCAGGGGGCTAGTATCTTGAGGCAAACGATCATTAAATTGAAAGGGTGGGCAGCCAATCACCCTTAGTGTACGGGGCTTATCTCCAATGTAATCACATTTCTTGGGATTCACTCCATCCCTTCCTACGCCCATCCAAACCTTAAGAGAACTAAACTAACTCAAGTGCCTTTAGGAAAATTCTCCTCACTTTTCCCCTCTAGTGTCAAGTCATCCCTCTAAGCTATATTTGAGATTTTGGGGTATGGTTGAATTCCTGGGATGCTTCTATGGAGCTCTAAGAGGAAGTAAAGGTATACCCTACAATTACAAAAAAAGTATTTCCTTCATCTACCAATAAATATTTGTTAAAACTTTTTATTTTCAAAACATATGCATAGATAATGTTTCAACATTAACCCTTGAAAAACCTTGAGTTCAAATTTTTCTCCCCTTACCCCATCCCCTCCCCTAGATGGCAAGTAATCCAATATATGTTAAACATGGTAAGAATATATATTAAATCCAATTATGCATATTTATACAATTATCTTGCTGCATAAGAAAAATCAAATTGAAAAGAAAAAAAATGAGAAAGAAAATAAAATGCAAGTAAACAACAACAAAAAGAGTGAAAATGCTATGTTGTGATCCACATTCAGTTCCCACAATCCTCTCTCTCTGGGTGTGTAGATGGCTCTCTTCATCACACATTATTGAAACTGGCCTGAATCATCTCATTGTTGGAAAGAGCCATGTCCTTCAGAATTGATCATTGTATCATCTTGTTGCTGTGTACAATGTTCTCTTGCTTCTACTTCTTCACACTTCTTTACTCAGTTCGTGTAAGTCCAGGCTTTTCTGAAATCATCCTGCTGATCATTTTTTATAGAACAATAATATTCCGTTATATTCATATTCCAATAAATATTTGTGAAGAACCCACCAAATGGTAAGTCTTTGGAAATACAAATAAGAAAACGTCAATGTTGGCCCTCTAGGAGCTCACAGTTTAATGAGGAAAGACAAAACACAAAAGGAAGCTTAAAAGTGAGCACTTACCTTAAGGATTCAGCGGAGGTACTTGAGCTTACCTAGAAATGCAGTTACTGAAAGAAAGAATAGGTAGTTTACCTTACAAAGTCCTGAGTTCTATATAAAGCAAGGTTTGGGAGGAGTTTATTGCTCCACCTTCCACTATCTTTCTGTATTTCAGAAAAGTCCAGAAACTACGCTCCATTGTATTTGCTTGCCCTCCTTGCTAGAATTAAAGAGGCTTAAGATGTCTGTTATATGATCAATTCTGATGGACTTGACGCTCTTAAATAATGACATAATTTAGGGCAGTTCCAATCGTCTTGTGATTAAGACTGCATCCAGAGAAAGGATTGTGGACACTGTGTATACATCACAACATAGTATTTTCACTTTTTTTATTGTTGTTTGCTTGTATTTTGTTTTCTTTCTCATTTTTTCTTTTTGATCTGATTTTTCTTGTGCAGCATATTTGTGAAAATATGTATAGAAGGATTGCATATGTTGAACATATATTGAATTATTTGCTGTCTAAGGGAGGGGATGAAAAGAAAAGAGGGGAAAAATTAGAACACAAGATTTTGTAAGGGTGAATGTTGAAAATTATCCATATATATAGAGAGAGAGGCTTTAATTTTTAAAATTATTTAATTTTTAAAATGTCTATTCTGTCTCCCTTTATCCCACACAAGAACAGCATCCAGATCACATAAGGAGCCTCATCACCTTGTGGAATTTCTTCGCCACACATATATTGTAGGTTATGATAAATTTATAAGTTTAAATAAAATATAGTTTAGAAAATTGATGTATGTATATTGTTTTATGTAACATGAAATATTCCAATCTTAATTAAAAGGTGGGGCATCAAATATACAACATTTGAAATCACTGGCTTAAATTTGGAAATCTTACTATCTCCAAATCACTGTGTAAATCCTTTGATGGAATACCCATTCTCCAAGGGGATCAAAAAAAGAGGAAAAGAAACCACATGTTCAAAAATGTTTATAACAGCTCTTTTCTCAGCAGCAAAAAAACCTCGAAATTAAGGCTGAATCCACCTACAAGAGAATAGCTAAACAAATTATGGCATGTAAATGTGATGAAATATTATGGTGTCATAAGAAATGACAAAATGGAAAGTCTTAAAAGAAATATGGAAGTTCTCTATTAAGTGATGCAGAGTAAGAACAAGAAAAACAATTTATATAATGATAACATTCTAAAAGAAAAGAATTTTGGAGGACTTCAGAACTCTGTTTTATACAAGAAACAACCACCCACCCTTCTAGAGGACCCAAAGTTTAGTGTACAACCTGCTTCCAACCAAAGAGATAATGAATTCAAAATGCAAAATAAGAAGTAACATTTTGGACAGAGCCAATGGGGAACCTTGCTTCATTTAACTATGCATATTTTGGAGTGTTTTATTTTATATGAAGGGAGTATTAAGAGAGGAGAAAATAAAGAATTGATAGAAAAACAAATGAATGGATAAATAGAAATTATTGGCTTAATATAAATTTGATTCTATCCTCTGAGTCTAAATAGAAAAAAAAAAGAGAGAAAGAAAGGGAGGGAGGGAGGACTTAAGAAAGAAAGAAACCTACCTTTCATTTACTCTGAACTTTTTCTAATGACCTTCACAAGCTCATGCAACATATATTATGCTCTTGGCTCTGAATTGAGGACTTTAGGATAGCTTGAAGTTAAAAGTTCAACTTTCCTATAATTTTTTATTTTCTCTCTCTGCTGGTCACTGGTTGATCTTCTCTCACTAATTGTCTAAACATTCTCTGTTTCTATTTGAGGGAGAAACTGGCCTTCTGTTCTTGCCCAGTGCTGCTCTATTGAGTTCTGCTAGAACTTGGGGAAAAAAGGGATTCTAGTAATTCTCTGTGGTAACAAGGAAGGAATCCTTTTTTATTCATGAGGCAGTAACTTCTTTTCTGACTACTCCTCTTGTCTAAGATGATATAGTAGAAATAGCTGTGGGATTTGGAGTCCCAGGACCTGCAGTTTAGGCCTAATTCTATTATTGGTGGCAAATCACTTTGTTCTGATGTTTCTCTTACTATAAAATGAGAGAATTAGGTGGAACCAGAGCTAGGTGACTAGTGTAAAGACACCTTAACATCTTGGATAATATCAATACATACATACATATATATATATACATACACACATATTGTATATACACACACACATATAGGTCTTGCACATTATTAGTAAAAAAAATAAAATAAAATAAAATACCAGGTCACCATGAGTGAAGACCAGTGGTTCTCAAAGTATGGTTCAGAGCAGCCCAGGAATTTCTGAAATCCTTTCAGAGAGTCTATAAATTCATAATTAGTTTTTATTTTTAATGTGATCAGTATCTATAACTATAACCCATATAAACAAAAACTCTTTGAACAGATCCTCAATAGTTTTTAATAGGATAAAGATATTGAGAACAAAAGTTTGAGAACCACTGGTGTAGACTCTCAACTAAAGTAAGCAGACTATCACACTGAGTTTTTTTCATGTCTCTAAGAAAAGCTCCAGTTTCTGCTTGACCTAAAAAGAACATGAGATTTTACCTCCCTTACTCATAATACATTGTTATAGTCCAAATCCCAGGACCTTACTACAAAGTTATAATGACACCTTAACCAGTGAATATTATTATTAACCATCACTTAACTTGCATTCTCCTTTTCTCTTTCTGTCTCCTTTTGTTTTCTTTTCACTGATCTCCCAGCCTCAAATTTCTTTTCTTTACTCCAAGCCATTCTCCATTCAGCTGTCAAATTGATTTTCCTAAAGCAAAGGTCATGACACTTTGCTATTGAATAAACTCCAATGGCTCCCTATTACCTTCAGGATCAAGTATGAAATCATCTGATGGGCTTTTAAAACCTTTCATAATCTGCCCCTTGGCTACTTTGCCGGTTGTACTATTTATTTATTTCTTTTGCCAGAGTCTGAGGTCAGTGACACTGACCTCCTTGCTGGTCCTCTCACAAGACACTCCATATGGCAACCCCAAACATTTTCACTGGTTCTATGTTTCCCATGCCTAGAATATCTCTTCTCCCATTTCAATTCTACCTTCTGGCTTCCCTCAAGGTTTATCTACAAACTCCTACCTCTAATAAGAAGTCATTATTGCCTCTCCTTAATGTTGGTGCCTTCCCTCTGTTGATTACGTAGAATTAATCCTGTTTATATTTGTTTGTAAATTGTTTGCACGTTTCCCCTATTAAACCATAAAGAGCTCTAAGAAAGTTAGGACTTTCCTTGCCCTTTTATTGTATTCTAATTCTCCACTGGCGCATAGTAGGTGCTTAATAAATGCCGGTTAATTTGACTTTCTCTCCAGCGCCTGTGACTCCTCACAAAGAGTTTGGAAGCTTTTCTTTGTAAGCCATTAGCTGTTGATTGGGGCTAGGTGGAGCCTTTCAGAGACTTGCTCCTCCTTGGAAAGGTTTCTCAGCATTTTAAGAAAATAGAATTCTAGAGAAAGTATTATTAGGAAGAGCCACTTGTGCCAGGTTTCCCAAGAGTGGGAACCTTATCATTCCACCCAGTACCAGAGCCAGACCTGGATACATCATCTCCAATCCAGAATTACCCTTCTTTTTACTACTTAAATTGTAAGATTTATCAAATTTATTTATAATTTATATCTTATTTTTGATAACTAGACCTACATGTCTAATTTGATTCTGATATATAGAGCTAGAGCTAGACCTGGATATAGTATCTCCAACCCAAAAACTACCATTCTTACTACTTAAGTAGTAAAATTTATCAAATTGATATATAATTTATCATTTTATTGTTAATATCTAGGCCTAGATATCTAATTTGATTTTGATATCTAGACCTAGAGCTAGACTTGGATACATCATCTCCAACCCAGAATTCCCCCTTCTTACTACTTAAGCAACAAAGGGAAAGTCTTAATAATAATAACTAACTTTATATAGGTAATATATAGCTAGGTGGCAATGAGATAAGAAAACTCATCCTCTTGAGTTCAAATCTGGACTCACATTTCCTAGCTATGTGACCTTGGGCAAGTACTTAATCTTTTTGCCTCAGTTTCCTCATTTGTAAAATGAGATGGAGAGTGAAATGGCAAAAACATTCTGGTATTTTTGCCAATATCCCAAAGGGGATCACAAAGACTCAGATACAACTGAATAATATAGACCTACTGTGGAACAGCCACTATGAATACAAAAAGGTGCTAAAAATAGCCTCTGTCCTTGAGGAACTTACAATCAAATGGAGAGATGACATGTGAGCAAATATATACAAAACAAATCATATATAAGATAAATAGGAAATAATTAATGAAGGCATTAGATTAAGGAGGGTTGAGAAAGGTTCCACTTTAATCCTCATGACATACATTCAGTAAACTGAAATGGCTTCCCAGTGCCTCCCAGGATCAAATACAAAATTCTCTGGCATTCAAAGTCTTTCAAACCTTCTGAAACTTTTCCTACTTTTAAACCCCTTCCCCCCTCCCAATTTTTTTTTTTTTTTTTTTTTTACATAACTCCAGGTAGTTAGGTATATAAAACAGGTATACAAATCAAACATTTACTGCTAATGAATTATAATTTCATGACCCCCACATTCCCTTATGAGACTCCATATGGGGTCATGATCCACAGTTTAAGAAATTGGGATCTAAATTATATAAATATGTATGCTTATATTGGATTTACCTATATTTTTGCCCTGTTTAATATATATTGGATTACTTGCCATCTAGGAGAGGGAATGAGGGGGAAAGGGTGATATTGGAGCACAAGGTTTTGTAAGGGTCAGTGGTGAAAAATTATTCTTGCATATGTTTTGAAAATAAAAAGCTTCAATAAAAAACAAACAAACAAATAATGCATTGTGGGGAAGGGGGGTAAGAAGAAGCGAGATCTAGTCTACCTTTCCAGTTTTCTTACACTCTACTCCCAGACAGTGACACGGGCCTCTGGATTATTCCAAGAACAAGACTGTCCATTTCTTAGTTCTTGACATTCTCTTTGGCTGTCCCCCATGCCTAGAATGCTCCCTATCTCAACTCTGAAACCTTATCTCCCTAGCTTCCTTTAAAATCCCAATTAAAATCTCACCTTCTACAGGAAGCCATCTCCAACCCCTTTTAATTCTAGTACTATAACTGGATTAATTATTCCTTATTTATAGCTTGCTTTGTATATATTTGTTTGTATGATGTCTCTTCCATTAGATTGACAGGAACTGTCTTTTGCCTCTTTGAGTCCCCAGTTCTTAAAGCAACTCCTGGCACATAGTAGGAATTTAACAAATGTTTATTGATTGACCTTTTGTAGATGACCTTTTTAATCCTCATGACTCTGGTGCTATTATTATCCTCATTTACAAATGGGGATACCAAAGGAAACAGAATTTAAGTCCCTTACCCAAAGTCACACAGCTAATGGGTCTGAGGCTGGATTTGAATCTGTTTTCTTGACTCCAGGCCCAATATTCTATCCATTGGCACTTTGCTGTCTCTTTTAACACTAGGACTATGCTCTTGGGTGCTGTATTTATATTTCAGCTGCCTAGAAACACAGTTTGGCTTACAGTTAGCAAGAATAATTACTTTAAATGGAAAGCTAAGGAAAGAACTGGAAGCCAAAGTGGGTGGTCATTGATTGGAGAATTTATAACAAACTGTGGTATAGAGAGGAAATGGAATGGTATGGTGTGCAGTGAGAAATTCTAAATGTGAGGAATTCACAGAAATAAGTATGAGCTAATGCAGAGTAAAGTAGAAACAGGAAAAATAATTTCTACACTGACTAAAATAATGTGAATGAAAAGAATGCTTATGTGGACACACACACACAAATCATGGCTCTAGAGAGTAGATTATGAAATACATCTCCCTCCTAATAAGAGGGGAGAAAAGACAGAAGGTCTTCAATAAAGCAAGCATTTATTAAGTTTGTGCCAGGCCCTGTGATGATCACTAGGGATGTAAAGAAAGGCCAAAAAAACCCAGGCCCCTACTCTGAAGGATCTCACAGACTAATAATGGAGGAGACTACATGCAAAGAACTACTTACTAACAAGATGCAGACAGTGTAAATAGGAGGTCATCTCAGAGGAAAGACACCAGCAGGGGTATTCATAGTCAAACGAGATTCCTTTGACAGTTGCTTTTTCTTCCCTGTTTTCCTTTGTTAAAAAACAGGTTTCAATTCCAGGTGGGGGAAGGGGTGAAGTAAGGAAGAAAAAATTGGCTCTAGAAATCGTTGTGGTATAAAAACTAATGATACCAATAAAGCTTAATAAAAGAAAATAATGGATAGGGAATGGATTAGTGAATTCTGATAGAGAAAACTTCCTCTACTAATACAGGTTGGCACCTTCTCCTTTGTAATTCTGAACATTATTCTCAATCCACCAAACAATTTTGCCCAAATAAACAAATGAATGAATTCAATGGATGTATAAATCAACACACAAATAAGAAGGATAAAAATAGAAAGCTACCAGAGGACAGACTTAAAAGAGTAACTTTTCTCCCCAGTTCTCCCTTTCTCTCCCCCTCTCTTTTTTTCTCCACTTTTCTCCCACCTCCTCTCCTTATCTCTGTACTTCCTGCCTCTTTTCCCTCCTCCTTTTCTTTGTCCCTTTTCTCTCCTTTCCCCACCCCTTTGTCTTTTCTTTTTTCTCTCCTTTCCCCAACCCTTTCCTTTCTCCCTTTTCTCTCCTTTCCCCAACCCTTTCCTTCCTCCCTTTTCTCTCCTTTCCACACTCCTTTCTTTCCCTATTTCTTCTCCTCTCTTCTCCCCTCCACTTTTCACTCCTATCTTCTTCTTCATCTTTCTTCCTTCCCTTCCTCTCCCTTCTCTGAAGCTTCCATAGCTGCACCTGGCTTGTTGGTTTCCTCTGGGTCTCTTACTCTATCTCCAAGGGGTATGTATGATCTGCCAGATTCCTATCTCTTCAGAGGCCCTTCTTTGTGCTCCTTGTTCCTGGAATAGTTGGTGGTACTTGTCTAGTTCAGCAAAATTTCCTAGTAGCAGTTCTGATTCTAGACTAGAATCTAACAGCTAGAGGAATTGTAAAGTCCTTCCAAATGTAAAATGCTTTGAAGGAGGGCCTGACATTAACATACTACATACAAAATACAACCATTGACACTACATTGCTAAAATTTTCAGGTTTTCTTTTTTTTAAAATAGGTTTTTATTAATGTCTGCTTCTTACATTATCATAGTAAATCCCAAATATCCTTCCTTCTCTCTCTCCCCAAAGCCATCCCATATCATATTACAAATATTATTTGTTAAAATCTCAGGCTTTCTTATAGTTTTATAGTTTAGCCTCTAGACATAAATTGGTTCTTAAAAATGGCTAAACCTTTATTCTGGCCATGATTGTAAGTACAGTTAAATAAAACTATATGCATTTTATACAAATTAAGACAACTCTAAGATACCACTACACACCTGTCAGATTGGCTAGAGTGACAGGGAAAGATAATGTGGAATGTTGGAGGAGATGTGGGAAAACAGGGACACTGATACATTGTTGGTGGAATTGTGAACACATCCAGCCATTCTGGAGAGCAATTTGGAACTATGCTCAAAAAGTTATCAAACTGTGCATACCCTTTGATCCAGCAGTGTTTCTACTGGGCTTATACCCCAAAGAGATACTAAAGAAATGAAAGGGACCTGTATATGCCAAAATGTTTGTGGCAGCCCTGTTTGTAGTGGCTAGAAGCTGGAAAATGAATGGATGCCCATCAATTGGAGAATGGCTGAGTAAATTGTGGTATATGAATGTTATGGAATATTATTGTTCTGTAAGGAATACCAGCAGGATGAATACAGAGAGGACTGGTGAGACTTACATGAACTGACGCTAAGTGAAATGAGCAGAACCAGGAGATCATTATATACCTCAACAATGATACTGTTTGAGGATGTATTCTGATGGAAGTGGATCTCTTTGATAAAGAGAGCTAATTCAGTTTCAATTGATCAAAGATGGGCAGAAGCGGCTACACCCAAAGAAAGAACATTAGGAGATGAATATAAACTGCTTGCATTTTTGTTTTTCTTCCCGGATTATTTATACCTTCTGAATTCAATTCTCCCTGTACAACAAGAAAACTGTTCGGTTCTGCACACGTATATTGTATCCAGGATATACTGTAACCTATTCAACATGTAAAGGATTGCTTGCCATCTGGGGGAGGGGGTGAAGAGAGGGAGGGGAAAAATTGGAACAGAAGTAAATGCAAGGGATAATGTTGTAAAAAATTACCCTGGCATGAGTTCTATCAATAAAAAGTTATTATAAAAAAAAACTATATGCATTTTAAAACTATTATAGAATGATTTCTCCATGGAATATGAACTTAATTTGGCCAGAAATAGAGTTACTGAAATATAATTGAGATGCAGATGTTTTATAATTCTATGCAAATATTTCATGGAATAGAACAATTAAGGCACATCCAAAGGAAAAAAATAAAGGTAGATGTCGTAAAGATCTTGGGAAAAAGTGGGAAGCTGCCTTGAAGCCTTTGCAATAATTTGGTGATTTGAGAATTGGAAAAAGGGAAATTGTGGAGAAATGGGATTTTTTGAAGGCTAGGAAGGAAAGAAGAATAGAAAACTATAGAGCTTGTTGTAACCCAAAAAACTAAGATATCTCTGTGTTTAAAAAAGCAGGAGGAGGTAGTCTGACACCTTTTTTAAGTCTCATTATACATAAGGGGCCCATCATATCTCATGCACCTGTCCCCATTTCTCTACTTTTCCTTCATCACCTCTTGCCTGAACTAGCAGCTTAGTTTCCTAATTTGTCTCTTTGCTTCAAGCTCTCCCCTTGCCAATCCATCCTCCACTCACAGCTGCTAAAATGATTTTCCTAAAGCACAAGTATAGCCATGTCACCCCTCTACTTAATAAATTCCAATGGCTCCCTACAACTTTTAGGATTTTATTTTTAAATAACTCCTCTCTGTGACTTTTAAGCCCTTCTCCACTTGACCCCAACCTCCTGTTCTAACCTTTACTAAATTAATAACTTTTGATATCTTATTCTCCTTCCTGAATGATGCAGTCCAAGCAGACTCCATCCTCCATTTCTGCAACTTCAAATTAGCTATCTTCCATTCCTGGAATATGCTTTCTCCTCATTTCTATCTCTTAGAATTCCTTTCTTCCTTCAAGAAGAAATAGAAAAGGGACTAAGTATTAAGATAGCACAGACTATGTGCCAGATACCATGGTAAGCATTTTACAGATATTATCTCATTTGGTTCTCAGAACAACCCTGGAAATTAGGTGCTATTACACCCCGTTTTACAGATGAGGAAACTGAGGCAAACAGAGATTGTCTAGAGTCACACAGCTAGTAACTGTATGAGGCTGGATTTTAATTCGTCTGTCTTTCTTACACCAGGCCCAGTTTTTTATTCATAGTAAAGTCTAAGTACAGTTAAACTCAGTTACAGTGCAACCCACAGGAAGCCTTTATTCTCTAGCTCCTAGTCTCTCATTACATTAGCTTATAGAGTTACATATACACCTGTTGTTTCCCCTCTGATAGAATGCAAGCTTCTTTAAGATAGGAACATTTCATTTTAATCTTGATGTCCATGGCATTCTTTGCTTAAGTGATATGTGTTGGTCCATTGAATAATTGATGGATACCTTTCCCTTAAAATTCAATTATAGTCATTGTTAATACAATAGGATCACAGGAACATTTGTATAGAGTTATAAGGACTCTTACAGGTTACCTAATCCAATTCTTTTCTATCACAAACATGGAAACTGAGGCCCAGGGGAACAGCTAGGTAGATAGAGCATTAATCCTGGAAGCAGGAGGACCTAAATTCAAATCCAGCCTCGGACACTAACTGTGTGACTCTGGGATAACCTCCAGAAGAAATAAAGAAAGAAATTAAAGTCCAAAGACATTAAATGTTTTTGTCCAAAGTCACACCGGTAGTCAGTTTCAGAGACATAAATTCCACTAATCCATTGCCTCTGACTCCAGATTCTTTTTTAATTGTACTAGCCACTAGAGATAATTGTAAAAAGCATCTATCTAAATTCCAAAGGACAAGCTGGGTAATCTATTTTTTCTGTTTCTTCTTCTGTTATTCTATTATGATTGACAAAATTCCTTACCGTCATCTTTATTATCTATATATCAGTCCCACGGGATAAGGTTCTTCCCATTTTACAGCTAAGAAAAATGAGGCACTTCACATAACTTGCCCAAGGTCACATAGGACAAAATGTAATTGGAGTTCATATGTCTGGAATAGATGAGGGTTCTTTTCCCAGTATGTCTTTGTTGCTGCAAAGTGCCATATATCTTTTTGTTTGTTGAACATTTATGGAGATTGAACAATGTGCTTCATGGTACCATATAAATAATAACATTGGGTTCTCAAGAAAATTATTTTCTTTCCATATTGTTATCTACAGATATGCTTGATGAAATATTAGACAACAACCTAAAAGACAGTGGAATATTTTGCAAGAGGCAGAGATTCCAAACTTCTTTGTCTCCATTGACAGGTTGATGCAGCAGAATATGCTCTGGGGTCCATTTCTCATCCTATCCTACATCCTATAAGCTCATCTAAGAGAAATTTATCAATTTCAAAAGGAGTTCTACTCTCTGTAGGAACTCTATAGATATTTTTAAAGTCTCCCAAACTAAAAACCTTTTCTTTAATATAAGTCCTTTAGAATCATTAAATATCAAAATCAAAGAATGAGCATACAATTTAAAGACTCTCAAGAAGTGTTGGAAGTCTTCAGGATTTCACCAAAGGATGGATCACTGTAAGGCAGAGTAAGAAACTATGGCATAGGCAGCAGTTACTAAACTTTAGTCTCAGTTCTACTCCTTTTACTAATATTTGCCATAATTACATTGTGGCTTTCTGTCCCTTGACCGAGTAAAAACAATCGGATAAGGACCTGGTAATATACATGAGGTAGGCAAAAACAGGAGTATCACTATTGGGACAGATAGGGTAGAATGGTGCTAAATAAGGTGAGACTTAAGGGTTGTTAAATCTCATCCATTCCAAATTTATGAACTCCATTACAGTTTGTGCTATGTGATCTTGGACAAGTTATTTTATATACCTCATTTTTCTCAGCTATACATGCTGCCCTCCAGATTACATTTTATTGGAGGAGATTTATACACAAAAATATATATACATATGCACACAGGATATATTCAATATTTTGATATATATTGTTGACAATAGTTGTCATAGTCATCTTCAAGAATGAAGGATAAACAAAAATCTCCCTGAGTAGCAGTAAAAATTGTCCATTGGAGACCAAATTGGAAGTAGCTAGTTGAGCAATAAAATTCTATTCTTTTCTTTCCCTTCCCTTCCCTCTGTCCACATAGGATATTATATCTGTGGATTATATATTATCTGTGGTTATCTGCCCAAAGGAATGATCGTGAAATCTCCCAAGATATTTTGGGGCTTATAGACTTGATTTCTTCTTTCCTTTCTTCCTTCCTTTCTTCCTTCCTTCCTTCCTTCCTTCCTTCCTTCCTTCCTTCCTTCCTTCTCTTTCCTTCCTTCCTTCTTTCCTTCCTTCCTTCCTTCCTTCCTTCCTTCCTTCCTTCCTTCCTTCCTTCCTTCCTTCCTTCCTTCCTTCTCTTTCCTTCCTTCCTTCCTTCCTTCCTTCCTTCCTTCCTTCCTTCCTTCCTTCCTTCTCTTTCCTTCCTTCCTTCTTCCTTCCTTCCTTCCTTCCTTCCTTCCTTCCTTCCTTCCTTCCTTCCTTCCTTCTCTTTCCTTCCTTCCTTCCTTCCTTCCTTCTCTTTCCTTCCTTCCTTCCTTCTCCTTCCTTCCTTCTCTTTCCTTCCTTCCTTCCTTCTCCTTCCTTCCTTCCTTCCTTCCTTCCTTCCTTCCTTCCTTCCTTCCTTCCTTCCTTCCTTCCTTCCTTCCTTCCTTTCTTCCTTTCTTTCTTTCTTCCTTCTTTCCTTCTTTTTTTCTTTTTTTTTTTCTGAAACAATTGGGGTTAAGTGACTTACCCTGGGTCACACAGCTAGGACACAGATTTCTTTTTTATAAGGACCATGCCTTAAACCACATCAGTCTGGCTCTCCATGACCAAGAGCCAAGGCTCACTTGGTTACTATTTGAGCCCTAATTGACTGAGTGAATGTAAATAACAATGGTTTTTGTGTCAGAGACCTTGAGGGTTTTCCCCTTACAAATTGACTTTTTTTTTTTTTGACTAGGTCAAAGAGACTATTCTCTGCCTCCTTTCTTACCTAGTTTTAATCATTGATTGGGCACTATCTCAATCAAACTTAGATCCTGTTAAAGACTTAGCTTAAAAAGACCAAGGTCTCCCATTGCATTCAGGGCCATCTCCAGTCATCCTAATTTGGATCTTGCCACTGGACCCAGATGGCTCTGGAGGAGAGTGTGAGGCTGGTGACTTTGCAAAGCCTTTCTTCACTTAAATTAAACTCACTTGCATTTCATGTAATCTCCTCCCTGATGTCATAGTCATCTTTAAAAAGGGAGGACAACTACCATGTTTCTTTATCAATGCTCCAAAACTAATATTGGTCATTATGGATTCTTGTACTCCCATTAGACTGTGAACTCTTTGAGGGCAAAAACTGTCTTTTGTCCTTTTTTGTGGCCCCTCTACTTAGCAGAATGCCTGGCACATGCTTAGGTGCTTACTAAACATATATTGAATTGAATTGAATTGTACCTCTTACAAATTCACGCCAACCAGCCACAATTTCTGAATGAGTCTGTCTCAAAGCTACTTCATGATATTTGCAGGATTCTAGTGCAAGTTCTCAACCTTCATTTTGCTTTCTCAAGTATTGCTACTAAAAAAAAAAAAAGGTTTAAGAAAACAAGATTTGGTTTTGGTGACTGAAAAAGGCTATCACAGTATAGAGCTTTGTAAACAATGGGTGTTCAATGGAGCTTTGTTTTATGAATGAATAAATAATCTCTTAAATCTCCTGGATGTTTGTAATAGAGCAGTTTTAAGATCCTAACATGCAAACTTCCTCAGTATGTATTGCTACCTGTAGTCCAAGTTAGCACAGTGAAGGTGATTGCTATGAAATTGTGTAGCGATGGTTGCAAAGACCAAAACATGGTTCTTTCCATATACAAAGAAAGTCTCTTGGTTAACATAAATTTGATTTTGTGGCTCACCACCAACTCCTAGGATGAATCACTTTCCCTGTAACTGATGGTCAAAGTGCAGCTTTAACTAGCAAGGGACTTTCCCTTTTTCTGAATCGGTGGTGTTTTTCTTGTTTACATTTGTATTCTTTATATTTTCATGAAACAAGTATTTATCCATAGTTAAAAATATTTTATCTTTTATTTTTCTTTGATCTGTTCAATGATGTACACATCATTGCATGTAAAAAGTTTGATAAACCTTAACTGCCTAATGCTTATTATTATTTATAGACTTTAATCTTTTAGAATTACAAATATCTCTGAAAGCTTTCCTGTGTCTCATTGAAAAACACATTCCTCTTCTTTCAACCTTGCAGAGATTTAGCATCATCTATAGAACAAGGCCAATATTGAATTTTTTAATTCTGTGAGATTATGTCTTGCACCTTTTTTCTTGCCATTCTAAGAGACAAAGAGCAAGCATACCTTCCTAAATTCCAATGATTCTCTAAGAATTCAAAAGAGGAGAGGGAAAGCTATTTTTAATAAGACTTTATTCTAAGACAGTATTTTCCTTTTATAAAAAACCTCAAAGCACTTAATGTACTAAAAACAGCAAGTTAAAAATAACTGGAATTCCATATCAAATCTTATAGACAAGTTAAACCAATTAAATGAATCACCATTTTAAAAAGATAGATTTTATAATAATTTGGAAATTTTGCCTGCTAAGCATTCAGATGAGAACTGAATTACATGTGCAGAAATGCCTTAATATGTCACCAGAAATTCACTTAGAGAATTCAGATTCTTTATTGATACTCCAGTGTTTTTGTTGACCTATTTGAAGAAGTAGCTTCCAAATTTAAATTATATATATTGAAACATGTGGAGAAGTGTGATTTTAAAGTATGTGACACATTTGTACAATTTCTAGTTATGCTCTTATATGTCAGTTTTTGCAGACTACATCATGTGAGTTATTAACAATTGTTCACAATTTGAATTCTCTATTAAAATGCTCAAAAACATTATTTTAGAGGATATGCAATTTTATGAATACATAAAAAAGAGAGAGAAATAAATGAGACCCTTAACATAGAAGAGATATAAAATTAATGATAACTATTAAGCAGTTGGTTTTTTGCATGTGTTTTAAAAATATGACTAACAAAAAGGAAGCGAAAATGTGCACTTTAAAAGTAATAAGAATCTGGGTAAAAAATGTTGCTTAAAATTAAAAAAAATTAAGCAAACAGGAAAAATTATGAAATATAAAGTTTAAAGGGTACTGCTAAATGGTTATAAGCATTCTTTTGGAAAATTCTGAAGCACTGTTGTTTCATGTGGGTGTTGTTTCCCCAGATACATTACAAATTCCTTAAATGCAGAAATATCTATGAAAACCATGTGTGTTCCTTCATGTGATAAAATAGCTTAATTTGGGTGATAGGATTCTTCAGTCAACAAAAGAAGGTCATTTATGTTAAGATGTTCTATTTGGTGGCCAGACAAAATATAAGGGAATGTAACTGTATTATAAGAAACCACAAATATAATGAATACAGATCATTGTAGGAAGACATACAAACTAATGCAAAGTAATGTAAGCTGAACCAGGAAAATGATATTCACTTCATAATGATTTCAATAGTATATGTGGAAAGAACAATAACAAAAAGAGATTGAATACTGTGTATTCAGTGTATAATGAACACTGTCATTATAATTATAGGAAGAGTTGGGAAAATGCCATTGCCTTCCTTCTTTACAGAAGGGGGCTATGGGTATGTAATGCTACATATATTGGTTGGTTTTGCCAAACCTTTTGGAAAATATATTTAAATCTTTGTCACAAGAGATGTATAGCTAGTTAGCAGAAAGGTTCAACATATTCAAAAAAGGAGGGTTAAGACAAAGGATGTCTTTGGAGAAGTTGGCTCTGAATAACTGTCAGATTTTAATTGTGAGCATTTGCACAGCCACACTACTTATCAAGATTTGATTCTTTGTGTTCCTGATTGTCTTGGCTAAACAAAGGTGATAGAAGAAATTGTTAATAATGAAGTTTAAATTTAAAATGTCAAAATTTTTCAGCAGTTAAATATTTACCATCACACAACAGGCTCAGGACCATATAGACAATATCAGTTTTGAAAATCTGCTAGAATCTTATGATCCTAACTTTACGTAGCCAGTATCAATTTTGAACATCAGTGAGGATCTTGTGATCCTAGCTTTACATCTGGAAAGGTCTCTGAAGACTATGAAGTCCATAACCTGAACTTTAAAAATAAGGAAACTAAGACCTGGAGATTTAGTAAAACAATTTGCCTAAAATCATATAGGTAATAAATAGGAGAATGTAGGATCCAAGGTCGTTTATTTCTAAAGATAATCTTAGTTTTGTATAGTATATAAGTTGGTCATTTGACCAAGAGAATCCCTTTCCAACAGTAGTTTAAAAAAAAACATTTTCTGCAAAACTTCATATATTTAACATTTTGGAAAAAAAAATAATGAGAGTACCAGAATTTATTCTGCCATGAGAGATGATGATGTACTTTTCAGATCTTTCTTTCCCTGCCAACAAAGGAACAAGGAAAGAAAATTAATCTAAGAATCTAGGGAAACATTCTAATGTAAGGCTTGAACTTAAGTAAATGAGATTAAGTAGCTAAAAAAAATAGAGGCAAAAAAGCTATGACAACTGTAGCTTATTCAGAGTTCAGTTCTCTATCCTGATGACACTGAAATTTCTGAAGGCCTCTCAAGCAAAATGCAAATTTTTATCTCAATGCCATTCACTGATAATTCATTGAAAATATACATTCCTAATGATCTCTTTAAATTATCTTTAAAATACTCTTGCTTAAGAACTGTTTGGTTCTGCACACATATATTGAATCTAGGATATACTATAACATATTTACCATGTATAAGACTGCCTGCCATCTATGGGAGGGGTGGAGGGAGGGAAGGAAAAAGTTGAAACAGAAGTGAGTGCAAGGGATAATGTAAAAAATTACCCAGGCATATGTTCTGTCATATAAAAAGTTATAATAAAAAAAAAACACTCTTGCTTAAAGAGAATTGTATAAATATGTTTATACATATTGGATTTAAAATATATTTTAATATGTATAACATATATTGGATTACTTGCTATCTAGGGGAGGAGGTGGGGGAAAGGAGGGGAAAATCTGAAACAAGGCTATGCAAGGGTCAATGTTGAAAAATTATCCATGCATATGTTTTGAAAATAAAAAGCTATTAAAAATACTCTTGCTTAATATTTAACCATTTTCTTATTTAAAATGGTAATAGAGAAAGAGGACCAATTGGTTTTGTCACATTATTAGGCCTCAAGACTCTTCAAAGGATAAAATTTTTCAGGTAAGCAGCATCTTCTGCTTAAGGCACAGACTCATAAGCCACTCCCTGTAGTATGATGTGTACCTATGCTCTGAGGCCATTTAATGATGCAGCTACAAGTAAATGAAGTGTTCTTCAAGAACACACAGCATAATCACCTCCTGGATGCCACCTGCTAATGACTGGCACTGATGGTACCCAAGGTGTACATAAGAGGGAAAAAGAATATCAAGGGATTCCAATTCAGCATTGCCCAGACAACCTTGCTGTAAGGAATACCTACCTCCTCTCCTCTCTTTTTGTACTTAATTTACAGTTAGGTGTTGCTGTACCTGGAGTCAAAAAGATAGTTTAAAATCTACCCCCTTACTAGCTTTGTTATCCTGGGCAAGTTGCTTAACTGCTGTCTACCTCAATTTCGAGATATTAAAATAGAGTTAAGAGAATCAAATAAGAGCATTTGTAAAGCACTTAGTCCAATTTTTGACACATAATTGGTGGCTAATAAATACTTATTACCCTCCCTTCCCTCAACTGCCCTATATTTTCAGTATAATGACAGTGAACTATCCTAAGCCAACAATGGTTTTATTGTTTTTTTTCAGGGTACATACAACCCTATCATGTATAGTTGGGAATCCCCATTCTTCTAGTCGAAAGAACTACACTTCCTATATCCACACTTTAATGGCTCCACTTTGCTACCTTCCGTGCATATAATCTCCCTAAAGCACTTCCTAATAGATGAAATTATCTAATAAGTATCATGTTTTTGATTCTGAATGTTGGGCCCCGTTTGTTTTTAATCTTTCAGGTAGTACTGCACTTCTGGTGTGAACCCAGAGTTCATGGCTGTTGAATTTATTTCAGAAGCATATTTTAGTGGGAATGTTTATTCCCCCCCAAATCATAAAATCTCTGGGAAACACCTTAATTTGTTGTGGGAGATATGCAACATAGGATAAGCCTTCTAGGTTTTGATTCCTGGCACATAGTATGTATTTCATAAATGTTTACTGGTTGACCGAGCAGTCTCCCCTGGTGGGTGACTAGGCTTAGCCAGTAAGTGATAACAGACTTAAATACTGATAATCTAAGGCATGAGAAGGTAAATATGGAACAATCTTGTCAGATGTGGTTCTTTGACATCAATGGAGTATCCCTTTACCCTTTTCCAGTTTTCCTGAAAGTAACCATTCTTGTTGAGCTTACTGTATTCCAGCTTGGATACATCTCTTTTATTTTTTTTTAGGGAGATTTTTTTTTAAATTTTTTTTCAATTTTTAAAGCTTTTTATTTTTTAAAACATATGCATGGATAATTTGACAACATTGACCTTTGCATAGCCTTGTGTTTCAGATTTTCCCCTCCTTCTCCCCATCCCCTCCCCTAAATGGCAAGCAATCCAATATATGTTAAACATGTTAAAATATAGAGACATCTCTTTCATTTGATCCTGGCAAGCAGACCTTAGGCCATTCATCATGAAGAGATGTAGGATGTCACCCTAGACAATCTGAAATGTAAACTCCACAGAGTACAATATATAACATGTTTAGCAAATTCTACTACAGGCAAATATTGAACCTAGTAATGTTGCAAGTGTGTCATGTAGTAGTATATTGATTATTTTACAGACTGATCAGCTTATTCCCACATAGCCATTAATCTGTAGGTAATAAATTGTAATAAATAGGAAGTGGTGGTCTAATATTCTCTGCAAACCCCTAAAGAAAATAGTCATACAAGGAACTGGAAACTGAGTAGATTCTCATCATTTGGGGAATGGCTGAGCAAGTAAAGGTAGATGAATGTTATGGAATATTATTATTCGGTAAGAAATGACCAGCAGGATGATTTCAGAGAGGCCTGGAGAGACTTACATGAATTGATGCTAAGTGCAGGTGAATAGAACCAGGAAATCATTGTACATAGCAACAACAAGATTATTCAATGATCAATTCTGATGAACATGACTGTTTCCAATAATGAGATGATTGATGCCTGTTCCAATGATCCAATAAGTTGATATCAGTCACCCTTTGGTCTTTTTAAAAAAAATGTGATGAAGAGAGGCATCTGTACCCAATGA
This sequence comes from Antechinus flavipes, assembly GCF_016432865.1. Classification (NCBI taxonomy): domain Eukaryota; kingdom Metazoa; phylum Chordata; class Mammalia; order Dasyuromorphia; family Dasyuridae; genus Antechinus; species Antechinus flavipes. The sequence goes on along the minus strand of NC_067401.1, from coordinate 84,565,948 downwards.
GAGAACTCTAGGAACTGAGGGTGGATCACAACATAACATTCCCTCTGTTTTTGTTGTTGTTCATTTGCATTTTGTCTAGTTACACATTTACTTTGCTTTTTCATGTGATTTTTCTTGTGCAAAAAGAGAATTGTATAAATATGTTTACAGATATTGGAGTTAACATTTTAACATGTATAACATATATTGAATTATTTGCCATCTAGGGGAGTGAGTGGGGAAAAGGAGGGGAAAATCTGAAACACAAGGCTGATATTCAAGGGTCAATGTTGTCAAATTATCCGTGCGTATGTTTTGAAAATAAAAAGCTTAAAAAAAGTGTCCTTAAACTGCAGTCATAACTTAGACCATGTATAGTTAGAGTCCATGAAGATCAATCAATAAAGACTAAGTGCCTAATATGTGCCATGTTGTCTAAAATGTAGGAATTAGTTGCCAAATTCTTGATAATGGGGGCAAATCTATTATGAAAATCTAAACTTATATGATACCAGGAAATGAGGGGGTCAGTTGATTTGGATGCATAAATATCTGTTTTGCATTTTCTTGATGTGTAACTATATTGCTTAAGATAAACAATGTATTAATTTTTAAAAATAACTCAGTTTCTCAAACCTAACATGAGGTTTGTCTTTCAATTGCAATAAAAACTACTGAGTTGCAATGACTGAAGCAAAAAAAAAAACCCTAACCACAAACAGGTAACAGTATCAGGAGTATTCAAGGTCTTAAGGATTCTTAATAAATTGATATCAGTCACCCTTCGGTCTTTTTTTTTTTAAATTTTTTTTCTTTATTTCATTAAGTATTTCCCAATTGCATGCAAAAAAAAATTAAACATTCATTTTGGAAAATCTTGAATTGCAAATTCTCTTTCCCTGTCTTGTCTCTCGCCCACTCCTTGAGAAGGCAAGCAATATGACATTGATTATACATGTGAAGTCATGCAAAACATTACCCTTTAGTTCCTAATGCTAGATTGTGCCCACTCTAGTTACCAGGAGTTATGCCAAATCAGAGTTTACCTCTGAGGGAGTTATAACTGAAGTTCTTTGTCTCCCTGTTGTAAACCTTAAGATCCTTTTGATGTGGTTTAAAAGTGCCTACATCTTCCTTTTTCCCTTTTGGAGTTCTAGATTCAGATTCTGTGGCAGACCACCTATTAGTGCATTCTTCATCCTTGGTAAATGATGGCCCAGAGGAAAGAATGAAAAAGGGAAGAGAGTTTATTATACATAGCATTTCAGTAAAATGCCAGACTCCTTAAAATATATCAGGTTCTACAGTCTTCTGGGACCATTATAGGATGTGTTGACTCTTTCTGCTAGATTTATAGGGCTGTTTTAATAACCAATAGCTCCTAGTCAGACTGAACAGAACAGTGTGTCAATCAACTAAGCAACAAGCCCTTATGTTTATTTGTTTTTTTTTTTTTTTAAGGAAAAAAATGAAGTATTTTATTTTTTCTTAACATTTTTATTTTTTAATAATATTTTCCCCCAGTTACATGTCAAGAAAATTTTTAGCATTTATTTTTACAAGATTTGGAGTTCCAACTTTTTTTCCTTTTCTCCCTCCCTCCTCTCCTCATCCCTTTTCCAAAGATGGTAAAGCAGTTTGATATAGTTATTTATTTCCATTTATTTGAAATTTATTTCCATATTAGTTGCAGATTAAAAGGAGGAAAAAAATGAGAAAGAATAAGGTAAGTGAAAAAAATGCTTCAATCTGTATGCAGAGTTCTTCAATTCTTTATCTAGTTATAGATTGCATTTTCCTTTATGAATCCTTTGTACTTGTCTTGGATCATTGGTTGCTGAGAAGACCTGAGTCAATCCTAGTGGATCATCACACAATGTTTCTGATACAGTATACAATGTTTTTTTGGTTCTGCTCATTTTACTTTGCATCAGTTCATACAACTCTTTCCAAATTTTTCTGAAATCTACTTTATTCATCATTTCTTATTGCACAAGAGTTTTCCATTACATCCATATACCACAGCTTATTCAGGCATTACCCAACTGATAGGCATCTCCTTAATTTCCAATATTTTGCCACCACAAAAAAAGGGCTGCTATAAATATATATATATTTTTCCACATCTAGATCCTTTTGTGTAACGTCTTATGGATTCAGACCTAGTAATAGAATTGCTGTGTCAAAAAGTAAGCATAGTTTGGTTGTTCTTTGGGCATAGTTCCAAATTGCTCTTCAGAATGGTTGTTTACCACTCCACTAACAATGCATTAGGTCCCACTTTTCCTACATCCTTTCCAATGTTTATCACTTTATTTTTTGTCATATTGATCAATATGATAAGTGTGAGATGGTATCTCAGAGTTGTTTTAATTACTATTTTCCTAATCAAAAGTGATTTAGAGCACTTTTTCATATACCTATAGATAGCTTTGATTTCTTCATCTGAAAACTGAAAATTCATATTCTTTGACCATTTATCAATTGGAGATATGGTTACTTATTATTTTGTTTATTTATTGTGTGCCAGACATTATACTAAGCACCTGTATACAAATACAAGTAGAAAGAAAGATGATCTCTGCCCTCAAGGAGCATACATTCTAAAAGAGAGGAGGGTGATACAATAGATAAAGGAAATTGAAAATAAAGAAGGAGAGAAAGGTACTGGGAAAGGGTTGAGGAAGTCCAGAGTGACACCTGGAGAGGAATGAGCTGTTTGGTCTGGGGTCCCTCTTTAAAGTTAAACCCACAGTATAACTCATTAAGTTAACTGTAGGAACTCTTCCTTCCCAGATACTCCTGTTTCCATATAATTCCAATTGTTCACCCAGAAGCAATATCCAATTAGCAATATCCTGATAAGCTTCCACAACTCCTGCATCAATTCCTTTTTTTCCACTCAAATGCCCACCACTTTTATTCAGGGCCTTATCAACTCTCATTTGAACTATTATAACATCCTAATATAAAATTCTGGTCTTTCCAGCATCTCTACCTCTTCAAACGGCAGCTTGGTACAGTGGCCAAAAGAATTTAACCACAGGGTACAGATTTGATTCTACCACTGCCTTACCCAAAGCCTGCACTTTACCACTATTGCCTCAAGGATAAAAAAAAAAAAATGTAACAGTTCATTGGCCATATATTTATTGGCCCTCTATATCCAGGTTCTAAACCACCTTTCCGATAGGTGTCTTTTGTCTTTATTTGTCTTTATTAATGATACAATGCAGTCAGAGTGAACCACTACTTATTTTCTGAAATCAGAATGCTATTTCTTGCCTTCTAAATTGGTATACACCATCATAATGCTGGGGCAGCACCAGGCCTGGAGTCAGCAACACCTGAATCCAAATCTGGCCTCAGATACTTACTGTGTGACTCTGGGCAAATTACTTAATCTTGTTTGCCTCATTTTTCTCATCTGTAAAATGAGTTGGAGAAAGAAATGGCAAACCACTTCAGTATCTCTGCCAAGAAAACTGCAAATGGGCTTACAATTGAACAACAAAATCATCATGCTTGCAATTCCTTCCATCCTCGTCTACCCTCTTTAAATTGCTTTTTTTTTCTTTTAAGGTAATTAGACAGCTCCACAGTCTTTCCAGATCTCTGCCCCAGTCATCTGCCCCTTTTATCTTCATTCAAATTTTTAAAAAGTAGTTTGGTAAGCCCCCCCCCCCCCCTTTACAAAATAAATATCTGTGTAACTGTCATATCCCTTAAATGAATATAAGCTCCTTGAGCACAGGAAATGTTTTGTTTCAGTCTTTGTTTTTCTAAGAAAGCCATCTTCCTCCATTCAAGATATTAGATTCAGGGATTTTGGCCCCTGAATCTGTTTCTCTTCACCAGCCATGTGAAGCATTGTCTATCAAGCTATAAGCCCTGAGATGATGTCATCTAGGAAGTGAGATGGGCAGGACTGGTCTCTTAATCATTGGATAAAATATACTAATTTGAATGTTCTGAATATTATCTAACCTCAGGAACCAAAAGTTCTATCTAGTCTCTAGTTTTTGATCTGCCCTCGACTCTCCCTGAAAATGGACAAGGTCTGACTCTATAACTGATCCCTTTAGAGGTAGCTTTAATCCCCCATCTGGATAGGATAATCATTCAATCCTCATTTTGGAGATTTAAGGAAATGTCCTGTTTCTCAATGAGTGGGTATGGCTCAGTAGTAAGGAAGATGTAATCTAAGTTGGACAAAGCTTACAATCCTATATGTTCATCAAATTAATTAAGGAACTCCCCTGCCCACCCCCCAGTACCAGATTAAAGCACAGTCATCCTTTTGTTTATAGTTTTTTTAACTGTAAAAGCTAATTTTTTGTTTAGGTCAATGAGGGTTTGTGAATTTTTTTAAAAAAATAACTATATTTATATTTCCTTTATAATCACATACTCCTGTTGTTTAATGGTTGTCCTGACTCTTCGTGACTGTGTATGGGGTTTTCTTGGAAAAGATACTATAGTGGTTTGCCATTTTCTTCACCTATACATAAGGCAAACCGAGAGTAAATGACTTGCCTAATATAACACAGATAGTAAGTGTCTGAGGCTAGATTTTAACTCAGATCTTCTTGACTCTAGGCCTAGCCACCTAACTGCCTCCATGTAAACTCCATGAGAACAGTGACCTACCTAAAGTTTATAAATCACCTATTATTTAGAACAGTGTCAATACTTAAATGATTGTTTAATTAAATTGAATTGAATCAAAAAGGGGCTATGACAGAAATCATTGAAGGAGAGAATATTAGGAAGGAAGGAAAGGAGCACTTATTTAAACACTATGCTAAGCACTTAATAAATATAATCTTATTTGACCTTCACAACAACCTTGAGAAGCAGGTACTATCATTGTTATAATATCATAGTTGAGGAAACTAAAACAGAAGTTAGGTAATTTGTCCAGAGTCAAATAATTATAAGATAATTGAAGCTAAATTTGAACTGAAGTCTTCCTGACTCCAAGCCCACCACTTTATTTACTATTCTACCTAGTTTCCTCTCTAAAGAAGAATCAGCACTATAATTTTCTCTTTTTCTTATGCACTTAACTTCCAACAAACACAAATATTTCATTATTCAACGGATTAAAATGTATATAATACATTGTTGGAGGAGTTGTGAACTGATCCAACTATTCAGGAGAGTAATTTGAAACCAAGCCCAAAGGGCTATCAAACTGTCATACCCTTTGATCCAGCAATGCCATTACTGAGTCTGTATCTCAAAGAAATCATAAAAGAGGAAAAGGGACTTATATGTGCAAAAATTTTTGTAGCAGCTCTTTTTGTGGTGGCAAAGAATTGAAAAATGAGTGAATGTCCATCAAGTGGGGAATGTTATGATATATGAATGCTATGGAATACTATTGTTCTGTAAGAAATGATGAACAGACTGATTTCAGAAAAGTCTGGAAAAACTTACATGAACTTATGCTGAGTGAAATGAGTAGAAGTAGGACATTGTACACAAGATTTATGATAATGAACTATGATAGACAGCTCTTCTCAGCAATTCAGTGATCCAAGACAATTCCAATAAATTTTGGATTGAAAATACCATCTCCATCCACAGAGAGAACTGTGGAGACTGAATGTGGATCAAAGCAAAGTATTTTCATCTTTTTTTTTCTTTCTTGTGATTTTTCCTTTTTGTCCTTGATGTTTCTTTTTCAACATGACTCATATGGAAATGAGTATACATGTGTAATCTAAAATAATTGAAGTTTTTAAAAAATGTATTGTATACAAAATTGAAAACTTTCACTATGTAGTTTTTGTTTGTTGTTAACAAGTTAGCAACAAAATTGTTCTATTTATATCTCCTTCTGAATGTTTTTGTTTTTAACAGTATCAAGTATTGTTGAAAAGTTAAGGATGAAGACTGAAATAAAGCCTCTGATTTGGTCAGATATCTTTCCTAGACCAGTTTAAATGTTCTTGCCTACTTTATTTTAGAAACAGCTGATGGTACATTGAATACAGCATTTGTCCTAGAATCAGAAAGACCCGACTTCAAATGTGGCTCAGTCTATATACTAGTGTGGTATGTCGTGTGAACCTCTATTTGTCTCAGTTTCTTTAGCTGTAAAGTAGGGATAATAATAGTACTTACCCTTCAGGGTTATTCGGAGGATCAGAGGAGATAATATTTGTAAAAAGTCCTTAGCTCAACGCCTACAACTTAGTAGGCTGTATATAAATGCTTCCCCCCCTTCCCTATCTCTTTATCTGTATTAATGAGAGTGTTCGGTTATACAAGATGGTCTTCAGCATCTCAAATCACTTGTGAAATAAAGAATAATGTATATTGTTCTTGTTGTCTTTGAAAAGTTGTAACTTTTACTGTTATGCTGTGGATTGACACGTTAAATAGTGTTATAGTTTAAAAGAATAACATGAAGATATAATATCTTAAACATTTGTAAAGTTCAAACAAATAGCTCTCTTCTACTCAGGTTTTTGAAAGCCAAGGGTGTTAACTTTGTAATTCTATAAAGACACTTCTATGATGACTGAGATACAATGGAAGTTCTTTGCTTTCTGATTTTCTAATTAATACAGGATACGTACTCCTTTTTTTGTTTCCCTACCCCCAAACCTTGCTCCTTTTGCCAAAGAGCTCTGGATTGATACACACTAGAAGTTGTGATGGGGTTTTGGGGTGCAGCCAATGTGTCCCCATACAGGGCCACCAAAATAATGGGGATTTTGTCAAGAAATATTGCCATGATGGAATATTGGGCTCCAAAAGTATATTGGAGATACAGATTGATGTTGTGAGATATCTGAAAAATTTTTGTAGGTTTAGACCTTCAAATCAAGAGGCAAAGATTTTATTACTCTGCTAACAGTATAATAAATCTACATTTTTTTTTTTTTTTTTTTTTTAGCAAGGAGAGGGGCTGTAGCAATTGACAAGGGTAAAGACTAGAGCTAAATTCCCTAAGGGAATTCACAATTAACTAGGAAGAAGCTTTAGTGCAAGGCAAATTCCTAATGAACCCAAGACTATAAGGAAGGCTAAATTCCTAAAGAGCTTAGTGGGAGTTTACTATAAAAAGCAATGCCTTTTATAGGGGGAAATATAACCTGAACTTGGCTTTCTGATTGGTTACAGTAAACTGGGAGGTCACCCACAATTTTGTTAATGCAAGAAACAAAAGGCCTACTTAAGAACAAAAGGTATACTTAAGGTGAGATAATCCTATCAGTGCTCCTTCTAGCTTGCCTCAGGGAGTAGTTTGGCTTCCAAATTGTACCCAGTAATTCAGATCCTCTCCTGTTAATGTTCCTCTTTAAGACCTAGTTGTTTTCTTTCATTCTTGACGAGGACCAAAATGACATCACTATGTTAGAGTCAAATTAGTGAATCTGACTGTGGCTGATCAGACCAAGACAAGCTCTGAATGATCTGCCACAGTTTGGACACAAATGGTCCCTATGAATATTTGGGATGGAATCTCTAACTTTGAGCATCTTGCATTCCTTCTGAGCTAATTCACTTCTGCTTTGCTTATAGAGCACAGCAACCTTCTCCGATGAGGGGGACACCATGCTGGGCGGTCCTGTGCACTGGCCTCCCATGTCATACAATTAATTCCAAGTTCTTAAGTTTTAAGAGACCTTGATTGCCCTTGTATTGCTTTTTCTGACCACCTTGTGAAAACTTGCCCTGTGTGACTTTTCCATAAAGTAGTCAAATTTTTTGGCAAGCTATATTTGTCGGTTGAGCAATGGGACCAGTCCAATGGAGTTGGGTTTTCTGCAGTAGAGACTGATTGAATGCTTGACAGTTAGTTTAGTTCAAGAAAAGACTTCAGTGTTTGGTATCTTATCTTGCCAGGTAATCTTCAGAATTTTCCTAATGTGAGAATTGGATGGGGCTTTAGTTTCCAAAGAGTTACAAGAATTAAATTAGAGAAATAAATAGAACAGAAACTTAAATTAGAAAATTGAAACCTAAGAACTGGAGGCTAGGACATGGAACAAGGAAATAAAAATAAGAAAAGGAAAATTGTAGTCATGGGTGAGATATTCAGATTTGAATAGGAAAGGAGAATGTAATCAAGGATGGAGATTTGGAATAAGGAACACCGTTGTAATTAGAGGTGGAGAACCTTGTGGAGGTGGTGGGGAGAGATGATGTAATGATGTGATCAGAGGAGACTTAAGACTCACTTAGGGGAATTAAACTCATCAGTTAGAATAGTATTAAGCCAATAGGGAATCTGAGGAAGGACTGAAGTCTACAAATAAGGTAAATGCCAAAGGAGGAATAATGATGTAATTTGGGGTGGAGATTCATACTCACATGGCTTACACACTCCTGATAGGTTGTGATTTTTGGAATGTGAGAGTGGCCAGAGCTTCGAGGCCCTAATTCTCTCCGTCCCAATGGCCAGGGAGGGCATAATAATTCAGGGAAACTGAGGTATTATAATTTAGGGAAACAGGCAAAACAATTCAGAGAAACTGAGGCATCACACAACCTCAATACTATCAGATAGATATTCTTAATCTTTTCCCTAGATCTCTCAAATGTTTATGGATTAATGTTATGGAATATAATTGAACAAGATTTTGTTTTACTGGCTAGGACCATGTAAACCCACATCACTCTGTTTCTCAATAACTGACCAACAATAGGTTCCACGCCCAGCCTCACTTGGTCACTGAGCCCAAAATGACAGAGTAAATGTAAATAACAATTGTTTCTGTTTGGTTAGAAACCTTGAGGATCTTTTCCCCGGCAGTTTGAGTTTTTATTTTTATTTTTTGACTAGGTCAAAGAGGCCATTCTCTGCCTCATTTCTTATCTAGTCTTTATCTTTGATTGGGTATTGCCTCAGTTAAACTGAGATCTATTAAAAGACCTTAGCTTAAAATGGCCATGATCTCCCAGTGCAAAAAGGGCCATCTTCAGTCATTCTGAAGCTCTCCCTCACTTAAATCCAATTCATTTGCATGTGACGGCATCACCTCCCTAACGTCATGTTTCTCTTCAAGGAAGGAGAGACAACAATAACCATCCTGTCTTTTTTTCTCTGATTCACCTCCCTTTTCTCCCTGTCCAGAACTAATTTATATAAATATAAATATAAAAAAATTATATAAATATAAATATTTTTTAAAATTACATTTGTGCTTACTTAATGGTGAAAGCTAGCATAAGATAAAAGTGTGATAAATTTGTAGGTATTTCATTATTGAGAATGTAATGTGAAGTATAGAGCAGCAAGTAGTATGTTACTGGTACACAGAGAGAAAATGAGAGAGAAAATAAAGCTTAGATTTGTTCAAAATTTTCCCGTTTGGGCATTCTAAAGTAAAATGAAAGGGAATACTTTCTGTTTTATATTCCAAAACTTCTCAAAGCTAGGGAAAAATTAATCTAAATGCATAAACACAGGAAAGATTTGAGCATACAAGAAGCTAATTTTAAGTAGTGGGAGGAGGTTTTAGTAAGCAAGGATTAGCCCTCGAGCTAATTTTCATTCTATTGTTCTCTTCATTCTTTAAAGGAGACTCCTATGTGGGAAGTGCCTGGAAGAGAGTGGTTCTACATACATCCAAGTAAGAATAGATGGCTTTCCTATTTGAAACTTCTTTGTACTTCCAGACACTGTTTCACAGAGATAGAATCTGGAGAAGCTAGAAGAAAAAGTGGATAGCTGATTTGTTTAATAGACAGTTCTCTACCAAAGATCCTTAAAAAGCCTTTCACTGCAGCTGAATGGCAGTCAATCACAACTGAATTCCTTATCATCCTCCAGCTCTGTTTCAAGTTATCAGAAGATAATCAAAACGGAATAAAGGAAACCTGTCAGTTTATTGCGCAAGTTTAAGAACTGGATTCATATTTGCATCCATTTGCATTTGGGTATTGCCTCAGTTAAACTGAGACCTGTTAAAAGACCTTAGCTTAAAAAGGCCAAGATCTTCCAGTGCAAAAAGGGCCATCTCCAGTAATTCTGATCTATAGCTTACCATATATATGGTAAGAATAATATATATGTACATAGTTGTGGGCAATAAGGGAACCTGAAGTCTAGAGCCAATATTTTCTTCCTTGATAGTGATTGGGATCTTCTTAGTTACTGATACAAGTATTTGAATGAGATATTCTGTTGGAATTTAGAGTTGATAGATTATTGATCTGCTCTTATAAAAAGATGTTTTGGGCCAGAACCTGAAACAAGGTACTAAGTAGAACTAATTGATACAATGCTTGTGTTTGCACCTTTACTCATTGGAGTTCACACGTTTGGGAAATTTCAGGGTTTAGTATGAGATATCTGAATTCACACCTCCCTTGAAGCTCTTAGGGCCAGAGAGCACTATGGGAGAAAACCCATAATCCCATTCTCTTAGAAGAGTCATATATAAGCCAGTGAAGAGCAATTCATTCCAATATTTTCCACTTGGCTGGCTGGTAGTGGAAGAAGAGTTTTGGGAAGAAGAAGCTACAAGTCCAGAATTGAGCAGGAGATTAAGAAGGCTTTCTGGGGTAGCTGGGCTTCTGCACTTCCCCCACTGAGACCAAGCTGCTCTGAAAGACTCTCCAGAAAGCTAGCCGAGCCCCAAGTGAAGGAGACAAGACATTCATTCCATCTTTGTGCTGGCTGGAGGCTGAAGAAAGCAGAGGGAGAGGCTGAAGAACAAAATCTTTGGATTTGGAGACATTCGGAGTGAATGAATGTCTAATGCTCTAAGAATCTAGCTATCTGGGCCCAAGGAAAGAGACAAGACTTGGAAGGAGAAATAAATGTTTGTATTTTTACCAGCTGGCTGCATTTGGGGTAATTATTGGTCTGAAGTGATACTAAAGCTTCCTCCAAGAAAACCTCCCTGAGAAACCTACCTTCTCTCCCAGAGAGAACTATTCTACTTATTTTAAAAGAAGAAGATCACCACAATATTCAAGTTCTTTTTTCTCTAATATGGAAAACACAACTTCAGCCTAAAATATTTTTAGATTAAGGCTTTGCTTCCCAACTACCACTTCAACTCATGTCTCCCTCATTCCAGCCCTTACTCTTACCTTGGACTTTGTTCCTGGAACCACCTTGGCCTTTGATAGATGAGCTTCTGCCTCATTTTGCCTAAAACTAGGTCTCTACCAGCTTAAATCCACCTTCTTTCTAGCCATTGTTTCCACCTTCTCTAAATTGGAAGCTTAGACACCCTCCCCCTAGAAATACTTTGGATTCTGATGGGTAACTTTCACCTAATTTGCCCAGGTCCAAGTCTCCACTTCACTGGGCCAGCTATAAGGTCCAGAATCCCTACATCCTCTCTTGCTAACTTCCTTTTCTGTTATTACATAAACAATAGAATGTAAACTCCATGAGGTCAAGAACAACTTGCTTTTATTTGTAACACAAATGCCTAACATTGTGCCTAGAACATAGTAAACACCTAATATCAATGTGGAAAAAATTACCCATGAATGTTTTGTAAATAAAAAGCTTTGATAAAAGGAAAAAACAAAACAAAACCACCTAAAACCACCTAATAATATTTTCTCCCTATTAATCTATCTGCCAGCTAACCTTGTTTGTGAAAAAATTCTCAGAATCATTTCCTGGCTCTACCTCTATCAGCTCAATTCTTAATAAATTTCATCAAATTATGTCACCACATTGAATCATATAATTTTAGAGCTGAAAAAGACCTTAGAGCACAATCCTTTCATTTTACAAATGAAGAATTTAAAGCCAAAGGTGTTTAAAGTTGGTCTATGGCAACAACTGATCAATCAAAACCATTCCTTAAGCAACTAAGTAAAAGGCACTGAGCTAAATGGTAAAAATTACAGAATAAAATAGTTTCTGTTCTGAAGAAAGTTATTTTCGATTAGAATGATCTGCAGTAAAAATAATGATGGTATCATCTAAATTGTGGCTTTAGTACTATGTCAATCATATTACCTAAAGGATTATGGAATATAATCCATGTGAAGAAATGACATGCCAATAATATCAAGGAGACTAAAAGAAAAATATTATTAAAGTGAGCTGGCATTATCAGATCTCACTTTATAGTAGAAAGTGATAATTATCAAAACAATTTGTATTAGATAAAAAAATTAGAAAATTAATCAGTGAAATAAAGAAAAAAACCCCAACAACCCCCTATGGATGAAAATACCTAAGTACTTTAGTGTGTATACATACACACACACACACACACACACACACACACACACACACATCCATCCAATAACAAACTCTAGATAAGATAAGATAAGATAAGAACTGGGAATATGGTCAATGACTGATAAACAACTGAACAAAAACAGTAATGGATAAATGAAATGGAATGTTGTGTTTTGAGGATGACAAATAGGAAACTGAAAAGCAGTCAAATGGGAAACAGATTTAGTCTAGCACCTTTATTATATTATTATATTAGTACAAATCCAAATAAAATACAATCTAAATAAAAAAACTAGAGTTAAATGGAATCTATCTTTCATAGCTGTGGATGGGAAAAGAATTTGTGGCCTCATATTGATCAAAGATCACACAAGACAAAATCAACAATTTTGATAATATAAAATTAAAAGTGTTTGCACAAACAAAATCAATAGAGTTAGAAGAAAAGATATGATCAGGGAACATTTTTATATTAAACTTTATGTTTTTACATTAAACTTTTGTGCCATGTCTCCCATCCAAAATTGATGATTGACACAGATTTGTTTAATTAAAAGCAAATGAAAAGATAAAGTGAAAACTATTAATAACCAGATGTTCACATCACAAGTATTCAGAAAAATATAAATAAAACCATCAAAAGAAAAGAAAGAAAAATGTAATGTTAGAGGGGCTGCAGGAAAACACAAGCATGTTTTTTCACTGCCAGTAAAATTGTAAGTTGGTCTAACAATTCCAGAAAAAAATTTGGAATTATTAAAAAAAAAATTGTTCATATCCTTTGACTCAGAAATCCTATGATCCAAGGACAATGACAATAAGAAAAGATGTGTGCATGAATATATGTGTAGCTTTTTTTTTTCAACTTGGACTTGTAATTTATTTGGCGCGGGAATCTCCTTAAGATAATGAAAAGCTGAAAACAAAATATATGCCCAGTGATTGGTGAATAGCTGAAAAAACTGATATATAAATGAAAAATGATGAAATGATATATGAATTCCTTATTGTAAGGAATGACAAACATGAAAAATTCAATGAAATACAGGGAAATATGAAGAAATGCTGCCTAAACAAGCTAAAAAAGCAAAACAAAGAATACTAACTCCTGTGATATAAAAATATTACTTAAAAGTATAAAACTCAAAATTGCATGATCTTGGTACCAAAACCAAATTATACAGTCTTCCTGTTTTGTTAACAGTGAGCTACAAAATGGGAAGATAACGTGTACTAACATGCTATCATACCTTTAGGTGGTTTTGTTCAATTTTTTCTGAAGAATCCTCTTTATTGCAAAGTATGTTTGGGTATTTGTTATAAATGTTTGTGGTGTGAAGACACTATGTTTTCCCCTTAACCATTTTTTTCTCCAACACTTCTTAATACATTTCACTCTTCCTAAAATATCTCTTTCTTCTCTGGCCCCATCTTGTTGAAGATTTTGCTCTTGACTTTTTTTTCCCCTAAGAACTGAGGCCTGTATTAGAGAAACTTATAAAAATTTTATTTGTAAAAAAATTTAAAAATGAAATCTTGCTTTCATTTAAAAAATTATTTATGTAATATTTTTCCCCAGTTACATTCAAAGCAAATTTTTTTACATTTGTTTTTAAGATTTTTGAGTTCTAAGTTGTCTTCCTTATCCCTACTCACAATTAAGAAACCACATGTAAAGTTATGTAAAACATTTCCATAAAAGTAAAAGTTGTGAAAGAAAATATAGATCTTAAATTTAAGTGAAAATAAAAACCCTTAAGAAAAACTAAGTTAAGAAGAAAAAGAGAGAAAGGAATAGAGAATGCTTCAATCTATATTCAGACACAATCAATTCCTTCTTTGGATATGGATAGGATTTTTTATTATAAGTTTTTCAGAGTCATGGATGATTGTACTTCTGAGAATAGCAAAGTCATTTACAGCTGGTCATTTCAGATTTCATTTTGTTCATGGAGGACTTTCCAGGTTTTTTTTTTCTTGAGAGCATCCTGCACGTCATTTCCCAGAGAACAATAATATTCCATCACAAATATACAACACAATTTATTGAGCCATCCCCAGTTGATAGGCATCATTTCAATTTCAATTTTTTTTGTATTGAGAAGAGAGCTGCTATGAATATTTTTTGAACATATAGATTATTTTCCTTTTTTTAAAATTTGTTCTTTTAAAAAAATCTTTTTTAATATTCATGTGGTATTGTTGTGGTATTCATTTGGTATTGTTAAGTCAAAGGATATGCATAAATTTGCAGCCCTTTGGGCCCAGATCATAACTTTTGATCATTTATCAATTGGAGCATGGCTTATATATGTGTGTGTGTGTGTGTATTTTGTACATTTGACTCAGTTTTCTCTATATTTGAGAAATGAGGCCTTATCAGAAAAACTTGCTTCAAAATTTTTTTACAATTACTATTGCTAAAATTACCATTTATACTCTCTTTTTCCTTTATCCTGAACCTCCTCAAAAGTGTTTTGCTGAGCATTCCCTCCCCCAATATGCCCTCTCTTTTATCACCCTCCCCTGCTTCTCATATCCCATTCTCCTATTTTCCTGCAAGGTAAGATAGATTTCTATACCCCTATTAAGTATGTATGTTATTTCTTATTTGATTTGCTCTTGACTTTACATACTTCTGTTCTCCCAAAAATTTAGCTAATTTGAAGAAGCTAAAAAGGTATAATGAGTGTTTTTTTTTGTTGTTTCTATAAACCTTTTCACCTAGGATATCACTTGGAAGTTGGATTTTCAGAGCCCTTTTCTGATGTAGTTACTAGTTAACTTGGCCCTTGATTAAAAGATTATCAGTGTCCAAATTACTGGGTTTTTATTTGGCCAATTTTTAAAAGGATCTGTCTGCATGAGTTAACAGGTTTATCAACTACTTCTAAAAAGTCAGTCATAGTTAATCTATTTTCTAGTGAATCCAAGTAGTAAAAGTGATATGTGGATTTCTCATCTTTCTTTCTTTCTTTCTTTCTTTTTTTTTAACTATAGCCTTTTATTTTAAAAATATATACATAGATAATTTTCAACATTCACTCCTACAAAACCCTGTGTTCCAATTTTTTCCCCTCCCTTCTCCCCATCCCCTTCCCTAGACGGCAAGTAATCCCATATATGTTAAACGTGTACAATTTCTATACATATTTCTACAATTATTGTGCTGTACAAGAAAAATCAAATAAAAAAGAAAAAAATGAGAAAGAAAACAAAATGCAAGCAAACAGCAACAAAAAAGTGAAAATACCATGTTGTGGTCCACATTCAGTTCCCACTGTCCTCTCTCTGGGTGCAAATCTCATCTTTCTTTAAGGTGGCTGATGACAGACCTTTTTTTTTTTTTTTTTTTTACCTATTATTTAAAAGTCTACCTACTCAGGAACCACATATTTTTCACGATGTTAGTAGGAAAATTGTTTCTTGATATCTAGCTTCCTTGCTAGGATCCATCCTGATCAAGATGAAATTTTGAAAGCAAAATGCTCAATATTAGCTTTGACTGGAATCAAGAGTACAGAACATCTGACATCCTCAAGGAAGATTCCTAGAATGAGAATTTTTATTGCACAAACTTGGAAGATGCTGGGGAACCTGAGTAGAAGTCTCAGTAGACATTCCTGCTTTCCTAGGGGCATCTATACAATGCTACTTAAAATTTCAGGGCTTCACTCCATACCTGCTGATGTAAGGGTGAGAGCTACATTTATCTAGGGAATTTTTTAAAACCTGGAGATACTAATCACAGCCTGGCCATCATAAGTTTAGTAATGGAAATGCAGGCTCATGGGATTGATGCCATTGAGAATTATCCTGGGTCATCCACAAGCTCTAGATTAGCACTACAGTCCCTAAATATAAAGGTTCTGGGGTACAGAGCTATCAGCAGATTACCATAGGAGTGTCAGGACTATCTGGCTAGTGAATCCCAGCTGACTTATGAAGCTCCAGGAAAATGATGGGAAAGGAAGTTCCACAAACAAACAGATATGGATTAAATGCATTCAATATGTACATACTTTCCAAATACTGTATATAGTCGCAACATGATGCTATGTGTTGTATATGATTTATATGTATATTTTATTCTATGTTGTGTAGGTTCAATCGTTGCAATCATGTCTGACGCTTCATGACAACATTTGGTATTTTCTTGGCAAAGACACTGGAATGGTTTGCCATTTCCTTCTCCATTTTAGAGATGAGTAACTGAGGCGAACAATTAAAGGGCTTGCTGAATCACACAATTGTTATGTATCTGAAGCTAGACTTGAACTCAGAAAGATAAGACTTCCTGATTAGAAATCCAGTGCTCTATCCACTGTTCTCCCTACCTCTCCACAGCGTAACTGAACAAATAGACCATGTCCAGCTCTTTGTGACCTTGCTTGAGGTTTTCTTAGCAAATATACTTCCAAATGGTTTGACTCCAGGCTCAGCATTCTATTCCCTGAGTCACTTAGCTTCTATATTATGCATCTTTGCTGTTACTATCTGTATTCCCTAAGTATTCTGTCATTATATATGAGCCTGATATGTGCTATGTTTATGTGTTGGATGATAACTATGGGTTGATCTACGGTCAATTTTGTTAAATATATTTATATAGCTTGTCCTGTCAGCTCTGGCTAGATTATATTCCATCTAGTGTTGAGGCTATGACTGGCTATTTCTGGAGAAACACGGAAAGGACTGGATGCTTGATATTGTGCCATAAATACTGGGGTCTCATTCTCTCTTCCTGGCAAATAATTCTTCCACAAATGAAGGGTTATGCCCTTCCCTCATCCTAGCAGAAAGGGTCAGCTATGAGTAAGTGGTGGCTAAAGGACATCTGTTGCCTTAGGTCAACTTGATCTTAAGACCGGCTCTTAGGTGCCTCCCCTCCTTTCTGTTTCTGCACTATTAGAGAAACGCTGAGAGGAACATCTTCAGCCTTGGAGGCAGCCACGTGAGTCAGAGAGCTTTGGAGGTCTTGGATTCCCTCGGCTGGATTTAACTAGCTATGGCAGGAGTGTTCTGATAACTACCTATACCCTTCAGGGAGAAGATGATCAGAGACAGGAGGAGTCCTAAACTCCTCTCTGGCTTGGAAAACTGAAAGCGAGGACTTTGATGAGACAAAGCAGGGGGTACAGTGAAATGTAACTATTTAACAATCTCACAAACCTTAAGTTTTATGGTTTTAAGTCTCACTCTCCCCTGAGACTATCCCCAGAGTAGTTTTAAATTACTATCTGTAGTTTTAAGTCTTTGTTAATGTGAGCACTAGTGAGTTTTTCGTGACTTTTGCGTGGAGGAATAAATAGCTGCCCTATAGCAGATTATTATCATACACTGATATCTTTCAACTCCTCCTCCTTTTGGTAAAAATCTAAAGGGAGCCAAATTTAAGCATTAGGTAATTGCCTCTGGGGCTATAAGGTACAAGCTATAAAGAACCAAAAACTTCATGGAGAAAGCCCAGACATTCTCTTTAGAGAGCCCAGACACTCATTCTCTTCTTACTCCATCCATACAGCTAAGAAAAAAGCCATTTGGTCCTGGGAAGGAGGTGATATCCCTATTTTATAGTTGAGGAAACTGAGTCAAACAGAAATTAAATGTCTAGCCTTGGATCACGGCTAATAAATGTTTGAGGTCATGTATGAATTCAGGTCTCCTGCTCCTATGCTCCCTGAAGTGTATAACTCAGCTGCCTGACTCCAGAGCTGATATTGGAAAGAGCAGAAAATGAATGCTCCAGCACACCCTCGAGCTCTGCTTCAGCAACCTGATTCTTTTCTTGTCATGACCTATACTTTCTTTTTGGTTCTCTCTCTCTCTCTCTCTGTATATATGTGTGTGTGTGTATATATATATATGTGTATATATATATATATATATATATATATATATATATATATATTTTTTTTTTTTTCCTCACAGAATTAGAATGAGGATAATATACTAACTGCACAAGTCCTGAGAATTTGTGACTAGCTGTGTGGGTACCGTATGCCGACTGAAGACTGTTTATAATGTTCGTATACATTACATATGTATGTATACAGGTTCATATATACACGAACCTGCGTGCCGATTTACAGGGGGCGAATGTAAGTGGCAGAGAGATGAGGAGGAGCGGGAAAGGGTCACTACCCCTTTATGTCCCTTTTCACTCTCATGGGCCCCGATGATTTGCATGTAACATGAGAAGGATAAGGGGGGCAGGGTGAGAAGAGTCTCTTCAACATAGCAAAATACAAAGGATCTTTGGAGAAGCTAAGTGGATCCCCTAGAAATGATACCCAGGCCAGGAATGAAGAAGGATTTCTGAAAAATCGTAATTCACATGAATAGGCCAAGAGTCAGAGTCGGCAAGATGGAGAAAAATCAGTTCAAAAGATATGCTTTAAAAATGCCTGAAGGCTTCTCTAGCTAGCAGGCTCCAGTCAGTACAGCTGCCTGAATGAGGTTACATCACAAAATAGCTAAAGATAGTGCTTGGTGTTATCTGGCTCAAGAGCAGGAAGACCCCCTCCCTCTTCTCTGCTTCTCAGTAGGTGAAAACCAGCAGATGGTAGCAGAGAATAGCAGCTTCAGCAGAGAAGATGCCCCGGGAGGGTACCCTCAAGAGCATTATAATGGAAGGAAGGAGGACCCTGAGTCAGGTAGGGAAGAAGGGAGTTTGCTAGATGACATTGGTGGCCCTGCAACATTGAGGATGTCCAGAGCATGTCTGGACATATGCATCCCAACATCCGAATTTCTGGGTGAAGATTATTCCTTATGGATGGGTTCTTCCTCTACGGTGGCAAGATAACAGCATAGGAGGGTAGTTCCCCTGTGTATAGGTTGGAGAGACCTATGTCTTTAAGGACATTTGCTCTGCTCCTCTAATAAACTAGTGTCTCTTATATAATACATGCCATTATTCTATGACTATAAATACAGAGAAACTTGGAAAGAGCTACATGACCTGATGCAGACTGTAATAAGCAGAGCCAAGAAAACGATATAAAATGACTATGAAAATGTAATAGAAAGAATCACACAGATAAATCAAAAGTGAATGTTGCAAAATAATAAGGAAGACTTAAGAGGTATGAGAAGATACCCACCTTTGCAGAGGTGTGAGGTTCATGTGTTGCATATATTTTAGATTTTTTTCATGGGTGATCCATTATGCTGATTTATTTCCCCTCTTCTTTCTCCTTTTAAAAAATCTTCAAAAATTACTATTTGTAACATGTGTAACCTGAGCCCCAAAGGCCATTGGAATGGGACTCACTTCATAGGTGAAGATCAATTTCATATCTTTATGGGGAGAGTTGGTAAAAGCAAAAGAGAGGGATCCATTCTTTTCTGTTTCTTTGGGCCCTTCTGGCTTTCTGCTTTTGAGAGAGAAGATGGACAATGGCAAGTATAATTCAAGTTGCTGAAAAGAGAAAAAAGCCTACAAGAGAAGGAATTGGTAGTCTCCATCATGGCCTTATGCAGAACTTGCTACTTTACAGACTTCAGGGAATTTCCCCTCTGGGTGATAGTTGGGACTCTCTGGGTTGAGCTGAAATACCTTGATCACAATGGGAAAGCTCTTTCATGGTATATATTCTTCTATATATATATATAGATTTCTGTTTTGCTATGTGTGTTCACTGTGGACTTATTTGCTGAGATTGGGTCCTTCTCTTTCCCATTAAGAAATGGCAATCGAAATCCCCTAGATTTAGGTGTCAAACATGCTGCTGAATCAGATTTAAATATGACTGGGAAATATTTAACAAAATAAACAGGTAATATTGCATTTTAAAATTGTCAGTCTGTGGCTTACAAAGCTCTTTATTCAGGGCCCTGTTTCTATTTGTAGTTTTTTTTTTTTTAAATAAGGTCTGCATTTGACTTTTTTTTTTTTAAGTAACCTCTGTATCCCTTCTCTTGCTTCCCTCACTGCCTTAAACTAATAAGGTTTATGGGATTATATAGGTATAATTCTAAAACAGTATCTTTCTCAGAAGAGAACAGAGAGATGGCTCTGGGCCCAATGTCTTGCTTCCCTAGCTGGTAGGAATTAAGGTTTCCCTTGGAAAAAGGGGCGGGGGAAGGCAGGAGAAGGGAGACAGAAAGAGGGGCTACAGATGTCTATTCTGCCTTTTTTCAAGCCACATAACATCTCTATGCTACATGTGTGGGACATCCTCTTTAAGCATGAGATGGCTATCTGGTAAGGGAAAGAGAAAGGATATAGGATTGTACAAAAAATGTAAGATATCTATAAAAACATATTAAAAAAAAACAAAACAAACCCAAACTAGTATCTCTTCATTATGTCCAGGATCGAATCATCTTAAGACTTGGGGTAATATACTAGAATATAAAGAATGCTGGATAAGAACTCAAGAGTTGGGTTCAAATTCAGGTTCATGTCATTTAGGGTGTGACCTAGAAGAAATAAATCTTTCTGAATCTTGGATTCCTGATTAGTTTTGGTAGACAAATGATAGATAAGACAGGAGCAGAATGAGAACTATACTTTCAGACACAGTCAAGGTATGGATTTATTTTTGTTTCAAGAGAACTTTTTTGAGGGAGAAGGAAGAAGGGATAGAATTGGTAGAGGATGGGGAGGTAGCAATAAAACTTGTATTTAAAAGGAAAATAAAGAGAAGAGTATCAATGAATCATTAAAAAATATATTTGTTTCAAGAGAGAATTTTTTTGAGGGAAAGGAAGAAGGGATAGAATTGATAGAAGATGAGGAGGTAGTAATAAAACTTTTTATTTAAAAGAAAAATAAAGAGAAGTGTATCAATGAATCATTAAAAAATATAGAAGACAGAAGAAGGAAATTCAAAGCAGCACAGTGGAATAAAAATTTCATATTCTTTTCAATCCTTTTGCAATTATTCTTTGAATAAGGAAATATAAATATATGGGTGTTTATCAACTTTGTAATAATAGGTTTAAACTAGATGATTACCTCTAAAGTCTATTCTAAATATCTGATCCTATGATTAAGGAGTCCCACATATTAAGGATGCCCTAGATGACACATATAAAATCAGACAATTTTCAAGTATTAGTGTATTGCTAGATGCAGAAAGTTTCACTTCCTAGGTTATCTTCCTTTTGTCTTCCACCATATTGTCTAGTCTACCTTTAGTCCATGTATGATCAGCAAATTGAAATGAATTCTGACATTCATGCAAACAAGGCATAATTAGAAAGGTAAATATTCCGAAGGAGGAAAAAATATAATGTATTCTGTATCCAACTGCTAAAAATAACTTCACATTTTCTGTCCTTGATATTTTTATGCAAATGACAGAAGCTGGAAAGGAGAAAGAATTATAGGGCTAGATTGTTAACTCCATGAGGGTATAGGCCATGGTACAACTAATCTTTGGATCTTCCCAACTTAATAATAGCATAGCACTCAGCATACAATGCTTAATAAATGCTTGTTAAACTCAACTAAATCAAATTGATTTCACCTGAATTTATTTTAATTTCATGAGTAAATACATCCTGGTTCTGCAACTTTTAAGAGTTATCATCACCATAATTTTTATTATGAAAAATTATTAAAGAACACAACATTAAAATAAAAACTATTCACAGTATCCTTAAACATATAGGTATCAATGCCAACAATAATTCATATTAAATCATGTTCTTCTGATGCCTATAATTATATATTCACATATGGAGAAAATATATACTTTTCTTTTACACAGCTGTGGTCCATATGGATATTGTAATTCTAATTGGATATGATTTTTTTTTAGCTTTGCATTATTTCACATAGGTCTTTCCACATTTCCTAAGATTATTTTTATCATGCATTATTGTGATAAACATGGATGTACTTATGTGTTATTTAGTCAGATTGAGGCAATCATGAGGCATTTTGGTTGTTCTCAAGAGTTTTTATTTTATATGTAATGCAGAATAGTACCAAATAATTTAAGACCTTCAAAGCAAGACTAAACCACTTGGGACAACATTCTTAGATACTGGGGCGAGTCACTGAAGGCTTGGGAACAGGAGAGTGACTTGACAGGAAGGGATGAAAAAATTGGAGTAAAACTTCAAATAAGTAACAATATGACATGTGGGGAATCAGGAATATATTACAGCCAAATTCAACTATGAATTACTTCTTGAATTCGCCTTTATCTTGCAGCTCCATGAATTGCCACAAGCTATCCTCCACTCCCAATATTCACCAACATTGGGAAGGCAGTTTTTGAGTTTGGAGAACAGCTGGGAGCTTGTGAAGGAAGAAGTAGCATGAATTACATAAGAATTATAAGGGATGTGGAGCCTTATTTAGGGGTTAAATGTTAGGCTGAAAAATTTGTTTTTTATCTCAGAAGCATGGGAACGGCAGAAAATTTCTGAAAAGGGCAATGAAATGATCTGATCTGTCATTAGCAGGAAGTTGGATTGGAGGAGAGGGAAAGTAAGAGGAAGCAAAGACCAGTCAAGAAGCTATTGTAGTAGTACAACGAAGTGATGGAGGGTTTGAAATAGGGGAATGGATATCTAGGTGTAAAAATGCTGAAAGAGATGAGGAAGCTGATAGACTATGGGATGTGGGGAGAAGGAAGATTCTAAACAAGAGAGAAGAGCCCTCAATAGAAATAGGAAAGTTGTAAGAAGGAGCAGATTTAGCAGTGTTTTTTACTTGCTTGAGTTTGAGCTGCCCAAGGGACTTCTAATTCTGAAATGCAGGAAAGAGATTACAATTGTATATGTAAACTTCTTCATAATGGCATGGAGAAGATCCTGGAAGGTATGGAACTAAGTGAGATCTTTAAAAGAGCAAAGAGAAAGGGTGCTAGGGCAAGCTTTAAGTGATACTAAAGGTAGTTAGAATGAGTGACAATTTAACAAAGAGGAGGAACTCAGATCCTGGAAATCCTTTTCTTTACTTCATGGAGTCCTCATTAAATTCTTCATAAATGTTCTTCTCAGCCTTTTGCTGGACCCCCTGCAGAGCCCAAAAACACTGCCTGTATCTGTCTATTTTGTCCTCAGCTCCTCATGCAGTGAGTCAATCAATAAGCACTTATTAAATATTTACCGTGTCCAGACACTGAATTACACGCTAGGAATATAAATATAAGCAGAAAGAGAATCAACCTCTTGCCCTCAAGCAGCTTATATTTTAATGGAAGATAATATATGAAAGAAACTGAAAAGGTAATGGGAAGAAGAGATGAGGATATCAGGAGGTGGGACTGCAGTAGAGAAAAGTCTAGAGTCAGAAGTATGGCCTGCAGAGGAATAAAGAAGTGATTAGCCAGTGTGGCCTCCCAAAAATACAAGCTGTAGGAGGTATTGAGGGGTGAGATATACCCTAACAATGATGGGGTCCCCAGGTTTTTGCAAAAGATTGCAGTCCTGATCTCCAGGTGAGTTTTTTTTTTTAAGCAAAAAAATGGGTTTATTACACTGAGAAGCTACCCAGTAGGCCAGTTCCAGATAGGAATTAGCAAAGGTTTGGGTACAGAATCTTGTCTTTTATTAGTCTTCTATGGTTTGGGGTTAAGGAGTGATTAGGGGCTAATTTTCAAATCAATAAATGATTTGATTGTTTCCCAGACCAAAGTGATTCCCAGATCAATTGGGAAGTAGGAGATTCCTAAGGAAACCAGATTGGAGGGTGGTGATCATCTTTAGGAATTTCACCAGGCCAGGTGGCCTACCCTCCACAAAGATCAGGGAGACACAGAGTCCTTATTACATCAGAGAAACCAGCTAATTAGAAGCAAAGGCTGAAATCTAGGGTTGGAGTGAATGTCCAGGGTGAAAAGAGTTCCAAAATCTGAGAGAAAGATTGTGGAATTCATCCTGGAACACAGCGATCGTATAGCAGTAGTCTCAGGATGTAGCTACCTGAATTGTTTTGGAAGATTTCCCCTAGAGCAAGCCTATATGCAACATCTAAAGATTATCTTTGCTTTCTGGGGTCAAGAATAACAAGTCTAATTTCTTTTCCACAAGATAGACATTCAAAAATTCTTGAAGATTGCTATTATATCCCTGAGAGATCCTTTTTCTTCAGAAGAAACATCTCCAGTTCTATCAACAGATCCTTATGGTTTGCTAGGTAATGTGCTTTGTAAACATTAAAGTACAATATTAACTATGTTATAACTGAGGTCTGAAGTCCCAGGCAGCTCTATAAGTATTCAGAAACTGGTAGGTTAATAACTGGGAGACTAATACAGAATGCAAAACAAATAGGACTTAATTCCTGCCTGGTAGGAACTTCCGTTCTAATTGTAAGGCCTAAAAACCAGAAATAATTAGGAATTAAGTGTGTATTTATTGCACAAAAGGAACTGATTTTGAGTTCTGTATCAAAAAGGTGAAGCCCGGAGTAATTTAAATATAAACACAAGCTTTAAAAGCAAAATTTCAAACTTTAAAAAAATTTTTCAAGAAAAAATTTGCTAAGAATCACTTAAACTATAAACTATCTTTAAAAAAAAATCAACATTCATGTAATTATAATCTATGAATATGCAGAAACCAATATCATATGCAGAAACCAAATGCAAAAGAAGTCCATCCTTATAACAAATAAATCTGATAAATGTGGTTCCTGCCCAGAGCTCCCAAATCAGCATCAAAAATTTCTTTGTTGCTTGCAGCAAAACTATTAACAAGAGGTGCTGTGGGTTGCAGCCTTTATGCTAATTGCTTCTCTATTTGCTCAATTGGGCAGCATTTCGTTCGTTTACCATTGAACCCCAAATGTGGTGCCTAACAAGAAATCTTCATAATTTTATTTCTCTTTATGTGCATTTGGGGAACTATGGCATTTAGGGCAGGAAGTTTCTCCAGGACAAAGGAAAACATACCTCCTTCATAGATTTTTACTGCTAAATTGGATTTTGGTCTTTTATGCTGTTGATATAACAATGGAGACTCTCTGCAGGCCAGTAAGTATTTAGCTCAGAAACAAAATTGAATTTTTCAACTATTCTGAATGGGGAACATCAATTATTGGACTTAATTAAAAAAAAAAAAACAAAACAGGTGTAGTTTGGCATATAAAACTCGCCTGCACCATCTTTAATCACTTTAGTAAAAAAAAAAAATAATAATTTAAGTGTTTGAGAACACAATACAATGTTAAACTTTTTGAAATTCTCTGCCTCCCTACCCGAAACGATTAGTTTCTGGTTCCATTGCAGTTGGAATTAGTGAGCTTTGGGCCTGCAGTTATAAATTGTGGTGCAGAAATCTTTCCAAGAAAAACAAAACAATTATTTCAAAAAGGAAAAATATGGCTAACTTGTTTACCGAGTAATCTCTATCGTGCAATTCATAAAGGGATCACCATTAAAAACAGAATCAAGATATTGCGAATACATTGTTCGCATGAATTGTTAAAAAAATATCTTTTGAACATATTATTTAAATACCCTCTTAAAAAGACATTGCACATTGAGCTCAGGAACTACATTTCATGCTTAAAACTTTAAGTTGCAAAGGTCGGCTTTAAAAAAAAAAGCTAAAGTTCAAGCTTTCACAACAATTTGAGCAAGAAAACGTGACAAAGAATTAAAAAAAAAAAGCCCTAAGCGTTTCGACGTATGTAATTCTGCGTACTGCAATATGGGCGAGTTGTTGCTATGAGAACCCTATGTTTTGCCTCCTGGCTGGTATCTGACGTTGCAGCCTAGACACCATCGCTGCCAGTGTTTTAACTAGAGCCTGGCATCTGACTCCAGCTAGCACTCCCTAGCTTTAGGAACATTAGCTTAATGGCCGATTTCCTCCTGCTCTCGGGCCAGTAGTCCTTTGAAGTCATCGCGCCACACAGCCAGGACCGTTTTTTTAAAATTTTTTTTATTTCGCTCTCCTGGGGAGAAAGCATGGGTGGGGATAGAGGGTTGCAGGGAGGACCCGCAGAGGGGAAAAACGAGAGCGCCGGCTACACAACCTTCAGGCGGCCGCGACTTCCCTGGGGCCTAGGCTCGAGAGTGCGGGAGGGGCGCCCCCGCGCGCACTCCACGTGAGGCTATTCTCTGCAAGGGCGGAGGAGGAACGGCCCCAAGCTCGATCCCTGGCCCAGTCTGCCCACAGCGCCTCCTGCACGTTTCTAGCCGCCTTTTTTTTTTTTAAATCTCGCTATAAAAACGCAGTCATCACGGGAAGCACGAGGGAGGGAGGAAACGAGCGGGAGAAGTTGGGGAGGGGGAGGGCCTCCTGTAGAGGGCGGGAAGGGAGGGCTTTGGCGGCAATTACCTAACAATACCCTAGGGTTCGGGGGATCGAGGGCGGGGCCCGCGTTTTTATGGCGGAGGGGGGCGCGCGGGGGTTTTATGGAGGGATCCTTTGGATGTCCTTGTCTTTGACTTCCCCATCCCCCTGTTCCCTCATGGCGAGAGGAGCGAGCCTGCTGGAGGTGCAGGGGCTGCGGCAGCGCCAAGCCTGATATTCCTCTCCATTCCCTTCCCTTCCCTCCCCTTCCCCTTCGGATCCAGGCGGTTCTTCTTTCCCGCCGCCGCCCAGCGCCACCTGGCATCTCCAGGGCGACCGGGCGGCAACAAGATGGCGGACGAAAAAGACGGAGGTAGGAAACCGCCTAGGGAAGGGAAGGGCCCGGCTAGACTTTCCACGCGTACCCTAAGACCTCGGAAGAAGCGTCCCCGGGGGATCCCCCTTCCAATACCCCTTTTGTACGTGCCGCTCGCAGAGGGGAAGGGACAACGGGTTATGGGGTGGGGGTAGGGAGGCGATGACCTTGGCCCCGCCCAGCGCAAGGGGAGGGAGGTCTCGGATCTCCTCCCTCTCCTTATTCTCATCCTCCCTCCTCACCCTTTAATTTCCCCTCCCATCGCTCGTCTTCCCCTCCCCCAGGTCAGGCGCGGTGCCCGAATGCGACGCCTCGGCGCCTCCCGCCGCCCCTCCCCCTCCTCTTCCCGGAAACTAGCGAGCCCCACAGCCCGGGACACAAAAGATGTGGTCCCGGTAGTAGTATTACGGATAGATCGCTGTATCCTCGAATGAGGCTCCGAGGTTCAGGCCTCGGCGTGGCGGGGTTCTTCCTCCTGGATCCTCTTTGCACCTCCCGTCGCCCCCACGCGGCCGCGCCAGGCCTCCTTTCGTGTTCCCCTTTAACTGACGAGCATTTGGCGGCTCCATCTTGCTCCCCGCGGAGGAAGGCGAGGGCGGGAGGAAGCGAGGCTGCGGCTATTCCCTCCCCCTCCTGCGCCATGTAGCGCCTGCCCGGCCGCACCTCGCTTTTACCCCAGGTTGTCTATGGAAAGAAAGGATCAGGCGGTAGAGTTTAATTTATTTGTTTTTGTGGCTCCCAAAGATCTCGATTGAGGAAGCACGTCAGGGCAGCCAGGGTAGGAGGTACGGCCGCCCTTCCAGGGGCGCTCCTTCCAAGAGGGCCCGAGGATGCTGGCACGCCGCAGGCTCTCCCCGCCCCCACTTTCCCGGGCTCGGCCCGAGCTACTCTCAGCGTGCGGCCCAGAGCCCGGGCTGAATGGCGGCCTCCATCTTAAGCGGCGGGGAGGCAGACATGTTCGCATCTCCTCCCCCGCAGGTTCTTCACACAATAAAAAGAAAGGCCCTGGTCTGAGAAATTGGGGTTCCTGTGCAAAGAAGTCCCAGTTCTCCAGTTAATTGCCCGTGGCAGGGAGTCCAAAACGCAGTTTTTACATTTTCGTCTGCCGACCCTAAAATGGGCAGTCACCTTATCTGCGTATTGTAAACAATAAAACGTCCCCCCACTTTAGAGTGCAATACTTGGAAAAAAGCTTCTCTTAGTCAAACTCCACTACCGTTCGCGTTCTTCTCTCTCTTAATGTAATGCATTAATTGTCAATAATTTGATTTTTTTGCATCTTATATAGTTTCCCCATTTAAACTCAACTCCTTGGGAGCAGGAGAAAAACACCCTTCAGGATCTCACCATAGGGATTGTTTTTGCGCTTTTTACCCCCCAGGCATAGACACAATAATTCACTCATAGTAGCTGCTTAAAAATTCGTGGATTATTTGAAACCCTTGTATATTTTGAATATGACTGAGTCTTTATTGGCTGTGATAAGTAATTTGCACTGATTTCTCCTTTAGCCTATAAACTTAAGAGGAGGGATGTTTTTTGTCTGTCTTTGTATCCCTAACTTTTAGACATTTCCTAGTATATTTAATAGGTGTTTAATAATTGCTTGTTGACTATTTAAAATCTAGTATTTAGGTTACTAAACCACTTCAAGTATATTTTAACTATTACTGGAGTTGTATTGAGATAGATAAATAATTTGCACTTTGAAAAATTCCAACAAAGCAATTAAAAAACAATTCTTATTAATTCTTAACACCTTAAAAGTCAAAAGCATAGTATCAGTATTTATAGACCCTGAGGTAGGCGATGAAAAGAGCCCTGAAATTAGGAAAACTGAATTTCAGAGTCAATCACTTAATTCCCTCAAACCTCAATATTTGCAAACTGTTCAAAGACATTGAACATATAAAATCCCTTCCAAATCTGGATTTCTGCTGTGTCATAGAATATCAATTGGAACACAAGTAAATAGATTGTAATGATTTATCAATTTTCAGCAATAATAATATTTGTAATTGAAACCAACCCTAGCCTCAAGAAGTTTACATTCTTAATGAAATGTATGAGAATATTACTATGACACTTTTCCTTTAAAAAGAATAGCTTTCAGTAATGCTTTTTAGAAAGTACAAATGCTACAATGTATACAGTTTAAGAAGTGACTTGTTTTTCTATTAATTTTTCAGGAACGCAGAATATAGAATTGTATAAGGAAATTTATAATCAGCATGCTTTAATGGAAGGAACAATGAATGTGAAATTCCAATTTGGGTTTGAATGTCATCTCCACCATTTATGTCACAAGTCCCTTAACCTTTCTAAATTGTAATTCCACTATTTGTAAAATGAGAACAAGGGTAATACCATTTGGTATCTCTCTTTGTTGTGAGGAAAACATTGTTAAAAACACTATAAAATTGTGAGCTATTATTTTCATTAGTTTAATCCCTTTTCTTTATAGATGGAGTCTAGCTTTAAAGGTTAAATGATTTTCCCTAGGCCTTACAGTTAGCTGGCAGTGAAGCAGGAAATAGAACCTGATTTGGTTACTTTATTTAGCAACTCTATTAGAAGTAGATGTTTTGGTAGACATTGGGAAGAGATTGGTCGGCAGCAGAACAGGTTAATCATGGATATTTGGGAGCTATTTTTGTTAGGAAGAAAATACTACAAAAAACTAGACATTTAACTTTGAAATAGAGAGGACTTGAGATCATTTAATCCTCCCTTATTTTAAAGAGCAGTGGGAAGTAGAAAGGATGCCAAATGTGTGATCTGGATTTATCTCCTGACTTTGTCACTTCCTGCATACTGTTTGACCTTGTTTGAGATGGTAGACTTCTCTGGTCCTTGGTTTCAGAATGAACAAGGTCAGTTATCTGATAGCTCTCATTCTATTATATGAAGTGATTTTTCCCAGAGTAGAAAGAGGACCAGACTGGGAGTCAGTGGTTTTGGCTTCCAGGCCCTGCCATTAATTAGCAGACTTTAGAGGAGTTATGTAACCCCTCTTAGCCTTATCTTTAAAAGAAGGAGTTTGGATTAGATGTATAAGGTGTATCTTCTGATTACTTGTCCAGTAATCAAATTTGCCACATTGCCAACCGTCTCATTTTTTAAAAAATGACATATGATATAATTAAAGGATGTGTGTGTATATGTAATAAAAATTTTCATTTACAAAATAAATGAAGCAGCTGACCTGGATAGAGACAGCAAGGTGGTTGTACAGTAGGTAAAGGACTGGGTCTAGAGTGAAGAATACCTGTATTCAGATGCAGCGACAAACATTGTGACTCATCTGCCTCAGTTCCTTCAACTGGAAAATGGGGATAATCCTCACAAAATGGTTGTAAGAATAAAATGAGATAATATTTGTAAAGTGCCTGGCATAATGCTTTTTTCCTTCAGCTTGTTTTAGGAATGGGCATAGGGGATGGGGAGGATTTTCAGAAAGACATCCAAAGGAATTGTTAACTCCTGTATTTCTCATTGGCTTACCTGAAGGTCAGTGCAATTGAAAAAGATTGCCTTTCCTTTATCAAAAATTTCACAACCTTAAGTCACATATAGTAGAAATATTTAAAAATTAGAAAACTGAGCTTATATACTGACTCTGTAACTTATTTGTGTGAGCTTTGGCAAATGACTCCACCTCTCTGAGGCTCAGATTCTTTATCTGTAAAATAAGGAGGTTGGACTAGATGGCAGGCTAGCCCCCTCCTACCTGTAAATTGGTGATGTGAGCCATCAAGAAGCAGTCAACTGCCTAAGACCAAGTTGGTTTCCATGGATTCAGCTCCTTCCCCATATTATTCAGAGCAGAGATTCTGGGATGGCCATGAAGTAAAGAGATCCAGTGAGTTTTGTACTCATTTTGTATTGATGAGAGTGGCCACTAAATCTGTTTGTATACTGTCAGTAAACTGTCAAATATCCCAAACCTAATTGACTTAACACAAAAATTAATAACCATGAACAACAAACAAATATGGTAAACTAAGGTAGTGCCTTTTACTTAATTACTATTTTAGTTTCAAATGTAAAATGATTTACAAGATTTAAGAAATTAGACACAGCTATTTCTTAGGAACCCATGCATCTAGTTCTTTTTCCCTTCTCAAGTTCCTTTTTGTTTCATTTCTGGCAAGTTTTTCCTAATCTCTTCAGATTCTAGTACTTTTCTCCAAATTTTTGCTTTGGGAACACAAGCAGTGGAAATTGTAAAGAGATATTAGATTAATTGTTAAATAATAAAAAAAAAACTTCTTAACAATTAGTTATGTAAAAATGGAATGGCCTTCCTCTAGAGGTAGCAGGTTCTTAGCTCCCTGCAATCACTGGAAGTCTTCCTTATTGGCATTTTTTTTTTTTAAATTTTATTTTTTTTTTTTAATTTTTAAATTTTTTAAAAAATAACTTTTTATTGACAGAACCCAGGCATTTCTTCAGGTAGGGGTTGCACTAGCTGGTCACTCAGATGACCCAGCTCAAAAATTCTGTTTTGAGCTATTACAAGTTCTTTAAAGGGCAAGAAACTTTTTGCTCCTGTCTTTCTATCCTTAGCGTCTGGCAGAAAGCTTTGCCTGTGGTAGGCAGGCACTTAAAAACGTTTGATGAATTTTAAGCCTTAGCACCTGGCAGCATAATCATATCCACAAGTAGGGAAGTTGAAGCAGGAGAAACAGGTGGAGGAAGATGGCTGATAATGTAACTGGCTTTTTTTTTGAGTCTGAGGAAAGTCTATTAAAATTTGTCTGTGATTTTTGTGGACCTGATGATTTCTTCTGTTTATGCAGATCTCTATGTATTCATAAATTAGAGACTTAGAGAATGGCTTGAGGCTCCTAGAAGAGATCTGATCTCGATAACACAGGACAAGTCAAAGCTCAGCAGGAAGGGAACTTGTGTCCTTATGCCACCCTTTTTTGCCATGCTACCTCAAAGTTTGGAGGTACTAATGAGCTATTCAGATTGAGATGTCCAGTAGGCAGTTAAAAATTTGGGACTTATTAGTTGAGTGTTCTGTATGAACTTCTTGGATTCCTTATGCAACAAAAACTGCTGGAAAAATAAGAAAGCAGTTTGACTAAAAAAAAAAAAGTTTAGATGAAGATCTTAAACCATATACTTAAATTAGTTTTAAGTGGAACGTGGCATAAAAGGTCATATCATTATAAAAATTTATAGGAAATGGAAAGGAGATACCTCTTACAATTATTGGACAGGGAAGAATTCTTGACCAGACAAGGGGATAGAGATGATCATAAAAAATAATGTAGGCTTTTTGATTATAGAAAATTTAACAGCTTTTGCATGAACAAAATCAATGCAACTAGGATTAGAAGAGAAATTGTTAGTGGAGAAAAAATCTTTGCATTAAGTGTCTGATAAAAAATCTGATATCTAAGATTGGAAATTAACACAAATATATAAGACCAGGTATCATTTTCCAATATGCAAGTGGCAGAAGGGTAAGATAAGAACAAAAATAACATATAAGGTATATTTTCAGGTTGGTCATCCACTTTGTTGCTGAATAGAATGTTAGCAGTGGGATAGATAATTATTGCTAGTTTTAACATTTTCCTCTCACATTTTAAAGCAAGTTTATACAGTCAGAAATTTTCTTTCTTTCTTTTTTTTTTTTAACCAAAAGTCTGTTAATTACATTTCTTTATAGTTCTGATTCTTTCTTGTTTCAGTGCCTCATAAAATAACATTTAGGGATGCACTACCTTTTTTTTATTTTAACTTAAACATCATTAAAGAGAAAATGTAAACATAGCTTGAACACAAGCTTGTATATGAAACTGAATATCCATGTTATACTGGATATATATGTTACATATATTATTTTCAAAACTATTCTTGTATTTATTTCCTTCTGAGATTCCTTGTTTTATTTAAGGTTTCTTCTATGCATTTAAAAAAAATATTTCACTGGCTTTTTTTGTATGGTTTTATTACTAATGTCTGCTTTCCCTCAAACTCCCAAAAACTAAGAGAAAAATAATAAAGCCCTTTAAACAAATAAGCATAATTCTGTAAGACAAATCATACATTTTTGACTATATCCAAAAATCTATGCATCTTTCTGCATCTTCACCTACCATCTCTCAAGATATGGTAAATATTCCTCATTAGAGATATTCTATAGACATAATTGGGCATTACAGTAATCAGTTTTTCAGTCTTTCATCTTTGTTCTTTACAATATTGTCTTTTTTCTTCATATGAATTATTCTGGTTCTACTCATTTCACTCTGGAACAGTTCATATTACTAGGATCTTATGAAATTGTCTCATTTTCTTATGGCATAATGTGATATTACATTTTATATGCTACAGTTGGTTGACTTATTTCCCAATTAATAGGTACCATTTTTTGATTTTGTTGTTTGTTTTTCCCCCTTTTGGGAGTAGGAACTTTGTGTTGCTTGTAACTTCTCTTCCTTTTAAACTCTTCTCTCTTATTTCCTTATTGAAATACTGTAATGCCGGAGAAACTGAGGCAAGATAGAGATTAGAGAATATTTAATATTTTATTTGAAAGGGAGAGATTTACTGGGCCAAATGGATCCATGGTTTGGTCCCAGGGCTGAATGAGACTATCATCTCCAAGAATCCAGCCAACAATGTGAGTTCAGATACAGGGGTAGACTGAAGCAGGAGTGGAGTCAGGGTGCTGAGAGTGGGAACGAGACTCTGACAGGGTAAAGTGACCCACTAGAGATGGGGATGACATAATGAGGGGAGGAACCCGGGAGATGGAGAGAGGTGTCTGGATAAGACGGTATCTGATATTCTGATAGCTTGGGATGGGGAGAGGTATTCTGATATTCTAAAATACAAGCTCTTTTATACTTATCAAATATTCTGATTAAGAGGGAAGGGGGGTTTTGCAGGATGGAGCAGAACAATTATAAATTGAGGCAAAACAATTAGGGAAACTGTGGCAGGACAATTTAGGGAAACTGAGTCAGGATAAAAGAGAACTGTGGCACAACATTACATCTTTTACATTTTAGATAAGGTTCGTGTTCATCTGCTGCTGGTTCCTCTCACTTTACCCTCCATGTTTATATGTTTCTTTTTACAAACCCTAATTAGGAAAAATGTCAGATTACACCTCCTTTTTTCTTTTTTTCATTAGTATATTCCTTTTTTACCTATTTCTCCTCTTACAACCCTTACAGAAGGACCAATACATCCTTAGTACCTCTGTTTTTCTCAATTAAATCTCTTAATACCTTTTAAAGACATTAAATTCCTAAGGGAAAACTTGATTATTTTTCTTATATTTGAATGTTGGCATTATATCATCACATAATTACTTCTAGTTATTCAAATAATTACCTTTCTAGGTTTTTCTTGTGTATTTTAAAGTTATTACTCAACTTTGATATTTTCATCAGAAATATTTGGCAGGATACTTTCATTAAAGATCCATTCCCCCCTTAAAGTTAGACTCTACAAAATCAGTCATTCTTGGATATGTCTATATGTTTTGCCTTTTGGAATATTGTATTTCAAGATCTCCTCTGGTTTATGATGGAAGCTGCCTGGTCTCATATAATCCTGACTATAGTTCCTTGGTACTTGAAGCCCTTTTTGGGTACTTGCAGTAATTGTTTTTGGATATGGAAACTGGATTTTGGGTATGACTTTATTGAAACTTTTTTTTCCCCAAAGCCCAAAGACTTTTCTCCCTGTTTCAAATTTTCTCTATTCCCATAAATTTTTTCCCCCAGTACCAGATTCTCTTCCTTTTCCTTATCTCTTCTCCTTCCTATTGAAAAGGCAAGGAAAAACAAAACTCTGTGTGTGTGTGTGTGTGGTGTGTGTGTGTAGAGAGAGAGAGAGAGAGAGAAAGAGGGAAGGAGAGAGGGAGGGAGAGGGAGAGGGAAAGGAAGAGAGGGAGAGAGGGGGAAAGGGGTTAGAGTTTGGTGTTATTTCTCAGAAGGTGATCAGTAGATTGTATCTTTGCTTTACTTTCTGGTTCTCAGAGATATGGTCAATTTTAATTTATGATTTCTTTAAATATAGAGTACAGGATTTATTTTTTTTAAATCATGATTTTCTAGGAGTTTGATGAAACTTTATTTATCCTTTACCCTGTTTTCCAAGTAAGTTTTTTAAAATCAGATATATTACATAGTCTTTTTTTCCCCTGTATTCTAATTTTTTTTTCTGTCTCATGAAGTGATTAATTTCTGTTTGTTCTATTTCAATTTTTAGGGATTACATGAGTAAGATTTACCACTTTTTCTTCTAAGTTATTTTCTCTTTCTAATTCCTTCTTTCGGAACCTTTATTTCATTTAAAAAATTCTTGCTTTATTTTTTTCCTTAGGTATTCATTCAGTGTTTGTGGAAAATCAGTTTTTTTTTTTTTTTTTAGGAAGTCAGGACTGGAAAAAATAATAAAAAAAAAATTTTTTTTTTACCTTGTAAGTTTTTGCTTGCAGTTGTTATACAATTACTTTTTCCTTGTGACCAGGATTTTGGGGTATTTCTGGAGTTATGATAATTAAAAAAAAAAATCCTGGTCCATATCTTTTTTTGCCTTACTCATGTCTCTTGGTTTAGTTTTTGAAGTGGGACTTTGTGCCACCCCAAGGCTGTACCTTTTTTGCTGTCCTTTGTGCAGGCTAGTAGGACTTGCTTGATCTTGCCCTGAAACACCTGAGTTTGTATGCTAATTTCTGTCTTCAGGTTAAGGCTCCCCTGAATCTTTGGGTTCAGAATCCTGGATCTTTAGGGACTTCTGTGGTGTTTCAGAACAAAGTGCGAAGGAGGGACTCAGAGCCCCTCACTGCTAAGAGCTCACCTATTCCGAGCCACCCAGGCTATACTTGTCACTGCTGCTTCCGTGGCATCCAAGGAACCCAATATAGATTTCAGATCATCCTGGGGTTAAGGATTAGTGAAGATCCCAACCGGCTTAAGAGGCCAGGGTCATAACCTGCCTGTGGTCTAACCTGGGGGGCTAAGCCTCCCCTGGAGCTGGCTTTACTAGAAACACCCTTTTTTAGTGCCCATGAGCTTCTAGGTGACTTTTAGAGCAGTTATCGAATAGAAAAAATCATTTACGAGAGCTTTCCATTAGATTTTTTGATCATCATCTGGTCTGGTGAGAATTGTAGGTTTTTGCTGGAGTAGATAAGTAGGAGCTGGTAGCCAGTTTGGAGGGAATATCCTTTAGATATTGATTTTATTGTTTAGAGAGAAGATATTTATCTCTTGATTATCCTCTGCTCTGGACAAAGATATACTTATTTGGTCAACAAATCAAGTGAATGCTTTCTCCTTATAGCTTTACGACAGTTTAAATTACAAGATTGTCAATTTATTATTTGTGCACTTTGATGTCTTGCTTGGTAAGAATTCTTAAATCACTTGCATATTTGTGTCTTCAGCTACTTCAGTAAGACAAATTCTGTGGGTGTATTAGATATAAGAAAAAAAATGTTATGACCCTATTTGGAGTTTTCTTGGCAGAGACACTGGAGTATCCTTCTCCAGCTCATTTTATAAATGAGAAAACTGAAATAGGTAAGTGATTTGCCCAGGGTCACCTAGCTAGTAAGGTCTAAGGCCAAATTTGAGCTCAGATCTTTTTGATTAGGTCTGGTACTTGATCCACGGTGGCACCTAGCTGTCTGAAAAGGCAGAAAAGGACTATTAAAACGTGTAACAAGTAAATTAGTGCTGGGTATTCTTATAGTTCAGATTTAGATGGGGCTTTATTCCAAATGTATTTCTTTAAATAACCTTGAAAGAGGTACTATAAGTATTATTTCTGTTTTACCTATAAAGAAACCTAGATTCAGAGAAAATACCCATGTCATGACTAGTAACACAATAAGTATAAATCAGTTCTGGTGTGGTAAATTTTTTGATTTTAATAAATTTTTTGATTTTTGATAGTAAATTTGCACTGTACAGTTCCTCTAACAAAATGAAATTTATTTGGGCCACATGTAAAGTCTCACATTTTCTTTGGTTCAAAAACAAACAACTGCACAAGGGTAGGAGAGATGACTAGACAGTATTTGACATGATGAAAAAAAAGTAGAGATTTGAAACTTTTTTTAGATTCATTATGAATTAAGAGCATAAGGTGGTTGTCAAAAAAGCCAAGGCTGTCTTAAGCTACAGGAATATGTTTTGTCCATTATAGTTTTTTTTTTTTTTAAATTTGGGGGAGGTAGTGGTATTTTGTGTATCCAGAGGGAGTATCTTGGAGAACTTGGGTGCTACCCTTTAAAGGGGGACACTGATAAACTGGAGCAAATTCAGGGAAAGGTGACCAGGATGGTGTGCTGGAAATCATGTCATATGAATGTTGGTTGAAGGAGCAAGTGATGTTTAGTGTGAGGAAGATAGCACTTAGGAAGCACAGAATAAGCTATCTTTAAATATTTAGAAGATTGCCTCATATAAAAGATATTTAAGTAATAGAATTTTAGAACTTCAAGGGACTAGTCTCATTTTTCTTTTCTCTCTCTCTCTCTCTCTCTCTCTCTCTCTCTCTCTCTCTCTTTTTTTCTTTCTTTCTTCCTTTTTTTTTTTTAAAGCTACTTGATTTGAAAGTAGAAAGTGATTTGCCCTAGATCACATAGCTACTTAGTTAGGGCTTATTCTGTTTTGTCCCAGAGGGGAAAACTAGCACTAAGAAGTATACATTTCACAGATAGATTTTGATATAAGAATTTTCAATCAGAACTTTCTGAAGATGGAACTTCTTTTTGATTAGTTTTGAAACTATTTGATTAGATAGTTCCTTGTCACTGGAAATGTTTAAGCACAGCCTGTATGACCACTAATTGGGGATATTTATAGAGCATATTCTTCCATTCATAGACTTATTTTTTCCTACTTAAGTTTTTTAAAATTTGGAATTCAAACAGTACCACCAACAAAAAAGAACACTTACATATACATAGTAGAACAAAACAAGGGTTACATTTGAAACTATAACATAATTGTTTGCTTCCTTCTCTTCTCTTATGTATATTTAGAAAAGTTTATTTATTTTTTTAAACACTATTGTCAGGGGTAGCTGGATGGCTCAGTGGATAGAGAATTGGTCCTGAAGTCAGGAGGACCTTAGTTCAAATCCAGCCTCAGATACTTAATAGTTGCTAGCTGTGTGACTCTAGGCAAGTCACTTAACCCCAGTTGCCTCAGGGGGGAAAAGTCATTTGTCAATTCCCTTCTCTTCTCTGTTCTCTTCTTCTTTAAAAACTAGCAAGAAAAAAAAATATAACAAAGATAGTCAAACAAAGTGAATCTACACAGTACTATGTTCAAAATGGACATCTCTGCACTTGAGTCTATCACACCTCTAGATTACTTAATGTTCTTTTTAGCTATTTCACCTTTATGACTTCATTTATTAAGTATTTCATAATTTTTTTTGTAGCTGAATCTTTTCCCATATATACACAAAACTGAAATTATGATATAAATTATTGGGAAAATGTGACTTATTTTATAGAAATTTGACATATACAACAGATAAACTATGCATCTATTGAAATGAAGTAAATATGTAATTATACTCCCCAAAACAAGATGGATTTAAGAGGCTTCAAAGGAAAGAAAGATCTCTGGATGTGGAAGTCAGAGAGGACCAATTTTGCCCCTTAATCGCTGTATGATTTAAGGAAGTTTATTTTTGCTTTATGAGACTCAGTTTCTTCATCTGCAAAATTAAGGGATTTTTTTCCAGCTATGAATCCTTGGATCCTTTTGCAGGATTTGTGCTCCTTGTAGATTCTAATCTTAGAGTCAAAAGATTTAGTTGATAGAAGAGTATCAACTACTTAATAGCTATATGAATATGAGTAAGCCGCTCATAACAAATAAAAAGCTATTATTAAAAAAACAAGATTGTAAAGTTATTTTGGTCAACTCATTTTGAAAAGAGGAATGCAAAAACAATGTGCCTCTATGAAAGGCTAATTAGAAAAGAAGACAAAAATAGATTGTAGAGGACCAAGAATGTTTTTGGGATAACAATGCATAGAAATCTGTGGTTATTATATATAGATGACAGTTATAGAGGAAAATTCACAGTTCATTCACATTGCATTACTGTGAATTTTGGATTGCCTTTTTAAAAATAACCTTTTATTTTCAAAATACATGCAAAGATAGTTTTCAATATTCACCCTTGCAAAAACCTTGTGTTCCAAATTTTTCTCTCTCCCTTCCCTTACCTCCTCCCCTAGACAGCAAGTATCCAATATATGTTAAACATGTGCAGTTCTTCTGTACATATTTCTATTTCTCATGCTGCACAAAAAAAAAACAGATTAAAAAAATTAGAGAAAAAAAAAAGCAAGCAAACAACAGAAAAAGTGAAAATACAATGTTGTGATTCACATTTATAGTCCCTATAGTCTTCTTCCTGGGTACAGATGGCTCTCTCCATCCCAAGTCTATTGGAACTGGCCTGAATCATCTTGTTGTTGAGAAAAGCTATATCCATCACAGGTGATCATCTTATAATTTTTTTGCTGTGTACAATATTCTCCTGCTTCCACTCACTTCACTTAGCATCACTTCATGTAAGTCTTTTCAGGTCTTTCTGAAATCATCCTGCTGAACAATAATATATAACATTCATATACCATAACTTATTCAGCCATTTATGTTGAGATAATACTTCTTTTTACTTAGGTTTCATGGTACATCTAAAATTATATATTCATTTGCTGTGACTTTACTACCTGGAAGTTGTCCACAAAAAAAAAAGGGAATTTGAAGGATTAAAAATAAGATGCCATTAAGAAGCTGTTCATAAATTAGATACACAGTTATCAATTGTGAATGTCTTAGAGAAACATCTCAATAGTTCATAAATATTTAAATAATGAAAATAGAAACAAATATTTAGTTTTAAACAGAGGTTGTAACTAACAAAACAAGAAAAATTGGAATATCAGAAAACCTTAATGGTGACATCTATTAATCTCCTAAGACAAACCCTATGATGTTTAACATAAAAATTAAATTATACAAAATCTTAAGGAATGCAGCAGAAAGAATTAGATTGTATAGGACCTTCAGAAACATGATGTGATCAGCTGGTTGTCTTGTTCATCTCCCTTCTCAGTGATGTCATCTAAAATTACATTTCACATAAAATACTAACAATGTCACTGAAACCTGGTAAATTTTTTCTTCTTTTCTTTTTTTTCCCCCTGAGGCAATTGGGGTTAAGTAACTTGCCCAGGGTCACACAGTTATGAAGTGTTAAGATCTAAGAACAGATTTGAACTCAGCTCCTGCTGACTTCAGGGCTGGTGCTCCATCCGCTTCCTCACCTAGCTGCCTAACATGGTAATTTTTCTAGCCAAAACAATATTCAGATGTGAAATATTTTAAAGATATCTGCATGGTGCTCCCAGATTCAGCAAATTCTGTTAAAAAATGTCATGTAGACAGACAGTGAAATAAGCTCTTTTCACTTTTGAAGCAGTGATTTGGATCTTCTGTTAAATGTAGCCCCGGAACTTTTTATGTTGAAGGATTTTCACAATAAGACTTTACTGAGAATTGTCATCAGATTCTTAGTAAAGATCATCAGATTCTTTATTACTTTACAATTTTTATTCAGTAGTATCATGGTATTCAGGCATATATCTTTTTATAATAACATTTGTATTATCAGTTAATTAACCTTGAGGGCATTTCTGCATTCCTATAGTTACATGCTCTCAACCGTTCTCTTGGTAAGGCATCCCTTGAGGCCTATTATTTTATAATTTCAGGTAGGGGTTTAAGTACTTAGTTAAATGCTTCAAAGATGCACACAGACTTAGGAATGTTTGTTATTTTATTTTTTGTTAAAACCTGCCTTCATTCTTACCCCTCATTCTATCAATGGTATCCTCAACATTTAAACTTTTGCAATTTTTCTCAAGATCACATTAGGAAAATTAATTTTCATTTCTAACAAGTAACTATAATATAGTATTATATCTACTACCAAATATCTATCAAGACACTGTCATCTTGCATCTTTGTATTTCTATAATAAAGATATATAATTTTAAACTATAAGACTTTGAGTTCATCTAGTTCAATATGTTCTTTAAAAATTATCTTTTTATTTTATTAAAGCTTTTTATTTTCAAAATATGTGCATGGATAATTTTCAGCATTCACCCTTGCAAAACTTGTATTCCAAATTTTTTCCCTCTTTCCCCTTCTCCCTCTTTTAGATGGCAAGTAATCCAATATTTGTTAAACATGTGCAATTTTTCTATACATAATTCTATATACATGCAAAATTTTTTGGATAAAAATTTTAAATTAATGAACTTAATATACAACAACAAACATGAACATTTTATACAAAGGATTGGAAAAAAATATATGTAACAGTTTGTGTAATGTGTAATTAAAAAAAATTTTCTAGTAAATTTTTAATATACATTACTTTATGAATCATGTTAAGAGAGAAAAATCAGAGCAAAAGGGAAAAACAATGGGAGAGATTAAAAAAAGAAGTGAATATAGCATGTACTGATTTACATTCAAGCTCCTTAGTTCTGTTTCTGGATATATATGGCATTTTCTGTCTAAAGTGTATTGGGGCAGAGATTCCAAACATGGCTACCATGTGAGGACCCTCTGTCCACTGGACCCTCTGTCCAGTGCCCTCCTTATCTCTACCTTCGCCTATACTTTAACTTTGTTTACCCAATAATAAACCTCTTTTATCAATCTAAAAAAAAAAAAAAAGTGTATTGGGATTGCTTTGGACCACTGAAGAGGAACCAAGTCTTTTACACTTGATGATCACACATTCTTTTTTTTTTTTATAACCACTTAGTAGACATTTAATTAGATTTTTAAAAATATTAAAGTATATGTTAAATGCAATAGATGTATGTATATCCATACAGTTATTTTGCTGCACAAGAAGAATCAGACTTTGAAATAATGTAAAATTAACTTGAGAAAGAAATCAAAAATGCAAACAAAAACAGAGGGATTGGAAATGCTGTATAATGGTTCACACTCATTTCCCAGAGTTCTTTCACTGGGTGTAGCTGGTTCTATTAATTATTGAACAAATGGAACTGATTTGGTTCATCTCATTGTTGAAGAGAGCCACGTCCATCAGAGTTGATCATCATATAGTATTGTTGTTGAAGTATATAATGATCTCTTGGTCCTGCTCATTTCACTCAGCATCAGTTCATGTAAGTCTCTCCAGGCCTTTCTGAAATCCTCCTGCTGGTCATTTCTTTTTTTTTTTTTTTTTTTTTTTTTTTGTCAACTGTGATATTCTTTATTTCTTTATTTCTTTTCTTTTTTTAAAATAACTTTTTATTGATAAAACTCATGCTAGGGTAATTTTTTACAACATTATCCCTTGCATTCACCTCTGTTCCAACTTTTCCTCTCTCTCCCTCCACCCCCTCCCCCAGATAGCAAGCAATCCCCTACATGTTGAATAGGAGGTTACAGTATATCCTGGATACAATATACATGTGCAGAACCGAACAGTTTTCTTATTGCACAGGGAGAATTGAATTCAGAAGGTATAAATAATCCGGGAAGAAAAACAAAAATGCAAGCAGTTTATATTCATCTCCTAGTGTTCTTTCTTTGGGTGTAGCTGTTTCTGCCCATCTTTGATCAATTGAAACTGAATTAGCTCTCTTTATCGAAGAGATCCACTTCCATCAGAATACATCCTCAAACAGTATCATTGTTGAGGTATATAATCTCCTGGTTCTGCTCATTTCACTTAGCATCAGTTCATGTAAGTCTTGTCAGTCCTCTCTGTATTCATCCTGCTGGTCATTTCTTACAGAACAATAATATTCCATAACATTCATATACCACAATTTATTCAGCCATTCTCCAATTGATGGGCATCCGCTCAGTTTCCAGTTTCTGGCCACTACAAACAGGGCTGCCACAAACATTTTGGCACATACAGGTCCCTTTCCTTTCCTTAAGATCTCTTTGGAATATAAGCCCAGTAGTAACACTGCTGGATCAAAGGGTATGCACAGTTTGATCATCACACATTCTTGCTGTTACTGTGTACAATGGATTCCTGGTTCTGTTTATTTCCCTCATCATCAGTTCATGTAAATCTTTTCAGGCCAAACCCAGTAATGACACTGCTGGGTCAAAGGGTATACACAGTTTGATAGGTTTTTGGGCATGGTTTGCTGTATCTTATAATATGTGTCTTTTTATGTACTTCTAATCCACCACCTCTTTGGCAAGAGGTGGCAATTATTGATTTTCTAGACATGGGATTGGCCATTGCATTGATCATATCAGGTTTTTGCCAGCTGTTTTCCTTTAAGGTGATGTAGTCATGGTGTAAATTGTTTCTTCTGTTTCTGCTTCTTTCAATCTACATCAGTTCCACTGCCCTCAGAAAGGTTATGTGACATGTCCACAGTTAAACGGGTAAAAGGTGGGAAGACTAGAATTAGAGCCTGTGCTTTTTGACACCTAATCCAGGAGTTCTATGGTTTCCCATTCTTCTTCACATCACATTATTAGCTTTGTAGATAAGAGCCTAATATGAAATTAGACTTGTTTCCAGGTGTAATTTCAACAATTAAAAGGTAATACAAAATAATCACTGTATTATTATGTGTTCTTATTACTTAGTAGGAGCCATTATAAAAATGGCAAATGATATTGAATTTTAAAAAGACAGAAGTATTAGATTAGTACTAACTCCGCATAATGGTTAGGAAAAATGACCTATTTATACTTCTGATCCATATGAAGAACTCTTCTAGTTCCAATTCAAAGGATTTATCATCATTTAACATGAAACCCATGATTTCAGAAGAATAAACAGTAATATTGTACATAAAATGAAATTTGGTTTATTATTTTACCACAAGTAAATATGGAGTAAATATGAGCAAATATGAGGAAAATAATTTCTTTCACTTATATTTGTATCTGTGAGATACAGGGGGAGAAAGTAGGGGAAAAGGTGGAAATTAGTTATTACTAGTTTCTCCAAAATTTTGACAATAAAAAGTTGAAATTTCTATTTTAAAGTAGACATTTCTTTTTGGACTATCTTCCAAATTACTTTTGTCTTTTTAACTATTA
The DNA here is from genome assembly GCF_016432865.1 of Antechinus flavipes. Taxonomy (NCBI): domain Eukaryota; kingdom Metazoa; phylum Chordata; class Mammalia; order Dasyuromorphia; family Dasyuridae; genus Antechinus; species Antechinus flavipes. The sequence continues at coordinate 84,522,081 of NC_067401.1, read as the reverse complement.
AAAAGTTATGCTAGCATTAGCTTTATCTTCAGAATACCTTTCTGAAAAATCCTTGTAAGAATCTGGCTAACAGTTGTGTAAAACAAAACAAAAGTAGACAAATTCTTGCTTTGCCCAAATTAAATTTGACTAAAATCACTTTATGAATACCAGAATAATAGCATAAATGGACATCTCAGTTCCAGGCATTGTCATTGAATATATTTTCAGAACTTTATCAGTTCTTAGTATTTTTAAAGAAAGATTTCCTTGTTTCTGTGACACAAGAAGTTACAGAAGCTGTTAAAAATTTGTCTCTCAGTTGATTAAGAAATTAAGTTGTAGAAAAAAACCCAGAAAGTAGTTGATTTTTTGTAGGCCTTTAAATGTGTGTGTGTGTGTGTGTGTGTGTGTGTGTGTGTGTGTGTGTGTGTGTGTGTATGAGAGAGAGAGAGAGAGAGAGAGAGAGAGAGAGTGTGTGTGTGTGTGTGTGTGTGTGTGTATTTAAACAGGAAGATATATGGAGAGCTGGGAACTGGATTTCACATAACCTTTCTTACACTAAAACATTGCCAAGAAGCATCTTTTTTATATCCTACACCTGTACAGAGCATTGTTTATGCAGTTTTGCTGATTTTTTTCAGAGAAGGAAAATAATAAACTTTCATGAAAAGCAGATCACGGTAAATTAGCTACTTGTGGCAAGTCAAGAATCCACTTAAATCAACATAAAGCTAAATAATTTAAATTTGAGCAATCAATTCCTCAAGGGGGAAAATGGTAATATATAAGTAATGGACCACAGCTTTAAGTGTTGTATATGTGGTTTAAAAAAAATAAACAAACTGCTTTTTTACTTCTCTTTCTGATACATTTCATCTGTACCATGACCTTCCTAAGGTTAGTCCAAGATTTAAATACTGAAGAATTAGTGTTGGAAATAAAAAGTTCTAAATGTTCAGGCAGCATTAATATAGAAGAGAAGAATGAATGACATACATTTTTATAGCTGTTACATATAATTATGTTATCATCCATTGATAATATATATAACAAGAAAAATACTTTGCAAATATATATGCACGTGACTATATAGGATGAAAAGAAAACACTTTTACAAATATATATACAAATGAATACAGAGAGAGAGATACATATGTATGTACACATATTAAATATAGTACATAAAGTATATATCTCCAAAAATTAAAATAACTAGAAGAAAATAATACCTTCCCCCCCACATATATGGCTATGTACACTGAAAAATTAATGCAATTACATTTGGGAATATTATTGTTCTTATAGTTGCATTAATGTTTCAGTTTACATGGCTTTTTAACAGTAATTCTTTAATCTTGATTTTATTTTATTTATTTTTTTGCTGAGGCAATTGGAGTTAAGTGACTTGCCCGGAGTCACACAGCTAGGAAATGTCTTGAGACTACATGTAAACTCAGGTCCTCCTGACTTCAGGAAAGGTGCTCTATTCACTGCTCTACCTAGCTGCCCCTAGTTCTTTAATCTTTATTCCCATGTTTCATATATTTGTATCTTAAAATTTCCCTCAGCATTTAAGCATTGGTAAAAAATAAAGACATACTTTGGAAATGACAAATCTAATTGTGAAATTGTTTCAAAATGCTATTTTACCAGTTTTCCTTTTTATCCTTAAGATATATTGAAGATATTTATATGGAATGTTTCAGATGTATCAACAGAGTTAATTTTAATTTCCTCAATAAAATGTTAAATACATCTATTTTTATCATGTTTAATATATATTGGATTACTTGCCGTCTGGGGAAGGGGAAAAGGTGGAAAAATTGGAACACAAGGTTTTGCAAGGGTCAGTGTTGAAAGATTGTCTATACATATATTTTGAAAATAAAAAGCTTTAATAAAAAAGCAAAAAAAAAAATTAAATATCTGTGAAATTTTTTTCCTAAGTATTTGTTTCCTTAATTTACTTTCACTGTTTTCAAAGAACATGAGCCAATTTTCCAGATCCTTTCTTCTTTTTTTTTTTTTTTTTTCCTTTAGTAAATCTACCTGGTGCATTTCATGATCTTGTTAATAGTTTCTCATAGATTACCAAGTAAAACTCCTTTAGCTTGGCATTCACAATTTTTCACAGTCTGATTTTAATTTACCTTCCTAGGTTTAAATCATAGGTTCTTTTTTTTTATATTTTATTTTATTTTATAATAACTTTATATTGACAGAATCCATGCCAGGGTAATTTTTTTTTTACAACATTATCCCTTGCACTCGCTTCTGTTCCGATTTTTCCCCTCCCTCCCTCCCTCCACCCCCTCCCCTAGATGGCAAGCAGTCCTATATATGTTAGATATGTTGCAGTATATCCTAGATACAATATATGTTTGCAGAACCAAGCAGTTCTCTTGTTGCACAGGGAGAATTGGATTCAGAAGGTAAAAACAACTCGGAAAGAAAAACAAAAATGCAAATAGTTCATATTCGTTTCCCAGTGTTCTTTCTTTGGGTGTAGCTGCTTCTGTCCATCATTTATCAATTGAAACTGAGTCTTTGTCAAAGAAATCCACTTCCATCAGAATACATCCTCATACAATATCGTTGTCGAAGTGTAAAGTGATCTCCTGGTTCTGCTCATTTCACTCAACATCAGTTCATGTAAGTCTCTCTAAGCCTCTCTGTATTCATCCTGCTGGTCATTTCTTACAGAACAATAATATTCCATAACATTCATATACCACAATTTACCCAGCCATTCTCCAATTGATGGGCATCCATTCAATTTCCATTTTCTAGCCACTACAAACAGGGCTGCCACAAACATTTTGGCACATACAGGTCCCTTTTCCTTCTTTAAGATCTCTTTGGGGTATAAGCCCAATAGAAACACTGCTGGATCACAGGGTATGCACAATTTGATAACTTTTTGGGCATAATTCCAGATTGCTCTCCAGAATGGTTGGATTCGTTCACAGTTCCACCAACAATGCATCAGTGTCCCAGTTTTCCCACATCCCCTCCAACATTCATCATTATTTTTTCCTGTCATCTTAGCCAATCTGACAGGTGTGTAGTGGTATCTCAGAGTTGTCTTAATTTGCATTTCTCTGATCAATAATGTTTTGGAACGCTCTTTCATATGAGTGGTAATAGTTTCTTTTTTTTTTTTAATTTAAATTTTATTTTAGTTAATAATAACTTTGTATTGACAGAATCCATGCCAGGGTAATTTTTTACAACATTATCCCTTGCACTTGCTTATGTTTCGTTTTTTCCCCTCTCTCCCTCCACCTCTCCCCCCCCAAGATGGCAAGCAGTCCTATATATGTTAAATATGTTGCAGTATATCCTAGATACAATACATATTTGCAGAACCGAACAGTTCTCCTGTTGCACAGGGAGAATTGGACTCAGAAGGTAAAAATAACTTGGGAAGAAAATCAAAAATGCAAATAGTTCACATTCGTTTCCCAGTGTTCCTTCTTTGGGTTTAGCTGTTTCTGTCCATCATTTATCCATTGAAACTCAGGTCTCTTTGTCAGAGAAATCCACTTCCATCAGAATACATCCTCATACCATATCGTCGTCGAAGTGTATAATGATCTCCTGGTTCTGCTCATCTCACTTAGCATCAGTCCATGTAGGTCTCTCCAAGCCTCTCTGTATTCATCCTGCTGGTCATTGAGTGGTAATTCAATTTCATCCTCTGAAAATTGTCTGTTCATATCCTTTGACCATTTATCAATTGGAGAATGGCTTGTAAATCATAGGTTCTTAGAGACTTTAGTATTTAGTTCAATTTCCCTCATTTTGCTGGTCATGAAAATGAGGCTCAGAGAATTAAGTTACTTGTCCAAGGCCACACGGCATTCAGCAGAGCAGAGAATTTGAACCAAGCTCCAACATTTCCTGTTTATGCTTCCTTTCATATAATCTTTGTATACCAACCCACTTTGGAGTTACCCACCAAATCATACTTAAATAGAAAAGAGAATGCAATTTCAGGTTCTAAATATAACCCTGAAAATAAATGTATGCTACTCACAGTAAATGAGTGCATAAGTCCTGCACTGGTGTGTTTCCTATTAACAATCAGCTGGTACCACAATTGGTACAAAAAATTGCTTAAAAACCTGGGGCATACTGGCACAATTATATATATTGTTCATAGAAAGAGGGGGTTCAGCATATAAGTGTAGTGAACACACATATAATTGTTGGTTTGAGATGCTAAAGGGGAGTTGAATTTAGTCATAACCTTTCAGCCATTTTGGCAGGACTCTCCAGATTTATCTTAAACACATCTCTAACCATGTGACTTCTCAGGAGTTTCCAGCAATAACAGGAGATAATGCTAGCAGTGTAAAAGTGCTTTGAGGTTTGGAAAGTGCTTTACAAATAAAATTTTTTAAAAAATCTTCACAGCAATCCTGGGATGTAGGTGCTATTTTTATCCCTCTTTTTAAAAGGAGGAAACTAAGGCAGACAGAGGTTAATTGATTGCCCAGGCTTCCATAGCTAATTCCATAGCCGTTCCACAGCATCCATTCCATAGATGTTTGGAATTGAATTTGAGCTCAGAACTTCCTGATTCCAGGTTCAGTGCTCTAGCCACAGCATCACCTAGCTGTAGGAAGAGAAAAGGAATACAAGATGGAAAAAAAAATTATGAAAGTAGAAAAGATAAATATTTAAGGAAATAAAGAGATCAGATTGACTAGAACAAGAGTTATTTTGGGGAATAGTAAAAGAATAGGTTGGAAAGGTGAAGTGGGACCAGATAATGGAATACTGTCAATGCTAAATCGGTCAGTTTATACTAGTAGAGAGAATGGTACATATTTAGGTAAGAGTAACAGTATGAAAACTGTGTTTCAGGAGGATTAATTTAATAATGATGTGAATAACATATGGAGAGGAGATTAGAAGCAGGAAACCAATGAGGATATCGTTGTCATAATTCTTGTGAGAGAGAATGAGAGTCGGGGCTAGTCTGATAGCATTGGATATAAAAAGAAAAGTAAATTTGAGGTAGATTTCTAAGGGTAAATAAATAGGACTTGGTGACTACTTGGATATGAAGGACACAAGGAGGAGAAGTCAAGACTTCTAGGCACAAAGAACAATAGTGCCATAAACACTGGGACTGAGAGCTCAGAGTAATAGTGAATCCAAGGCAATCCCAATAAACTTTATGATAGAAAATGCCATCTGCATCCAGAAAGAGAACTTGGGAGATTGAATGTAAATCAACACATGCTATGTTCCTTTTTTTTTTTTTTTCTCCTCATGTAGTTTTGATTTTTCACTCCCAACATGATTTATAAAGAAATATGTATTAAAAAAATACATATATAACCAGAAAAAATAAAACAATTAATTTAAAAAATAAAAGTAATAATAGAGATAGCTAATGGTGTTTGGAACATAGGATTGAAGATCTAGTTGGGAAAGGAGATATAATTTGTTGTATTTAGCAGAGAGGTGGTAATTGGAGCCATGATTGTCCTTTGCTTTTTTTCTGTACTCTCCTTGATTATCTTGATTACTCAATTATCACTTCTAGATAGAATTCTTTCAGATTTATTTGTTCAATCCTAATTTCTCTCCTAGATTTCCAGTTCTTCACCTTCAAAATGCTAGACATCTCCACTTCGGTGTCATATTGGACAAAGTCAAAATGTCCAAGATGGAGCTTATCTTCTCCATTAATCCTGCTCCTTCTCCAAACTTAGCTGTTTCTTTGAGAAGCACTGTCATGCTCGGTCGTCGTATTTCATGTTTTTAGGATCATAAATTTAGAACTAGAAAGGGACATTAGAAGTTATCTAGTCTATGGGTTTATACCCCAAAGAGATACTAAAGAAGGGAAAGGGACCTGTATGTACCAAAATGTTTGTGGCAGCCCTGTTTGTAGTGGCTAGAAACTGGAAAATGAATGGATGCCCATCAATTGGAGAATGGTTGAGTAAATTGTGGTATATGAATGTTATGGAATATTATTGTTCTGTAAAAAATCACCAGCAGGATGAATAGAGAGAAGACTGGCGAGACTTACATGAACTGATGCTAAGTGAAATGAGCAGAACCAGGAGATCATTATATACCTCAACAACGATACTGTTTGAGGATGTATTCTGATGGAAGTGGATCTCTTTGATAAAGAGAGCTAATTCAGTTTCAATTGATCAAGAATGGACAGAAGCAGCTACACCCAAAGAAAGAACACTGGGAAATGAATATAAACTGCTTGCATTTTTGTTTTTCTTCCTGGGTTATTTATAACTTCTGAATTAAATTCTCCCTGGCAACAAGAAAACTGTTTGGTTCTGCAACATATATTGTATCTAGGATATACTGTAACCTATTTAACGTGTAAAGGACTGCTTGTCATCTGGGGGAGGGGGTGGAGGGAGGGAGGGGAAAAATCGGAACAGAAGTGAGTGCAAGGGATAATGCTGTAAAAAATTACCCTGGCATGGGTTCTGTCAATAAAAAGTTATTTAAAAAAAAAAAAAGAAAAAGAAGTTATCTAGTCTAACTCTCTCATTTTAGAGATGAGGACACTGATGTCCAACTGAGACCTGTTAAAGACCTGCATCTGAAGTCAGTTGCCTTGATCTATATCTTGTCACTGGACCTAGAGGGCTCTGGAAGAGAAAGGGAGGCAGGTGACTTTGCAGGGCCCTCCCTCACTTCAATCCAATTCACTTGCATGTCATGACATCACCGCTCTGATGTCATGGTCCTCTTTGAGAATGAGACAAATAACATAAAGTCAGTTGGTAGATCTTCTCGGCTCTACTTTTACAATCTCTCAGGTCTGCCTACCTTTCTTCACTTATTCAACCACTAATTTATTCTAAACTATCTTTATTACTTGCCAGAACTGTTGTAAAGTACTTCAACAACTTCTTTACCAATCTCTCTGCTTCAGATCCCTCCCACTTCCAAACCACTTTTTGCATAGCTGCCAAAGTAATCTATGGGTACAGCTCCAACTGTCACTCCCTTACCCAAATATCTTTAGCAGTTCCCTCCCTGGGATAATTCAAAAGGGCATTTAAGGCCCTTTCATTATTTATTTATTTATTTATTTTTTAATGAAAATTTTTTATTTTCAAAACACATTTTCATCATTCATTCTGGCAAAACCTTGTGTTCCAAATTTTTTCCCTCCCTCCCTCTGCTCTCTCTCCTAGATAGCAAACAATCTAATATATGTTAAACACGTGCAGTTCTTCTATACATACTTCCACAATTATGCTGCACAAGAAAAATCAGATCAAAAAGGAAAAAAAATGAGAAAGAAAACAAAATGCAAGTAAATAACAGTAAAAAGGTGAAACTACTATGTTGTGATCTACAGTCAGTCATAAGGCCCTTTTAAAACTGGCATTAACCAAATCATTTACAATTGTTCAGTAATGAAGAGAACCAGCTACACCCATCGAAAGAACTATGGGCAATGAGTGTGGACCACAACATAGCATTTCCACTCCTTCTGTTAATGTCTGCTTGCATTTTTGTTTTCCTTCTCAAGTTATTTTTACCTTCTTTTTAAATCTGATTTTTCTTGTGTATCAAGATAACTGTATAAATATGTATACATATATTGTATGTAGCATATACTTTAACATATTTAACATGTATTAGACTACCTGCCATCTAGGGGAGGGGTTGGGGAAAAAGAGGGGAAAAGTTGGAATAGAGTTTTGCAAGAGTCAATGTTGAAAAATTACCCATGCATATGTTTTGTAAATAAAAAACTATAATAAAAAAACAAAAAGCGAAAAAAAAAAAAAGAATTTGGGAAAGGGTAGAATGTCTAGATAAGCAATAAAATAATAAATCACACCCTGAAAAAAAAAAACTGGCATCAACTAATCTTTCCAATTTTCCTTCACATTATTCCCCTTTCGGCATTCTCTCTTCCTTGAACATGATATGTCATCTCTTTCCTTTAGATTTTCACATGCTTATATATGCTTACATAACTGGAATTTATTCCCTTAAAAAAATTACTGAGACCTCATCTCGGTACTGTTCTCACTTCTGGGAACTAGGGATTAAGAAAGATCTTGGTAAACTGGAAAGTGTCCAGAGGATGGCAATCAGGAGAACATGGACCTTCACTTCCTGCCACATGATCCTGGATAGAAGCAACTGAGAATGCTTAGCCTGGAGAAGAAAAGACTCAGGGGTCCATACACACTTGTTATGATTTTTTAAAGAAAAATCAGATATTTCATGATGTTTCTTTCCCCTCCTATCTGCCTTTGCTCCTGCTTAGGATTTTGGTGAAGCCCTTTTTGGGACTTTGGCTGTGGCTACAGGTTTGATTTTTGTTGTCAGAAACTGGTTTGGGGATGTTTACCCTGAACAGGCAGTGACAGATGAGAGTAGGGGCAGAGGTAAGTGATTTAGGGAGACAAGTCTTAGCATTAAGAATGTTACAGGCTGTTACTGAAGTCTTAAGTGAAAGTCTCTTAGAATTAAACAGCTCAGAGACAATAGTAAAATGTGAAGTAAAAGCCAGTTTTAGCTTGCAAAAGATATAGATTGTATAGCCCACTGGAGAGCAGGTGGTCCTGAGACAAATGACATTAAAGGAAGGTCATAGCTTGGGTCATCATCAACCTGAGACTGGGGATGTCCAGAGTTCAGAAATCAGGGGTTCTCTCAGGAAATTGGGGGAAGAGTACATGTCCTAGTTTGTCACACTTGCTGTTCTATAAATGCAGAGGAGTTTTGTAGCCAGGCTCTACCTTCCAGATTTCTTTTTATCCTTTTCAGCTAGAGAATTCTGACCTGAAATTACCCAATGATGAAGGACAGGAATGACTAGGGACCCAGGATTAGCATTTTTGAGTTTTTAAACAACATCCTGGCCTGAGGAAACCTTAATTGTTGGGTCATTTTAGGGTCTTTTAAGCACTTGTGCTATCTAATTAGAAATAACTTTTTGTTTATTGTAAATTTTCCATTCTATCTGTAACCCCCTTTCTTCTGTTTTTTTTTCTCCCCTAATCTTTTACTCTTTATCTCTCAATGACGCATCTATAATTAAGCTGCTCTTATGAATACCTTGTATGACAGAATGAAAATGGATTTAATCCTGATCTCCAGAACACCATAGTCATATTTCAGTTTCCCTCCCCCCACCCCACTCCATCCTGCCCCAGCTGTGGCAAATTCCATGAGGATGGGTAAGCAGGAAAAATATAGAATGAAATGAGATACTTTCTTCTTTTGTAGCATTATATAGCTTTCAAACTTCAAGGCTTTTAGGTGATTATCTGTAACGCAATGTTAGGCTCATAGGAGATCATACTCATAGGATTCCATTCAAACTTGGGTGCCTCTGTTTCCTCATTGGGTTTAATAACAATCATGGTATTTATGTTGTGTTAAGTCATGTCTTGACTGACTGTCCGTGACTCCATTTTGGGATTTTCTTAGCAAAGATACTGGAATAGTTTGCTATTTCCTTCTCTAGATCATTTACAGATGAGGAAACTGAGGCTTTATCCAGGGTCAAACAACTAGATGGTGGACTACCTTTTTTTAAGTTACACCCAAATTAGATAAGTCAAATGGGTGGAAGGAATAGAAAGGCAACCTTGAAAAGTACCTTGGAGTTATTAGGCTCAAATGAGATAAACACTTGCAAAACAGGGAACTTGAAAACCTTACATAAATGCCATAATCATATCATGTACAATAGTGATATCACTATTAATTTAAGATAACTTAAATTCTCTTGGTTTCATTTCTTCCTGTGCCATTGTTTAAAAGGTCCATCCGTTTAGAATTGGAAGAGTTCTTAAGAATCCTTTCATTTAAACTGGGACACTGATACATTGTTGGTGGAATTGTGAATATGTCCAGCCATTCTAGAGAGCAATTTGGAACTATGCTCAAAAAGTTATCAAACTGTGCATACCCTTTGATCCAGCAGTGTTACTACTGGGCTTATATCCCACAGAGATCTTAAAGAAGGGAAAGGGACCTGTATGTGCAAAAATGTTTGTGGTAGCCCTCTTTGTAGTGGCCAGAAATTGGAAACCGAGTAGGTATCCATCAATTGGAGAATGGTTGAATAAATTGTGGTATATGAATATTATGGAATATTATAGTTTGCTAAGAAGTGACCAGCAGGATGATTTCAGAAAGGCCTGGAGAAACTTATATGAACTAATGTCGAGTGAAATGAACAGGACCAGGAGATCATTATACACTTCAACAACAATACTATATGATGATCAATTCTGATGGATATGGTTCTCTTCAACAATGAGATGAACCAAATCAGCTCCATTTGTTCAATAATGAATTGAACCATCTACACCCAGCGAAAGAATTATGGGAAATGAGTATGAACCACTTCATAGAATTCCCAATCCCTATTTTTTGTCCGCCTGCATTTTTGATTTCCTTCACAGATTAATTGTATAATATTTCAAAGTCCGATTCTTTTTGTACAGCAAAATAACTGTATGGACATGTATACATGTATTGTATTTAATTTATGCTTTAACATATTTAACATGTATTGGTCAACCTGCCATCTGGGGGAGGGGGTGAGAGGAAAGAGGGGAAAAATTGGAACAAAAGGTTTTGTAATTGAAAAATTACCCATGCATATATCTTGTAAATAAAAAGCAAAAATTAAAAAAAAAAAGAATCATTTTATTTAACTCTCCTATTTTATAGAAGAGGAAACTGGGAAGTGAAACAAAGCACTCCAGTTTTTGGCATTTAAAGCCTTTTGTGGGTCTGGCTCCTATTCACCTTTCTAGCCTTTCACACATGGTCCAATGGGGGCAATTGACCCTGCAGTTCCTCACACATAACTCAATCATCAACTCCTGCCCTCGGTTTCTTAGAACCTCTAGTTTTCTATAAAGTTTCACTTCAAACTGGGTTATTGCAAAAGACCTTTTCTGGTCTCAGATGCTACAGTCTACTTTCTCAAATTCTACTGTATTTTATATATATTTTGTAAATATATATTTACATATCTTCACTGATAGAATGTAAGGCCCTTGAAGGCAAGGGCTTTTTCTTGTTTGTTTTTACTTAATGCTTACTAGAACAGGAGGCACATATTAGTTGCTTAATAAATGATTGTTGTCTCTTAAGTAGCAGAAACTTAGTGATCCCCTTCCCTGACTTAAGACCCTTTTGAAGTACTTTTTCCTCTATATCATGATCCTACTCATGTAACACCAGGCAATTAATTAGTTTCTACTTGGTGTATGCAATATTAGGAAAATAATTTTTAGGAAAGTATTCCTAAATTTAAAAAGGAAAAATAATACAAAAGGTGAAAATTTAGTATTGGGATGAAAAAATCATAAAACAAATATACATAATATACATAAGGTTACATTTATATACAAATTTAAGCAAACATTGCAAACTGAAAACCATTTATTTTTAATGAAACTATCTTGCCTTGTGCACACTGGCTATTACAGTCACTTCCCACATTATAAATACTAGAGTTATGGATTTTCCATGCAGATAAAACAGCTTGCCATCATATTGCCTAACTCACTTATTTTCAAGGTCATTCTGGATGTGACCAAGTTGCTGTGGATGGCCAACAAGAACTGTTTGAGCCAATGTTTCTTATATCACCATTTAATCTCTGTGAATCTTAGTTTCCTCATCTGTAAAATGGAAATAATACTTCTACTACCTTATGAGGTTATTACAGGGAGGACATTATGTAAGTTTTAAAGCACTCTATGCATATGAATTATTATTTCTTAATTCTTTCTCCTTAGAGGAATGGTGTGCACACAGTGCTCTCCAATTTTCTCTTTTCTTTCATTAATAATACATAAATTGGCTAAGTCTATGGAAGTGGATCCCTTTCTAGTTTAGTTGGTCTTTTTAGGATGTCACAATTTAGTGACTGAGTATAGAAGGTATAGAATATTCTTTAGTTATAATCTTGGGACAGCGCCACTTGGCGCAGTAGGTGAGAGCACCATCCCTGAAGTCAGGAGGACCTGAGTTCAAATGTGGCCTCTTACTAGCTGTATGACTCTGGGCAAGTCACTTAATCCCAATTGTCTCAGCAAAAAAAAAAAGAGGGGGGGGTTATTATAATCTTTAGAGTCCTAGGAAGTACATGTGTATGTGTATGAGTATGTGTATGTGTGTGTGTGTGTGTGTGTGTGTGTGTGTGTGTACTACTTTACTAGCTGCTAAGAATACTAATAGCCCTACACTCAAGGAGTTTCCATTCTATTGGCTAGGACGACACACACACACACACACACACACACACACACACAAATAGATATGCCTAATAAAGACAAAAGGGAGAAACAGTACTAACAGTGATGACAGGATAAGGAAAGGTTTTGTATAGTAGTGGTAGTCCAGCTGCATCTTGGAGAAAGTGAGGGATTCTTTAAGATAGAGGTGAATATGGGCAGCTAGATGGTGCAGTGGATAGAGTACTAGTCCTGAAGTCAGGAAGACCTGAGTTCAAATCTGGCCTCAATTGTTTCAGCAAAAAAAAAAAAAAAAAAAAAAAAAAAAGATAGAGGTGAGTTGGTAATGAATTCCAGGATTGGTTTACAGCCAATGAAAAGACATCAAGATGGGAGATGAAATGCTATGGTTCAGGAAGAGAAGGCAGCTTTAGGTGGACTATATAGTAGGGGATATATCTTATATATATGATATATATGTAAGGGATATATATATATACACACACACACATATATATGTATATATATATATATATATATATATATATATATTTTGATATATAAAATTATATGTATATATGAGGTATCTATCTATTTATAACCTGGAAGTTTAGGTTGTGAAAGGCTACTAAGGTTAAAGGAATTTATATTTTTTGCTAGAGGCGATAGAGACCTACTGGAGTTTATTTAATGGAGGAAAGACAGGATCAGATCTAAACTTAAGAAAAATCACTTTGATAACTATACAGAGGATATTGTGAAGTAGAGAGGGATTTGAGGCACAGAGACTGATTCCATTGCAGTGGTTCAAGGAAGATAGGATGAAGTCTTGAATGAAAGTTATGACTGTGGATGTGGAGAAAAGGGTTTGGAGGCAAGATATGTGGAAGAAGAAATGAAGAGGTTTGCCAGCAGCTTGGATATGTGGAGTGGAAGAGAATAGAAAGCTTATGATAATGCCAGGATTGGAGAATTGGTGGTGCTTTTGACAAGAAATAGGGACATTTGGGAGTGGGGTAGGTTTGAGCGGGAAAGATAATGAGTTGTTATGGATCTCTATGAGCAATTTTCCATTTTCATTCCCCCACGAAGGAGTCTTCTTCTCAGCTGTTGGAGGATAGAACAAACTTGGAAAGCAAGTGTTATGGTCATCCATGTAGGGTTCCACAACTGCATTAAACCAATAGATCACTCCTTGACAAAGAGGTAGATGTTATCTGTGAAAAGACCTACTGCCCATGACCAAGCAAAGGGTCACATTAATTCATTTCATAGTGGAGTCTGAACCTTGAATTCCTCCTTAGGCATATGGTGAGATCTCAATTATGTGGAAATGACTCATGAAGGTATAATATAGAAATTATTGATACAGAAATCTCTGCTAGATTATTTCCCTTATACTTCTCTCCTATCTGGATGACTTTTATAGTGTCAAACATTTTAAAGAACCCCTTAATAGATTTCTACTACTTTTCCCATGTGGATATAAACATAGAATAATTTTGCCATGGGAATAGGTATTTTTTGCTACTCTCTTGCTGTTTTTGGGATCATATGAAAACCCAAGAAAGTCATAGGTTCTTTTGCTTGAAGTTCCTGAAAAGAATTTAACTGAGGTAGTCTGTTATGCAGATTTAGTCCTTTTCTGCTTTTCCTCTCTTTTTTGCCTCATATTCATTTATGTTGTGAAAATCTATTTCTTTCTCTGAGTGTGACTGTCTCTGGTGGTGGTAGATTTCCAGTCTCCTTCAGAGGAAAAATCCAGATGACTCCAGAGATTTCTGAGAGGCCTAGTATATTTAGAAAATTCTGTTCTAAAGAAATATTGGGAGAGAGAAGGAATGTAAAAAGAATCTTTAACAAGGAAGAATTAGGTGCTGAGATGAAAGACATCCAGAAGTTGAGAGGGAATAGTAACTGGAATTATGAAGCTGACATTGGAATTCTCATAATAACTCACATTTATGTAGAGCTGTTAACAATTAACAACCTAGTGAGTTAGGTAATAAAGTATTATTATCTTAATTTTACAGATAAGGAAATTAAATGGACTAATTTTTCAACTAGTTAGTATTAAAGCCAAGAACCGAAGCCAGTTCTCCTGATTTTTAGGTCTGTCACTCTCTCTACTACATCATTTTTTTCATTTGGATAAAAATCTATCAGCAAATTCAAAAGGGAACAGTGAGGGTATTACTTAAAGCATGGATCAGTGGTGGGGCTTTGGGTCATTTTGTGTGCCAATATGCAACATAAAGAACTTGGCAACAGTGAGGTCTAGTCAGTTAATTCTATTTAATGAGTCAAAAAAGTGACTCCTATCACGTGATTGATAAATTGTAATAATAGAGTTAGCAGAAAAGAAAAGACATAGTTGCTCTAGTAAAATTATAAAAAAACTAGTGACAAGAACTCTTATAACTCTTGTGAAGGTGAATATTGAAAATTATCTTTGCATGTATTTAGAAAAATAAAATACCATTAAAAATTCTAATAACTCTTGGAAGTATTTTGAAGTCTTATTGTCCAGGGTCACTTGGCTATTAAGTATTAAATGTTAAATGTTTAAGGCCAGCTTTGAACTCAAATCTTTCTGACTCCAGGGTTAGCGCTCTATTCATTGCACTACCTAGTTACCTCCCATCCTTCTCTTTCAGAATCTACAAAAATCTTCATGTATTAATTGCCCTTTCTTGAATAAAACATTTTTCCTGTTTTAATGATTAATATTTTAATAGTATTATTTTCCATTGCAAAATATGAATCCTTAATTTTATTTTTGTGAGCCTTTCTCCCCATGTCACTTTTTCATGCTTTATCATCATTTTGTGATTTTTCTCCCAAGTTTTTGTGGCATTTAATTCATAAAGGATCCACTCAAAATACTAGAAATCTTCCTCTAGTTCTTTTAATATATGATACCAATTCAATACTTAGGCTATTCATGTCTTATCCCCTTTTCTTGCTGTGTGACCACTTTTTGTCCTTTTCCACAGATAGCTGTTTCTAGTACATATGATTGTTGGTAAAAAATTGCAGTCTTCTTATTCATATTATAGGTGTCTACACTGTCTTTTGGGTCATCTATAATTTTGATTCTTTGATGATTGTTATTCTTTGACTTCATGTAATTCTATGATCTATTCCATGATTATGCTATTCTATGATTCTATGATATTCATGATCTATGATTTCTATAATAGACATATTATATCACTGGAGAAATACTGGTATTAAAAAGTGTCCTTTATAGCAATAATAAGCAGCTTGGGAACATTAAAAATGCAGTACATTTTACCAATTATAATTTCAGACAATCTCTACTCAAATTTAGGTGCAGTTTGTTGTTCATATGTAATGTCTGTCTAAGGGATTAGCTTGTTCAGTGGACTGCCACTGTCTAAGGCATTAAAAAAACCTTGACAATATGAATTTTTCATCCACTTTTTTTAAACTGTAGATGCTTGTGTCAGTCTCTTGAATTACTATGAATTTTATCAAAGAAGTATTTTGCAATACTTAGGACTAGATGTAATTAGTACAGCAGGTAAATGTCTGGCAAAATGCTATATTTTAATCATATCATGGTTTTAAATAGTTTTGTGTATTAGCTTAGGAATATAACCACATTTATATTTGTTTCCATGGAAAAATGTGTACTGAATTTCAAATGACAAAACCTTCCTTTTTAAAAAAAATTAAAAACCTTTTATTTTAACAGTATATTATTTTTCCAATTACATGTAAATATCGTTTTCAACATTTATTTTTGCAAGTTTTGAGTTCCAAATTTTTTCTCTTCTCCCTCCCTTTCTAAGACAGCAAGCAATCTTATATAGTTTATACATATACAGTTATTTTAACATATTTCCATATGAGTCATGTTAGGAAAGAAAAATTAAAAAAAAAATAAAAAAAAAAGAAAAAAGAAAAAAAAAAAAGGAAAGAAAAATTAGAACAAAAGGAAAAACTACAAGAAAGAAAAAACAAAAAAAGATGAAAATAGTGTGCTTTGATTTGCATTCAGTCTCCATAGTTCTTTCTCTGGATGCAGATAGCATTTTTCATCCAAAGTATATCGGAGTTGTATTGGATCAATGTATTGCTGAGAAGAGCAACATCTATCATAATTGATTATCACACAATCTTGCTATTAGTTGAATAACAAATTTTCAAATGAGTTTTTCCCTTACAATTCAGCTTTTGTTTTTATGAATATCTTTTCAAGAAAGAAAAGGGGAAGAATTTGACAAATTGACTTAAAAATGAGAGTAAATATTTTATGAACATCTGTAGTGACTTGCCCAGGGTCACATAACCAGTAAATGGCTGAGACCAGATTTGAATTCATGCCTTCTTCACTCAGGCCGGTCTTCTATCCACTATGCCATCTAGCTGCCTATATTTCAAGATTGAGGAATTGCTTTATCCATAGTAGTGATATAGAGTAAGATTGGAAAGATCCAGATGTAGATAGACTGCTGGACACTAAACAAGAAAATAAAGGTAGATAGCTGTACCATGCCATGGGTTCAAGATGCTCTGCATCATTTCTTGGGCAGCTAGTGATTTTCAGTGCTAGACTTGGACAATGGATATTCCCAGATCTCATGGTAGAGAAAAATCAAGAAATCGTTTTCATCTTCCCTTTAGGATTTTACCATTTTGAATGTATGTCTCATGGAATTTTCAGGGGACTGACCATATTTCAGTAATATATCTAGAAGGTAGTAGAAAAAATGAACTATTAGTGTTACCTAGATGATCTCATTATCTTTGGAAAGACTTTAGAATAAGACTGATAAAAATATTTGTTTTCATACTTCTTCATGGTGATCTAACATGCAACATTTCTCCCAGGTAGTATATTAGTATTTTTATAAAGAAGATAGCTGACCATATGTAAAGAAATTCCAGGAAATAATGATTTTTCAAGGATTTGGTGACATTTATTGAAAATTTGTGAAGAATTATACTATTGTGTCTAAATGTTTCAGTGATGTCACTCATGCATCTGGAGCTGGATGTCCTGCAGAATCCCAGTTGACAGTTGGCCCTTCATACATATTCCCCATATGTGGACACTTTGGGCATGTTTATTCTTACCACTGATAGTGGGGTTCCCTATTGCCTCTAGGATCAAATACAGAATCCTTTGTGTGACATTCAAGGTCTTTCATACCCCCTCTCTTTCCACCTCCACCCTTTCCAGTCTAAATCTTTCTATGTTTTCATTAAATGTCTTTCCTTTGAACTAATGTATGGCCAAGCTAACCAGAGAAAAAGTATAAATAAATAGGTTCTCATAAGCTCATGAAAAATTGCTCATGAGCAGTTTTTTTTTTAATGTGGATATAGACCCACAGAATATCTTCCATCTAGATTATACCTTTTGGGGGCTCCAGGTTTTAAGAGGGGGCTGGTCTAGGTGTTACATAATATAATTTTCATAGGATCATTTATTTGGAACTGGAAGGGACCTTGAGAGACCATCAAGTCCTCAAATCCAAAGCCCACCCATTTCATTTTGTAGATGAAGAATCTTGAGGTTGAGTGATTTGCCCAGGGTCACACAGCAATTAAGTGTTTGAGTCATGATTTGAACTCAAGTCATTGGACTTCAAGCCCAATATTCATAAATAATAATAATAGCAGCTAACATTTATATAGTGCTTTAAAATTGCATATATTATCTTTTTTGATATTTAGAACAGTGATTATCAGCATAATTTTGATAATTTGATTATCATTATATTCTATACAGTGCTATTAAACTTCTCCTGTAAAAAATATGTATCTTTTTGAAAGATGATAATTTCTAAAGGAATTTTATTTGGTTATATTCTAATAGCTCCTGAATCTTTTTTTCCCCTTCCAGATGAAAACATTTGTTTTTGTTTTTGTTTTTTTCCCAGGAAATGTTTTCACATTTCACCTACTGGACAGAAATATTAATTTTGAAGCCATATAATAGATAAATATTTTTTTGCAAATATTTGCATCCATTAAGGCAGATTGCTTTTATGACATCAGTTTGGATAGTGTAACTCTTTTTTTCCACAGAGCTAACTAAAAATCATCCATCCATTTGCTTTCATGAAAATATTCATGTCTTACAAAATCTTTGTAATGGTAGGAATAGTTAAGGTGAATTGGTGGGGGTGAGAATTTGTCCAAATTTTACATTTTGGCAAGAAATAGATCTATTTTCCTTTCATCTTTTTTTATTTGTAAGGATGAGAAATATAGGAAAACAAAGAAGCCAGAGCCATTTATTTTAAAAATCACCAGCTCAGAAAAGGAAAGTGATGCTTCCGTTTGTTTTTGGCTTTGCTTACTGGCTTAACCATCTGGAACGTTTGGGCAGCAGTGATCTGCAATATTATTGGGAACAGATCCATTTCTTTGCCCTGCCCAAAATGTTCATCTTCTTTAATACAATTTGGTTAAAATATATTTTTATAATTGACATTTTACATTTGGAGCCTGAGGATAGTGTATACATATACCTTAGATTGGTTCTTTCTGGTATTGGAATACTCCAGGACAGTCTGTCTTTTTGGAACCATTTTTTTCCCCAGGCAACTGCAGCTTCCTAGTTCTGTGGATGCTTTTGAAACTAACATGACTCTTATCTGTCAGAGTAAATTGCATTTAAAAACAACAGTCTAATTCTAATCCATGTAAATTGTGAACTTTTGTAAAAAAAATTTTACATAAAGTTGGTTTTAGAAATATTCATTATTTAATCTTATCAATTGCAATGATCATGATTTTGTATTTGTTTTATGAGAAAAAAATGAAGTTCAAGGCTAGGTTCACAAATTCTTAGGAGCTATATGTGATTAATATGAAGGACCACCATTGAGGCCTGAATGTTCCTTTTCATATATCCCCCTCATATATATAGGTATGTGTTTGTGTATGTGTATGTATGTTTGTGTGCATTTGTGTATGTATTAAGAAGGATGAATGAATCTGTTGTTGAAGAAGTGTACTTTATAATGAGAAGTACTCTATGTTGCCCAAGACTCGTAAATTTTAGTATTGCCAGCTAGGGATTTTAATGTAGCAGCCTGAGAAGATTTATTTCTTAGATCCATGTTTTCAGTCACAAAGAACACAAGGACTTTATATAAAGTAAGCAGCATGATGTTGAAATGTTCTAAAATAAAATGAACCCTGAACAGAACAATAAGGCAGAGGAATAAGGAGAGGAGATCGGAGAATGAAAATGGATTATGTCCTAGGATTTTTGGTGTTGCTTCTCTTAATTAATTAAAGAAAAGGCAACATTCTTCTATGTATGGTTCTGTAATGAATTATGTAAGATTAGTACTTTTTTTTCCCTTGCTGTATGTGCAGAGACAAGTGAACCATTGCAGGAACATGAAAACCTTTTGAAAAGCATTTTGGCCAGACGGGATTTGGTTTATAAATGTTTTGAACTATTCTCCCCATACAACCTTTTGCCTGTGAAACTACTGCAGTCCTTTCAAACTTTCTGGACTATCATAGTTTAGGTCAAATTGGAGAGCTGATTCATAGCAATCTAGTCTAAAGAAACAATTGCATAAGTCTTTGGCTGGCCTCAGTACTTCAAAGGCAAATATTATTTCTCTACAATACTTGAAACAAACATTTTTCTGTTGGAAATGTTTGCTAGTGAAACAAATGTTTGTCTTTCAAATTTACAATTGAGCTGTTAAGACAGTGCCAAACAAAATGTTCCTTTGTCAGAGATACATTTTATTAATGCTTACCAATGCAGATATTACTAATGAATAATAATAAAGTAGATTACTTTTAGAACTATGTTAATCTCATCATTTAAGGTTTTGCCTACAGCCTACACATTTTAAAAGGCACATCTGATATTGACTCATAAGACTGTTTAGGATTTATAATGTGACCATGTTTCACCTTATTTTAGGAGTTGTCTTCTTTTTTCTCCAAAAAACAAAGTTGTGCATTGATTAGTTATAGCAAGGAATTATTAATTCTGGGTTTTAAGTAACTAGAAAAATATCATTAATAAAATGTTTTTCTATTTCAAAAGATCCCTGATTAAATTAGGATTGATGTTTTTATTAACTGGCATATATTGTCATCCTTTTGAAACCCTTAGAGGGTTTCACGTGTTGCTGTGGTCCAAAACCACACATGATTTGATGGTTAACTTTCTGGTAATACAATCAATAAACAAACATTTATTTTTGAGCTCCTTGAGGGCAGGTTTTTTATCCCCAGCACTTAGCTTGATGTTTGACACAAAGTAGCATTTAATAAATGTTTATTGACTAACATACACAATTGTATAATATTTATCAAAATTTATTAACTGATGGACAAAATTGTGCCAGGAATTTAAGATACAAAGACAAAAGTGAAATTCTATGGAGACTTAGACTCAAGGAATCTAGGCAGAGAAAACAATATGTGCATACATACATGCAGATATGTACAAAATACATACAAGATCATTTGGGTGGGCATTAGAACTGGCTTTGTGATGCTTGAGCAAAAACTAGGGATTTAATTATTTGGGGTAAAAAAGAAGTACTTTCACAGCATGGGTCCCAATCAGTTCTAAGACACATTAATGCTAGTTTGGATGGACCAGAGAGTATATGGATGAGAATGACATATAACTTGACTGGAATGACAAACTGGAACTAGTGGGCATCCCCTCAATTTTTAATTTTTTGCCACCATAAAAAAAGTGACTCTAGATATTTTTATATATGTAGGTCCCTTTCCCCTTTTTATAATTTCTTTAGGATATAGATCTGATGGTGAATTCCTCTATACTTTGACAGATGGATCTTTGATTCTACTAATGGGGCTATTGACTCTAATAGTGCAGAGTTCAGATTCATTGACTCTTATGCTAAGTGATTCTGGTCCATGCCTTCCCATCAACTACTTACTGGGCATTTACTCAATGTACCATACATCTTTAAAGATTCTTCTTGGAATTTCCTCTTGCTAAAGGACTTTAATCCAGTTTCCTCCTATTTTAATCCTGAAATCATGTACCTTGATTGCCCGTTTTCTTACTTTCCCATCCATACAAATGATGAGGAAATACAACCATTAAAGTTATAGAATTATGCACCTATAAAACATAAAAGAACTCACTTAGACTCATGAAATTTTTCTCTTCTTCAATCCCATTACATTTACTGTCTGTACTCATTCTGGAATTTGATCATATTCTTTTATTCTCATTCTGGAATTTGGTTATATTCTTTTATTTTCTGATATACATATACATTTTCTGATATATAAAATATGCATATGTATCTTGTTTGCTTCAACAAAAGTATAAGTTTTTTGAGGGCAGGTCTCATATCATAGATTCATCTCTCCCACATTTTTTAACAGTGTTAGGCACATTGGAGGTGCTCAGAAAATATTCACAGAATTTAATACCCTCTGACTCTGAGCAGAAATATTACTAAACTGAGATAGAATTATAATTAGCTTCAGATCTGGAAGAGACTTAGCAAACCATATAGTCCAAATTCCTTGTTTTATAGAGAAAAGAATATAAGAAAACCTGGTTTGGAGGAGGGAGAGGGGTACATACTCTGGACAGAATCACTCATGCACTAAACCCTTGGTGATTGATTGGAGATATTGGAGATAAATTGAGGACACTATAATTGGAACTTTAAAGATGATTCCACCAATTGGCAACCAAAATATGACAGATCAGACCTTAATAGAACTGAAGTATAAAAGTGCTCCTGCAAAGATAATGGAAGAAAAGGGACACAGGGAGGCATGGACATCTATTAGAAACCATACCATGCTCTGAAGTTAATGGAATACAATCTGGATGACTGACAAACAAAATAGCAGCATTAAAAGCTGCTGCCAAAGAGATTGAATAAGCAAAAGACTGAAATAATGATAAACTTGTGTGCACAATGGGACAGAAATTGTCACTCTAGGTAGGAATAAATGAATGAATTGCTGATTGGAAAGAAAATGGCTATAAAGTAGGGATATTGTCCATATCGAGTAACTTTACTGGATAAGATGATTCAGGACATTGGTATCAAGTGGAAGATTTTTCTGTTTATTAAGAATGTAAAGGCAATATGGGAGTTCAGAGATGAGCCAGACAAGAAACTAAAAAATGAGAAGATTCAATTAATGGTTGCAGATGTTAAATTTGGCTTTAGACAGTATTTGGTTAAACTCTGTCTTGAAACCTCTACACTATTCTTACCCTTTCCCTTCCTCTTCTTTCCCCCCACTTTGATTTAGACCTATATTCCATGACTATCTTTGGCCTTCCCTCTCCCTATTTTGTTGGTGAACTTTCTACATTTTTCTATATGTTGATGTTTTAAATTTCTCTTAAAAGAATATAAGTAAATTCTTTTGTTATATTTTTCAGGATTGTATGTATTTAGTCAAATTGTGGATATGGCTCGCTTCAACAATGAGATGATTCAGACCAATTTCAATGATCTTGTGATGAAGTGAGCCATCTATACCCAGAGAGAAAACTGTGGGAATTGAGTATGATTCACAACATAGTATTTTCACTCTTTTTTTTGTTGTTTGCTTATATTTTATTTTCTTTCTCATTTTTTCCTGTTTGATTTGATTTTTCTTGTGCAGCAAGATAATTGTATAAATATATATGCATATATTGAATTTAACATATATTTCTACCATGTTTAACATATATTGGATTACCTGCTATCTAGAGGAAGGAGTGGAGGAAAGGGAAAATTGGAACACAAGGTTTTACAAGAGTTAATGTTGAAAAATTATCCATGCATATGTTTTTTTTTAATAACTTTTTATTGATAGAACGCATGCCAGGGTAATTTTTTAAGCATTATCCCTTGCATTCACTTCTGTTCCGATTTTTCCCCTCCCTCCCTCCACTCCTTCCCCCAGATGGCAAGTAGTCCTTTACATGTTGAATGGGTTGCAGTATATCCTAGATACAATATATGTGTGCAGAACTGAACAGTTTTCTTGTTGC
The DNA here is from genome assembly GCF_016432865.1 of Antechinus flavipes. Taxonomy (NCBI): domain Eukaryota; kingdom Metazoa; phylum Chordata; class Mammalia; order Dasyuromorphia; family Dasyuridae; genus Antechinus; species Antechinus flavipes. Next base: position 84,498,861 of record NC_067401.1, on the reverse strand, counting down.
ACAGGGAGAATTGAATTCAAAAGGTATAAATAACCCGGGAAGAAAAACAAAAATGCAAGCAGTTTATATTCATTTCCCAGTGTTCTTTCTCTGGGTGTAGCTGCTTCTGTTCATCTTTGATCAATTAAGGCTCTCTTTATCGAAGAGATCCACTTCCATCAGAATACATCCTCAAACAGTATCGTTGTTGAGGTATATAATGATCTCCTGGTTCTGCTCATTTCACTCAGCATCAGTTCATGTAAGTCTCGCCAGTCCTCTCTGTATTCATTCTGCTGGTCATTCCTTATAGAACAATAATATTCCATAACGTTCATATACCACAATTTACTCAACCATTCTCCAATTGATGGACATCCTTTCATTTTCCAGCTTCTAGCCACTACAAACAGGCATGCATATGTTTTGAAAATAAAAAGCTTTAATTAAAAAAGTGGTAAAATAAAAAAAAATCTATATCAAATTGCATGCCTTCTTCAAGGAGGAGGGAGGGGAAAGAGAGGGAGAGAATTAGAAACTCAATTTTTAATGTTAACAAAAATTGTTTACATGTAATTGAGGAAAGAAAAAAGATATAAGAAATTCAGATTTTAAAAAAGAATTGTTCATGTTCACTAATCAGAGAAAAGTACATACAGCTTTGTGTAAAGTTCAGTTAAATTTTATCTGCCATAATTTGTGTCTTGGATTCCAAGAAATCAACCATGCTGCTTGACTGTTCACATGGCTTGGATAAATGGAAATCTACTATTTTTTTTTTTTCTGGTGAGATGGAGGATCTACCAGGTCTTCTCATACAGAACTTGCCATATACCCCCCCCCCCCCCCCCCCCCCCCCCCCGATTAAGTAGTAAGTTGGGAGAGCGATTCAGAATGTGAAAAACTCATGTTCTCAGAACCAAAAGGAGTGGTTTATGAAAGGCATGAAAGAGCAGCAGGGTGTGGAAGGGGGGGAGCAAGGGTGGGGTTTAGAGAGTTAGGAAGGAGTCAGGGAGGGTTCTAGGGGAGAGAGAACTTGCATGTGCATTACATATGCTCTAGTATGCCTGCTCAGGAAGAGGCAGTCACTCAACCAGAGAGTCCTTGAAACTAAGAAGTGCTCATTATTTGGGCCCAGGTGCAAAAGAGCAGCCCAAACTTTTGCAAAACAGATCGGATATCCTTGAAGAGTAGCTTTTAGAGTAAAGATATTAGACCCAACTCTCTTTTCTTTTACATTTGAAATTGTGTTGTGATGTTGAAAAGTATTGGACTCTCTACTGCTTTTGGTATTTATATTGCATCTTTCCCAAGGTCTATACCATTGAACTCTTAGGATTTCTGGGTCTTTAATTGTCCCTGAAGAGGAACTTTTTTTTATAAATTATTTTTCCCACATAGGGTGTGAGCTTGAGAGCAGGAACTATCTTACTTTTTCAATTTGTTTTTCTAGCTCTGAGCACAGTGCTTATAAATGTTTAATAAATACTTTTTAAGATTCATTCATTAAAAAAAGAAATGGAGTAAAGACAGAGAAGGTCAAATCTTTGTCTAGCAGTGATAATTATGTAGTAGAAGATATTGTACTGGTGCGAAGGGAACTAATAATTCACTCTTGCATGCCTCCTCACTTTACCTACTCCTCTCACCTCTCAGGGGGGTTGTTTCTTCCTGTCAATTATCTAAGTTATCTAAGTTCCTCTCCTTGGTCTTCCTTTCAAGCAATACTGAAAAAGGTAAAGGGGAGAGGAAAAGGTTAAGGTGGCCATCTTACTAATACTTGTTCACGGCTGACAACTTTCTCTCTCCTCTTCTCCCCAAACCTCTAGGTTCATTTTGTGCCAAAGATCCTCCATATCCATGTTGTTCTCTGCTTTGGGGAAGCTATAAAAATAGAAGTCAGTAATTTCTCTTCAGTTCAGCTCTGAGCTCCCATTGTGCCAAGAAAAGTCCCAGCAGTAATAAAAATCTATTTCTTTCTCTCCCTGTATTGCCCATCATCCACTGCCTCTCAGTTACCTTTTAGCAATGAAACACATATATATCAGAAATGTAGTGGTTAACCACAGCTTTATCTTAATACTGGCTTCAAAGATGATTTTCATTCCTATAAATTTTTTTTAAAAAACTAAACAGATAAACTTTGGAATACATATGCTTTCTCAGGAAGGGGTAAGGGGGAATTGGGAAGGGAATCACCATTTTGAATCTGCCCCTCTGAGTAAGTTCAGCAAAACCACCGTCTGTCTAGACACTCAGCTTGGCTCCAGTCTGGGACATCATGATGATGTCATCGTTAAAGTCCTGTTCTTGTTTCCATGGGGACTTCTTTCCCTGGCTTCTGCTATCCTGGTTTCTCATTCTTCTGCTTCCATTCTCTGGTGAGGCTGTCCCCCAGGCCCCAGGTACAACAGAAAAGTGACCCCCTGATTATTCCCCATCCCTGGTTCTTCTACCTCTTACTTATCTTCCTCCTCCCCCTTTAGAAATAGATGGAGCTCATTTCTTCACCTTTCTCACAGGCTTGTCTCCCCCCTCCCCTTGTTATAAGTTGTTCCCCAGGCATTTAATAAATGCTTATTTTCTTTCTTTCAGCAGGCTAAATAGAATAGCCCTGGTGAACTTCCTAGCTGCCAGTGGGTATTGACTTCCAATGACCCCTTCTGCTTGCAAGATAAAAATAAATAACTTACATAATAGTAAGTTGAAGAACTAGATTTAAATCCAAGCCTTTGGATCCCCAATTTAGTGCTCTTTGAATTACATTTAGAATAGAAACTTGGAGATTCAATTCAATTTATTATCTGCCACATTCAAGGGACTGCACCATGCATTGGGGATAATCAATAAACATTCATTAAGAACTTATATGCCAGGCATAGTACTGAACACTACAAAAAGAGGCAAAAGACAGTCCCTTCCTTCTAGGATCTTACATCATACTGGACAGTAGATGGCATAGGCTTAGGGCCTGTTATACAAATAAATAAAATACCAGATTAATTTCAAGAAGGAGAGATTACCAACAACATGGTGGGGAGGGTTTAGGATAGGATACTCTTCTAATAGAAGATGGGACCTGAAACCACTCTTTAAAAAGAAACTAGGGAAAATTAGGAAGGAGTGTTTTTAGTATGCTATAATTTATTTAATACTCATAGACTATTGAAAATTTGACTTTGAATTAAATAGTTATGCAGATTAATTTTTGTTGTTTTATCTTTTACAGAAGCTGGATTACTAGAACTTCAGAAAAAAATCAAAGAAGCTTTTGAAGTGTTTGACCATGAAGCCAATGACACTGTGGATGTTAGGTTTGGAATTTTTTCTTTTTTTTTCTTTAAATTTTTTATTATAGCTTTTTATTTACAAGATATATACATGGGTAATTTTTCAGCATTGACCCTTGCAAAAGTTTTCCAACTTTTCCCCTCCTTCCCCCCTGCCCCAGATGTCAGGTTGACCAATACGTGTTAAATATGTTAAAGTATATTTTAAACACAATATATGTATACATATCCATAGTTATTTTGCTGCACAAAAAAAAAAAAAAATCAGACTTAGAAATAAGGTAAAAATAACCTGAGAAGGAAATCAAAAATGCAAGCAGACAAAAACAGGAGTGGAAATGCCATGTAGTGGTTCACACTCATTTCCCATAATTCTTTCTCTGGGTGTAGCTGGTTCTATCATTATTAAACAAATGGAACTGATTTGGTTCATCTCATTGTTGAAGAGAGCCATGTCCATCAGAATTGATCATCGTATTGTATTGTTGTTGAAATGTATAATGATCTCTTGGTTCTTCTCATCTCACTCAGCATCAATTCATGTAAGTCTCTCCAGGCCTTTCTTTAAAAAAAATTTTTTTTTTAATACTAGTTTTTTTATTTACAAGTTATATGTATGGGTAATTTTATAGCATTGACAATTGTCAAGCCTTTTGTTCCAATTTTTCCCCTCCTTCCCCTCACTCCCTCCCCTAGATAGCAGGATGACCAGTAGATGTTAAATATATTAAAGTATAAATTAGATACACAATAAGTATACATGACCAAACCGTTATTTTGCTGTACAAAAAGAATCGGACTCTGAAATATTATACAATTAGCCTGTGAAGGAAATCCAAAATGCAGGCAGGCAAAAATATAGGGATTGGGAATTCAATGTAATGGTTCTTAGTCATCTCCCAGAGTTCTTTCGCTGGGTGTAGATGGTTCAAGTTCATTACTGCTCCATTGGAACTGATTTGGTTCATTTCATTGCTGAGGATGGCTAGGTCCATCAGAATTGATCATCATATAGTATTGTTGTTGAAGTATATAATGATCTCCTGGCCCTACTCGTTTCACTCAGCATCAGTTCGTGTAAGTCTCTCTAGGCCTTTCTGAAATCATCCTGCTGGTCATTTCTTTCAGAACAATAATATTCCATAACATTCATATACCACAACTTATTCAGCCATTCTCCAATTGATGGGCATCCATTCAGTTTCCAGTTTCTAGCCACTACAAACAGGAATGCCACAAACATTCTTGCACATACAGGTCCCTTTCCCTTCTTTAAAATCTCTTTGGGGTATAAGCCCAGTAGAAGAACTGCTGGATCAAAGGGTATGAACAGCATAGTCTGATAACTTTTTGAGCATAGTTCCAAATTGCTCTACAGAATGATTGGATGCATCCACAATTCCACCAATAATGTATCAGTGTCCCAGTTTTCCCACATCCCCTCCAACATTCAGCATTATCTTTTCCTGTCATCCTAGCCAATCTGGCAGGTATGTAGTGGTATCTTAGGGAATTTTTTCTTATAAAATTACATTAGATAAGAATGCTGTTTCAGTTCTAAATTATTTAAGTAACAAACTATCAGGAAATCTTTTCCTTATTTATCTATGAGTAAGAATATATTAAGACTTGCTATGTCTTAGCAATAATTTTCTGCCCTTGGATTCTTAAAAGGTAGAACATGAATATTTACTTAATGCTGTTTTCTTATTCATAGAATCATAGAATTTTAGCAATGAAAAGGACCTAGGGAACCAAAGTATAAACATTCACCTATTGCCATTATTTATGGTGTATATACTCAGCAGAGTTTTCATTGTGAATAGATATCTTTTCTATTCAAATCTTGTCAACTCTTTATCTCATTTTTCAAAGTTTGTTGGATACCTTTTGTTCTTTTCTCACCAGTCAATCACATCCCAAGTATTCCAAATATATAGAAGATAATTTTGCCTCCTGCATCTCTGAGAAGACTGAGGGCATCTGCCTTGATCTCTTTCTTTCCTCTCTTTCTTCTATTACCTAGAACTTGTCAGCATCATTTTCTACTTTATCTTCCTCTAGATTAAAAAAAAAGTCCCCCTTCTCACTAAGGCTGATTTCTCTCTCTGTGATATAGTAAACTGAGTCTGACTGAGGCTGATGCCCTGATAGTTTAAATAAAATATTGGAACAATATTTTAAGACTTAGATCATTTATAAAAATGTCTACTTAGCCATAACATAGAAAGGATATAGTATTTCAGGGTGTGACTATTAGAAGGATTGGGATATCTGCCAAATCTGAAGGACCCCAAATCCATGTTGGTAAGACTTTTAAGCCTTTAGCTAATGAGGAAGCCAAATAAAATGACCTAAAGTCACTAGGATGCTTCACACAGTCTGGTGACTTGAACCTTAAAGAACTAGCTCATCACATGGGACCTCAGTACCATTCCCTTTAGTATTCTCTAAGACTCGTTTTAGCTTTCATTTCCTTTTTTCTCTTTTCATCTTCAATCTCAGCTCTACAGCTCCATCTCATTTGTTTCCACGTATGCTCAGATCTCCTCAGACCTGAAAAAGAAACTTCTGTTGATCTGTCTAGCCCATCTAGCTAAAATCCTTTATTGCTTCACTGTTAAGCTTCTTGAAAAGATTACTTTCTACCCAGTGTCTCTACTTCCTCAACTTTCTTGCAACTGAGCCACTTTTCCATCTGTTTAATTGAAACTTCTTTTTCAAATGGCTATTTTTCAGGTTTCATTCTTCTTGATTTTTCTGAGTTCTTGATACTATTAACCACTTCCTCCTTAAACATTTTTTTCTAATTAACAATCATAAAAATAAAGAAAAAAATAAAAATAAAGATTAACAATCATAAAAATAAAAACAAATAACTTTTGTTTTCTTTCCCTCTACCCACTTCCCCAAATTGGAAAAAAAAGACAAGAAAAACAAGAATATTATAACAAATGTGTATAATCAAAGAAAACAGATTTATGTATTGGCCTTATAAAAAATTCCTTTTTTATTATAGCTTTTTATTTTTAAAACATATGCATGGATAGTTTTTCAACATTGACCTTGTGTTCCAAATTTCTTCCCATCCCCTCTTCTAGATGGCAAGTAATCTAATATATATTAAACACGTTAAAATATATGTTAAATCCAATATATATATATAGACATATTTGTACAATTATCTTGCCGCACAAGAAAAATCAGATCAAAAAGGAAGAAAACGAGAAAAAAACAAATGCAAGCAAACAACAACAAAAAGAGTGAGAATGCTATGCTGTGATCCACACTCAGTTCCCCTAGTCCTCTCTCTGGGTGTAAATGATTCTCATTATCACAAGATCATTGGAACTGACCTCAGTCATCTCATTGTTGAAAAGGGTCATGTCCATCAGAATTAATCATCATATAATCTTGTTGCCATGTACATGAAATCCTAGTTCTGTTCATTTCACTCCACATCAGTTCATGTAAGTCTCTCCAGGCCTCTCTGAAATCATCTTGCTGGTTGTTTCTTACAGAATAATAATATTTCATAACATTCATATATCATAACTTAGCCATCCTCCAACTGATGGGCATCCACTCAGTTTCCAGTTTCTGGACACTACAAAAAAGGACTGCCACAAATATTATTGCACATGTGGGTTCCTTTCCCTTCTTTAAGATCTCTTTGGGAGAAACACTTCTGGGTTAAAGGGTATGTACAGTTTGATAGCCTTTTGGTCATAGTTCCAAATTGCTTTACAGAATGGTTGGATCACTTCACAACTCTACCAACAATGTATTAATATCTCACTCCAATATTCGTCATTATCTTTTCCTGTCATCTTAGCCAATCTGAGATGGTACCTCAGAGATGTCTTAATTTTCATTTCTCTGATCAATAGTGATTTGGGGCACCTTTTCATATGACTAGAAATGGTTTCAATTTCTTCATCTGAAAATTATCGGTTCATATCCTTTGATCATTTATCAATTGGAGAATGGCTTGAATTCTTATAAATTTGAGTCAATTCTCTATAAATTTTAGAAATGAAGTTTAACAAAGCATGTCTTAACTGACATCTTGAATCCATCTTCTTTTTTCAATACTTGGATAATATGCTTCTTTACAGGTCTTCTTAAATCATGTCCTTCTATAGGACAACCTTTTTTTTTTTTTTTTTTTTTTTTCCTCCAGTTGGCTTTTCTAGTTAGTCTTTTCCCTTTATCTGTCTTCTTTGCTAGTTCCTCATCCTTTCCTGGGGCCTTAGTGAGAGTGTTCCCAAGGATTGATTAAAAAGTCAAAAGGCACTTACTTTGTGCCAGGCACTATACTTACTAAGCACTAATGATGCAAATATGAGCAAAAACAGCCTCTTCTTTTCTCTTTCCCTGCTAGTGGATTGTAAACTCCTTGAAGCAGGGAATTTTAATAAGTGTTGTCCATATAGCCACATTGCCTTGAACATAGTAGAAGCTTAATAATTGATGATTTAATTTATTTTAAATTAGTTTTTATTAATAACTTTTGTTTCTTACTTCATTATAATTTCCCCAGATTTTTCTCTTCCACTCCCTCCTAGAGAGCCATCCCATATAAAAAAAGTTGTTTGTTTTAAGAGAGGAAAAAAATCAGCATAATTTATCAGTACATTGAAAAAGTCTGAAAACTTGTGCAAAACACCTGTGGACCTCTCAAAACAGTGGGTTAGGAATGTCCTCTCATATCTCTTCCATTACATTAAAATACCACAATTTGTTTAGCCAATTGATGGCCTTTATTTCCAATTCTTTGCTATCATAGAAAGTGATGCTATAAATATTTTGTTGTTTATGAGGATTTTTTTTTTTTTTAATATTGGCTTCCATTGGATAGAAACCCAATAATGGAGTTTCTGGTTCAAAGAATGTGGATATTTTAGCCACTTTATTTGCATAATTCCAAATTGCTTTCCAAAACGATTGTACTATTTCATAGCTTCATCAATAATGTATTAGTGTGCCTATTTTTCCACAACTTTTCCAACATTGATTATTGCCATTTTTTATTTTCTTTACTAAATTGGAGGGTATGAGGTAAAACCTCAGGATTGTTTTGATGTGCAATTCTCTTCTTATTAGTAATTTGGAATGCTTTCATGTGGTGGTGAATATGTTGCAGTTCTTTATAGAAATGTTTGTTTATATCCTTTGATCACTTATCTATTGGGGAAAAGACTATTAGTCATGTGTATTTATTAATTGTTTATGTATCTTGGATGCTAAACCTTTATCAGAGAAATTTAATACAAAGATTTTTTCCCCCTTTAATACTTACCTTCTTATCTGAGCCACATTTATTTTGTCTGTACAGAAACTTTTCAATTTCATAAATCAAAAAAATTTTTTTTTTAATAATTGCATCTCTGTCCTTTGTTTGGTTGAGGATATATCTCTTATCTAAAGCTGTGAGAGAAACATGATCTTCTAATTTTTTGATAATATGAGCTTTAATATTAAGGTTATATATATCCCACTTAGAATATAGTACATACTCTAAGGTATTGGTCTAAGTGTCATTTCTGCAAATATTCATCCCCCAAACCTATTCCCTTTTCTTATTTAACTATATATTTGTGGCCACTGCCACTGACCTATATTCTTCCATATTTGTAACCTTAAAATTATCTTTGGATTTTCCCTCTCTCTTTCTCATCTTTGATATCCAAGTAACTACCAGAACCTGTCAATTCTACCTCTATAGCAATTTTCAAATCTGTGTCTGCCTCTCTTTTCTCACTATCACAGGCCATCATTATAACACATTTGGACTAATAAAATACCCTTCTTACAGATCTTACTGCCTTCCCTCTTTCCCCTCTGAAATCCATTCTTTAGACTATTGCCAAAACAATATTTCTTATGCATTTATCAGTTGATGTTATTCCTTCACTTAAAAAATTTTGGTAGCTTCCTATTGCCTCCTCAGTAAAACTTTTTTTCCTCTCCTTCTTACTCTTCCTTGTAACTAGAAAGTCCTCTTTATCCTTGAAAGCTCAGCCTAATTACATATCTTCCATAAAATCTTCCATGACCTCCTCCCATTGTTAACCATCTCCCTCAGAATTTAGTAAGTACACAAATGCTTTAGTATTAGTTAGCACTTAGTTTGTGTCAGGTACAGGCTCGGATTGTGATTTAGAGTTGAGAATTCTCAGAGGTAATCTGGACTAACCTCTTCATTTTGTTTAAATGAAAAACCTGATGAAAAATCTTAGACCTTGCCTAAGACTGATGTAGCATAGCATCTGAGATCCCCTGATACTGTAATGCTAGAGAAACTGAGGCAAGATAGAGATTAGAGAGTTTTTAATAATTTATTTGAAAGGGAGAGATTTACTGGGACCAAATGGATCCATGGTTTGGTCTGGGGAGTTAATGAGACTGTTGTATGCAAGAATCCAGCAAACAATGTAAGTTCTCAATGAGTACACACACACACACACACACACACACTCTCTCTCTCTCTCTCTCTCTCTCTCTCTTTCTCTCTTTCTCTCTCTCTTTCTCTCTCTCTCTCTCTCTCTCTCACACACACACACACACACACACACACACACACGCTTCAGGAGTCAGAGCACTGAGAGTGGGAATGGGACTATGGATGTGGTTCTTTTTTTTTTTTTTTTTTTTTTTTTTATAATAAATTTTATTTTATTTAATAATAATTTCGCATTGACAGAATCCATGCCAGGATAATTTCTACACGACATTATCCCTTGCAATCACTTATGTTTCGTTTTTTCCCCCTCCCTCCCTCCTCCCCCCCCCCCAGGATGGCAAGCAGTCCTATATATGCTAAACATGTTGCAGTATATCCTAGATACAATACATATTTGCAGAACCAAACAGTTCTCTTGTTGCACAGGGAGAATTGGATTCAGAAGGTAAAAATAACTCGGGAAGAAAATCAAAAATGCAAATAGTTCACATTCATTTCCCAGTATTCCTTCTTTGGGTGTAGCTGTTTCTGTCCATCATTTCTCCAATGAAACTCAGTTAAGTCTCTTTGTCAGGGAAATCCACTTCCATCAGAATACATCCTCATACAATATCGTTGTCGAAGTGTATAATGATCTCCTGGTTCTGCTCATCTCACTTAGCATCAGTCCATGTAGGTCTCTCCAAGCCTCTCTGTATTCATCCTGCTGGTCATTCCTTACAGAGCAATAATATTCCATAACATTCATATACCACAATTTACCCAGCCATTCTCCAATTGATGGGCATCCATTCATTTTCCAGTTTCTAGCCACTACAAACAGGGCTGCTACAAACATTTTGGCACATACAGGTCCCCTTCCCTTTTTTAGTATCTCTTTGGGGTATAAGCCCAATAGAAACACTGTTGGATCAAAGGGTATGCACAGTTTGATAACTTTTTGGGCATAATTCCAGATCGCTCTCCAGAATGGCTGGATTCGTTCACAACTCCACCAACAATGCATCAATGTCCCTGTTTTCCCGCATATATGGATGTGGTTCTGATAGTGTTGGGGGAGGCATGGGGGACATCTGATAAATTGAGATTACAGAATACGGAGAGGCACCCAACATTCTGATAATGCCTAAGATAGAAGTTCTTTATCCTTATCTGGATCATCATGATTAGGAGGGAGGGGTGGCTGAGCAAAACAATTAGGAACTGAGGAAGAAAAATTAAAAAAACCAAGGCAGGATAATTTAGGGAAACTGAGTCAGGATAATAAAAGAGAACTATGACACAAAAGGTTTTTTGGGGGAGCTTCTGTTCTAACAAAATCAGTAATCCTCAAGGACTTCCCACACTCCCAATCTAAGAACAATCTTTGTCTGATTCTGAATAGATCACTCCTCAATTCATTGCTGATTGTCAGATAGATAATAAGTGATAACCAAATTCTGGAGACCACTCCTCTGGGTCATAGAATTAGTATGTCCATAATAGAAAGCTGGATAAGGGAGTCTCCTCTCTCTTAGGACTTAGCTAATTTCTTTGAGAACTTAGCCCACTTGTAATAACGTTACAATTATAATAAACTTTGCCCCTTGACTATAAAGTGGGTTCAAGCCTGCAAATTCTTTTGAGACACCTCACAACACTTATCTGTGACTCCAAACTTTTGGGGATCCCCTTCCCAATCTCAATAAGGTCACACAAATATTGTGTAGTAGACTCAGAATTTGAATTTAGGTTTCTCTAATAACAAATCCAAGGCAAAATAAACATATGATAAGTGCGAGTAAAATGTTATGGGAATTCAAAGGGATTTCAAGGTGAATCAAAGAAGTTTTTTAATGAGGAGAAAATATTTAAACTGAGTCAAGTTTTAGTAACTAATGATATGGTAGGATGGGCGTTATAGGTGGAAGGAAAGGAATGAGCAATGAAAACTAGCTGAATGATTTTGAATAAAAGACTTAACTAATTTTCACCTTCTCTTACTCCTTTCAGGTTATCAAGGAAAATGGAATTTAAAAAATATTGCCAGGGTAATTTTTTTACAACATTATCCCTTGCACTCGCGAATTTAAAAAATATTAAGAGGGACTTCACTCTGAAAAAAAAAAGGGGGGGATTTTAAAAGTCATAGGACCTTTGTCAGGGGTTTAGTGAGTGGGGAGGACTATTCTTAGTTCAATGATTGTCCACAAAAGGAATTGGATAAACTCAGTGGGGAATTGAGATTGTTCTTTGTTGATGATGGCAGTAATAGAGAAATCTGGAATATGTACTTAAGATATGGCAGATAATTTCCTAAGATTTGTCAAACCAGATGATTATGATCCACTTCTGATGACTCATGTGGATATAGAGGATACTGCCAGAAGGAACCTAGAAAGCACTGCCAAAGATTTCAGAGACTTGTGCAAGAAGGAGACTCTTAGGTGCACAAAGGTTGTTCACATCTGCCTATTGAAGACAAGGAATTAAAAACAACAACAAAGCTGCTCTGAAAGAGGAAATGCTGATTAAGAAGATGGTGTCTAGGAATAGGATTTGGATTTCTATTTCATAACTTAAAATATGGGAACAACAGGCTCTTGGCCAGGGATGGAGTGAATTCATTTTTATAGTGCTTGATTTTCATTGTTGTAGGTTTTGTTTTGTTTTATTTTGTTTTTGGTCTAATTATAATCTCTCTCTGTCCTTTTGCAATTCAATTGAATAAAATAATTTTACAATGAAAATAGGTTGACAAGGATGTATTTGTTGTTTTCAGGTATACTTAATCAAAATAGCTTTAAAGTGAAAAAAAAAAAGATGAGGAAGGGAGAAAATGTGAATTTAGACTGAATTAAGAGTTCTAGTTCCTAGGAACAAAAAGTAGATAGTTTTCCTGGACTTTATACCCTCATCACAGAACATGTAGAGTATTGTATTCATATCTGGACATCATGGGTTAGAAAAGACATAAATTTTTTTTTTAAATAATCATTCTTTTTTTTTTTTTAAATTTTTATTTAATAATTACTTTATATTGACAGAATCCATGCCAGGGTAATTTTTTTTTTAACAACATTATCCCTTGGACTCGTTTCTGTTCTGATTTTTTCCCCCTCCCTCCCTCCACCCCCTCCCCTAGATGGCAAGCAGTCCTTTATATGTTGGATATGTTGCAGTATATCCTAGATACAATATATGTTTGCAGAACCGAACAGTTCTCTTGTTGCATAGGGAGAATTGGATTCAGAAGGTATAAGTAACCCGGGAAGAAAAACAGAAATGCAGATAGTTCACATTCGTTTCCCAGTGTTCCTTCTTTGGGTGTAGCTGTTTCTGTCCATCATTTATCCATTGAAACTCAGTTAGGTCTCTTTGTCAAAGAAATCCACTTCCATCAGAATACATCCTCATACAATATCGTTGTCGAAGTGTATAATGATCTCCTGGTTCTGCTCATTTCACTTAGCATCAGTTCATGTAAGTCTCTCCAAGCCTCTCTGTATTTATCCTGCTGGTCATTAAAAAAGACATAAATTGAAGAATGTCCAGAGAAGGTCAGTAAGGATGGCAAAGGTCCTTAAATTTGTGCCATAAGTGGATTGCTTTGATCCTATAAGTATCATTAAAACTTGGAGGGATGACACTTATGACTGAAAGAATAAAGGATGTTTAGCCAGGAAAAGAGAATACTCAGGGAGTACAATAGCCAATTATCTGAAAAATTATTTTGTGGAAGAGATTTTAGGTTTGTTCTGTTTGCTTACAGAGACCACAACCAGGAGCAATGGTAGTAGAAGCTGCAAAGAGGAAAATTTAAGCTTGACATAAGGAAAAAATTCCTAATAATTAGAGCTAATTATGAGGAGTTTTTGACTGTTTTAGGAAGAAGTGAGTTTCCCTTCCCTGGAGGCCTTCAAGTAGCTTAGATGACCATTTGTTGGTATGTGGTAGTGGAGATTCATTTTCAAATATGAGTTGTATTAGATATAGCACTGAGATCCCCTCCAATTAGAAAATTCTGTGATCATCCTAATAAGTAATATTGTTAAAATAATCAGTGTTAATAGCTTATATTTATGTCATGTCTGAAAGATTGTACTTTTGTCACAACAGCCGTGTGATAGTGTCTGTGTTGTTATTCCCATTTTATCGGCAATGAGAAATTAAATGGCTTACTAATGGTCACATAGTAGTTAATATCAAGAGTCAGGACTCAAATACAAATCTTTTAATAGCTATAGAATCTTTCATATAAACATTTTCTTGCTCGAGCCTTTTAACAACCCTAAATAGAAAATTTATGTATTATTAATAATAATTTAAAAATCAACAATAGAAAAGATCATACTCATCTTATCTCCCTTTTATAAAATAACTTGAAATATTTAAAGACGTTATGACATCTCTCCCAAGTCTTCTCTTGTCAGAGCTAAATATCCTCAGTTCCATTTCTTAAGTTGATCTACAGATGGCGTGATCTTAAAGCCCATCACCTTCTGGTTCACAATACAGATTTTCGACATCTTTCCTAAAGTGTAGTACTTGGAACCAAATAGTCATACAACTGGCATATGACCCAGGCAGAGAATGGTATCATTCTGCCCACTCCCAGTCCCATATATCAAGTCTTAGTAAGATGCTCAAAGAGCAACCTAAGGTGATCACACTTTTTTTTTTTGTTTGTTTTTGGCTGCCCTATCACACTGAGTCTGCAGTCCACCAAAATCCCAGATCTTTTTCAGACAAACTGCTGCCCTGGCACAGCTTCCCTTTGTTGTATTTGTGAAGTTGATATTTTAAATGCAGGGTAATATTTTACATTTCTTTCTATTATATTTTACCTTTCAAGATTTGACCTGGGTCAAATATTGTAAAATATTCAGATCTTTGCAGATCTTGGCTCTTGTCACCAAGTACTTGACCTTGAAGAAGGTCCGAAAGACCATAGTTCATAAATAGCAGGTATGTACCTGGATTAAGCTAAAGAAGTGAGCCAGGAACCTGAAGCACTGGATCAGGAAGGCAGGTAAGGTCAGTAATTAAGGAATCATTAAGACTGTCAAATTAACAAAGCTAAAAGGGTTGGCAAATTGAGGAACAAGGTCATTAGGCATAAAGCCTGACTAGTTAGTATATGAAGGAGAGTAGACCAGAGGGACAGTGGAAGTGAATCACTTACCTATAGGACTTGGTTTCCATTAAGTTTCTCTAAAAAAAAAAAAATCCTGATTTCTTTTTTTAATCAACAAATACTAACATTTCAAAATACAAAGAATAAAAAAAAAAGGTTTGCAAGCAGTAAATTTGTTGTGTACTTTGTTTTCTAAAAAGCATAGGTGAAATTTAATAAGGCAGTAACGAAAATGTCCCATCTGTATACCTTTCTAAACATCTCTTGTTTTCTTGTTTTTAAAAGGTTTTATTATTATTCTTTTTTTTTTCGTTCTGTATCTTTATCACTTTCTGTTAGTTCATTATCTTCCTACTAAATAGTAGCCTTCCTTTATTTCAAAGAACATAGTTAAGAATAACAAATTAAGACGTTGGTCATTGTTCAAAATGTATCATTCTGTACTTCTAGTCCAGGGCATCTTAAATTTTTTTCACTTGACTGAGAAATTTTTACGTCATCCCATTTATATAGATATATAAAGTATATCTATATATAAATCAAACATTTACTAATAATAAATCATAATTTGCAACCCCCATATTCAGTTACACTTCCCCATGTGAGGTTGCAACCCATTGTTTAAGGAGCTTTACTCCAGTCCATAATCTCTCTGAAGTTTTCTAAAGATGCTCTAAAAAAAGTTTGTTGATTTGTTTTCTTTTTACATTCCTAACATTCACAGATTTACTCCCACTTTGTGAGAGGTCTTTTGTAACAGAGTAAAACATTTAAATAAAATGAATAATACAGTGACCTCATCTGAAAGTGCATGAAACATTTCACATCTGTAACATTTTCACTCCAACTCTCTATTTTAAAAAATTAACAGAAATCTTTTCTTTCCCTCCTGCATATACTTCATTGAAAAGAAGGATAAAGGGACAGCTAGGTGATGCAGTGGATAGAGCACCAGCCTTGAAGTTGGGAGGACCTGAGTTCAAATTTGATCTCAGACACTTAACACATCCTAGTTGTGTGAGCCTGGGCAAGTCAATTAACCCCAATTGCCTCAACAAAATAAAATAAGAAAAGAAGGATAAAAAGAAATTTCTTGTCACAAATATAACTAATCAAAACAATTTCCCTCAGTGATTGCATATAAAAATATGTGTCATTCTCTTCTCCAAATCCATAACCCTTTGACCATCTTTCCTGCAACTGAATTCTTTGAAATGACCTCAATTAGAGTATGAGTTCCTTAAGAACAAGGACTGAGTTGTTGATATCCCGGTTATATTCCCTTAGTACAATGTTTGGCATATGATTAGCACCCTCCCAATCCCCCCAGAAAATGAAAGAAAGAAAAATAGGGAAATGGGAACATTTAAAAATGTATAGAAAACAAAGAAGGCCAGAGAGAATCCTAGACAAGCAGGAAAGCTTTGAAAGTTGTATGTCTAATTATAAAAACAAACAATATTAGAGGACTTAAGAATTCTGATGAATGAAGAGATAAGTTATGATTTCAGAAATGATCAGCTATGATGAAAAATAATATCTACTTCCTGATAGAGAGGTGAGGGACAGATATTCAGAATGAGAAATTTAAGAACATGGTCAATATGGAAATTTGGTTTGTTGCCAAGGGATTTGTTTTCTCTTTTTTTCAGTGTGGGAAGGAGGAAGAAAGATGTTTGATAATTGAAAAAAATTAATTTGAAAGTGTAAAAAAGTTACATGTTGAATTTATTATAAATTTTAAAAGAAAACCAAACTTTACATAATGGAAATATGCATTTCCCCCTCTCCTGTTCTATTGATTACATATATACATATATATATATATGGTATTTGTTAAATTCAAAAATAAAAAAATTAAATCTTTGTCATTTTTATGGTATAATTATATTTCATTACATTTACCTACCATATATTCATCCATTCTTAAATAAATGGGCACTCATTTTCCTTGTAATTTTATTACAGTTATGTTTATTTTGCTTTATATGGGACCTTTATTCTCTTTGGGGTTTATGCTTATCAGTGGGATCTCTGGGTCAAAAAATATAAACAATTTTGTGATTTTTCTTGTATAAATCTAAATTGTTTGGGGAATTACTTTTAGAATCTATGACACATTCTTTTTTTTCCTCAATAATATTTTATTTTTCTAAAACCATATAAAAATAGTTTTCAACATTCATATTTGTAAAACTTTGTGTTCTAAATTTTTCTCTCTCCCTAAGATAGCAAATGATCTGATATAAATTAAATATGTGTAATCCTTTTAAACTTATTTTCGTATTTTGTTGTGCAAGAAAAAAAATCATACTAAAAGAGGAAAAAAAACCCATAAAGGTAAAAATATTGTGCTTCAGTCCATATTCAGTCTCCATAGTTCTCTTTTGAATGTAATTGATATTTTCCATCCCAAATCTATTGGAATTGCCTTGAGATAATCTCCTTATTGTTGAAAAAAGCCGGTCCTTCACAACTGATTATCACATCATTTTGTTACTTCTCCTGGTTTCTGCTCACTTTACTCAGCATTAGTTCATGTAAGTCTTCCTAGGCTTTTCTGAAATCACCCTGCTTATTATTTCTCATAGAACAAAAATATTTCATTATCTTCATATATCATAACTTACTCTGTCATTCTTCAACTAGGGATCTATTCAATTTTCATTTCCTTGCCTTTACAAATAAAACTGTTACAAACATTTTTGTACATGTATATGGATCTCTTTTCCTTTTCAAAATTATCTCTTTGGGATACAGACAGTGCGTCTCCTGTATCAAAGGTTATTAACAGTTTGATAGCTCTTTCGGCATAGTTCCCAATTGTTTTTCAGAATGGTTAGATCTTTTCACAACTCCACCAATAATATATTAGTGTCCCAGTTTTCTCACATCCCTTTCAACATTTATCATTATCTTTTCCAATCATTTTAGCCAATCTGAGAGTGTACCTCAGAGTTTTCTTAATTTGCATTTCTCTAATCAATAATGATTTAGAGCATTTTTTTTCATATGACGAGAAATGGCTTTAATTTCTTCATCTGATAATTATCTGTTCATATCCTTTGACTATTTATCAGTTGGGGAATGAGTTGTATTATAAATTTGAGTCAGTTTTCTATATATTTTAGAAGTGAGGTACAGCACATTCTTTTTAAATACTTTAAAAAAATCCTTAATTATTTCAAATTTTCTTTTGATACTGGATTTAACTTTTGAAAACTGCCAAAAATATTTGTAGCCAAATTTGGTGAATAAGGAGACAATCAAGGTGCACAATACTATTTTTTTGGTTTAAAAAAAAACAACCCAGGTATAGTTCTAAAGCCATAAAACAAACTTTTTCCTGTGACTAGATTATCATAGAAGGAAATGGTATCTATTATCTTCAAGAAGTCAGTTACCCAGAGATTTGTTTCCTTAAGATCTACATTGCTGAAAGTTTCTAAAATTCTATCAGTTATGAAAGTGTTAATGTTTTTTTGCTGACATAATGATCTATCTGATGATAATATTCATTGTTTTTCTTGGTTAGAAACTTTTTCTGGGAACAAACAGTGAAAATCTTGTCCATAGTATGCTGACAGAGTTTGTATCCAGTTGGTCTTAAAAGGAGATATCTATAACTCAACAAAATTATAGATGCTATTGTAGAAGTATAACTCTGGCTGGCCCTGGAACTTTTCTTGTGTAGTCCTATGGAAATTGTCCCTAAAGCTCGTGAGAAAAACATATAGTTTTTAGTAATAAGAGGCATAATTAATACTTTGGTACACTTTTTAAGCAGATTTCTAGAAAATACCTTTTATTTTAGAATCAGCTGTGGCCTTTGTATCTTTATTTCAAAAATTTTAGTTAAGACTTGTGAATTGGTGGGAATTGGTAATTCTATAAAGGAAGATGGAGTATACATACATACATACATACATATATATATACATATATATGCATATTATATATACAGGAATTTCAATATGAAAGTATAGTTCATTATTTTCTCAACAGGATTCTTCATTAACTGTATCTTCATATCTAATTAAGTGAAAATTTTGTATCTTATAAAATAGCTGTCATTTAAATAGCACTTTGTAATATATAAAATGCATTGGATATATTATCTCACTTAATGGTCACAATCCTTTTTCTTTTCTTTTTTTTTTTTTTGAGAGGCCATTGGGATTAAGTGATTTGCCTAGGGTCACACAACTAGGAAGTATTAAGTGTCTGATGCTGGATTTGAATTTAGATCCTCAGGTATCTCCGGAATCCAAGGCCAGTGCTCTATCCACTGAGCCACCTAACTCCCCCCATAATGTTTTAAGATAAATAGTATATTATTATCTCATTTTTCTGATAAAGAAACTGAAATTCAGGGCTTGTGATTTGCTCATGATCACATATATTAGCTAGTAAGAGATAACCAAACTGGGGTCTTGAAACTCTAAATTTAGTGGAACTTTTTCTCCTACTTTTTCTTGAAGGAACTTCTGAATTATCAAAAGAAAATGGCTCATTTTTAAAATTAGATTTGAAATTAAGTATATTTTGTCAGTAGCTAGGTGGTATTGTGAATAAGTTATTTAGCTTTTGTTTGCCTTTGTTTCTTTATAAAATTGGGATTTATTAGAACTTTCTTCTCCTAGGGTTGTTGTGAAGATAAATATGAGAAAATATTTTTAAAGCATTTAGCACAGTGCCTGGCACAAAGTAAACACTATATAAACATTATTCTTATTCTTATTCTCTAAGAAGTTATAAATTACACATAATATATAATATGAATTAAGTCTAGGCAAACTTGACCAAGGGTAGGAATTTTGAGAAGTCATATAACATAATCTGTTGATTACTAATGTCTGACATATTTACATATACATACAACATAGACATATATAACTATATGGACATATAATTATAGGGGGTACAAGGGATAGAGTGCCAAGCCTGAAGTCAGGGAGACTTATCTTCCTGAGTTCAAATCTGATCTCAGATGCTTAACTAGCTGTGTGATTCTAGGCAAATCATTTAATCCTGCTTCTGACCTTCCTGAGGAGTCAGGGATGGCATGATCATCTGTATTCTAAAACAAAAGAAAGTGGGAGATGTAATGGGCTGAGGCTCGAGTTGATGCACTGAGGTCCCAAGCACATGAGGCTAAATAGTAATTGGACCATACTCTCTTAATATATATACTTGGAGAAAGAATGGCCCCTGCCCACTCTTTGTGCAAGTCCTGATGTCTTGTATAGGAAATGACGATTTTGGTGGGTGGAGGCAGGGGAGTGGAAAGGGAAGTGGAAAGAGAGACTGTTGGCTGGCATCTTGACACAGCTGCCCATATTGCTATTGCAATCCTTCTTCACCTCTACGGAGAATAAAGATTGAAGATTTTCCCCTTAACCTGAATTCCTGACTCCAGCTGATTTTAAATATGTGGTCATCACACCTGCTTGCCTTGGTTTTCTCATCTGTAAAATGAGCTGGAGAGGGAAATGGCAAACCCCTCCAGTATCCATGCAAAAAAACCCCAAAAGAGGTCATGAAGAATCGGACCGGACTGGAATGACTGAACAATAACACAGTATATAAAACTAGACATGGACATCTATGCAGAGAGACAAAAATACACACGTATACATATTTATGGTGTATTTGTAAAATAATGAGACTGATTTTCATCTTAGCTTATAGAGACAATTTCACGATTAAATGCTTGCTTCTCAAAATAATTGATCATAATCCAGAATATTCCATTTCTTGAACATTTAAAGATAAGATTTTCATTAAACTGTAATTCTAAAATTGGATAGTAAATACATAAATATGACTTTTAAAATATTACTAATAGGATACACTTAAAAATTTTTATAGCTATTTAGCAATAATTATTTTTTCACTATATGTGTGGGGAAAATAGCATAAACTTTTCAAAGCCTAGAAATGTTATTTCTGGGGCAGCTAGATGGCATAGTGAGTAGAGTACCAGCGCTGGACTTAGGAGGACCTGAATTCAAATGTGGTCTCAGACATTTAACATTTACTATTTGCTATGTGACCCCGGGCAAGCCATTTAACCCCAATTGCCTCTCATAAAAAAAAGAAAACAAAGCAAGAAATGTTATTTCCAATAGTTGGTTCACATTCAAGCCTATTTCTAATATTCAGATTCTGTTACAGAAGTTCCTCATTCTCACTTTTACCTCTGTGTTAT
Organism: Antechinus flavipes; assembly: GCF_016432865.1. NCBI lineage: Eukaryota > Metazoa > Chordata > Mammalia > Dasyuromorphia > Dasyuridae > Antechinus > Antechinus flavipes. The sequence continues at coordinate 84,477,799 of NC_067401.1, read as the reverse complement.
TGAGAACAATGACCCACTTTCTTTTTTAAAAAATTCACTTTTTTTTGAGGGGGGGTTATATATGTATATTGACTTTTTAAATACAAATTTCTTTATGTGTCATGTTGGGAGAGAAAAATCCGAACTAAAGGGAAAAACTACAAGAGAAAAAAAAAAGAAGCGAATCATTTGTTGATTTACATTCAGTCTTAGTTTTATTTCTGGATGCAGATGGTGTTTTCTGTCTGTTTATTGGGATTGCCTTGGATCATTGAATTGGGAAGAACCAAGTCTTTAATAGTTGATCGTTACATAATGTTGCTGTTGCTGTGTACACTGTATTTTTGGTTCTGTTTGAAGTTTCATTCAGTGTCAGTTCATTTAAATCTTTCCAGGTCATTCTAAAATCAGTCTGTTCATCATTTTTTGTAGAAAAATAATATTCCATTCCCTTCACATACCACAATTGATTCAGCCATTTCCCAATTGATGAAGTGGCCCATATTCATTTCAGGCAGGGTTCCAGTATTTTTCAGGAGGCAGAGATACGCTGGTAGTTTTATACACAAGAGAAGTCCCCAAGATAAGTTAGCATAAAGAACATATGAGGGAGATTTAATGTAGGAGAAAATGGGGCTTATAAATTGATCCCCAATCCCTTAAAAGTAATAATTTGTGTGAACAAGATCAACAGTACAGACCTCCCAAGTACATACCTGGGTTGTTCTTGTTTTTCTTCTTTTTTAATACTGAAGCATTTTTTAAAGCTTTTTATTTTCAAAATATATATATGGATAATTTTCAACATTCATCCTTACAAAATCTTGTGTTCTAAATTTTTTCCTTTCCTTCCCCCACCCCCTCCTTTTTACTTCGCAAGTTAAATATGTGCAATTCTTCTATACATATTTCCACAAATATCACGCTTACCAAGAAAAAAAAAAGATAAAATGAGAGAGAAAATGCAAGCAAACAACAATAAGACATACCTGGTTCTTAACTGATGTTGTTTAGAATGAATTAAGGATATTTAGCTATCATTTAGACTGCGTTTCAGGTTTTTGCCAAATTGATTCTAATGTCCACCCCCCAAAAACAAAGAAACAGAACCAAATCTCCAACCGAAGCCCCTTCTCCATTGTGGCTTGACCACTAACGAGCGCTCTAGAATGGCCGTCCAGCTGGCCCTAGCACTGCTCGTCGGAAAGGGGATCCTTAGCACGAGGCGGACAAGCCAGCCCCTTAAGAGGCTGTAGGCGGACTCTGCCGGCTTGCATCCCGCGAGCCTCCCGGAGCATCCAAGCGGTGCTGTCTCCACCCAGTGTTAGAATGCCGCTCCTACATGCAGTGCCTTGGAAGTACTCCAGGAACCGGTTATCGGGGCGGAAATTTTACCCTGATCCAAATGCTATTCTAAATTAAAAGATGATGCCATTGTTTGAAGCAACCTGATTGTGACTCATTTGTTCTGACATGAACTTAACCCCTATCTCTGGGACTGCAGGAGATATGTGCAACTGGGAATCCTTTTTTAGTTACTGTTTCCACTTAGCAAAATGAAATAGAACGGTGCCGCAAGACAATGGAAAGGAAAGCACTCTGCAGATCCTGACCCTCGCTAGGCCCCGGGTTCTCACTCTTCCTGTGTGTGTGTGTGAGAGACAGAGAGAGACCCCTCTGGCAGATTGGTGAAGCTCACGGGCCCCTCGGAACACTCTCTTCAAATGCACAAGATAAAATATATGGAATTAAAAAGAAAACCAATTATTTTGAAATCCATTTATTGAAACGTATTAAAAAAGCCAATTATACTGAAATCCAGGAAGGAAAATAGAAAAGATGCCCAAGTTCTTGAACCCCAGGTCCAAAATGAACGTCCTAAATTCCTTAAATGAAATAATTGGTTTTAATTTGGCCTAAAAACTTTCACTAAACCCAAATGCATAATAGTAGAAAAGGCTATCTCCTGCTAAATATAAGATGCAGAGAGGGAATTAGCATTTGCATACTGTGTGCCAGGCACTATGCTAAGTGCTTTACAAATGTCTCGTTTGATACCACAGTCCTGGGAGGGAGATACCTGGGAAATGTGAAGTCCCTCTTATAGGAAATCATGATAAGAAGATATTCTTATCTTTTTGGAGTTGGAGTTGGAACTGGAAAGAAAGGGGCCTTTAAATTGTTTCCAAGAACCCTTAAAATTAATAGCTTGTGTTGAATAAGATTGTGCAAATTTCCGAGCATTTTATAAATATCATTGCATTTGATCTTCACAACCACCTTTCGAGGTAGGTGTGGTTATTATTCCCATTTTACAGATGAGGAAACTGAGGCAGGCAGCATTTAAAGGACTTGTCCAAGTTCACACAGCTTAGTAAGTATCTGTGGCAGATTTGCATTCATGTCGTCAGGACTCCAGGCCCAATGTTCTTTGCACTGAATCAATCACTTGCCTTCTGTAAGAAAAAGCGTTTGAAAAGAAAATAATTTTTCTTTACTCACAGATGTTGCAAAACACCATATGGCTCCTGTTTAAGGAGCAGAGATAAGAGAATTATCTCTGATATAAATACTGACAAACTTGAAATAGCTGATCAAAGAAATAGACTGTCTGGAAAGAAGGTAGGAGTGGGGAAATCAGAAATCACAGACTATATAGATAATGATCAACTTCCCATCATCTGCCTTTCTGTGCTTCCTTTCTGGTTTCTTTCAAAATGGCTAGGACCAAGGGATATTGGACCTGGAGGCTAGAGGGTCTGAGTTCAAATGGTACTAGAGGTATTTATTTGCTGTATGATTTTGAGCCAGTCATAAACTCTCTGGGCCCCAACTGGGCCCTCTAGTGTCCTTTATAACTCTAAGTCATTCTATGTTCTACACATGTATGTATACTTTTGTAATACATGTATATACATCAGTCGTGTGTGTGTGTGTGTGTGTGTGTGTGTGTGTATGTGTGTGTGTGTGTATTTCCCAGAATAGGGATCTCAGGTAAGGTGTTTTGTTTACTAAGGCATTTCAGTATCTGTTCTGCAATATATAGTATCAGGGAGGTTTCTGGAATCACTGAGAAAATAGATCAAGGGCCTTGCCCAGGATAACAACTAGCATGTGACAGAAGCAGGATCTTCTTGGTATCAAGGTCACCTTTCTTATCCACTGTACCAACAGGCTTACTCTATTTATTAGAATCTTAAAAAGTGAATTTCTTTCCAACCTTTAACATATTTGATCTCTAATATGTTTCTATTATTTTCTGTAAAATAAAATTTTGATTTGGTCTCATTTCACCTTTAATTAAAAAATCCCAGTTTGTGGCATAAAATAGGCTTATTCATCATAACATAGCATATGAATTTCTTGATTTTTAAAAAATTTCTCTTTTTTGTTTCATCTTGTATGATAAACTTATGATTCATATATTTAATTTTTCTCTATTTTTCTCTCTGCTTTATGTCTTCCATATTTTATTCCCTTACCTTTCTGGTGTTCTCCCCATATTTTCCTCTCATAACTTAATGCTCTTCCTTATCTCTGTTCCTTTCTAGGTTTCTGTATGACTCCCTCAAACAAGTTCTGTAATATTTTTCTGGCTTCTCTTCTGCCCTGTGTTCTCTTTCCCTGTCTCTTTTCTCTCCTCCATCTTCCCCCCCCACTGTCTTATTCTTGGGGCTAAACAGTGAGCAATAAGATTTCTTCTGGACTGGCCAGGCTCCCAGCTCCCTTCAGTTACCATCTGGAGTTCTTCAGGACCCACCTGGCACCCTTCTGCTACTTCCCCAGGCTCCTGGCAATAAGATTATGGTGGGAGTAGAGATCATAGAATTGTTGAATGCTCTCTATTCTTTGCCCTTGAATCCCAGAAGGAAGAATGAATAAGAGGATCAATGGGACAACTCTATTATTGCTCTAAATCCCCTTATCCCTACCTATCTCAGGGTTAGAACTCAAGAGCATAGGGACTTCTTAATAGGAAGTCATCCAACTCATTTAGTCCTTAGGAAAAAAAAATCCTGAGAATATGTGGGAACTTAGTAAACACCCTTCCTCATTCCCTCTTACCTTTCCCTTCCTATCCCTTGATAGCTACCCTTTATATAACTGTTTTATTGATCAATATGCTCAGCTAACTGAAGCTGGATGCCTACCTAAATGAGCTCTCACCTTTTTTGGTCAGAGGCCAGATTGGCAATTTAAATAGAAGAACTGAAGCTCAGCATAACTTGACAGTTGGTCACTGCTCATTCTTGACAGCTTGGGCACAGTCCCGAGCATGAGTCAATCACAGAATCAGTGTTTACCAAGCTTCTACAGAATGGAGCTGCTCACAGAATTTTTTCCCCCGCCATTGTTTGGAGGAAGAAGGAAGGAATGGCCCTCATGTTGTCCTTCCTACTTGTAGAGAGGTCTATTAATGTTACTTGTCATTGGAATTCTCCAACGCGGCAGAAGGTTCTGAAAGGTGACATCTAATGTTGGCCAGTTTTTAGTTTTTAATTCTAATTTATTGGACTCCATTTCTTATATTTCAGGCAATTTGGGAAGCACAGTACCATGTTGCCAATTTTTACAGTGTAAATCCAGAACTAAGGCAGTAGTTAAATAATTTTATTTTGAATGGGATTGATGAGAATGATATACTACAGAGGCATGGTTTATTGTAGAAATAAAGATCCTTTTAAAGTAAGTATAATATACTTGGTTATGATGTCAGGGAGATTTTTTTTTTTTTTTTTACTTTATTGCTATTGGTTTTGAAAGGATATATATTTTTCTTTGATTTTAACCATTATCAATTCTTAAGAGGTAATAAGGAATAATTCTCAGCATTTTTTGGTTTGCAGACTCCTTTCAAAAACAAAAAAGAGTTGTGAATTCCCAGAATAATATAATATGCTACTTATAATATTCTTCAATTATTTACTATTTATGTCGTCAGTAAGGAATTTTTAATCATGAATCCCCTGGATCATTGTTTTTCATACAGCCCAAAAAGACTTAATGGTTCACAAATCCTAAGTGGCAACTACTGGAAGAGGGATACAGAGTAGGTCTTGAGGCTAGGAAGTCCTGGGTTTAAATGGCATTTGTGGCACATACTGGCAGTGTGATCTTGGGCAGCACATCCCAGTTGAGGGAGTATTTGACTGCAAATAAATCAGGTCCAGCACTTTTCTCTATTATTTCATCATTTAGTTGGGTCAGCTTCCAGGGTCTCATCTGATTCAACTCTCACTCCTCTAGCACACAGCCTACTGGGCAGCTAGGTGGTGCAATGGGTAGAGTGCTGAATCTGGAGTGTGAGTAGCCCTGAGTTCAAATTTCACTTCAAGATTCTTACTAGCTGTGGGACTCTGCACAAGTCACTTGCACTCTATTTCAGTTTCCTTATCTGGAAAATGGGGGGGTTAATAGCATCTATCTCTAAGGATTATTATGAGGATTGATTGAGAAAATGTTTGTAAAGCACTTAGCACAGTGTCAGGAACAGGTTTATTATTATTATTATTAAAATAACAATAGCTAGTATTTATATAGCACCCATACATACTAGCTATTGTTATTTTTAATAATAATAATAATAAACTATATAAAGTAGATTATTGCCTTTGCTATTTTGAAAGATTTTCAAGGAGATCCTATGGCTTGGTAGTGTCTTCTAGCATTCATCACATTTAGAGTGATAATCAAGAAGGTCTAACAATTTTATGAAATTTAAACACATTTTTTTCTTGATATTCTTCAGAGAGAGTTGTCAATGACCTGTTGTCTTTATCACCAGAGCTTTAAAACCCAGTCTTTTAATCTTCTTCCTAAATTACCAGGGGAAATAGAGCAGCTAAATGGGGCACTAAATAGAGGGGTGTGTGTGTGAAAGGAGAGGAATGGGTGGTGTCAGGAAGACTCATTTTCTTGAGCAAACACTTTGTAATTTTGTGACCCCAGGCAATTCACTCTGTTTGCCTCAGTTTCTCATCTGTAAAACAAGCTGAGAAGGATATGGCAAACAACTCCAGTATCTTTGCCAAGAAAACCTTAAATGGGATCATGAAGAGTCAGATAGGACTCAACAACAACCACCAAAACAAAAGTTTGAAATAAGAGTTCAGATAATCTATTTGGGACTAGATCCATAATAAAATAACAGCTGTACCTGTCTGTTTTCAATATAGCACTTAGCACAGGTGTTTAATAACTGTTTATTGTTATTACAATTATAAAATAAGCTGATTAGAGTTATAAAGTAATCTGACAACTTGAAGATCTTTTTTTTTTAAATGAAAAGCGATTATGATCAGCTTTCTCTTCTCAATCCTATACTTTCAATGTTCTCTGAATCATCCTATAACCCTTCCTTTTTTGTTCCAGCCTCAGAGGATGAAGGAGTCCTTCTCCTTGTCCTGGCTAAGAGCTCCATTTTTGCCCTTCATCCCATCCCCTCCTGTATCTTTGGGAACTTGCTTCCTTTCTCAAACCCCAGTCTTTATTCACTGGCTTCTTGTTTCCTGCTTATATTCCTAGATTTTACCTATCTTTTAAAAAAGGTCAGGTAGGTGGTACAATGCATAGACTGCTGAGCCTGATGTCAGGAAAATTCATCTTTCTGAGTTCAGATCCAGCCTCAGACACATCTCAGATGTGTGATCCTGGGCAAGTCAAGTAACCCTATTTGCCTCAGTTTTTCATCTGTAAAATAAGCTGGAAAAGGAAATGGAAAACCACTGTAGTTTCTTTGCCAAGAAAATCCCAAAAAGGATCAGAGAGAATCAGACATGACTGAAAAACAACTAAAACAATGAAAATCCTTTTTTTTTTTTTTGGAATAAAAACAACTTTATTTAGAATGAGGTTAAAAAGAATATGTTTCCTAAAGTTAAACAGATTTCTAATTCAGATAAAATGCTATCCTCCCCTCTTCCCTCCCACTCATCCATATTCATCTATCGATTGGCCATGTGAACATGTCAAAAAGTGGAAATTCTAAATCTTATGAAACCAACTTCCCATAGATTGAACCTTTTATATATTATATAGAAGGAAAGCAAAACCAGTGAGGGTTTGAGAATGATCTCTCTAATCCCTTTATTTTTATTTTTTTTTAAATTTAATTTTATTTAATAATAATTTTGTATTGACAGAATCCATGCCAGGATAACTTTTACACAGCATTATCCCTTGCAATCACTTATGTTTCGTTTTTTCCCCTCCCTTCCTCCTCCCCTCCCCCCCCCCCCAAGATGGCAAGCAGTCCTATATATGTTAAATATGTTGCAGTATATCCTAGATACAATACACATTTGCAGAACCGAACAGTTCTCCCGCTGCACAGGGAGAATTGGATTCAGAAGGTAAAAATAACTCAGGAAGAAAATCAAAAATCAAATAGTTCACATTCATTTCCCAGTATTCCTTCTTTGGGTGTAGCTGTTTCTGTCCATCATTTATCCAATGAAACTCAGTTAAGTCTCTTTGTCAGAGAAATCCACTTCCATCAGAATACATCCTCATACAATATCGTTGTCGAAGTGTATAATGATCTCCTGGTTCTGCTCATCTCACTTAGCATCAGTCCATGTAGGTCTCTCCAAGCCTCTTTGTATTCATCCTGCTGGTCATTCCTTACAGAGCAATAATATTCCATAACATTCATATACCACAATTTACCCAGCCATTCTCCAATTGATGGGCATCCATTCATTTTCCAGTTTCTAGCCACTACAAACAGGGCTGCTACAAACATTTTGGCACATACAGGTCCCTTTCCCTTTTTTAGTATCTCTTTGGGGTATAAGCCCAATAGAAACACTGCTGGATCAAAGGGTATGCACAGTTTGATAACTTTTTGGGCATAATTCCAGATTGCTCTCCAGAATGGCTGGATTCGTTCACAACTCCACCAACAATGCATCAGTGTCCCCGTTTTCCCGCATCCCCTCCAACATTCATCATTATTTTTTCCTGTCATCTTAGCCAATCTGACAGGTGTGTAGTGATATCTCAGAGTTGTCTTAATTTGCATTTCTCTGATCAATAGTGATTTGGAACACTCTTTCATGTGAGTGGTAATAGTTTCAATTTCTTCATCTGAAAATTGTCTGTTCATATCCTTTGACCGTTTATCAATTGGAGAATGGCTTGATTTTTTATAAATTTGAGTCAGTTCTCTATATATTTTGGAAATGAGGCCTTTATCAGAACCTTTAATAAACAATGAAAATCCTTGAAAAAAACTTCACTGGATTCTAGCATCGTCCCTTCAAGCAGTCTTCCTATGTAACTTCCCCCTTTCACAGCTAGACTCTGACAAAGGATCAGTTCCACTCATTGCCTGTAATTCCTATCATCCCACAGGCTTCCCAACTTCTTGCCATGCGTGTTTAACCCAGTCATTAACTGGTTATCCCCAAATTTGTCAGCAATCACTAAATTATTAACAATGGGCCTTGTTCTGTTTCATGTAACTCACACAATGTCAGAGTTGGCAGAGATCTTAGAAGTTCTCCCTACAACATTCTTGGCAAGCAGCCTCTGAGGATTTGTATTTAGGGACAGTTCAGTTTGTTAAGAAGTTTTAAAAAAATTTTTTCCTGAAAAATTTAAATTTGCTTCTTTGAAGTTTCTACCTATTGATCTTGGTTGTGTCTTCTTGAGACAAACGGTACAGGTCTAAAGCCTTTTTCACATGATATTCCTTCAAATAATTGAGAGCTGTGATATATCCATCCCTTGCAATTTTCTCTTTTCTGGGCTAAATATTCCTACTTCCTTCACTTGAACCTCCCAGGACATGGATTTCAAGCTCTTGACCATTCCAGGTCTCCTTATTTTAATCTGTTCTGCTGATCTGTTTGGCTGTCCAGCCAGCTCTGAATCCATCAAATTGTACTGTCTTCCAGTACACACATCTTTTCCCTCTTCCTATCCCATGTGAGGGTACGAGATTGATTAAATCCTTGAAAAAATGTAGGTAAACTTATATCTAGTCTTTCCCAATCTACCAGGACAGGTAATTTTAAGCAAAAAAAAGAAGGAAAACTATTCTTCACAAAATCACTTGGCTGTTGTAATCAGTTTTTTTTTCTGTAACTACCATGTCTTTAATAATAACTTTCTAGAAGAATAGAACTTCTAGAATAACAAATTTCTATAATTTTTATAAAAGAATAGGATGAAGCTCTTTTTAATCACTCTTCTCTTTTCTGAAAATCTGCAAAGTATTTGGCCCTTTTTAATTTCAATGATATCTTTTACTATATCTCAATAATCCTCTTCTCTGTGATCATTCAAATAACCATAAATTCTTTGAGTATAGAGAGAAAGTTCTGTTCATCTGGAGATTTGTATTCTCCAAGGACAGCTAGGCACTCTATTATTATTTCCCTATTTGTCTGGAACCCGAGTGTGCTAGAGCCAACTCTTACTTGTAATATTTTCAGTATGAGCATTTTTCCTTGGGAAGTCAGCAAACACTGCAAATCAGGGTTTTGTTTATTGTTTTCTTGATTGTCTAGATTTAAGCAAATAATGTAGGAAATATTGATAATGCAGATTAAGCTTAAAAGTCCATCCTGCTGTAAATTCTCTTTCCCCCTTTCCCCCAAAAGAACCAGTTGTTAAAAATTTACCAGTGTACCTCTGACCTAGACTCCCTAGAAGCCTTTTTTATTCTGTCCTTTCCTATCCCAAGAATTATTCTTCCTGGTTAAGAGCATAGAGCAAAATTAAGACTTGAGTAGTCCCACCTTCTCTCTGATGTCATTTATAAAAATATCATCCATCCTATGCAGGGGTCCTGGTCAGTCTTTGATACTTTTTCCCCTCTAAAACAGCTAAAAAAAACCCCCCAAATATATCTTTTTTTGTTATCCTTAACTCACTTCAGCAATTTCAGTGCATCCTAAAATTTAGATCTACTGTCCATATTCTTATGCCAGGCTTTTATATTTATCTGCTGTTACCTGACCTTTTCCCATTTTCTTTATGTATTTTTTAAAAGTCAAAGTCCTGTAAGACTATATATCCACAGTCATCTCTTTTCAGATAACTCTTGTTATTTCTCCTTAGAGGTATTTTTTCACTTTTTTGTCTTCAAAACTTAATTTTTCTTTTTTAAAAAATTTTTTCTTTTTTAAAATAACTTTTTATTGACAGAACCCATGCCAGGGTAATTTTTTACAACATTATCCCTTGCACTCATTTCTGTTCCAATTTTTTCCCTCCCTCCCTCTACCTCCTCCCCCAGATGGCAAGCAGTCCTATACATGTTAAATAGATTACAGTATATCCTAGATACAATATATGTGTAAAGAACCGAACAGTTCGCTTGTTGCCCAGGGAGAATTGGATTCAGAAGGTATAAATAATCTGGGAAGAAAAACAAAAATGCAAGCAGTAAAACTTTTCAAAGTTTCCCATGCCTATTGTAGAAGCATCCTAATTATTTTTATCTGAATCCTTTTGGTATCTGCTTTTGTTAAATCTGAAGTGCATGTCAGATCACAAACAAATGTCCTCTCCTCTATCACAAGTCTTATATAAGAGATTGGTCACTTCACCTTCGCCTCTCAAAGTCTATTAATTTCTACCTCAGCAGCCAATTCCTTTTTGGTGGAGAGAATATGATCCAGATTTGAATCTTCCCCTTATTGAGTTCTTCACCTTTTGAAGGATGAAAATATGAAGAAAAGCCAGACAGTTGTTGTTTTTGAATTTTTTAAATATATTTTTTATTGAAGCTTTTTCTTTTCTTTTTTTTTTTTAAATTTAATTTAATTTAATAATAACTTTATATTGACATAATCCATGCCAGGGTAATTTTTTACAACATTATCCCCCGCACTCGCTTCTGTTTCGATTTTTCCCCTCCCTCCCTCCACCCCCTCCCCTAGATGGCAAGCAGCCCTATATATGTTAGATATGTTGCGTATATCCTAGATACAATATATGTTTGCAGAAGCGAACAGTTCTCTTGTTGCACAGGGAGATTTGAATTCAGAAGGTAAAAATAACCCGGGAAGAAAATCAAAAATGCAAATAGTTCATATTCGTTTCCCAGTGTTCTTTCTTTGGGTGTAGCTGCTTCTGTCGATCATTTATCCATTGAAACTCAGTTAGGTCTCTTTGTCAAAGAAATCCACTTCCATCAGAATACATCCTCATACAATATCGTTGTCGAAGTGTATAATGATCTCCTGGTTCTGCTCATTTCACTTAGCATCAGTTCATGTAAGTCTCTCTAAGCCTCTCTGTATTCATCCTGCTGGTCATTTCTTATAGAACAATAATATTCCATAACATTCATATACCACAATTTACCCAGTCATTCTCCAATTGATGGGCATCCATTCAATTTCCAGTTTCTAGGCACTACAAACAGGGCTGCCACAAACATTTTGGCACATACAGGTCCCTTTCCCTTCTTCAGTATCTCTTTGGGGTATAAGCCCAGTAGTAGCACTGAAGCTTTTTATTTTCAAAATACATACATGGATAATTTTTCAACATTAACCCTTGCAAAACCTTGAGTTCCAAGCTCCCCCCCGCCCCCTTTGGATGGCAAGTAATTCAATATGTGTTAAACATGGTAAAAATATATGTAAATCCAATGTAGACAGACATATTTATACAGTTATCTTGCTGCACAAGAAAAATCAGATCTAAAAGGAAAGAAAATGAAAAAGAAAATAAAATTCAAGCAAATAACAACAAAGAAGTGAAAATGTTATGTTGTGATCTACTCTCAATTCCCACAGTCCTCTCTCTGGGTATAGATAGTTCACATCATCACAAAATCATTGGAAATAGCCTGGCAATTATTAGAAGCTCTGCTTTTAGCAGAGCAAGAACTTGCCAGCAGATGTCTGAATAATCAAAGTCTTCTGCCTCTGTCCCAGGCTTGGGAGATATTTCTCAAACTTCTCATTTATTTCCTCTTTTCCTCCTATCCTGTGGTAGTTTATGATGATGAAGTTATTTTTACTTTTTTCTTTTACCACTCTTTTCCCAGATGTTCTTCATGTTCACCCTGCTCTGGTTCCTGGATTTTCTTACCTTCTTAATATACAGTGGTACCTTTCCTTCCCCAATGTATCATTTTTAATCTTATAAATAATATCTTGGGAATATTTATACAGAGGCATTCTTGAAATATCTGTAGAATTTGACATTATTTTTCAGCCCTTCCTTCTGGATACCCAGGGAAGTGCCTTTGTTATATTACTCTCTCATATTTCTCCTTCTATCTGTGTGATCACTCTATCTTAAGTCTCCTTTGCTGTCATGTCCTGTTCTATAACCATGGCTGTTCTTAAGGCTCTGTTCCGGGCCCACTTCTTTTAATCCCTTTGCTCTTTCTTCTGATGATATCATCAGTTCCAGTTTTATTATATCTGTGCAGATGGCTCCTATATCCATCCAACCATAGTCTCTCTCTCTCCTGGGCACCAGTCCTGCATTACCAGCTGCCTAGTGAACATTTCAAACTGGGCACCTAAAATCAACATGTCCAAAATAGAACGCATTATCTTTCTTCCCCTCCCCCCCAAAAAAATCCTTTTTTATTTCTGTTAATAGCACCATTTTTCTCCCCCTCACCAAGGTTGTCTTGGAGTCATTTACTCTTCCATTTCCCCTCTTTCTCATCTTTCACATTCAATTAGCTGTAAAAGCCTTGGTGATTCTATCTGTATGATATTTTTTACACTCATTTATATCTCTGCTGATACAGATATCACCCTAGCTTGGACCTTGGTTATCTCTTACCTTGACTTTTGCATTAGCCTTCTAAATGGCTTCTGTTTCCATTTTTTCCCTAAGCTTGTACATCTTTCACAGTCTGCCAAAATAATCTTTCCAAAACATAAATATGCCATTCTCTACTCAATCTTCAGTGGGTCCCTGTTACCATTAGAATAAAATGTAAAATCCTCAGCTGAGTAATTATTTACAATCTTTAAAAATGTGGTATCACATATCAAATTATACCTTCTTTGATGGGGGAGGGAAAAAATTCGGAACCCAACCTGAAAAAAGAAAAAGTTAAAAATTGTCTTTACATGTAATTGGAAGAAATAAAATACTTTTACATTAAACAAATAAATAGATTGTGATGCCAGAGTATCCAGCCTTATTATATATATCATTCTCTTTTATGTATATACTCTTGGTTTTAACTACACTGGTCTACTTGTACCTTGAATTTAATGCTTTAACCCCATGTTCTTTATTTTTTATTTATTTAAAATGTCTTATTGCTATTTAAGTTTATTATTTCCTTAATATTTGATTGATATAGTACCAAATCTTTAGAGTAATTTAGAGTAGGGTAGTATTATCATTTTTGCTATGTTGGCAATGGGAGACTATTCCTTAGCAGGTATCAGTGGACAGTCATGACTACTTGAGTTCCTAAGGGGAAATTACTTTCTCATCTGGGGAGAAGGTGGTTCAGGAAAACTTTCTGATGGCATTGGAACTGAATGGGTAAGACCTGAGCAGGTGAAGATAGGTTGGGCATTATAGGACTAGGGAACAGTTATTGAACACAGGCACAGAGATAGAGAAGGACAGGATATTTCATATTGGTTGACTTGTTCATAGAATTTTTTAAAAAGTTATTTTAAATTATATGCTTGATAAGAGAAAAGAAAAGAAAAATCATTTATCTAGTGCTTTCTATGTGCCAGGAACTGTGCTAAGAACCTTACAAATATTATTTTATGTGATCCTTACAACAAGGTAGGCTCTATTATTGTCTCCATTTTACGTGACTTGAAGTGATTAAAAGGATATATTTGAACTCGGGTTTTCCTTTTTCCAGGCCCAGAGCTCTATCTATTATGCCACCTAATTGCCTTTCTGCCATAAGATAAATATGAATATTTCAAAATACAAAGGACAGGAAAAGAGGATTTATAAACTTGTATTATGTATTTCATTTTAAATACATGTATATTTTGTGTGTGTATATATGTGTCTGTATGAATATGCACACACCACAAAACTGCCGTTTGTCCTTGATCCCTTTTGAATTTCCTGCTCTCAATGTATTTTTAAAAGATGTTTCAATGACACTATTTTTTTGCATCATTCTCACTACCCATCAATCTATATAATCTATATAATATCCCTGACCCCCACCTAGAGGCTCTCTCTTGTAACTCATAAGTAAAACTAAGCAAAACAAATTCACATATTGACAATGTATGAAAAGGCATGGCACATTCTATATCTCTAGTCTATCCCCTTTTGTTTCACTTAATAATATTTCCCCCCAATTACATGTAAAGATAGTTTTCAACATTCAATTTTGTAACATTTTGAGTTCTAAATCTTTCTTCCTCCTTCCCTTCCCTCCCCTCTCCTAATACAGAAAGCAATCTGATATAAGTACAATCATCTTTCTGCAATCTGATATAAGTACAATTCCCTTTCTGGGAAGAAAGTTTTCCTTATTGTTCTGAAGTCATGCTTGATCATTCCATTGATCAGAGTTCTTAAGTCATTCAGAGTTGTTTTCATTTATATCATTACAGTTGTTCATAGAGTTTCCATTTAAGGACTCTCAAATATTTAACTAATTTATATATATATATGCATATAATTTATAATAAATATATTAATGTTTTACTAATTACATATTATTTCTATTTTTAACTAATAGACATAATATTTTTACATATAACTTATTTATATTCCACATAAAAATTAACATATATATACATACATACAAATACTTAAATACTCATACATACATAAATGTATATTTATATACTATGTTAATAATCATATTAGCTTTATAACTTCAAGGATCTATAAATCAATGTAGGTACTTTTTTCATCAATGCAAATTTCAATAGACCTATAACTTACTAAGTCAAATTCAAGATGTTTATTTGGAAAATCAGACAACTTGCTCTCTAAAAGTTTGTGTGTGTGTGTGTATGTATGTGTGTGTGAAGAACATTTCATTTTGTTTTTCAGAGAAATTGGTACAATTATCAGATCATTAGGCTGCTGTCCAAGTGAAGGAGAACTGCACGATTTGATAGCAGAGGTAAGTAAGACTACAAGGATTTTGTCTCAGATTTTTAAGTCCTTGAAAAATTTGTCATATTTTTTTTAAGGTGGGCATCAGCTAGATGGTGCATTAGATAGACCACCAGTCCTTGAGTCAAGAGGATCAAAGTTCAAATCCAACCTGAGATGCTTACCACTTACCACTTATTAGCTGTGTGACTGTAACCCCAATTGCCTTGCCTCCTCCCACCAAAAATTATAAAAATGTGTAAGAGGCAGGGGATGATCCTGGATTTGGAGTCAGAAGACCTTGATTCCACTTCCAACTCAGCCATTTAGAAGCTATGTGACCTTGTGTGAGTGAATTTGTCTATCTGACCCTCACTCAGTTTATTTTTCTCTTCTACAGAACTGTTAAAAACAACTTTGTAAAGTATAAAACATTAAACAAATGTAAACTATTGTTGTCTTGTAAAATAAAATTTTTTTTAAAAGCACACTTTCTTCCTTTTAGTAAAGGAAGACCAAATTTAGAGAGATCAACAGTAAAAATTTAAAATCAACCAATCAGTACTTTTGACCATGTGCTGAGTGCTGTTTGGATGTTAAAGCTCTTCTTATCTTGGATGAGATTACAATATACTTTGGGAGATAAGAGTAAAGTACATGTGAAGTAACAAGCAAATAATATGATAGCATATAATTAACAACTAAATTATATGATGCAGACTAATTTCTAGAGAAGTTTAAAAAGCTTTGTATTATAATTAACTTCTTAAAATTATAAATGTACAGTATGAATATACAATATACATATATTTGTATATTCATACTGTACATATATAATTTAAAAAAGTTAAATGTATATATTTATATATACACACAATAGTATTCACTAAAACTATCGGATATGCTGATGAAAAATAGAAAAGTAGGTCAGTGGAATAAACTTTATAAGAATCAGAAATCATTGAATTCAATTAATCCAATATTCAACACATTTGAAAATGTAAATTAGTGGGGGAAAATTTGTTTGACAAGAGTTGCTAGGGAAACTGGAAAGCAGTTTGGCAGAAATTAGGTGTAGACTAACATGTTACTCCAAATAGCAGATAAATTCAAAATGGATACTTTACTTCAATATTCAGACTTACTATAAAAAAATTGAATATAATAAGATTATATAACTTTTTTAGGTATACCTAGGGATAAAATTCTTAACCAAATAAGAACAGAGGCAGTGACAAAAGATAAAATATATTATCTCAGTGCTTTAAAATGACTAGATTACAGCTAGAATAAGAAAAGAAATTGCTGACTGGGAAGAAAATTTGTGCATATCTTTGATAAGGGCTTGATAACCCAGATATATAGAGAATTAACATAAATGTATAAGATTAAAAGCCACTCTCTGATTGACAAGTGATCAAAGGATATTAACAGTTTGGGTTTTTTTGCTTTTATTAAAAAAAATAACTTTTTTATTTTCAAAATATATGCAAAGAGCAAGTTAATTGTATAAATATGTATACATGTATTGGTTTAACATGTATTTTTACCATGTTTAACATATATTGGATTATTTGCCATCTAGGGGAGTGGGTGGGAAGGAAGGGAGGGAAAAATTGGTACACAAGGTTTTGCAAGAGTCAATATTAAAAAAATTATCCATTCATATGTTTTGAAAATAAAAAGCTTTAATTAAAAAAACTTATACTACAAATATATATATGCAAAGATAATTTTCAACATTCACCTTTGCAAAATCTTGTGTTCCAAATTTTTTCTTCTGCTTTTCCCCCACCCCTTTCTCTATAGAGAGTAAGTAATCTAATGTTAAATATGTGCAGTTCTTTTATACAATTATATCATGCTACACAAGAAAAATCAGATCAAAAAAGAAAAAACAAAAAAGCAAGCAAACAACAACAAAAGGTAAAAATACTGTGTTGTGGTCCACATTCAGTCCCCAAAATCTTTTTTCTGGATGCAGATGTTTCTCTTCATCTCAAGTCTATTATAATTGGCCTAAATCACCTCATCCTTGAAAAGAGCCAAGCCCATCACAGCTGTTCATCACATAATCTTGTTATTGTTGTGTACAATGTTCTCTTTGATTTACACCCTTCACTTAGTATCAGTTCACATAAGTTTCTCCAAGCCTCTCTGAAATCATCCTGTTGGTCGATTCTTATAGAATAATAATATTCTATAACATTCATATTCAGCCCAGCTGATGGGCATCCACCCAGTTTCCAGTTTCTTGCCACTATAAAAAAAGCTGCTACAAACATTTTTGCACATATGGATCCTTTTCCCTTTTTTATGATTTCTTTAGGATCCAAGTCCAGCAGAGACACTTGCTGGGTCAAAGGGTATGCACAGTTTACCTTTGGTTATAGTTCCAAATCGCTCTCAAGAATGGTTGGATCATTTTACAACTCCACCAACAATATATTAAGTTCCTAGTTTTCTCTCATCCCTTCCAACAGTTATCTTTTCCTATCATTTTAGCCAATGTGAGGGGTATATAGTGGTATCTCAGAGTTGTCTTAATTAGCATTTCTTTGATCAATTATAATTTAGAACATTTTTTATATGACTAGAAATGGTTTTAATTTCTTCATCTGAAAATTGTCTGTTCGTATTCTTTGACCATTTATCAATTAGAGAATGGCCTGTACTTTTATAAATTTGTGCCAGTTCTCTTTATGTTTTAGAAATAAAGCCTTTATCAGAACCCATGGATGTAAAATTTTTCTCCCAGCTTTCTACTTTCCTTCTAATCTTGTCTGCACTGGTTTTGGTTGTACAAAAACTTTTTAATTTAATATCAAAATTATCCATTTTGTATTTCATAATGTACTCTAATTCTTCTTTGGCCATAAATTCCTTCCTTTTCCACAGATTTGACAGAGACTTTTCCTTGTTCTCCTAATTTGCTTATAGTAGTATTCTTTATGTCTAAATCATGAACCGTTTTGCTCATATCTTAGTATAGGTTGTTAGGTATTGGTCAATGCCTAGTTTCTGCCATACTAGTTTATAATTTTCCCAGCAGTTTTTGTCAAATAGTGAATTCTTATCCCAGAAACTGGGGTCTTTGGGTTTATCAAACACTAGATTACCACAGTCATTAACTTAGTTTTTTTTAATTATAGCTTTTTATTTACACAACATATGCATGGATAATTCAACATTGACCCTTGCAAAACCTTCTGTTCCAACTTTTCCCCTCCTTCCTCCCACTCCCTCCTCTAGATGGCAGGTTGTCCAATACAAGTCATTGACTATTATGTCTTATAAACCTAACCTGTTCCACTGATCACCTACTCTATCTATTTCTTAGCTGGTATCAAATAGTTTTGATGACTGATGCTTTATAATATAGTTTTAGATCTGTTACAGCCATGCCACCTTTATTTGTATTTTTTTTCTATTAATTCCCTTGAAAGTCTTGACCTTTTGTTCTTCCATATGAACTTAATCATTTTTTCTAGCTCTGTAATTTCTTGTCAGTTTGAGTGGTATGGCACTGAATAAGTAGATTAATTTAGGTAGAATTGTCATTTTTATTATATTAGCTCATCCAATCCAAAGGACTTGAAATTCTTCCAATTATTTAAATTTGACTTTATTTGTACGGAAAGTTTTTTTGCAATTGTGTTCGTATAGTTTCTGATTTTGTCTTGCCAGATAGACTCCCAAATATTTTATATTATCTACAGTTATTTTAAATGGAATTTCTCTTTATATTTCTTTCTTTCTTTTCTTTTCTTTTTTTTTCCTGAGGCAATTGGGGTTAAATGACTTGCCCAAGGTCACACAGCTAAGAAGTGTTTAGTGTTTGAGAGCAGATTTGAACTCAGGTCCACCAGATTTCAGGGCTGATTCTCTATCCACTGTGCCACCTAGCTGCCCTTTCTTTGTATTTCTTGATGATGGATTTTGTTGGGAACATATAGAAATGCTGATGATTTATGTATCTTATATCTTGCAACTTTTCTGAAGTTGTTAATTGTTTATGGTAGTTTTTAAGTTGATTCTCTAGGATTCTCTAAGTGTACCATCAAATTATCTGCAAACAGTGATAATTTGGTTTCTTTATTACTCTGATTCCTTAATTTCTTTTTCTTCTATTATTGCTAAGGCTAGCATTTCTAACACAATATTGAATAGTAATGATGAGAGTGGGCAATCTTGTTTTACTCCGGATCTTATTGAGAATACTTAGTTTATCCCCATTACATATATTTGCTGATGGTTTTAAATATATGTTACTGATCATTTTAAGGAAAACTCCATTTATTTTTATGCTCTTTAGTATTTTGAACAGGAATGGGTGTTGGATTTTATCAAATGATTTTTCTGCCTCTATTGAGATAATCATATGGTTTCTGTTAGTTTGGTTATTGATATAGTCAATTATAGACATCAACAGTTTTAGAAAAGACTTGTAAACTGTATGACAGCCCCATGAATTACTGTTCCAAATTGCAAATGCAGGTACTTTTTAATTATACTTCTTTGTTCATTTATGTGCTAAGCACTATTGTGACAAATACGAGGGACACAGAAAAAGACAAAATCAGATCCTGCTCTCAAAGAGTTCACGTTGTAATATGGAAGTTCTGTTGTGTCTGCCTCTTCATGACCCCATTTGGGCTTTTCTTGGCAAAGATATTGGAGTGGTTTGCTATTTGGGAAGATATATACATGTACACAGATATCTATGAACATACACATATGTGGTAAGACCATACTATGTGTATTTCCACTTGTCATCTTTTTCTGTTGAGGTAGATAGCATCTTCCTTCATATGTCCAAGTCTTTTCATGTTTTTTTAATCAACCAGCTCATTCTTTCCTACACAATAGCAGTATTCCAACATAATCACATCCTGACAGATTTTCTATGAAAATATTTTCCCAATTTTCTGTATTCCTTCTATTTGTGGCTATGCTGGTTTTGTTTATATAAGAAATTTTTTTATTAAAATAGTTGAACTTCTACATTTTACACTTCCAACAATTCCTCATTGAGGAAACTGAGTTAAGTGACTTGCTTAAGATAATGCAGCTAGAAGTGTCTGAGGCTAGATTTGAACTCATGAAGAGGAGTCTTCCTTCCTCCAGGCCCTGTACTCTATCCACTGTACCACCTACTGTCTTGGTCACAGACTGATAAATTTGTCATTTGGCTCTCAACTAAGGTATCATCCTTAGCTCCTTATTCTCTCCCCTCCCACCCACCACCTTCCATTATCCAAACAGTTGTGAAGTCCTGTCATTTCTACCTTCAAAACAATGTTTGCATATGTCTTCTTCTTCACTCCTTTGACATTGCTACTTCCTTGGTGCAGACTGTTGCAATAGCCTGCTGGTTGATTTCTCTACATCAAATCTTTCACCATTTCATCTTCCATTTCGCTGTCAAAGTGATAAAACTCAGACCTAACCACATCACTGGTCATAAACTCCAGTGGCTTTCCATTACCTCCCAAGCCAAACAAAATAAAGTGGAAATTTTATCATTTGAATTCTTTTTTTTTTAATGTTTTGTAAATGTTTATTCTATTTACAGTAACAAAAACCTATGAAGTTTCATGTTTTAATGTACAGTGATATACTTTGCATTATAAAATACAATTTACAGAATTTCTATCAAGTAAACCTGAACAAACACACTTGATTTTTTTTTACATTTGTGTATTTAAATTAGAAATATTTTAGTTTTTTCTTTTTTCTTTTTTTTTTTTTAAACTTAAATCATATTAGATGTTTGAGCTTTACATCTGTATGTAATTTAACATTTTAACTCTTGGTTTATAATACAAATCATGCAAATTACTAACTTGCTGATGGCTTCAGAACTTAAAAAATTATGCCTATATAAATTGTAAAATCTGTAGTGATGTATAGTGGAGTAACAGACTCCAAGAAGCAAATGATAATATTTTCTAATTTATATTTGCAAAAATAGTTTATGAAAATATAAAAAATTATCAAAGTATATTTTACAGTCAAATAAATTAGCAAGGTTTTCTCTATTTCATACCTTAGTACTTGAGCAACAGATGACAAGAAGTAGTATACTATATTTCACAGAGTCACTTTAATTCTTGAAGTAGCTCGTTTCTTATTTTTCATTTTATTGCATTAAGCCTGTGGATTAATTTAGATGCTATTGTCATTTTTGCTGTCTATCCATGGACCCTTGGATAAATTTGATATACGGGGTGTCCCAAAAGTCTTAGTGCATTTAGAAGCTATTATATTTTGCCATAGTATGTGACCTTAGGAATATAATTTAGCTTCTCAATGTCCTGGGCAACTCTCTACTACTGTAAGTTTGAGATCTGTTAATTATCTACCCAGTGGAGGAGGTTTTCATACTTGGGAATTTCCCAGATCAATGGAAACACAGTTCTGGATTTTAAAAGAAAAATCTTGCCAACTTTTAATTATTTTTTTCCTTCAAACTGCTTTATAATTCTTAAAAAATTTTTTTTCCTTAACCCAGAAAAAGCTTTTTTCAAGGGATTCAGTTCTGGATTATAGTCTTCCTCTCTATCTCAATCTATTCTCTTCTTTTGGAGGACATCAGAAAACATATTGATATCCCCTTGCTGTCCAGTTCACCAATCCTCTGAAGTTTGATGACTAAATCTTTGTGATGATGTAGTCTCCCACAGAGATGATTATACCCTTAATAGTGGTTCAGGTTTGACTCAGACTGCACTGATATTTTGGATTCAATAATATGAAATACTTGCGGTCTCTATATGAGTTAACAAAAGAAGGTTGACATTTAGAGAGGAGAAGGGATATTCATTGAGATTTCAGGATGAATTCCACTAATCTCAGCTCTATTATGTTGATGCTGTTTATGCTGCTGGACTGAAGTGAAAAGAGCTGAAGGAAAAGTTGAAGCTCCTCCTGTCATGTCTGTATTGTAATCTGGTGGCCAGGAAGCCATAACAGTGTTCTGAGCCTTAGTTCTCTGAGTCAACTAAATCTCAAGGTAATACTGTTAAGGAAAAACTAGCCTAATCTACATGGGCAGGGACTTGAGTCATTGATTCTACCACATTTGAGATCTCAACATTATTGTGCTCAACCATGCAACATAGAACTCCATTCATAAAGCCGCAAACCATTTACCATCTACCCTCTTTGCTTCTATTCATACACTGCTGAACATTGCTTGAAAAAATAGACTGTTTCTTTTGGGTACGCTATAATTTATATTATTATCAGAGGGGTGGAGCTGTGGCATTTTTATTATTATTTACTGATTGACTCTACCATACTCTCTATAGCAGCTAGCCAAACTTTCTTTTTTAGCCTAAATCTCTTAACCATTATTTTTCTTTTCCTAAATCTCTTACAACATTCCTTCTTTCCTCCTCTCAGCATCCCATGTTAATGATTAAATAGAGGCTCTCCCATCATAAGCTCCAGTTCCTAGATCTCTACATCATTCTTTCCTCCTTTTTTCCTGTCTTTGAGGATGAGATTTGTCTTCTTGACAAGTCCAGCTCTCCTACTTGTACTCTTAATTCTATTCTAACCCAAATCTTCCTTAGCATGTCCCTTCAATCATTTCCTCTCTAATCTTCATTCAATCCTTTGTTTCCTGAGCTTCTTCATTATCTCCTACACATTTCCTAGGTCTCTTCTACCCTTTAAAAAGGAAAAAAACAAAACAAAACAAAACAAAACAAAACAAAACAAAAAAAACCCAACCCTTAACTTGATCTTGTCAGACCCTTGCAGTATCTTCATTTCTTTTTCTCTTTCACAAATGAACTCCACCGTTTCCCCCTTCCCCCTTCCGCCCCCCCATTTTCTTACTTCCAACTCAACTGAAATGGACCTTTGCAGGGTTACCAATAATATTAACTGCCAAAGCCAATGACCTAAATTCTTTTTTTTAAAAAAGTTTTTGTTGATATCTTTTTTTGCTATTATCAGTTATCTGTGCAATTCTTCTTCCTCCTCCTCCTCCTCCCAAAAAGCCACTTCATATAGCAAATATTTGTTTAAAGATAGAAAACGACAACAAAAAGAACCATGTGCAATGTGTAATACCTGTGGATTTCTATGAAGAGGTGGGTTGGGAGGGTCTTTTCATACTCATTCTTTATAACTCAATTATGTTCATTTTTATTTTTTGAGATGTGGTGGTTTTTTCATTTTCATTGTTATAGTCATGTGTATATTTTTTTTTGGCTCTGTTTATTCTGTATAATTCATATAGATCTTTCCATGTTTTTTATATTTATAACATAAAATTATTTTTACAGTTCAGTAATATTTTATTACATTCATGTACCACAATTTGTGTAGACATTCCCTAATAACAAAGCATGTGCTTTGTTTCAAATTCTTTGCTATCACAAAAAAGTACTGCTATAAATATTTTGATATATCTGGGAACTTTCTTCTTCTTAATGGCTTCTTTGGGATATAAGCCCACTAATGAAGTTTCTGGTTCAAAGAGTGTGGACATGTTAGTCAATTCATTTGCATAATTCCAAATTACTTTTCAAAATGGATGTTCCATGTCACATCAATAATATATTGTGTACATGTCTTTATACAAACTTTCCACAATTGACTATTGCCATTTTTTTTGTTAATTTATAAGGATTGAGGTTTTAACTTCAAGGTTATTTTGATATGTATTTCTCTTATTATTAGTGATTTGGAGCTTTTGTTTTTTCTTGTGGTGGAGAATACTTTGACATTTTTCTTTTGAGGACTGTTGCTCATATCCTTTGGCTACTTATCTATTAGGCAATGGTTATTAGTTGTATATATGCAATTGTATGTGTATACATATCAATTATTTATATACCTTAGATAGCAAACTCATATTAAAGGAATTTAATAAAGAGTTTTTTCCCTATTTGATCACTTTATTCTTATTCTAGGTATGTCAATTTTGTTTGTGTAAAAGCTTTTCACAGCTTTATATAATCAAAGTTTTTTGATTTGATCTTTTATAATTGTCTCTATTCCCTATTTGGATAAGAATACATCTATTAACCATTTCTGTGAGAGTTATATGACCTATTTCTCTTCCATTTTTTTTAAAAAATATGATCTTTAAGACCATCTAAAGATGATTAAGGCCTTTTATGTATTTAGAATATATTGTGGAATATAGTATAACATATTGATCTAAGCCTTTTTTTATAGCAGTTTTAATTAAATAAAGGTTTTTTTCCCTCCCAGATAGTTTATGTTTTCTACTTTATCAAATCTTGTGTTATTGAAATTCTCCTTTGGCTAGTCTGTTTCATGGATCCATCTTTCTTTTTCTAACCAATACCAAATGGTTTTTGATGATTCCTGCTGTATAATATATTTTGAGGTCTGGAAGGATACTTCTTGTTATCATTTCCTTTGCTATTCTAGGTATTTTGTTTTTTGAAATGAATTTTGTTATTGTTTTTAATCAAGTTTCATCAAGTCCTTCCTTGGTAATTTAAGATAATAAGAGAATTATTAGTTAATAGTATAGATTAACTTTGTATAATATTGTCATTTTAATTTTATTGACATGGTTCAGCCCTGAGTACTGAATATTTCTCCAGTTATTTCAGTGTTATTCTTTATTTCTTTTAGGAACACTCTTTTTTTTTTTTTTTTCTTTTGGCTGAGCCAATTGGGGTTAAGTGACTTTCACAGAATCACACAGCTAAGAAATATTAGGTGTTTCAGATCATATTTGAACTCAGATTGTCCTGACTTTAGGACTGGTGCTCTATCCACTGCACCATCTAGCTGACTCTAAGGAGCACTCTGTAAATCTATACAAGTGTTTTGTAGGCTTTTAGAAGTTGATCCCTATATATTTAATGCATTTTGTAGTTACCTGGAATTAGGTTTTCCTTTCCTCGATTGGTTTTTAGATTTTGTTATTATTATATAGAAATACTGTTTACTTTTGTGGGTTTATTTTGTAACCTGTAATTTTGCTAAAATTGTCTCAATTAGTATCTCTTTCCTGATCCACTAAGATTTTCCAAACATGCCATCAGTCAGTCAATAAATATTTACTGTGTGTTAGGTAAACCAGTGGCCTATTTTCAGCCCTCATTCTACTTGACTCATCTGTAGCTTTTAAGATTATTGATATTGACCCTCCTCTTCCATGACTTCAGTTGCACTATTCACTCTCTCTTTGTTTGACCACTCTGTTTTTAGCATCCTTGATACATCATTATTTTTTTCCCTTACCACTAAGCATGAGTGTCCCTCACAGCTTTGTTGTGAATCCCTTTCTCTTTCCTTTCTACATTCTCTTCATACCGTCAATTTTTATGTGTTCCATTATTATATTTATATATATGATTCCAGAATATATATATCACTTGGAGCTTTAATCTCTCTTTTGAATTCCAGTCCTGCATTTTCAGCTATCTGTTGGATATTCCATAGACATTTCTAACTCAATAGCTCCAAAGTGGAACTCATTATATTTCATCCATTAAACCCATCCATCTTCTAAAACTTCCTTTTTCTGTTAAGGGCAGTACCCATCCTGTTAATCAATCAGGTCTGTAACCTAGGAGATATCAATGTCCATTCTCTATTGCTCATTCTCTTCTTCAATCAGTGGCTAAAACATCAGTTCTGTTGATTACAACTTTTTTCATGTTTATTCTTTTCTCTCCACAAATAGCCATTAGCCTAGTTCTGACTTTCCCCCTTCCTTAAAAATAAATTTTTGGTATCTTTCCCTTATCACTTCTTAACAGGACTATTAGTAATCTAACGAATCTATTAATAGCTAACATTTATATAGTGCTTACTAAGTGCCAGGCTCTGTATGATTATCTCATTTTACCTTCACAACCATCCTAAGAAGTAGTTGCTGTTATAATCCCCATTTTACAAATAGGGAAACTAAAGCAGACAGAAATTAAATGACTTGTCCAGAATCACACAGCTATTATGGGTTGGAGGTTAGATTTGAACTCAGTTCTTCTTGACTCTGGGCCTGGGGCACTAACCACTGTACTTCCTGGTTCATTTCCCTCCTCATTTCTGCTCTTGCTGGAAGACTTCTCACCTTGGAGATGTCTTTATCCTGTGGTCATCTTTTCTGATCAGTGAGTTCCTGGTCAGTTATTTTATGCCCATGTGCCCAGGTGATGCTCACTTGACTTCCAAAAGGGAACTTGGAGACTTCTTGGACAATTGATTTCTCATTTGATGGATCTTTCTATCTATTCACCAGCAATGTTATCCCATATCCTTCCTTCCTCCATCTAGCTCTCCCCTTTTCCAATTTCTTTTATGTATTGTCTTCCCACATTAACATTTCAGCTCTTTGAGGGTAGGGACCTTTTTTTTTCCTTCGTTAATTTTTGTTTATGTTTCTATTCCCAGTGCTTAGCACAGGGACTGGTATGTAATAAGTACTTAACAAATATTTTTTTCTATCCTGGTGAATGTTTTATCTCTCTCCTTTCTAATCATTCTTCCACAATTTCCAAATTAATATACCCCAAACATAGGCTGACCCTATCACTTTCACACTCAAAAAATCTCTAGTGGCTCCTTATTGCCTCTTTTAAAAATCATTTATTTATTGGGGAGGGAGGCAATCAGAATTAAATACTGTTGGTCAGGATCACAGTGTAAATGTTTGAGGTAGAATTGGAATTCAGATCCTCCTGCCCCCAGGCCTGATGCTTTATTCTCTGCACCATCTAGTCAGTGGTTCTCAAAGTATGGTCTAGAGAATCCTGGGGATCTCTGATACTGGAACAACTTCCTCATTACCTTTTAATAAAAGGCAAAATCCCCAGGTGTGATATTTAGAACCCTTTACAGTCTGATTCTTAACTACCTTTTTGTCTTATACTTAAGTTACTCCCTACCACATTTTAGTCAAACTGGCTTGTTTGCTGTTCCAGACTCAAAATGTCATAGCCAAATTCTATCCTTCACACCAAGATTGCTCTCCTCCTTCATCTCTACCTTTTAGAGTTCCTGTCTTTTTTACACCTCTTACACAAGGCTTTTTCCGTAGCCGCCCCGCTGTCTTTTGCCTCTTTTTGTATTCCTAGCATTTGCCGCAGTGCCTGGAACATAATAGGTACTTAATAAATATTGGTTGATTGATTGATATTCTAGTTGATAATTCTCTTCTTTCTGAAATGACTTTTTATTTACTTCTCTGTGTATATATATATATATATTGTACCTCCTCAGGGGAAGATAAGGTTGTTGAGGACTGAAATAATTTTGTATTTGTCTTTATATGCTCAGGATTTAACACAGTGCTCTGCACACAAAATTTTAACTTCATACGAGTTTGTAAAATTAAACACCATATTTGTGGACAAAATGGAAAGATCTGGTATTAGCATAGTTAAGGTGGATTCAGGGATGATTGACCAAAGGTGCAGTCATGATTAGATTGGTGTCAACTTTGAGATCTTTTATGGGAAACCTCAGGAATCTATCTGTCCTTGGTCCTGGATCTATTTACAATTTTGGTTTTTCTGTTTCTTTTTTTCAATTAAAAAAATAAACTGGCTAATATCTACCTTTAAGAGTGTTAAGATTAAAGCATTCTTTCTTCCTCTTTTTTTCCATTTCTTTTTCTGTTTCTGATCCAGACTGTGCCCCATTATATGCTTGAGTTAGGCTCTGGTTTTCATCATAATTTTTTACACTTTCCTGACTCACATACTCCACATCACTTGGCATGATGACCAACTCCTACTTTTAAAGAGACTTACGACTAGAATAGCAACAAGTGCTGAAGGTCGGGTCTCAGAAACATGTTAAGTGCTCTGCGAGTGTGGTGCTTAAAATATGTCTGACTCTGAATATTATCCTTTTTAACCTTCATAAACTAGAAATTCAGACTTCTCAATTATTAAACACCCAGCCTCTGGGCAGACTTAGCAAAACAGTTCTAAGAAAATCTAGGTATTAAATGTTTTAACATTTAATGAACCTAGCAATTTGAAATATCTATATATTTTAAACCTTAGGGACTGAAGTCAGCCCAGCAATTCAAATAAGGAAAAGGAACTATTTTATCTTATAAAGTATAGAAGTACCTCCTTGAGTTTCTCTACCTCATGGGCACTGTTACTAATTAATGGTGTGGTGGAAATATCATGATTGGCAAATGCAATAGCCATGCAGTAGAAACTTCTGAGAATTGTTCCCTGGCACTTATGAACCATGTCACATCTTTTTAAAATCTAAAAACAACAAAGTACAAAAGGTCACCAGATTATAATTAAACAATATTATTTTTTTCATTGTTTAAAGGGTCCAATTTTTAAACTAAAAACTACAGGAGCATTTTAGTTAATAAAATGAGATCTCATGAAATATACATCTTTGGGAAGGGGGAAAAAGTAATTTTCTACAAAGTAATTTTTTTTTTAAAGAGATGAATTCTTGTTCTCTTAGGATTTGGCTATCTCAAGTTTCTTCAAGGATGATAGGTGAGAAAGCCACACTTATGTTTTGTGTTAGGTGTGGATATTAAATATTCTCATCTGTTTTTATTCTGTAAGATTCTTGGGAACTAGAGTCGCATTATTTTGGTGACTGAAATGGTATATATAGCTTTTTGGAAAAAAATAAGTTTTTTTTCCAATTATATGTAAAAACAATTCTTCACATTTGTTATTTTTCTAAATTTTGACTTTTAAATTCTCTTCCTAGCTTCCTTCTATCCTCCCTCATTGAGAAGACAAACAGTTTGATTTTGCTTATACTTGTACAGTCATGCTAAACATTTCCATATTAGTCATGCTGTGTTTAAAAAAAAAAACTAAGAAAAATAAAGTTTTAAAGAGTATGCTTCAATCTGTACTCACTTGCCATCAATAGTTCTCTGGAGGTGGACAGCATTTTTTATCATAATTACTTCAGAACTATCTTCAGCCATTGTATTTCTAAGAATAGCTAAGTCATTTAAGTTTGATTATCATTCAATATTGCTTGCTGTGTACATGTTCTCTTTGTTCTGCTCACTTCATTTTTCATCAGCTCATAGAAATATTTCTAGGTTTTTCTGAAAGTATCTTGCTCATTATTTCTTATATCAGGGCTTCTTAAACTTTTCCCACTGGTGAGCTCTTTTTGCTTGAAAAATTTTTATATGACCCCAGGTATATAGGTACATAAAATAGGTATACACACCAAACATTTACTGTTAATAAATCAGAATTTTGTCAGTTCTCTCCATTTAATTAAGAGATCCCATATGGGATTGTGAACCACAGTTTAAGAAGTTAGGTCTCATCACAATAACATCCCATCACAATCATATACTACAACTTGTTCAACCATTCTTCAATTGATGAGTAATGCCCTCACTTTCCAATTCTTTGTTACAACAAAGAAAGCTGAGTACTATAGCTTTTGATGGTACATTTGCTTGGGCCTTCTAGGCTACATTGTTTATAATCCCAGAGAAATTCTTAATCTAGTTATGAAGACAAAGAATTTAATAAATAATGTGTGGATTGTTACAAGATAATATGTCAATTTGTTAAAAAGAAATTGTATAATTAGGTGAATACTGAGGGACAGTATAAAGGAATGACCAGAAGGAGGTGGTGATAATAAAGCACTTGAGGCAGGTAGGTTTTACAGTGGTTAGAAGCCTGGAATATGGAATCTAAGTTTAAATCCAGCCACAGACATTTATGAACTGTGAAATTCTGGGCAAGTCACTTAACCCCTTCCACAAAGTTAGGGAAGAATTCCTGAAAGAATTGGAATTTGTACTGGATCTTTAGGTTGGATACGATTTAAATAGTGTCAGGGGCAAAAGCAGGCATTGCAAATGAAGGGAATATGAATAAAGATGAGGCATGAACATGGCAAATTCTTCTAGCAAAGTGGATATCCAATAAACTGAAACGATGTTAGAAATTGTTGGGATTGGGTAGGTAATGTGGGGCCAGATTATGGAGTGCAATTTAGATTTGTTAATCAGACAAAGTTCCCCCTAATAGGTAAGTTTTGAATGAGAGCTAAAAAGGAAGCAATTAAGGACAAAAAGAAAGATCCCATATATATCAATATATTCATGGCAGCACTTTTTGTGGTTTCAAAGAACTAGAACTGAGTATCCATCATTTGGGGAAGGTCTAAACAAATTGTAGTTTAGGAATGAAATGGAATGTTATGGTAACATGAAATGAAGGATATCAGAATTCAGAGAAATGGGGAGATTTGTCTGAACTGATATAGAAAGATGCAGAATCAGAAAAACAATAATCTCAATGCAAATGAAAAGAAATAAAGTGAAAATTTATTAAGTGTAATTTTAATGTTCAACTGTGACCTAGAGAAGAAATGAAGTAAATTTCCTTTCTTTCAAGAACTAGAGGGCTATGGGTATATTATGTTGCACATGATGTCAGAATGCAGTAAATGTGTTGCTTTCTTTCTTTTCTTTCTTCTAACAAGAGAAACCTCACTAAATAAGAGAGGAAGATGGAGTACATTTTTTTTTATTTATATGGTATCTAATGTTGACAAAGTACTATATATAATATGCATTCCACATATAGAGATATACATTAATAAATTGTTTTAAAATTTCAGTTTAAATCTTAATATTGAAAATTAATTAATAGAGTTTGAATTTTTTTTTCATTTTGGAAGATAATAATGATTTGTAACTTTTTGGGGAAAAAGTAAAAGTAGGTTTGGAAAATAAAAACATGCATTGAATAAAAGTATGTAAAATAAAAATACTTTGAGAAAAATATGGTATTAAATTAAAGTTTAAAAAAATGACAAACATTTATTCTCTATAAAAACATCAGAATAGTCTCATAAACAATTGTATTCCATTAGCTAACCCCTAGAAAGCATGGGTTTGGATAAAGGGAAACACAATGTATCAAGGAAAGATCTACAACTATTAATACTGTTCCTAAGCTTGGGATTTATAGAAAATAATGAAAAGAGTTTTCAAGATTGTTGGTTTTAGGGGGAATTTACTACTCAGGCATAGTGTTCATCTATATGTAATATATGTGTTGGTTCTGGACCCAGAAACATATTCCAAACCTGTGTCAAGAAGCATAGCATCTGGACAAGTTAGTAACACAGCATATCAAAAAGCATGGTTGGAATCAGGAAGACCTGAATTCAAATTTGGCTTCAGATACTTAATAGCTATGCTGGATAAATCACTTAATTTCTGTTTGCACCAATTCCCTCAGGTATAAAATGGAGATAATAATAGCACCTACCTCCTAGAGTTATTATGAAGATCAAGAAGATCAAATGCAATCACATTTTTCTCCTTTAAAAATTATAATAGCTTTTTATTTTTCAAAATACATGCAAAGATAGTTTTCAACATTCACCCTTGCAAAACCTTGTGTTCCAAATTTCCTCCCTTCTCACCTCCCCCACCCCAGACAGCAAACAATCCAATATAGGTTAAACATATGCAATTCTTCTATATATATTTCTACATTTATCATGCTGTGCAAAAAAATGTCAGATCACTAAAGAGAAGACCAAAAGGGAGAAAGAAAAAAAAAAAAACGAGCAAGCAAATAACAACAAAGGTGAAAATACCATACTGTGATCCACACTTAGTTTCCATAGTCCTCTCTCTGGATGCGAATGACTTTTTACAAAGATGGGCTACATTTAAAAAGGATTATAACATTAAAGGAAAAAAAATCAATAAACATTTTTAAAGGAAGTTAGAGTACTTACCTGAACTTTCCGTGAGAACTGAGGAAGATACAGGTAAGACTAAGAAAAAACGTGATAAACTCTGGGATATAACAAGCAGATTGTAACAGAGGGGCCAAATAAGAGATTAATTAGAGACAAGGTTATCAACAACAATATCAATAGTTGATGGAAAGGATGGTTAGATTTCGATAATGAAGAGGGAGATAATACATTTTAGGGTTGATGGAAAAAATTCCTTTGTAAAATTATTCTGA
Source organism: Antechinus flavipes (assembly GCF_016432865.1). Lineage (NCBI taxonomy): Eukaryota > Metazoa > Chordata > Mammalia > Dasyuromorphia > Dasyuridae > Antechinus > Antechinus flavipes. The sequence continues at coordinate 84,445,820 of NC_067401.1, read as the reverse complement.
CTCCTGATAGCAGGGAATCTGTTTGTATCATAATCCCAGGGATTGAGCTATTTATTACTATTTATATGTAGCTTTGGTTCAGTTGTGTCTTGTTCTTCATGAAAACTATGAACCATAGTTTTTTGTTTTTGTTTTTTTTTTGAGGCAAATTTATTGGAGTAATTTTACAATACTACAGGGCTTGCTTAACTAATTGCCTAAACTTAAGAAAGTGATGGAGATGATGTTAATGCAGATTTAACTTGAAAGTATGTTGAAGGTACATTCCCTCTTTCCACTCTCAAACTGGTTGTTAAACATTGCCTAGCATTTTGTTCAAGCCCAGACTCTTTCACTTATTAGATGTATGACCTTTGGCAAGTTACTTAACCTGTCTACCTCAATTTTTCATTAAAAAAATGTAGTATTACTTTTATTATCTACTTTGCCAGGGTCGCTCTGAAAATTAGATGATGTAATTTGTGCTAAAGTATTTTGGGATCTATAAAGTGCTATATGAACTTAATTATAATCATATTAAATATCTGTTGCCTTATATGAGCATATGGAATTTATCTCAAGGATTATTGGGCTGCCATCTGGAATAGTGCTTAATAATAGCTTAATAAACCAATTTGATTGATTACTCCTGGTAAGGCCCAAGAGGCTGCACGATGCATGATGTTACCTGTTACCTCAATTTCCTCATCTGTAAAATGGGAATCATAATAGTTTTTCCTTCCCTCCCAGGATTGTTGTGAGGATCAAATGAGATATTATAAAGCACTTAGCACAATGCGTGGGACCCATAGTTGTTATTCATCCTTTGATTTTGATAAAGACCAGTGATATCACAATACTGGGGTCTGGTAATACATATAGTAAACTTATACTTATTTATAAACTTGTATCTAAATGTTAGTCATCATCATCAGAATAATCATGATTATTATTATTATTGGTATAGTTTGAACTGGAGGGTATCCAAGGTCCTTTCTGACTCTGAGATTCAGTGAATTTATGATTTTGTTCTAATTGAACATGAGAGTATCATTTTTGTAGAATGATTGCTTTGAAATCCCAATTTATGAATACCAATTTTTTCCTAAGAGATGATGGTGACCCTCTCAGACTGTAAGGTAGGGATAGTTAGGTGATAATGCTGGTCCCATAGTCAGGAGGACTTGAATTCAAATCCAGCTTCAGCCACTTACTAGTTGGGTGATCCTGCACATGTCACTGAACCTTGACTGTCTCCCCTTACCAAGAAAAGAAAATGGCAATGAATCCTAAGTCAGATGACTTATACTCTATTCTTTTTCTAGAAATTGATTCACAATTAATCTCACTAAGGCTAATCCACATAGATATTCTGTGCCTTTTGGAAAGGTGATAGTGAATGACATAGTGCAGACAAAGTGTTTGGCAATGTTTGAGATACAAGTTGAAACAAAAATCAATATACTGACCACATTCTTAGCTTTGAAGTGTCATTTTTCCACCTTTTCTTTTAATAAAAAATACCTCAAATGTGCTTTACAAATATTACCTCATTTTATTCACCCAATCACCCTAAGCTGTAGGTACTGTTATTATCCTCACAAGGAATCTGAGGCAGGCAGTGGTTAAAGTAACTTACCCAGGATCATACAGTCAATGTGTTAGGCTGGATTTGAATTTAGTTTCTCCTGACTTGAAGGTCATCTTCCTGACTTCAGATCTCACTTTCTATTTGCCACACCATCGAGTTACTTAAAAGTACAAATACAGGTATTTTAACAAATGATAAACTGGGTATTTAGAGAATGGGAGGATCCTCAACACTTAAATTTGTACTCTTTCATTTGTCGGTAAATCTTGGTTGCTGGTCCCTGTTTTTCGTGTTAAGGCATCTGTATTTTTATTACCCAAGCTCAGGCTGTTTCAGCCAGCTCTCTGGGTAGCCTTTCTGGGTTAGGTTACAGCGAGGCTACCATGATAATTTTCCCTGAAGGACATACAGCTCGCTGCTAGAGTTTCTTTTACCTCTATAATGTTTAGAGTTTGATTTTGTTGTTTTTTCCTACATCAAAAATAATATCTTTTATCTGGAGTATCACAATGGTTTCTTAACTGGTTTCCTCCTCCCTAATCTTACTTTCTTTTCCCATCCTTCAGTCTCAGAAGTGATATTCCCTGACCACAGGTCACTCTTCTGCTCATTTAACTTCAGGGGTTCCCTAGTGCTTCTGGGATCAAATGTTCGGCATTTCTTCACAGCCTGGTTCCAACCCACCTTTCTAGGCCTAACCTACATTATTTCCCAGCATAACATTGGCTAGACTGTAGAGTTAAGTTGATCTTTTGCTATTCTTTCCACAAAACATTCCATCTCTGTGCTTTTGCAAAAGTTGTACAAAAGTTTTCCAATTTTCTAAGAATCAGATCGACTCTTATTTTTTATGATGTAGCCATAGTTGTGAAAGACATTTTTTTCCTCCTCCCCTTTAGTTTTTTTTTAATTTTTTAAATTCAGACAGACTGGACCACTCACCATCCCTGTGTACATCCCAGCCTTCCTCATCTCTTTTCCTTTGCTATACTGTTCCCTGGATGCTCAGAATTTCTCTTTTATGCCCTTCCTCTCCAGGCCTTGATCATTTAAATTCTGCCCATCTTTCGTGACTCAGCTTAAATGCAATGAAGTTTTCTCATTTCCAATCACGTAAAATGATTTGTTCTTAATTCCTTTAGCTCTTTGGACCTTGTTCTCTTTTCTGCTAGCTATTTGTCCATTAACAAACTTTTACTAAGGGTTTTCTGAGTGCCAGGCACTGTGTCATGTACAAGAAGTACAGAGAAAGGCAAAAGCTGTGCTCAGGACCTCCTGGTATCCCAGGAAAGCCGAGATGTTAATATGTAGACATATAGAAGGTAGATGCAGAGTACGTGAAGTTAATCTGACCGGGGAAGGCATTTGTAGCTGGTGAGATCAGGAAAGCTGGGGTTTGAGCCAAGTTTTGAAGGAAGCCAGGGAAGCTAAAAGTTAGAGGTAAGGGGTAAAAGCATTCTAAGCCTGGGGGACAGCCAGGAAAAAGCCTTGGGACTGAGATGAGCTATCGGCCCTGAGGAAGTGCAAATGGGCCAGGCTAGCTGGATTGTGGAGGGTAGCAAGTCAGTAAGGGCTGGAACCAGGAAAGGGCAAGATTATAAACCCCAAACATGAGTTTATATTTGATCCTAGAGGTAATAAGAAGCCCTAAATACATAATTAATAAATAAATAAAAATATGATACATAACTAATAAAAAGCTCTAGGTTGTGTGTGTGTGTGTGTGTGTGTGTGTGTGTGTGTGAAAGAAACACAGAAACAAAGACAGAGATGGATAGACCTAAGATTTAGAAAAATCAATTTGGCAAGCAAGAGGAAATTAGGATTGGAGTGGGAAGAGATTTGAGACAGGGAGATCAGAGATGAAGTATTGTAATAGTCTAAGAAGAAAAGGCCCTGAAATAGGCTTGGAAAGAAGAGGACATTTGTGAATGTCATTTTTCTTTTAGTAAGCTCCAAGTAGGAACCATGTCTTATTCATCTTTTATTACAAGTATTTTCTCTGCCTCCTCCTATTTCCCCTAGTATCATAACTCTACACATAGTAGAATCTTGCTAAATATTTGTTAAAATGAAATGTACCTTTTTTCCCCATGTTAACAACCCTGGGAGGGGTGAAACATCAAGTACTTTAAGTAGATATGAATTATGGTTTTAAATCTAGAATGGGAAAAATGGTTTTTTCCCCCACTGGGAATACACACACACACACACACACACACACATATGTAAATACACACACACACACACACACACACACATTAAGAGGCTTTTTCTACCCTATCATAAAGTCTCTAAAACTTGGGTTTTCCCAGTTTCAGGGAGCTCTTTTTCTTTATTTTTTTTTTTTTAGAAACCTTTTAGAAACCATTGAAGCCTAAACACTTGGAATTTGGAAGGGAATTTTGAGAGCCAGTCTACTCTGCTTATTTTACAGAGGAGAAATGAAGTAACTAGTCAGTGGCATAAATAGGACTAGAACCTACTCTCTAGACTCCCAGGCTATTATCTGTCTTCAAAGACAAAAGTCCAATCTCCTTTGCTTCTAGGAGAAGTACAAACTGCTGATCCTACCATTAAAGCCCACACTATGTGGCTCCAACCTGCGTTTCTAATCTCATTTAGTTTCATACATTCTCTGATCAGATAAATTGGACAATTTATTAGTTATTCTCAGAGATCAATGTGCCATCTCCCACTTCTGCTTTTGTGCCAAATGGATATTCCTTTTTCATCTCTTCCTTTCCTATGCTTCTTCTTTATTAATATGGACAATTAAGAATTATCAACATGTCAGTTAATACTAACATAATGTGACAATTAATATAATTAATAATTATTTACCAATGCTGAGTTCAGGCACCACTTCCTCCTCATTCTGCTAGCCACAGGTATTTTTCTTTCTTTTCAGGTATTCCTGCAGTACAGCACCTTGTTGGCCATGGAAAGGGCATAATGTTTGTGGAATTGAATTAAATTGAATTTGTTATGCCTTCCTCGTTGTAAAAAATAAAAAATAGCCAAAAACTCATGAAAGACATATTCTTTGATACATTTTGCTAATGGTATTAACTTTAACTTGTGACCTATTTGAAGTTTCAATTTTTGGAGACCTGTTTTTTTGCCCCTTGATTATATCCCTGACTGTAGTTTGGGCACACTGCCACCAGGTGGTAGCAATGTGCCGTGATTAAGGATCTCGAAGCTGTAACCTTCCTATATAATATTAGGTGGTGACTTTGTGAATTTTTAATTTAAGATTTAAACTGTGAGTTTTCATAGCTTTTTATATTAAAAATAATTATGAAAATAGTTTATGTTAAAGTTTTAGATAATCATTAAATTTTTAGGAAGATAGCTGACTTTTGAAAAGTTTCCTAATATATGTTTACTCACTCTATTTTTTTTTTTTTTTTTTAATCTCTTTCCTCTCTTAACCTTATATTTGGTTTCCAAGGATCCCTGGCTCCTTTTATGTGTTCAGCACTTCTCCCAGCATTTTATTCTCAAGTAAGCACTTTCACTTGTCTCACTTGGCAAAAGACTTCTGTTTTCCATTTCTCCTTTCAGTTGTTAAGAATCAAATGAATCAATCATTCAGTCACTCACTTTCCCCTGTTTGCCCTGATACATTTCTCAGGTGAGAATATCTCTATTGAATCAATAAATCAATCAAAGGCATTGAACTAGCTACAGACCACCTGATTAATTTCCAACTTAGAAAATAAGTAGGATATTTTCAGCCATGAAATCAAATGAAATGATGCTACACAGAAAGGGTATAAGAATAGGCTGAAGAGATTGAACCTCATCCTATGAGTTTAGAATAAAAGATCAAACCAATTCAAAGCTCAGAATTCAATTGCCTGGCCAGTTGTTCAGTGGTGGAAACAATTCCATCCAAGTACTTGGGAGGATCATTACTGGGGGAAGGGAAAGGTGGTAGAGGAGGCAGGAAAAAGTCTTCCCCTTCCTTCTTCCTCTAGCACTTGACCAGAGGAAAATCCTTTGAATTTTGAAAGATCTGAAAGATTCCAAATTCTCAAGAGCATCTTAGCACCTGATGGTAGTCCTCATTGAGAACCAAGGACAAACTAAGCACAACAGAATTACTTGGGAGCAGTTTTGTGGGAGCCTCATGAAAGGGATATCAGGACTTCTAGGAGTTCTGTTAGCCCTTTTGTCATATCGTATATTCTAAGCTTGAACCTCCTTTCCCTTGGCTTGTTCATGTACTTTTGGGAGGGTGTACCCCCAATTTGAGGTGATATTTTGTACCCTCTGTTCTGACTATACCATCTTAGTAAAAATCCATGTATAAAAGCCATTCAGTTTGACTAACTAATCAATATGAATGGATAAACAATGGGGGGAAGTATATCAGTGGGAACTCCTGAGCTATAATACTAGAAGTATAGCCTCCTTCACTGTTACCTTTAAAACTAAAAGAAGTCATTTGCTTTGGGGTCCCCTTCCTCCTCATGGGAGTTTAGGGTTTAATGTTAGTAGCACCAGTCATTGCTATATAAGGAAAAAGTTACTAGGAAGGAATGAAAGAACATAATTTTGTCTCTCACTTAGCTGAATTCCCTAACATTTTTTCTTCTTTCCCACAAAATAAAAAAAAAAGACCAACCCCCCCTCCCCCAAAAAAGCCAACCCCTTTCAGTTAAGAAGTAAAAAAAACCCCTGTGCCTCTTTCCATAAGAAATTTTTTTTTTCAATTTACTCTTACTTTTCTTAGGCACAAAGTTGATTTTGCACCCTGTGCTTGTCATTAATTACCTTTTTAAATGAGTTCTACTTAGAAACATCAGTCTTGCTTTAGGTCACAGCTTCAGCTAGAAGTTCCCTAAAGTGGAAGTGCATCATCAGAACAAAACATCAACTAGGGAATTAAATAGAAAAAGGAAGAAGTTTCTTCTTGGAACATATAAATAACACATACAATGGTTGTATTCTCATATCTAGATAGGTAGGCAGATAACATATTCATATTTTATGGCTCTGTGGTGACTCAGACACACTTTCTAAATCAGGTTTGTTTAAAGCATGAATGGTGTGGGTGGGAAGATCAGGGAGAAAAGAACATCAATAAAATGATAATGATGAAAGTCATGATGATAAAAATGAACAAAAGATCTTTGAGTTGAAAAAAGTTTAAAAAATCTTTTGTGATAAATTTATTTTATGTGATAAATTTGTGTAATTTTTTTCTTTTAAAAGTAATCTTATTTTAAGAGTACATCCTAAAAATCTCTGTGGCCTTTATTTGTACCAATATGGTAAAATTTTAAAATATAATAGTAATTTCATGTGTAATTATTTTCAATATATTTTTTCCTTTTAAATGTATTTCTTTTCAGAGAATATGGCTTATATTCAACCAGCTACATGATGAGTAGATAGAGTGTTGGGCCTGGAGACAGCCATACATACCTGAGCTCAGATACAGCCTCAGACACTAACTGTGTGTAAGTTAGCTTATTTGCAAGGTATAAACTATTGCTCACATTGAAAAAAATTTATTAATCAGCTCTTCCAATTCAGTTTGTCGGCTCTTTACGGAATACCTTTGGAAACAAATCCATATGTTTATTAGTTGTGTCCAAAAATGTGTATCTCATTCTATACCTTTAAGCCCTATATACTTTTACTAAAAGTGAACCAGTTTTTTTGAATGAATCAAAAGGAAGAATTCTATTGGCTGGGAAGTAATTTGTCATGCTCTTAATTTTCCCTTAAAAAGCTGAACTCACTTGTTTTGAGGAAGGCTAAGCAGAAACCAGCTGTTAAGGAAAAGTCAAACTAAAGATTTTATATTTGATCTTGGAGGCAACAGGAAGCCACTTGTGGTTATTGAATAGTGTGATGCGGTCATCCTTGCATTTGATTTAGAACATTTTGATAGCCTAGTGAGACATGAATCAGAATGGGGAGAAACTTAAAGCAGAAAAGCCAAGTAGAAAATTATGAAGGCCTTCACGGGTGTGATGGCAAATTTCAGGGGAGAAAAAGGGGTGGGAATGACTCATTCCCCCAATCTTCCCAGCAAACGATCAATCAAACACTAACAAATGTTTACTAAGGACCTGCTGTGGCCCAGTGCTGAGGATATCAACAGAAAAAAAGATGTGAACTTCCATTCTATAGAACAGTCCTGTTCTTGACAATAGCAAGAAGGAACATGTAAAAGAAGATGGTGGCATGTATTGGACTACCTGCCATCTAGGGAAAGGGGAGACAGTGGGGGAAAGGAGGGGAAAATTTGGAACAGAAGGTTTTGCAAGAGTCAATGTTGGAAAAATTACCCATGCATATATTTTGCAATAAAAAATAAAATGGTTGCTCTTCATTTTTGTACTTTATGTACTCCTCCTATCCCTTATTAATATATTCAGTCATTAAGTAGTCGTTATTAATGACTTAAAAATATTTACATTTTGTTTTGACAGAAGAGATATTTCCCAACAAACATCCAAACAAAATTCTTCATAAACTACATTTCCTAGAAAAAAAAAGTTAGATTTGTTAATTCTGAAAAGATGGGTATGCCTTTTAACCTTGATTTGTTATTGTTCAGTCATTTCAACTCTTGGTGACCTGATTTTTTTCCCCTCCTAAAGAGACTAAATGTTTACTGCTTCCTTTTCTAGCTCATTTTATAGATGAGGAAACTGAGGGGTAAATAAAGCTAAGTGACTTGCCTAATGTCACACAGCTAGTAAGTGTCTGAGGCCAGATTTGAACTCAGGAAGATGAGTCTTTCTGACAGTAGGTCAGATGCTCTATCCACTGTTCTACCTATCTGCTTCTTAACTTTATCAGCTTGGCACTCATATTTAACTATTACATTTGCCTACAATTTTATTAATTCTCATGTTAACTTTTTTACATTGCATATATCATTCTTTTGATTTCTTTCTTCATTCTCCATATAATTTTAAAACATTACTTGAGGAAACTGAGACAGAGAGATTAATTGCCTTGTGTAAGGTCACATAGCCAATCAATAGCAGGATTAGAATTTAGGTTTTCCTGACTCCAATCCATTGCTTTATCCATTGCACCACTTAATTGCCTTTCCTGAAGTTGTATGGTCATCATTTTATTAGTAGTGTTTTGTTTTTTCTTAGCTGTGGTAGCCCATTTGGGCTGTTGTTTCATACCAAAAAGAACTTGAGTTGGAATGGATTTTAGATTTTTCTAGTCCAACTTTGTTATTTTACAGATGAAGGCTGTAGTCTAAAGGGGGTATGTGACCTGCATTGAAAAATAGTCTACAGTGACTTCTAGATTATTTTCCCAAGTTGTAACTGATAATTCAAAGCTAATCATTACATATAATGACTACTACCACTGGCAGGCTCAAGATGGCTAAATTTGTCACCTTCATCCTTTTCTATTAAGGGGACCTAGGCCTGGTTCTACAAATATAGATCAGGTTCAGTTTTGGGGAACTTGGCATCTAAGAGTTCAGGCTCTTCTTACTCCCTTTATTACTTTTTATTAATCCTACCATGGAACCCTGGAAAAAATTACTTAAAACATAGATTTGGCTAATGTCTAGAGTCTCAAAAATGGAGAATAGAAAGGTATTCAGTGTATGATGTAAATCAGGTATAGGACAGTTATTTATTTCCTTCACCCAAAAGAAATGTTAAAGATCATAGCATGAATTAAAAACTTGAACAAGCACTTTATTCTCACTCCTTACTAGGGGGAGAACTGCACATATCAGAAGCAGGAGAGAAGAGAGAATAATAAGAGAATGTAGTCATTCCTTTTGTAGTCTACTTCATGAGGGTGGTGGCAAATGTCAAGGGAAAAGCGGCTATGTATAAGAGCCATTCTGCTAATCTTTATAGCAAATAATCAAACTCTTAACAAATTTTTATTAAGAACCTGCTGTGGAAAAAAAAATTAAAAAACAAACAAACAAACAAACAAACAACAACAACAAAAAAAGAACCTGCTGTGGGCCAGGTGCTGAGGATGTCAACAGAAAGGGGAACTTGAGCTTCCATTCTGTAGAATTGTCCATATTCTTCCTGACAATACCAAGAAGGAACCTGTTAAAGAAAATGGTTGCCCTTCATTTTGCTTTATGTCTTCTGGTATCCCTTATTATTATATTCAGTCCCCAATCCTCTCCTGTATATTTTTGACCCAGCCTGCCGCCTGCAGCTCTAGGGAATAAGGGATGATGTAAGGGGGTCCTGGTTTTCTGTTTTTTTCTCCAAAACACCAGGTCCTTCAATGTTAAGCTATGTGTTTCCCTGGACATTTCTAGAAGTGTCCAACATATCCTCCATAGCAAAACTCTATTTCAAATTGCTGTCCCCCCCCTACACATACCTTCCTTTAAAAAGTATAAATTCACTTAATTACATTACAAGGTATCTGCATTAATTTGCATCTACTACTTTTCTTTCTACTTATACTACCTTGTGAGATGTTCTTGCACTTTATTCCCATCATCTTTCCTTAGTATTAACTTCATGCTTGAGGATATTGAGAAATTTCACTGTGCACCTTCCTTTCTAGATAACTGATAAAAGTGTTCCATAAAACCAGTCATAGCACTAATATTCCCCAAAGTCTCATTGTTAATATTTCTTCATTCAGAGATATTATCTATTTGTTGTCTTTATTGTACAGACTTCCCAGGATGGTTCTGAGGATCAGAGTTGTTGGAATTGTTCTATAAATCTCTTAGCAGTATTTGGCACATAATAGATACTTACTCAACAAGTATTTGCTTATTTCCTTTCTTCTTATTTTCCCTTTCTTAATTTACTCTTCAATCTAATACAGCATGATTTGGTTCCCTTTTATATTTGTTTATTTCAACAAAATGGTTAACCTCATCAAAACCCTTTTTGAGAATATAAATAAATTCATTTGCTTCCTTTTATTTATAAGTAAATTTTCCCCTTGGGATGATCTTTGGCTGTCATTTCCTGAAGATGTTTTTATTCGATCCAAGCATCCACCAAGAGAATAGAAAGGCACGACTAGGTAGTGGGGGTGATGGTGGGGAGTGAAAGTTGAGCTAATATCTAGAGGAGCTGAGCTGGGGGGGGTTTGAGTCAATTGGAATGACTTAAGCAGTTTTGATAATGGAGAAAGGGGAGGTTCCAAATTTGTTATTTTATCCATGTGAACATCTTTGGGTAAGGAAGCTTTCCTTACCAAGGCAGATCTGCAGCTATTTAACAATTTAAAAATTTAGAGTGAGGGAGGTACAGAAAGGGACCCTGAGAGATTAAATGACTTGCCCACAGTCTTACAGATATATTTTGTATAGAAATGAAAAAAATATTCATGACACATTGTCAATAAGCATTTATTAATCACCTTTGTGCCAAACACTATGTTAAGCAGTGGTACAAAAAGAGACAGAAGACAACTTCTACTCTTAAGGAATTTACAGTCTATGTAGTGTTCTACAATATTTAAATATCTTTTCACATATGTCAACTCATTTAATATCTGCAACAACTCCCTGAAGTAGATGATATTTTTTTCTAAAATGGATTGAATGATAAAGTTCTTATCTACATTTTATAGATGAACAAATAAGCAGAGACATTGTGATTTACCTAACATCACACAGATAGTAACTGACAGAACTGGGTCTCAAATTTAGTTCCTATTGGCTCCATATTCATTAGCTTTCCTTTTCCCAACATGGTAACCTTTTTCAATTTTGTTTCCTAATTGTTAGGAGGCCTATAGATTAGGTAGTTTTATTTAGAATTGCATAAATACCAAAATTTGTGCAACCTGTAAATGTATCAAAATAGATCTTCCTACTTTTCTAAATCCCGAGGAGAAAAATATTTTTTAGAACATGTGATAATTCAGTTATTCATTTACTCCTTTTTTTATAAATATCAGGTTTTTTTTTTTTTTTTTGGGTTGAAAAGTTTCCCCCTTCTTCAAAATAGAAAACATTTTGCTAGTGAATACAGACTATCCCCAAAGTCCTAGAAAAGTGTTAAATCTTTAAACTGAAATCTCTGAAATACCTTAAATTGAGCTTTCAACTTCAAGCTGCATTGAGACTTTTGGAACACTCTGTGTTGATTATTTTCTTTTAAGCATAATTTTTCCCCAAAATCTTTCTGCTTACAATCTAAATTTAATTTGACTTTTGAGAGTTAAAAAAGGTCTTTCTTGTGGTTTTCATTTTCACTATAATTTTCTCTCTAAATAGTGAAACTTAATTTTCACCATAAATAGTTAAAATTGAATCTTGTGTGTATCTCTTGCTGGTGACCTGGAACTACTTGAAATGTAGGTGCTTCATAAAACATCTTAACTACAGATATTATCTTGGTTTTTGTGAAGCATGAAATAGTTCAGTTTATTGACTGATTGTTGTGTCACTGGAGAGAAATGAATTTTCACAGTGTGTTTTATTGTATCTTTTCAGTGGATTCAGCATTAAAATAAATAATGTTGTAATGGGAGAAGATATGGCTTAATGATTTGACTAAAGGAGGGAGGAGTCAGGAACTCTGGATTATAATTGAATCAAAACCCCTGACTTCCTCTGTGGCCTTGGCTAAAGCACTTAACCTTTCTCTACCAACATTTTCTCATCTGCAAGATAGGGTTAAGAACACTGACCTATTTTCGCTGGAATGGAATCAGACAGTATTTACCTAATGCTTTGTGATTCTTCTATGATTGTTGTCACAAAGGAAAGTATTATTATTTATTCTCATAAATATTCTTCTGGCTAGGGTATTTCCACTAATACTAGTCTCCTACTACCTCCATTCCTCCATAGTAGCCTTTTTCTCTTAAGTGAAACAATTTGGAATGATATTATTATATATATTTTAAACTCAAGAACCTGTTTATTTATTTTTTTCCTTGAGCTACCCTCATTGCCCTCCAAACTGCAAATTTCCTTCAAATAAAAGAAAGGCTTAAAAAAAATCAAATTAACAATTTTATCAATTCTATATCTTTTCTTTCTATTTTGATGTTTTGCTTTTGTTTTGTGGAAAAGTGAAATGATGGGAAATTTTGCAAACCACTGAATTAGAGGTTTATTGTTGCTAAAAGATTGATTTCCCTTCTTTTTTAGTATAGGAAACTATGGAAATTGCATGTATAAGTAGTAGACATTGCTATAAATTAATACACCTTCTTCTAGGTCATGAGAGAGAAAGAAGGAAGCAAAAATGAATAAGAATAAAAAAGCATTTATTAAGTATCGTGTATCCAGCACTGGGGATTTAAGAGCTTTGCCTACTTTTGGGATACCATACATAAGTAATGCTAGCTATTTTAAATGTTAGCCACTACTTAAAAAAATCTATCTCACTATCTTAATACAGCGCTTGAAATTTCACCAATTAAAGATGCATTTCTTTGGGAGAAGCTTTCTTCTGATATACAAACTTGACTTCTGTATGTTTAATCACTTAACCTAGAAAAGAATATATAATATTCTACTATAAGGAAAGGAAACTTGGTTTTATTTTATCTGAACAATAGAACCACTATTCCTTTCACTATCAGACCTTTCAGAATCTGAAGGATTGTAATAGGTTCCTGCTGATTACAAGCAGACTTCGAGATGTGATTTTGTGATCTGTAATTTTGCTGGGATTGGTTCTTCCTTCACTGACACAGCTCACCACCTCTCCATGACTTAGGGTTTTTGAGAGTGGCTATGGTTGCAAAACTCATCACCCTTCGGCCCAACCTCTGATGCTCTCTCTGAGCTAAGCAAAACTGGTCCTGGATAATAAGCATATTATTATCCAGTTGTAAGATAATAGTTCATCTCTAGGCTATTCTTCTAAGCTTTTCCAGCTTGGAAGGCCCTCCCAGGCTTCTCTCTGTCACCATAGTCTTTGAGAATCCAGGGTCACCTTCAATCCAACAATAAGGCATCAGAGTGGGACTCCAGTGAATTATTTTTGAGAATTATTATGGTTGGATGAATGCATGTGTTTATATGTGTTTGGGTAAGTGTATATATTGTGTAGTTTCAGAGAGAGGATCGATGCCCTGAGCATGCACCTGGCTTCTCAAAGCTCTCTTATGATTTGCTCTTTTTTCTAATTTTCATTCATCCCTATAAATCTTCATTTTGACTCCTGTAATTTCAGTGAAGTCAGGGAGGACTGTTTTTGTCTTTCTTTGTATTCTCAGTGCAAGGCACAGAGTAAGTAGATGCTTAATAAATGTTTGTTTATACAATTTAACTTGGCTGTTTAATTTAATTTAATTTATTTATTTTTACAAATTCTAGGCCTAGCATTTACCAGGCAGATCAAATTAACTGTGGCCACAAGAGGGCAGTATTTATTAATAAAACACTTCCATTGTTGCTGGCTTATTTAAGAGCATGCTAAACTTCTTAATTATTTTCTACTAATTTTAAAATTAAAAAAAAAAAACCTACCTTGTCCCTTCTGCTCTGTTTCTACTTTGTTTTTTCTCTCCCTCTTCTTTTTTTTTTTAAAGTGTTAATGGAACATCTAAAAACCTCTATTGCTATCCTGGCATCTTTTTCCAATTTTTCTTAAGATAATTTTATTTTACATCTGCTGAGTTTTGTTAGGAAATAATGACATAATATATTTCTCAACTTGGTGGTCACAATCTTTGGAGTTAGATTAAATGGTTTGGGAAATAGTCACTGACACATATGACACTGTCATGTAATGAGGATGATGATAATGGCTAACATTTATATAGCTGCTTGGGCAGCTATGATAGAGTGCTGGGCTTGGGCTTGATCAGGAAAGACTCATCTTCCTGACTTCAAATGTGGCTGTGTTATCCTGGGCAAATCACTGTACTATGCTTACCTCAGTTTCTTCATATGTAAAATGAGAAGGAAATGGCAAATCACTTCAGTAATTTTGTCAAGAAATGGACAAAATAGGCTCACAAAGAGTTGGAAACAATTGAATAAAACTACAAATAGTGTCTATTATGTGTCAGGAACTCTGCTAAGCACTTTACAATTTCTTTCTTTTTTTTTTTTTTAAAACCTCTTTCTTAATAGTATTTAATTTTTCCAATTACATGTAAAGATAGTTTTCAACATTCATTTTTGTAAGATTGTAAGTTCCCAATTGTTTCTCCTTCCTTTCCTTACCCCCCCAAAAAACAGCATGTGTACAATCATTTTAAACATATTTCCATATATGAAAATCATTTCATTTGATCCTCACAACAATCCTGAGAGGTAGGTGGTATTATTATCTCGATTTCACAGATGAATCAGGAAGAATCATAGATCTTAGCACTGGAGGAAATGTAAAAACCAATCAAAGTCCAGCCCTTAATTTTACAAATGAGGAAATTGATATGTTAATTCTAGCATAAATTAGGATTAAATTCTCTTTGTGATGACCAAAAATCTATTCTGAGTTATTCCTTCCTACAGTTTCAGGCCAATGAGGCTGTTCGTGAAAAAGTGGCCTTTTTATGTTGAAAAGGTTGAGAAGGATAGAATAATAGGCTTTAGACCAGTACTGATCCCCCTGGCTTCTAGAGCAAGTTTCTGGAATAAGCAGAAGAGGAATGAACTCTGTTTTATTTATTTTAGAACGATTGTTCCCTAGACGGTCTCATGGGGCAGAGTTTTATTTTTATGAGGATCCCAGGGGGATGGCAGCTCCACAGGGCTACTCATGCACATCAGAACCATAGGAATATTAAAATGCAGTTCACTCAGCTGAACAATAGAGCAACTGAAGACAATGGTTTATATTTTAAAGGGATCAGAAATTCTGATAACACATCATCCTATCGTCAGGTGGATTAAATTTTCTGGTGGCAGAGTAGTGTGAAGGCTGTGAGCTTGTAATAGGGTGAAGCCAGTATAAACACATTAAAAATAGCTGTCATTTGGATGACAGTATGCCCCGCTTAGCAGCAGTCTGTAGGTCTCTTATTTTTACTCAAAGAATAAATCTGTTATAAGCTCATCTACTGAATTAGGATCTACGAGCCTTTTAATAGGATTTTTGAGAGGGAGTGGAAAATTTACAATGCCTCATAAATAGCCTGACATACAAGTTAAGATCGATAGAGGCCCAGCTATACACCTGTCAGCTATAAACCCTCAAAAACGGAGCAGTGATTTCAGACTCACTGTCACAATAGAGCCCATAGGCAGCAATCACATCTTCATCCAATATCATCAGGTACCAAAGGTCATGCTTCTTGGCTACTGTCTGCCTCTTGTTTTGTGGGATTACATAGTTCCACGTACCCTTTGGGCATTTAATATATACGAATTAGATTGAAATTCTGATTGGTGTTTCTCCATTGGACCTTCAGGTGGAAGAAGAAGAACCCACAGGATACATTCGCTTAGAAAAATTTCTCCCAATGATGGTTAAAGTGCTCTCAGAAAGAAGGTAAATGGATTAATAGAATTGTTGAGACCAGATATGATTGGGATTCTCTTGATTTTAGCTCTATATTATTTTTTCCATTTTATAAACTACCCACCTATATTTAATATTTAACCCCAGACTGACATCCCCCAGTTTCTCTCCATACTTCTGGATTAGTTTTGCCCCATTGTGTTTTGATGTGTGTTTTAAGAATGCAAACTCATTTGTGTATCTAGTTAAGCAGAGCATCAATGTAGAGAGGAATATGCTGCCAAAATCATCATTATTTTAGAGTTAAATAAAATTGCTTTTTATTGGCTGTTGGGTATTTTTCATATTGATACCCTCTTCCACGAACACATTTATTTATTTATTTTTATTAAAGCTTTTTATTTTCAAAACATATGCATGGATAATTTTTCAACATTAATCCTTGCAAAACCTTGTGTTTCAATTCTCCCCCTTTGTCCATCCTTTCCCCTAAATGGCAATATATGTTAAACATTGTAAAAATATGTGTTAAATCCAATGTATGCATACATATTTATACAATTATCTTCCTGCAACAAAAAAAATCAGATCAAAAAGGAAAAAAAATGAGAAAGAAAGTAAAATGCAAGCAAACAACCACAAAAAGAGTGAAAATTCAAGGTTGTGATCCACACTCAGTTAATTCCCACAGCCTTCTCACTGGATGTAGATGGCTCTCTGTATCACAAGATCATTGGAATTGTCCTCAATCATCTCATTGTTGAAAAGAGTCACATCCATCAGAATTGATCATTGTATAATCTTGTTGTCATGTTCAATGATCTCCTGATCCATGCACACATTTAATCAAAAATTAACTTGCAAAGTTTAAATTTTTTTAGCTAGATTACTAGGAGCTCTGGGATAGGGCAATCACCAAAAAAAGGAAATTTGCTGTGTCAGTCAGCAGATAAATCTTTCAGGGTAATTCACAAAGGACTAGATGTAGTTTGACTTGAAATCCAACAAAGATAGAAATTAAAATAAGCATTCAAGTCATTATGGGTTTATTCTTTCTTCCAGAAGACTTTGTGCTATAGTTATCTTCTTGCTAGAGATACTTGCAACTATATTTATGTTCAATATAAGCTAAGATAAAAGCAAAATCTATAAAATACAGGGTTGAACTTGATGGTTTCTAAGGACCTTTCCAGTTCTAAATCTACGAAATCTTTATGTGTCCAGTTGTGAAAGTGTTTGAGGAATGCCCCTCTATTCCCCAGACTATTAAAAAGAGAAAGAGAATTTGGATAGAGTCTGGATTGGATAGAGTTTGGATTGAGGAGAGTCTGGAAGAAAAATCTTCTAAGGAGGTAGGGAAAAATTGAAATTGGTGTCAAGAGGTTAGAAAGTGAAAAATATGAGACAAAGGAGAGAGATGGGGGAAAAGAAATTCTTTTTTTAAAAAGTTCTATTGAAAAAATTAATTTTTTATTTTTCAAAAAACATGCAAAAATAGTTTCCATTATTCATCCTTGCAAAACCTTGTGGTCCAAACTTTTCTCCTTTCCTCCCCATTTCCCTCTTCCCCTAGAATAAATCTTTTAAATTTCTTTTAAATATATTTCCAAGTTTATCATGTTGTACAAGAAAAATCAGATCAAAAGGGAAAAAAATGAGAAAGAAAAAAAGCAAAGAACAATAATAACAACAAATTATTATGCTATGTTCCATGTTTAGTGTCCATAGTCCTCGCTCTGAATGTAGATGGCTCTTTCCATCACAAGTCTATTAGAAATGCCTTAAATCATCTCATTGTTGAAAAGAGCCAAGTCCATCATAGTTGATCATTATATAATCTTGTTGCTGTGTATGATAATCTCCTGGTTCTACTCACTTCACTCAGCATTAGTTCATATAAGTCTTTCCAGGCTTTTCTGAAATCAGCCTGCTCACCATTTCTTGTAGAACAATAATATTCTTATATTTGTATACCATAACTTATTCAGCCATTCCCAAGCTGATGGGCATCCACTCAGTTTCCATTTCCTTGCCACTATAGAAAGGTCTGCTACAAACATTTTTGCACTTGTGGGTTCTTTGGGGAAAAGAAATTTTGGATCACTAATATTCTGTAGTAGATATGAGGCCTTTCCCATACATAGATTAGTCTAGGCCTCCTGGAGAAGGAAAACATAATAAAGAGGATAAGAGAGATAATGATAATGACCTCAGAAAGATGTACATTATGGTACTTGGTAACTCTCTACTATAGAATACAGTAATGAGCCTAGGAACACCAAATATGGCCAAAAGGATTAGATGCCATTTTTTCCAGAGAATGTATGTGAAACGATGGAAAATATGTCAGGATTAAGCCCTTGATCATTCTCTACTTCTGCTCATTGTTATCAGGAGTAAATGCTCTCATTGAAAGAAAACTATAATTTGTCTTTTATATTTTAAAGGTTTTCAGTCCCATACCACCTGCTACCTACCTCTACCACGTAATTCTGAAAGCATCTCAAATCAACTTATCTAAAGGGACTCCATGCATTTTTTGTCAAATCAATCCCTTCTCCAAATTTCAACCCTTTCTGTTTATGGCACATCTCCTTATGGTTACCCAGGTTTGTAAATCTGGTGTTATCTTAGGTTTCTCTTTCTTTTCTTTTCTCTAAAACTCCATCTCCAATCAATTGCCATGTCTTATTCATCTCACTTTCTCAGTATCTCTTTTAGCTTTCCCTTTTCTGTATTCATATAGCTTCTGTCCTATTTTCTATCACCTGAATTATGGCAATAAAGTCTTAAATTGGTCTCTTTGCCTAGAGTTTCTTTCTTTATCAAATTATGCTCATCACACTAAAATGCTGATCTCTGTCATTCCCTTATTTAAAAAACAAAAAGCAAATTTTGTTGTTCCCTCAAGGCCTTGAGAAATTATTAAATCCTTAGTTCAATATTTAAAGGTCTCCATAATCTGCTCCCTACTTACCTTTCCAGTCGTGACTTTATATTATTTTTCTTCATGTGTTCTCTGTTGTAGTCAAACTGGTCTATTAAACTGTTTCTTGTGCTTGATAATCCATTTTCTATCTGTGCATTCCCAGGGCCTGGAATGCATTCCCTTCTCACTTTACTTGTAATATCCCTATTTTCCTTCAGATAGTAGCATAGGACTTACATCCTATACAGCCTTTCCTGATCTTCACCTCCATTTTCTCATTCTTGAAATTACTTATTAACAGGGGAATAGCAAAGTATAGGCAGCAACCTAGCTGAATTCTCTTAATATTCCCCTCTAAACAATTTTAAAGTTATCCCTCCCATCAAATTCTAGAGTGAAAGAGCCAACAAAAGGTCAAGTTAATGCATTTTTCTGTCACAAGACAATTTGGGAGGTTGGCAGGAGTGATCTTGTGATACCAGGATTAATGCTGGACCAGAATATCTTGGTGGATCTTGGACATGACTGTGAAAGTGGCAGCAGCAAAAGCAGCTTTGGGAGCTCTCAGCTTAGAGATCTAAGGAGGTTAAATAACTGGTCAGAAAGATTACAGCTGCATTGGGTGCAGCTGAATGATTAGCACTTCTATTGCGCATATGTAGTTCTGGATTTCGATTCTAGGGTAGAGAGGAGTACTAGTGGTCAGCAAGGGAGCAAAGGTCCTGGTCACAGTTCTAAGGAAGAGAGAATAGGGAACCTGGGTCCTTGCCTGGGTAAAGACCAAAGCACAGACCAGGGAAGTAGTGATCATACCTTTTCCTGGATCACACCCCCTTGGAAGGACCAAAAACTTGAAGGTACCCAGAGCTAAATCTAAAAATAATAGCACAAAAAAGCTTGAGGTTTGGGACAGTGCCTCTGCATCTCAAGGTGAGTAGAGCCCAACTTTAATATGAAGTTTAAAGTCAAGAAATAAACTAGAAAAATGAGCAAATAGAAAAAGAACGTGAACATAAAAAGGTACTGTGGTAGCTTTTACAAGGTATCAAGAAAAGAAGCCAGAAGAAAATAATGTGAAAACAGCTACAACCAAAACTTCAAAAAATGTTACTTGGATCCAAGCTCATCAAGAAGTTTTTGAAGAATTAAAGAAAGAGATGAAACTGGTAAAGGGAAAATTGGCAAAAGATAGGAGAGTGATACAAGAAAATTATGAAAAGGGATATGTTATGAAAACAACTTGGTAAAAGAGGCATAAAAAATGTTGAAGAAAGAAGCATCTTTAGAATTGGCCTATTAGTAAATGAAGCATAAGAATTCACTGAAAAAAAGAACTCCTTAAAAAGCAGAAATGGCCAATGGAAAAAGAGGCACAAAACCTCACAGAAGAAAGTAATTCTTTAAAAATTAGAATCGGCCAAGTAGAAGCTAATGATTCCATGAGACATCAAGAAACAATAAAAGTCAAAAGAATGAAAAAATGAGAAAAAAATATAAAATATTTCATCAGAAAAACAACTGATCTAGAAAATAGAGAAACAATTTAAGAATAATTGTACTGTTTGAAAGTCATCAAAAAAAGAAATACAGGTATCATATTTCAGAAATTATAAACAAAAACTGCCCAATATCTTAGATTCAGAGGGTAAAGTAGAAATGGAAAGGATCTACCAATCACCTCTTGAAAGAGATCCCAAAAGGAAAACTCCCAAGAATATTATGGCCAAATTCTAGAGTTCACAGGTCAAGGAGAAAATATTGCAAGCAGCCATAAAGAAACAATTCAACATTCCAGAACTATAATCAAGATTACATAAGATCTAGCAGCTTCCATGTTAAAGGAATGGAGGGCTTGGAATGTGATATCCCAGAAGGCAAAGGAACTAAGATTACAATTAAGAATAACCTACCCAGCAAAACTGAGAATTTAATATTTAAATATTTCATATTTAATGAAATAGAGAACTTTCATGTATTCCTGGTTAAAAAAAAAAAGAGATGAATAGAAAATGTGACAATCAAAAACAAGACTCAAGAGAAGTTCAAAAAGGTAAACATGAAAGAGTAATTAAAAGGGACTTGATAAAGTTAAATTGTTTACATTTCTATATGTAAAAATGATATATGTAACTCCTAAGACCTTGATCATCATTAGCGCATTTTGATGGAATTTACATAGACAGAGGGCACATGAGAGTAAGTCAGTTATGTTGGCATGATTTCCAAAAAAGAAAATAAAAAGGCAAGAAAGAGGAATGTACTGGGAGAAGGAGGAAGAGAGAGGGAAAATTTCCTCATCTTAAAGAGATGCCCAAGGAAGAGGGGGCAATGCATGCAATGATAATATATACACACTATAGTGAGTGAAATTCAGCAAAAAGGTAGACTGAGGCACTTTCTGAGCATTAAAGCATTTGATTCACAGGGAATTAACCTGAGATTAAAATGAGTCAGTGGCTGCTTCAGTTTCTAGCCAAGGACCTAGAGCAAAAGGACAATTTCCTTTTTTGTAGGTTTTTGAGGATTTCAGAACAAAGAACAGAATAGCAAAGGTGACATTATGAGGTTGAGGGAAATATGATTGGTTACATAGCTAGAGCCATGGGGAACAATACAATTTGCAGGAAATAGAGAATAAGGGATTAGCAACATCACCCTGTTTCCTTCTTGTGACTAAGAAATGCTCATCGTTTCTGCAAGGTTAGACTTTCCTTTGAATAACAAACCAGATCACTTTGAAGTGCTGTAAAGACAGAAGACCTAACTTCCTTGTGCCCACCTGAATCCCTCAAGGATAGCAGAATTCCTTAAGGCAGGAATAAAATAGTAATTAGATCAAAATGGAGTTTGAAACTTAACCCATTTCAGGGCAGTTGAATTTGAACTAAGTTTAGAAACAGAAAAACATGATTTAAGCATTTATAGGACAAAATCAATTAATTGTAAGTAAATGAATAAAAAATGATATAGAACCACTTTTAACCTTCTCAATAGCAGGGGTCCTCAAACTTTTTAAACAGGGGGACAGTTCACTGTCCTTCAGACTGTTGGAGGGCCAGACTATTGTAAAAACAAAAACTTTGTTTTGTGGGCCTTTAAATAAAGAAACTTCATGGGTGAGGGGGATAAACGTCCTCAGCTGCCTCATCTGGCCCGTGGGCTGTAGTTTGAGGACCCCTATTAACCTATTTTACTCAAAAGGGAAATGGGAAAGGAAAGGGATGTTTTATTGTAGGGAGTTAAAAAGGAGGGCAGATTCAGGAAGGCAATAGTTAGCAGCAAAGTAGATTTTGAGAAGGGACAGGATAAAAAGAAAGAGAAAAAGATAAACAGAAGAAAAAAGAATGGAGAAGAATGCACAGCAATTATAACTCTGAATACAAAAAGCATATACTCACCCATAAAATAAGTGGACAGCAGAATAGATCAAAAACCAGAATCCAACAATATGTTGTTTACAACATACTTGAAATAGAAAGAGACATAGAGTTAAAATAAAGAGCTAAAACAAAACCTGTTATACTTCATCTGAAGTTAAAAAAAGGCTGGGAGAGCAGTCATGATAGCAAAAGCAAAAACAGACCTAAACAAGAGATAATCAGGGAAACTACATTTTGCTTAAAAAATACCATAGACAATGAAGAAATATAAATTTTTTTTACAGTAAATTTCTTTGATAAAGGCCTCATTTCTCCAAATATATAAGGAACTTAATTAAAATTTAAAATAAGAGCAACATCTCAGTTGATAAATGATAAAAGAATTTAAATAGGCAGTTTTCAGAAGAAGAAATCAAATGAAAAATATGAAAAAATGCTCTAAATAACTATTGATGAGAGGTGCAAATTAAAATAATGCTGAGATACCACTTTACACCTATTAGAAATGACAAATGTTAATAGACTAATAAGGTGTGGGTGGAGTTATGAACTGGTCCAGTTATTCTGGAAAATAATTTAAACTATGCTCAAAGAGCTATAAAACTCTCTATATGCAATAATACCACTACTATGTCTGTCCCCAAAGAAATCAAAAAAAGAAAAAGTACCTATATGTTCAAAACTATTTATAGCAGATCTTTTTTGTGGTAGCAAAGAATTGGAAATTGAGAGGTTGTTCATCAGATGGGGAATGGTTGGATAAGTTGTGGCATATGATAATGAGTACTATTGTGCTATAAGAAATAACAAAAGGGGGACTATTTTCAGAAAAAATAATACAAGACTTAGATGAACTGATGCAAAGTAAAGTGAGAAGAACTGAGAGATAATTGTGCGAAATAATAGCAGTATTTTAATGATGATCAACTGTGAAAGACTTGACTCTCTGATAAATATAACGATTCAAAACAATTCTAAAGTTCCCATGATGAAAAAATTCAATCTATCTCCACAGAGAACTAATGAACTCTGAGTGTAAATTTTTTTTTAATTAAAGCTTTTTATTTACAAAACATATGCATGGGTAATTTTCCAACATTGACCCTTGCAAAACCTTCTGTTCCAAATTATCCCCTTCTTCACTCCCATTCCCTCCCCTAGATGGCAGATAGTCCAATACATGTTAAATATGTTAAAATATATGTTAAATCTAATAACTATATCCATATTTATACAGTTATCTTGCTGTACAAGAAAAATTGGATCAAGAAGGAAAAAAAACAGGGAAAGTAAACAAAATGCAAGCAAACCCACAACAGAAAGAGTGAGAATGCTATGTTGTGTTCCACATTCAGCTCCCACGAGCCTCTCTTTGGGAGTAGATAGCTCTCTTTATCACTGAACAATTGGAATTGGTTTGAATCATCTCTGAGTGTAAATTGAAGTATAATTCTCTCCTTCCCTTTCTTCCCCCCTCCCCCAATATGGCAAAATGGAAATATGTTTCACATGATTTCAAATGTATAATTGATAATATTGCCTTTTCAATAGGTAGAGGGAGGAGAGGAGGGAAGGAGAGAATTTGGAACTTAAAATTTCAAAAGAAAAGAATGTTTAAAACAAATAAATAAATAATGGATTTGTTTTGAAAGTTGAAAAGAAATTACTGTATTTACTTTCTTGTTTATATATTATATATGTTCCATTCTTCTGTAAAATGTAAACTATTTGAAGGCAAAAAATTCTTTTTGTGTATTCTGAGCATTTAACTTAGTACTTTGCCCTTTTGCTGATTTGAATAGAATTATGCAAAAAAAACCTAAAGGGATATGGAGCAAACATTTATATTGAGCTTTAAGGTTTATAAAGTACTTCACATATAGTGTCTCATTTGATTGGATCCTTAAAACAATCCTGTGAGATCAGTGTTATCATCCTCATATTAGAATATTGAAATGATAGATTCCTTTCTAAGGACAAAATATATCTCATGAGTAATGGGATGAACGTGTTGGCCAAAGACTTATGAATGCAATCAAAGATATTCTAACCTAAAAATGGAGGCTGCCCAAGAACAATTTCTAGATAAAAGTGTAAAAATTAGACTTAGTGAAATATAAGAACTATATCACAATAGATAAAAAACAGATATGACATTATTCAAAGACTAATACTAGAAGAGATACCTAGTAATACCTAGAATACTTAGAAAATTAACCATAAAGAGTATCACAAACATTAAATATGATCTCAATCCTTTAAACACCAAGTGGATAAGGAATAGGTAATAAAATAAACTTGAAATTTTAATATTAGGAGAAAAATTTAACTTCACTGGATTGGTAACGCCCTCTCTTGTGAGGAACTGAGTTTTCTGTCACTTGTCAATGTGTTTTAAAAAGAAGTAGATTAGTAATCATTAGGAAATCTGTAGAAGAAATTCATTTATAGAGTAAAATGATTGATAGCTAATAGATAACAAATGGACTGCTAAGTGGCACAATGGATATGAGTCAGGAGTCAGGAAAACTCATCTTCTGAGTTTCAGTCTGGCCTGTATGACCCTGGACAAGTTACTTAATCCTGTCTGCCTCAGTTTCCTCATCTGTAAAAAAAGCTGGAGAAAGAAATGGGAAACCATTCCAGTATCTCTGCCAAGAAAATTTCAAATGGAGTAATGGAGACTTGGACACTCCAGAAATAACAACAGGCTGATTTCTAAGGTCCTTTTTCAATATTGATATTTTGTGGTTCTCTGATTCTAGACCATGGCAAAGATTTTGTGCACTATCAGTCAATGAATAGTGCATTGTTGCATCATACCAAAAGGAAAGTAAATAATCTTTTCTTTTTCATAATCTGAAACTCGAGAAGGCTTTAGAAAGGTTATTGTTAGCTCTTCTTGACTCTGTGTGTGTGTGTGTGTGTGTGTGTGTGTGAGAGAGAGAGAGAGAGAGAGAGAGAGAGAGAGAAACAGATCGATCTACCTAGACACAGAAAAAGACAGAGAAAGACAGGAAGAGAAAAAAAAGAGAGGGAAGGAGAAAGGGAGGGAGGAGAGGGAGACAGAGAAAAATAAATTTGATTTACAAGGAGTCCTTTGCTAAAATAAGCATAGCCACCTCTAAATCATGGCATTCATGTCTCTAATTATTATCATTACAGATACAGACCAATTCCAGAAGATCTTCTTCTTCAAGCATTTGAGGTATCTGTTTGTTAAAGTTTTATAATTCAAGTCATTAGTCAACTTAAAATTGACTTCTAAAACTACAAAGGTCATACTTTTCTCTTAAGTAGGTATTTTCTCTCTCTGTAGGTGTTAGACTCAGCTAAAGAGGGATTTCTTACTAAAGAAGAGCTGGTTAAGTATATGACTGAAGAAGGTAAAAATAATTTGCTGCTTTTAAAAATCAATTTATACAAAAATTAGAAATGCCACTAATAATTAGATACAATAAAAGCTTGATTTGTTATTTGGTAGGACTGGGATGTGACAATTGATAGAAAATTAATTAATTGTGAATTAATTAATATTTCTCCAAGGTGAAGTTTCTTATTACTTTTCTTCTTTATTCTCCCAGGACCTATATAAGAAAGAAGGAACAATGATTTACACACAATACTTTTGTACATCATTGTTTATTAAACAAATCTATGAGACAGAGAACTATGGTTTTTTCCACTAAAATACTAGGAATAATAAATGCCAGTAGGGAACTGTTAGAGATTATTTCTACAGTCTTACATTTTATAAAATAACAGGTAATAGGTTTTTATGTGTTTACATTTAGTCAAACGTAATAATTTTTGAGGAAAATAGACAAAGATATACAAAAATATCTATTGCTCATATTTGCTTTGGGCAAGAAGTAGGATAGGGACTTGTGATGTCACAATCCTACTAATGCAAGTTGGTACTATCTCTCCAGTCTGTAGTTTTAGGTAGGTAGTTAGAACACTGAGAGAGTTAAGCACTTTGTTAGTGTCACAGCAGATAGATGTCAGAGGTAGTATTTGTTTGTTTGTTTGTTTGTTTGTTTTTAAATTTAATTTTATTTAATAGTAACTTTGTATTGACAGAATCCATGCCAGGATAATTTTTATACGACATTATCCCTTGCAATCACTTATGTTTCGTTTTTTCCCCTCCCTCCCTCCTCCCCCCCCCCCAAGATGGTAAGCAGTCCTATATATGTTAAATATGTTACAGTATATCCTAGGTACAATACATATTTGCAGAACCGAACAGTTCTCCCGCTGCACAGGGAGAATTGGATTCAGAAGGTAAAAATAACTCGGGAAGAAAATCAAAAATCAAATAGTTCACATTCATTTCCCAGTATTCCTTCTTTGGGTGTAGCTGTTTCTGTCCATCATTTATCCAATGAAACTCAGTTAAGTCTCTTTGTCAGAGAAATCCACTTCCATCAGAATACATCCTCATACAATATCGTTGTCGAAGTGTATAATGATCTCCTGGTTCTGCTCATCTCACTCAGCATCAGTCCATGTAGGTCTCTCCAAGCCTCTCTGTATTCATCCTGCTGGTCATTCCTTACAGAGCAATAATATTCCATAACATTCATATACCACAGTTTACCCAGCCATTCTCCAATTAATGGGCATCCATTCATTTTCCAGTTTCTAGCCACTACAAACAGGGCTGCTACAAACATTTTGGCACATACAGGTCCCTTTCCTCAGAGGTAGTATTTGGACCCAAGCCAACTTTCTGTTCACGATGTTAGGTTGTGCCTTTTGAGCAAGATGATAACTCCCTCCTCCCCACCTTTTCACTCTCTTTCTCTGTCTCTCTGTTTCCTGTCTTTATGTGGATATAGCTACATCCCCCTCTCTAATCTGTATGGATATATCTAAATGGATATAGATATAGACAGAGACAGAAAGACACAAACACATATACATATTCACATTTATAGCTATCTCTCTAGAGTGTCACTAAAGTCATCATGCAATCATTTGTAAGTATATGTATATTTACATATTAACAAGGTAAATGATTTTTCTCTCTATAAATATATATATATATATATATATATATATATATATATATATATATATATATGACAGAAAACAATGATTTTTCTCAAAATATTAGGAACAATAAATGCCAGTAGATTTACAAGGTAAACACACAAAACAATGATTTTTCTCAAAATATTAGGAACAATAAATGCCAGTAGATTTACAAGGTAAACACACACACACACACACACACACACACACACAGAGAACTCATTTATCTGTTGTTAATTATGTAAAATTAAATAAAACTAGTTTTTTTTCTCTGAGGCAGTCAGGGTCAAGTGACTTGCCCAGGGTCACACAGATAGGAAGTGTTAAGTGTCTGAGATCAAATTTGAACTCACATCCTCCTGACTTCAGGGCTGGGGCTCTCTCCACTGCACTACCTAGCTGCCCCCAAGTAAAATTAGTTTGTACTCCTTAAGTTTAAGTGGCCTGATACACATTGTCCTGAGATAAGTGTCAACCTAGTCACCTTCTTTACAAAGTAAAAGCTTGTTGTCCATGCTTACCAAGACATGTACTTGGAAAGATACAAATTTAGGCTCTTTGTCAGGTGGAAAGTCACTAAAAATTATGAATTTCCTAAAACTGAATGAACTGCCTTATGATATAATGACTTCCCCTTTAGTTGAGATCTTTAAGCAAAGGCTGATGACCATATAATTATTTGACTGCTATTTTAAGTTCCTTAGGACTCAGGTCATAACTAAGATTCATGTGGCAGTAGGTCCAGTCTTTCACAGTTAGAAATAAGGCAATTCTAGGAACTCAAATATGAGCAACAAATATTTTTGAATAACTTTGTCTACTTTCTATAAATTTTCTATTTCTATAGAACTAATACTATTATATAGAAAATATGCTATTTTCTATAAAAATAGTAAAAAAAAAAATACATAAAGGAGGCTGTTGACCTCTATTCAGATTTTGAGTCCTATTGTGGGCTTAAATTGTCTATAAATTCTTGGAATATAAACATTGTTCCAAGAGACCTCCAGAAACCACTTTGAATCATTCTAGAACTGTGAACTCAAGTCAAAGACACCAGAAAACACTATTTGTATTGGCAGTGACTTCAAACTCAGGGCAAATGGACTTTGGGCCGTAGCAGCTCAATTCTATTTCACGGAATCCACTAGTGCTTAGGGGGTACCCTGGACACATCCCTGTATTCTTGTCTCTGGTATTAGTACTGAATGCCACTTTAATTAGTTCATGGTCTTGCCAGAATTCTTCCCAGGGCTACTTTCCATCTTGGTGAAACCAATTTCCAGATGGCTCTCATCTATTATCTGAAGCCAACTAAAACCTACCGATTCTCCATTCAGCTTTTTCAGTTTAATCCAACAATCCACTGAGCCAAACTGAGACAAAAGAGTCATTTTGAAATGGTTTGTCACGTGGCACCTCTTACTGGTATTATTCACATGTCTAAGATGGCAGGTTCTTATTAAGGCACATTCAGAGACAGAATGTTCACATCCCAAAGTCTCAAATATGGCCCCATCAACAAGATTTGCATAGAAGCCATGTGGTCTTCTCTTCATAGTCTTCTGAAACCTTACTTCTTAGATTCCCTTTCCAGATGGCAGTTGCAATTTGATCTTTTGGTATTTCAGCAGCCTTGTTTAATGTAAGCTTATCTGGGAGTGACATCTTGATACCTTGCTTGTTGTTTCAGGTGAAATTATAAGCTTTGCAATTTCCTCAGACTCTTATTAGC
The DNA here is from genome assembly GCF_016432865.1 of Antechinus flavipes. Lineage (NCBI taxonomy): Eukaryota > Metazoa > Chordata > Mammalia > Dasyuromorphia > Dasyuridae > Antechinus > Antechinus flavipes. Next base: position 84,416,791 of record NC_067401.1, on the reverse strand, counting down.
TGGTAAAGAGGACGGATCCAAATTCTAATAAGGAGTAAAGAGCAGAATAGAACCAAGCCTAGGTAACATACCAAGGAATACTTTATGCCATGGTGCCCTGTCAAAAAACTGACCCGTGAGAACAAATGAGTTAAAATTATATAGGATCCTATATCGTCAATTAAGCTTGGCATTGGCAGAGAGGGGAATTTAAAAAGACAAAGAACTGGAGATTAGATCAATATATTTCTAATTCTGTTATTCCATGAACTAAATTTATTTATTTTTCTTTCTTATCTATCTCTAGGTGAGCCTTTTACAGAGGAGGAAATGGAAGAAATGTTGTCTGCTGCACTTGATCCAGAAACAAACACAATTCAGTACAGAGACTATTTAGCAATGATGGTGATAGATGAAAATTAAAAGTTTTCATACATTTAATTATTTTCTGATTTTTAAGTTCTATTTCCTAATTCTGATTAATGGATATTACTTTAGAAAAAAATCTGGGAAAATGTTATATTTGTAACTTAAAACTTTTCTAGATATATGCAGTTCAAAGAAAATTAAAAAAAACCTAATATACTATGGACTTGTTATAAAATTTTAGAATGTTACTTAAGAGAGATTTGTTTCTTCTCTATGAAAGTATAGACCATCATTAAAATATCATTGAATTAATTATGCAAAGACAGTGGAGAATAACTGACTCGGCACAAGTCAGGCTATTCCACTAGTTCTGTGAGTGGCAGAGAAACCTATGATTTCAGATCAATTGTATGGGATGACAGTTCTCAAAGAGATAATGGTGAGTAGAGGAGTTGCAGCACTCCCAATGAGTTATAAACGCCAAAGAGAGCTTACTTATCCTGTTTCCTTTTACATAAAGAAAAATTTCTATCTTTGACACATATCTGTAGTGTTTCAATGTTTTCTTATTTCCAGATCTTTTTAGGGCCATGATTGATTAGATAATATGATGGAAGTAGCATCAGAATGTTCATCTTATTTCCTCTTAAGATTTAGAACATTATCTATAAGATCTAGTGTGCTACCATTAAAAAATCAAACCAAACCAAAACTTTTTTTCATTTGCACTGGGATGATTGTTACTGTAATTCTAGATATGCATGGGGGGAGGAGGAAAACTTCCCAGATCTTCCTTATATCTCAGTTTAGGTTTATGAAGCAAAATAGCAAAATTATATGGGTAAGCAACAGATAGGACTCCTAGGAGAGAATCCCCAGAGGTATTCTGTTATCTCTAAATAATTTGATCATTGCAAAGTGACTCATTGCTTCTTGACTCATTTGTTTTTGAAGAGATCATTTGTTTGAAGGAATCATAGAGCATTCCCTTGATAGGCCATACATGAAAACTAGCCTAGATTCTAAGACAGATAAAACTTCCAGATCCTAACATTAAAAAAGACTTTAACTCAACATAGCATGACATAATTTCATATAACTCAGAAAAATGTTCACATGCATGAATACGTTTCTCCTTTCTTCTTTCCCCCCTTCCTTCTTTCTTCCCTCTCTCCCTTCCTCCCTTTCTTCTTTCTTCTTTCCTTTCTTAGCAATTGGGGTTAAGTGATTTGCACAGCTGGGAATTTTGAATAACTGATTTGAATAACCCTGAATAACAGGGTAACAGTGAAGATCAAATTCCAGGTCTTTTTCCAGATCATAAGTTTGATCCTTTATTATCTTCCTGAAGGGGACTACTTACTTGATCAAATCAAATCTCTCTCAATAAGCATGCCAGTCAGGAAATTCCTATTTTCTTATTAGAAGATTGTATTCTAGAAATCTTCATCTTGGGGTTTCTCTCAAGGCAACCCCAAGGGCTCATGCTACTCAAGAAATTTTCCTTCCTTAGCTAAAAAGCTACATTCCAGGATAATGGCATTTAGAAAATCCCTCTTCTAAGGCTCCAAGGCCAGATTCAAAGACTCTTGAATTTGGGGTTAACTATGACCCAAACTAGCACTGAACATGAGCTCTCCTCAGGCCACATGGGACAAGCACATACTTGTGCTTTTGTTGAAATGTTGTCACCAGAGACTCTTAGGCAGGAGCTAAAGGTCATCTTCTCAATGTACCTCTAGTGGGATCTTGGAAAGAAAGATAAAAGGAAATAGGTGAAAAGGAATACAAGTGTGTAAAGAAGATTCTTTTTTTTTTTTTTAAACCAGCCAAAAAGAGTGGCGGTGGCAGTTCTGATGAACCTGTCCTCCAGAACCTAATCTAAACAATACATCTAGAGGAAAGCCCACTTCAGGGAAACTCATCCTCCAGGAGGAACAAAAGTGTATCTCTAAACCACCAATTCATCTAAGGAACAGCCCCAGCCACTGAAACTTAATAAGGAAATATATTTTTTTCCTCTCAATATAATACCAATGGACATATCCATTTTCCATAAGAAAAAATCTCCAAAATTCTTGAACAAACTCAAACTCTAAAAGCCCAAGTTCATTCAATCAAATACTTATTAAGCTCCTAGGATGTTCCAGGCACTGTGCTAAAGCATTGGAAATACAAGTACAAAGAATGAAACAATCTTTATTTTCAAGGAACTTATATCTCAACAAATACATATAAAAGATAGGCAGCATAAATGCTCAGTGAATAAATAAGTATATGCATATATTTGTATCATGCACAAAGTAGTTAAATACAGGGTAGTTTGTGCAGAAGGGCACTAGCAGTTAGAAGGACATGCAGAAAGTAGTGTTTGATGTGCATCTTAAAGGAAGAAAATTTGGCTGGGGAATTTAGATGTTCAACCCCATGTACCAAATGTCTGTTGTTGTTTGTCTTTCATTCTTGAAGAGGACCATGACATCAGGGAAGTAATACCATGATATGCAACTGAATTGGATTTAAGTGAGGGAGGTCTGTGCAAGGTCACCAACCCCATTCTCTCTGCCACAGCCATTTGGGTCCAGTGGCCAGATATAGATCAAGACGACTGGAAATAGCCCTGGGTGAAATGGGAGACCTTGGCCTTTTTAAGCTAAGATCTTCTGTTGGGGTAAATCTCACTTCTTGGTAAGTTCATCAGACTGATCAACTCCTTTCCATCGTCTAATAACCCCCTTCCCTTTTCTAACTCTACTGTATGTTAGTATTAGGGACAGAAAGACTCAAAGAAAAAAGAGTTTGCATTCTTCTCTTGAGATACACCATACACATAAATGAACTAAATGCAAAGAAGTCTGAGAAGGGAGAATCATGGAACACTTTAAGGAGAAGGTTGTACCTGAGTTGAATCAAAAATTTGAGACAGAACATTATAGCTATGAGCACTGGCTAGAGACTGAGGTTCAAATAGTCCAGTTTATCTGGGACTTAGAATTTGTGAGAGAAGTTAATGTGAAGTAAGCTAGGAAAGGAAGGTTAAATCCAGATTGTAGAAGGCTTTTAATGGCAAGCTGAGTAGTTTACATTTGTTTTTGATCAAGGAAGTGATATGGTCCTAAAAAACAGGCTCCCAGAGTTGCAAAGGACCTTAAGTCAGACCTGTAACTAAATAACAATCCAGTCTATAATGTACCTGAAAATAAATGGTCAAATCCTTACTTAAAGATGTCTGGTGAGAGGAAAACTACTCTCTCTCTCTTGAATTCAATAGTATTTTTTCCCCAAATTATATGTTTTCAGCAGTCATTTTTGTAAGATTTTATGTTCCAATTTTTTTCCTCCCTCCCTCTTTTACTTCCCTTGCAAGACAGTAAGTAATCTGATACAGGTTATACATGTACAATTATTTTAAAAATATTTTAATTTGTTTTATATTTAATCTGTATAAGTTTTCCCTTCTATTTTTAATAGCTTTTTACTTTCCAATTACATGCAAAGCTAGTTTTCAACATTCACCTTTGCAAAACCTTTTTCTAAATTTTTCTCCCTTCTTCCTGCCCTCCTCCTTCCCTAGACAGCAAACAATCTGATATATATTAAACAATACAATCATTTTAAACATTTCTGTATTAATAATTTAGTGAAAGAAAAATAAAAACAAAAGGAAGGAAGAAAAAGCAAACAAACAAAAAAGTGAAAAATAGTATGCTTTGAGCTGCATTCAGTCTCCATAGTTTTCTCTCTGGATGTGGATGTCATTTCTATCAATTCTATTGGAATTGTCTTGAATCAATGTATGGCTGATAAGAGCCAAGTCTATCTTAGTTGATTATCACATAATCTTACTGTTAGTGTGTATAATGTTCTCCTAGTTCTGCTTACATCACTCAGCATCAGCTCATGTAAATCTGGGAAATTATTTCTCAAGGCAGTCTCTTCCATTTGTGACAGCTCCAATTATCAGGAAATTTTCCCTTATATCTAGCCTTACTCTGCTTCTCTGAACCTCCCACTCATTGCTGCTACTACATTTTGGGACCTAGAAGAACAAATCATAGGAGCAGCATGGTATAATGGAAAAAGCACTGGTTTGGGATTTAAAGAATTCCGATCTCATCAGTGTCACTATTTATATGGCTTTAGACAAACTACAATTTCTTTGGGTTTCTGTAGAATTCTGTAGAATGCTCTGGTTGTACCCAGTGATCTCTTAGATAGATGATCTCTTTTACATACATGATCTTACAAAGCCAGTTATTATTAAGCACCTATTATATGTCAGACACCATACTAAACACTCAGGACATGAATGCAAAAGAGTCCCTGCTCCCATGGAGCTTGTAATCTCATATCATCTTCCACATGGTTTGCCATCTAAATATTTAAGACAGCTAACTTATTCTTCCTAAATCTTCTCATCTTTATTTTGAACATTTTTAGTTCTTTTGACCCATTCTCATATGGCTTGACTTTGAGGCATTTAATTATCTTGCTTATTCTTCTCGGGACTCTCTCCTGCTTCTTATTGCCCTATTTAAATTTCAGTGTCCAAAACTGAGCACAGTGTTCTAAATGCAGCCCGACTGAAGACAAAGAACAGTAGGATTACAACTTCCCAGACACCCAAGTTGGGAAGATCAGAATTCAAATCCAAGTTTATACACTTGCTGGTTATGTGACCCCAGGCAACTCACTGAATTTCTGTCTGACTCAATTTTCTCAGCTATAAATGGAGATGATAATAGACATTTATCTCCCAGGGTGGCTATAAGATGTGGAGCTGCCTCTATGATATTCTCTGATTTCTTACCTTTGGCCAGTTGTTACAACTTTTTCCTCACTTTTTTTTTTTATATTGAGTTTATTTGGGCATATTGTTGTGAGGATCAATATTTATAAAGCTCTTAGCAGAATACCTAGTTCATTTTTGTTATTGTTGTTGTTTAGTTGCCCCTGACTCTTTAATGATTCCATTTGAAGCTTTCTTGGCAAAGATACTGCAGTGGTTTGCCATTTCTTTCTCCAGCTTATTTTACAGATGAGGAAACTGAGGTAAACAAAGTTAAGTGACTTGCCCAGGGTTATACAGCTATTAAGTATCTGAGGCCAGATTTGAACTCAGGAAGATGAATTTTAATGACTCCAAACTATGTGTTTAGCACATAGTACTTAATAAAAACTTGTCATTTTAACACAGGGTAACCTAAGGGTATATTAGTTCTTTTCGCTACCATATTGTTGACTCATGTTGAGATTTCTCAGTTCATGAAAACCCAAAAGTTTTTGTTCAGAACAAAGTCAAGCTTCCCGTATCATGTACTTGTGAAGCTGATTTTGTTTAAACTCAAGTATATTGCTTTGTTTTTATTCAATTTCATCCTATTTGATTCTAATCCATACCCTAAACTGTCAAGATCTTTTGGGATAGTGATTCCTGACATTTTACCCTGAATATTTTGACTCAACATATTAGTGATTCTTCCAAGCTTTGTGTCATCTGCAGATTAGCTAAGTATGACATCTTTGCTTTTATCTGAGACATTGATGAAAATATAAAATGGCTTAGTTCCAAGCACTGATCCTTGGGATACTCCCCTACGCAACTTTTCAAATTGACGTTGAGCCATTAGATGACTTCTCTTTTAGATATGGCCAATCAATCAGCTCGGAATCCAAATAACTGAATTGTTGTCTATCATCTCTCCATTTTTAAAAAAAAGGATAATGAACATGAGACTTTGTTAGATGTTTTGCTAAAATTTATGGTAAATGATATCTTTAGCATTTTCCTGATCTACGAGTTCAATAACACTGTCAATTGAAGGAAAATAAGCTCAAACTTGTGCCTTAGGAAAATTATTTTGGCAGCTCTGTGAAGGGTGGATCCTAGAGGGGAAACAGTGAGAGTAGGAAGAGTAATTAGTAGTCTGTGATAATAATCCAGACAAGACTGATTAATAGTTGAATTAGGGTGTTGGCTGTACCAGTGGAGAGAAGGGATTGTATGTTTGTGATGGAAGTTACAATACTAACCAACTGATTTTCTATAAAGAGGAAGAAAAAAGGATGATGCTCTAAGATTGCAAATCTTGATGCTTAGGAGGATGGTGTTTCCCTCAGTGAAAATAGGAAAAGTTTGAGGAAGGGTGTGGTTTGGTTTGGATTTTTTTTTTTTTTTTTTTTTGCATGGTGAGGAGGCAAGTATAAGCAGTCATGTTTTGGACATGTTAAATTTGAGATGCTAATGCAATACCCAGGACATGTTTACTATATAGTTGATGATAAGGAGCTAGAATTTAGGAGAGAGATTAAAACCAAAAATATAGATTTGGGAATAATCTAGTTATAGAGATGTTAGTCTTTAAAGGTCCAGGACTAATCACAAAAACAGGACTAAAGTTCACTGAAAAAAATGAAACCATGTAAGGCAGCCCTTTTATGAGGTATGAATGAATAATGATTGAATTTGCCCGCCAGCTGATCTTTAAAAGACACAGTTCAGTGAGTTAGAAGCAATGGAGGCAGAAAACAGGAATCAGGGAACATTATAATTCTACTCTCCCTCTCCATCATCTGCCATGATTTGGAGTTGAGATATTCACCTATAGACACACCCCATCTAGGTCTTGGAGTATCATTTCAGTAATATCCAAAGTATAGTTGAGGGGGCAGAGACAAAGATATACTCTAGACAGTTATGGAGGAGAAGTAATTACTTAAAGCCAGAAACATTTTCAAGAAGAAAACTTCTGGCAGCAGAAAAGAGAGCTGATATAAACTAAATAGAAAGATAACTCTTGTCAATCAAGGGTCATTCTATGGAACCGATGTGAGGAGCTCAAATTGAGCAATCCAGCTACCCAAAATACTTCACCTGATGGGGGATATTTATAAGGATTCCATAGAACTTCCTTCCTTCCTTCCTTCCTTCCTTCCTTCCTTCCTTCCTTCCTTCCTTCCTTCCTTCCTTCCTTCCTTCCTTCCTTCCTTCCTTCCTTCCTTCCTTCCTTCCTTCCTTCCTTCCCCTGAGGCAACTGGGGTTAAGTGACTTGCTCAGGGTCACACAGCTAGGAAGTGTTAAGTGCCTAAGACCAGATTTGAACTCAGGCCTTTGTGCTCCATCCACTGGGCCACCTAGCTGCCCCATCAGTATGTATTTCTTACTATCACTATTCTCTGTGCCCACCCTTCCCACAAATGCCCACTGTACCATGCTGCCAGAGGAGACCAAGGAGTGATTGGGTAGCTTAGAGGAGAATTGGGGGAAAGAGCAGTATCTTTGAAGCCAACAAAGGAAAGAGTATGTGTAATGATGCTTCCCAGTGTCAAAAGTGAGGAGAAGGAAGTCTTCATATTTAAAGGATATTCAACTGTTAATTATCTGCTTGCTTTTACCTGTAAAGCCTATCTGTAGGCTTATGTTTACAGTAGCTATTTGCAGAACCCAATATTGCTTATGACTGCCCCCTTGTATCCTCAGGCAGCCTCAAATTTCTCTAATTACTGAACAGTTTTTGACATTTCACAGTAAAGCTGTATTCATTGAATTTTAGTTCCATTAACTTCATTTAAATCTCCTTCAGATCATCCAGCAGTATTCCTTCAGGACAGCAAGCTAGGTTTCTCACTGGATTGAGTGTGGAGAATCTGAGTTCAAATCCAGTCTCAGAACACTTATTAGCTATGTAATTCTGGGCAAGTCAGTTAACTTCTGTTTGCCTCAGTTTCCTCATCTGTAAAATGGACATCATAATAGCACCCACCTCCCAGAGTTGTTGTAAAGATCAAATGAGATAAGACTGCAAAGCATTTAGCACAGTTCCAGGCACACAGCAAGCACTATATAAAATGTGTTTTATATATGTACACATATTTATGTGTATACTTAACACACATATGTATATTTACACTGGAGAAGAAAATGGCAACTCACTCTAGTATCTTTGCCAAGAAAACCCCATGAACAGTGAATTGACATTCTATCATCTTTGGGGGCATGAAGTAACAGACAAGACTAAATGACTGAACAACTATCATATATGCAGACACATACACATCTTATTGCTACTTCATCCAGTCATTGGAGGAGCTCATTCTACTCTAGTTCATTAAGTGACTTTTAGTGAGAATGAATAAAAATTATGATAATAGAATGAATATTGAAGGAGCAATAAATAATAAGCAAAGCAATGTATTTATATATGTAAATATATACACATGTATATGTATATGTGTGTTTTATATACTCTCTTTGTCTTTGTCTCTGTCTCTGTCACTCTGACTCTCTGTCTCTGTCTGTCTCTGTGTCTCTGTGTCTTTGTCTCTGTATCTCTTTGTCTCTGTGTCTGTCTTTGTCTCTGTCTCTCTGTTTCTCTGTCTTTCCACATTTATCTATCTCTACTTATCTGTCTACCTCTCTCTCTAATCTCCACCTCTCTGTCCGCTGATCTCCAGTTCTGCCACAGGACACAGCTAGGTAAGGGTAAATCCCAGGAGAAGAGATGCTGATGAGAAGCTGGTTAGCCATGCATGGTTCTGATCACCACCCAGAGATTAATTTGTAGTGAGCCACATGCCTTCAGGCCAAGGTGGAGAGGGATCAGAAGGGGGTGTGGTGGCCCTCAGAGCACTCACAGACAGGCTACCACGGTCTCTCAGCATCACTGAGGGAAGATGCGGAGCAGGCATGAAATACACTTCAAGGCAGAAGTACACCCTAAGGCATATCACTCAGCAAAGTGCTAATGTGTATATTAATGCATAAACTCAGGTACAGACTTGTTTGGAACACAGAGACAAAACCCCAAATTATTTCCTACAAGCTTATAACTCTGGTATGTGCCAAAGAACTTAGGTCTGGTGAATTAACCCCAAGCTTTTGGCAACCATGAGCTCATATCCCAATATAAAAGTGAACCACCCAACTCCTTCTCCTAACCTCTCCAGGGAAGCCTCGGATATTCTCAGAACTGTAGCATAAACACTCCCCCGGGATGCTTAGATACCCACAAGTCATAGCTTCTAGATTACCTTTGAAGGCTCCCACCCAAGTGACACCATCAAATCTCATCTCAAGGAAATACTGAGGCATAGAATTAGTGCAGAAATGTAATATTCTTTTAAGGTTGTGGAATAGGGGTCATAGAATTTGGATTGTAATGGACCTTAGAAATCAGAACTGAGGCAGAGATAGATAAAATGACTTGCCCAAAGTCCTAAAGATATTCCAGTATTGGAAATCAAGTCCTGTGACTTCTGATCTTGCACTCAATCTACTTTCCCATCAGAACTTCATAGAGCTGATTTTCACTTTCTCTTTTGCTCGTGGATACTTCTATCAGAAAAATGTAGCACAAATCTGAGACACAAAGTTTCTCTTTTACTTTGTTGCAGGAAAGTATGTGTTTTAAATATATCTACACAAATGTGTATATAATATGTAAGTATATATATATATATGTGTATATAGATGTGTTATTTATGTTTAAAATGTTTGAACATGATTTCATTTAACATATTTTATATACTTCTTGCACTGACCTATTTGTTCTCAGCATCCCATTCAAATTATAATGGTCTGTCTTTTTTTGGTACCCTATTAAACCCTATTTACATCAATCTAGCACAGTTCCAGGCTGCAAAATAAATCTTGAATCATCCATAGTATTTCTTCATAATTAAAAACAAAACCAAAAAACCTATTATAAAAGGAAATCCCATTTCAAATAATAATTAAAATATCTGGAGATTTATCAAATTATTTGTGCAGAGTTGATTAAAGTATTCATTAAAGAAAAAAAAAGTCCTTTAACTAAGGATACACTACTTACTAACTGAATATGCCAGATACAGCAGCTCTTCTTTGCCACAGGGTTAATAAAGTTAGTCCATTCTCTGTTACCAGCCTTCTGGAACATGGCTCGATGCCCCACGAACAGACCTGGAAGTCAGCTCTTGAGTTCTGATCCCAGCTTTGCCTCTGTCCCACTGTGGGTGATTGTGGGCAAGTCCTTAACCTCAAAGTGTGTCACCCTCTGTAAAATAAAACTATACTCGTCATTCCCTTGCTGTGTAGGGGACAGTGTAAAGACTATGCTCAAAGCCAATATCAAGTGTTAAAAATTCATAAATGAAAAAGCATTCATTAAGCACTTTCTATGTGCAAAGTTCATATGTGCTTCATTGCCATGTGCTAAGCTCTGGGAATACAAATAGAAAACATCTTCAGGGAGCTTACATTCTAAAAGGGAGAGTGAGCATATATAAGTAGCATCAGTCACAAGTGGAATGAAAAGGTCCAGGAGTCTTTAGGGGTACAGCAGCAAAATAGTTTCTAATGCAAGGTCTTCAATATTATTTCCACTAATAGAATATTTCTAACAATAATAATAATTAGCATTTATACAGTATCTACTATGTGCTGGGCACTGTGTTAAGCACTTTATAAATTTCTCATTTGCTCCTCTTTGGGTGGCAGGTACTATTATTATCCCATTTTATAGATGAAGAAACTGAGGCAAACAGAGGCTAAGTGACAGCTAGTAAAGTGTCTAATGATGAATTTGACTCCAGGTTCAGTGCTCTGTTCATTGTGCCATTAGCTATATACACACACACTTATATATAAAAGAGATATAATAGTTTACACATAAACAACACATCTATCTATATATACTTATATAGTATATATACATATTTGTGTGTGTGTGTGTGTATATATATATATATATATATATATATATATACACAAAATGTGTGGGTAGGTGTGTATATATTTATGTAGACACACACACACACACACACATACACACACACACACACACACAATTTGACAGTACCAAAGACTTTGGTGTTGAGAACTTTCATTTCTGGATGTGTTTGCTGAGTTGAGCTAGGTCCTATCTCTACAAGGAATGCTTTTCTGGATGATAGCAGCAAGCTCCAAGATGAAATTAGGTCTGGCGTCCTAGGAATACTATTCTTGAGGGTCTTAGGCTTTTCTATTAGTGACAGTTGGTCAGTGGCTAGTGTTGGTGGCCACTTGATTGGTGGTTTCCCTTTTTTCTTTTTAAATGATATTTTATTTCTCCCAGTTACATGTAAAGACAATTTTTAATATTCACTTAAAATTTTGTTTGAGTTCCAACTTTTTTCTTTCCCTCCCTCATCTCCCCTCTCCAATCTGATTGATATAAATTATACATGTTCAATAATGTGAAACATATTACTATATTAGTCATGTTATGAAAGAAGACACAGACCCAAAGGAAGAAACACACAAACACAGAAAATGAAATATGATATGTTTGATCTGCATTCAGACTCTATCAGTTCTTTCTCTGGATGTGAATATCACCCATGTGCCTTCCGTATTTATCTCCTTCTTCATCCTGCTTCATAATGAGGTGGTCCTTCTCCTTGCCAAGGCAAACCACTCCACATGCATAAGAGATTCCATTTCATCCCATCTTCTCTAACAGATCACTTCTATCATCTCCACTCTCACTTATCTTCAATCAGTCCCTATCCACTGGCTTCTTTCCTAAAGCAGTACAAACATGCCATGTGTCCTCATTTTTAAATCTATTTGATCCATCTATCCATGCTAGTAATGTCTCAGAAGTGCATGCATTTCCTTTCCTTTTCCTTTCTTTACTTTCTGTGGTCTGACTTCAGATCTCATAATTTGACCAACACTGCTCTCTCCAAAGTTGCTAACAATTTATTAATTGCAAATGTAATCACCTTTTCTAAACTCTCTCAACAGTATTTGATATTGATCATTCTTCTTTCCTTAATACTCTCTTCTCTCTAGGTTTTCTGTATACTACTTTCTCCTGGTCCTCCCATTTGCCTGACTTCTTCCTAGTTTCCTTTGAGCACTTTGGTAGAGAGATTCTTTTACCCAGGAATAAGAGATCAAGGTGTGTGGAAGGTCACAAAAGAGTCATAGCAGGTGTGGGATGCTGGAGGGAGCCCAGAAGATTGAGCAGGTGATGGTGCTGTTAATTATCAACTTCTCCCCTTCCTAACTTCCTCATTCCATATCCCAGGAATATAGTTGCTATCAGACATTTTTGGCCTCTGCAAGAAATATTCAGTTCACCATTTAAAGAGAGAACTCGGAGTCATTTGAGGAAAATGTGGTTTAGTTTTTTTTTTTTTTTTAAAATAAAAATCCCCAAGATGGAGATTTGAAACAAATCCTATCCTTTCAAGAAGAACATGGAGCAAACAAATAATATTGTATATAATTCATAGAACACTAGAATTCTTTGCTAGTGAAACTGAGCAGGCTTTAGAGGTGACGCCTGGTCAGTATAGTCCAATGATAATGGCAGGATTTATAGAATTCATTAAACTTAGTATCCAGAATAGGTTTTTCAATTAAAAAATATGTCAGGCTGTCTAACAAGAGCAGGGATGGGGTAGGAATATGGAGACATTTGCTTTGTCATGATCATCTTTAATCTATAGATATAATCTCAATAGTGCAATGGCCTTTCATGGCATATTAGTGGATGGAATTTGGCAGTTGGCTCAAGAAAGGACTTCAGTATCTGGTACTTTGTCTTGTTAGGTGATCTTCAGAATTTTCTTCAGACATTTCCAATGGAAGCAGTTTTCTGACATGGTACTGAGGACACAGAAGTTTTCTGACCAGTACTGAGAGATTCTAGGAAGATTTCATATTAAAATCATATGTAGTTTGGTAGAAAGAGTCCCAAATCTTGTGCCACAGGACTTAGAGCTAAATTCTGGTTCTGCTCCTTATGTGACTTGGGCAAACCACTTCACCTGAAGGTGTTATGTTTTTTCATGTGTAAAAAGAGGATGTTAGGTTAGATTAAAAAATATTTTGGTAACTGTATTTAAAAATAGTTGGTTTCTTTTGTAATCCTATGCATTTTATTCTATGCATATTAAAATATTTCTGAGAAGAGATCCAGAGATTTCCTCAGACCCTATCAAAAGGGTCCATGTCTCAGAAAAGATTACAATCTGATGGACTTTTGATGTTCAGTTATCTTTCAGTCATATCCAACTCTTTGGGGATTTTTTGGTAAGGATAATGCCATTTTTTTCTCTAATTCATTTTACAAATGAGGAAACTGAGGCAAAAAGTTAAATAAATTGCCCAACTGTTAGTGTCGCGGACCATATTTGAACTCAGGAAGATGTCTTATTGATTTCAGATCTGATACTCTATCAAATGCACAAAGAAGACGAAGACCATAAATATGGTCTCTGCCACCAACCAATATCAGTAACAAGCTAGCAATGAAACGATATTTGAAATTAATATTGAGTTCACTCAGAATCTTTTTTAAAATTAAATTAAATTAAATTAAATTTTTAAAATTGTAACTTTTTATTGACAGAACATATGCCTGGGTAATTTTTTACAACATTATCCCTTGCACTCAGAATCTTTTGATACCAAATAAAAAAGAAATATTTGTGAAACCAATATTTCCAAAGTTCCACATGTCCTGAGTAGAAAAATTGCAATAAGGAGAGACTGGATGTGGGTGATTTCAATTCTTTTCAATATTTCTGATTGCATTGTAGATATTCCTTAATTGGTGTAGATTTCAACCCATTCAGACTGCCTCATTTTTTGATGATTCTTATCTATGTTCTTTTAAAGAGAATTCAGTCAATGAACTGGAGTTTTCTTACAGATTTTTTCACTTTTCTTGAATATAAATGCAATACTTGACTTTCCTGTCTCTCATCCTTTCATATGTGATCTACCACCCCCTTTTCCAAACATTTTTTTCTTTCATCATCTTTTTATGCTATTTATGTTCATAGCTCATCACTTGAAATATACTGTAGTCTATTTAGGGCCATCATGTATCTCTGTATTGCTTTTAGGGATTCTTTCCATATTATGGTTATTAATGTGAGCATATGAGATAATATTTGTAAAGTATTTAGCACAATACCTGGCATATAGTACATGTTATATAATTTCTTATTCCCTTCTCATGTCTCCATCCTTCATCCAAGATTTATAACCATAGAACATCAATAAGAATATCGAGAATTAAAAGAAATAAATAAAAATGAGATTTTTGTGCCATGAGGAGTATATTTCCAAAAAATGAACCTGAAAATGTATGGGGTATATTGTATGGGAAATTAGAAGCTATGGGGATCCAGGTTCTCCCTCATGTGATCCCAAACATTCAAGGGGAAATGATACCACAACTTTCTGGAGGAGAAGCAGAAAGCAAACTGCTAACTCTCTTTTTTGGGAAAACCTGGTTCGTGGAATATCATGTTAGGAAGAGGCTGCTATATTCTGAGTTCTAGAGAAAGTAGATCTGAACCTCACAGATCATTGGTTCTGTCTCTTTCCACTGCGTTGGAACAAAGGCCAACAAAGGCATGGTTCTAGTGAGTCAGGATTGAATTTAAGAGAAAGATGTTCATGAATCATCATTTGAAGGAAGTTATTAGCAGGAATGAGCCACTGTAACATAACACATTTCAGAGGAAAATGCCACAAATGTCTAAGCAGAGAAATAGGAACTGGGGAAATAAACATGCAAATAAGAATGACAACCAAAGTCGGGTTGATGGGCCAAATGGCCATCTGCTTCCCAATGGATTTCTTAGGCACTGAACATGTTTTCTAATAAACACAACTCAGAAAGGGGAAATAATACAAAATGTCTTGTGCTCATGTTGGCTTTGTTGCCTAACAGCTTTGGGGGAGGCCTGGATTGCACTGCAGGGGCACCAGTGTGAGATAACCTGACAATTTTTCTGACGTCCATCCTACCACTGTCACTGGTAAAGTCCTATGACAAAAAAAGTTCCTAGTTTTTTAATATTAAAAAAAATATGTGAAGAATTTTTTTCTCATATAGTACATACTATTAGCTTCCTATCAGGATGCCTTAAAATTACAGACTTCTCAGATTCATTTCTCATTTCTTTTCTTTCTAGTTACCCAGTACTTAGCACAGTAATAGTAGGCAATTAATTTTTTTTTATTTATTGATTGACTATTCCTAGACTTAAAAAATTCAAATTAAAAAATCTAAACTTAACAAAACCAAATAAAGTTAGTATTTTTAATTTTAAAGTTTTTTATTTTCAAAACATGTGCATAGTTTTCAGCATTTACCCTTGCAAAACCTTGTGTTCCAAATTTTTTTCTCCTTCCCTTCCCTCCATCTCTTCCTCAAGATGGCAAGTAATATAATATATGCTAAACATGTGCAATTCTTCTAAACATGTTTCCACAATTATGATGCTGCACAAGAAAAATCAGATCAAAAAGGGAAAAAAGTGAGAAAGAAAACAAAATACAAACAACAAAAAGGGAAAAAAGTGAGAAAGAAAACAAAATACAAACAACAACAAAAAGTAAAAATACTATGTTGTGAATTCACACTCGGTCCCCGGAGTCCTCTTTTTGGGTGCAGATGGCTCTCTGTATCACAAGACAATTGGAACTGTCCTGAATCACTTCACTGTTGAAAAGGGACACATCTGTTAGAATTGATCATCATATAATCTTGTTGTGTACAATGATCTCCTGGTTCTACTTACTACACTTTGTATCAGTTCATGTAAGTCTCTTCAGACCTTTCTGAAATCATACTGCTGATTGTTTCTCATTGAACAATACAATTCCATAACATTTATATATCATAATTTATTCAGCCATTCTCCAATTGATGGGCATCCACTCAGTTTTCAGTTTTTTGCCACAATGAAAAGGGCTGCCACAAACACTTTTGCACATGTGAGTCCATTTCCCTTTTTTTATGATCTTTTTGGGATACAGACCTGGTAAAGACACTGCTGGATCAAAGGGTATGCACATTTTGATAGCCCTTTGGACATAATTCCATATTGCTCTCCAGAATGGTTGGATCAGTTCACAACTCCACCAACAATGTATTAATGTCCCAGTTTCTCCACATTCCCTCCAACATTCATCATTATCTTTTCTTGTCATCTTAGCCAATTTGAGAGGCGTGTAATAGTACCTGAGTTGTCTTAATTTACATTTTTCTGATTAATAGTGATTTAGAGCATCTCTTTTTATGACTAAAATGGTTCCAATTTCTTCATCTGAAATTGTCTTCATATTCTTTGACCATTTATCAATTGGAGAGTGGCTTGACAATAAGCATTTTTGCATTCAGCAGAATTATACTTGAAATTGTTACCCACATTTATTATGCACAGCTTGCTTTTCCTTTCAGTTATGTAACACATTCAATGTGGAACTTTCGAAGATGTCTTTCTTGCCTGTTTCTTTTCTTTCTTCTGTTTTTGTCCCCACATTTTTCAGGCGTGGCAGTATTTTGATTGATTTCTGTCAGAAGTCACCTCATTGTTTAGATCACGTGCCTCATTTCTTAGGTAGCCTTAATCACTGAATGGATGTTGCCTCAGTCAAACCGAGACCTGTTAAGGACCTTAGTTTAAAAAACCAAGGACTCCCATTGTCCACATAATCCAAGCATCCAGGGCCATTTTCAGTGTCCTGATCTATATCTTGCCACTGGACCCAGATGGCTCTGGAGGAGAAAGTGAAACTGGTGATTTTGCATAGCTTTCCCTCACTTAAATCCAATTCACTAGCATATTATGGCATCACCTCCCTGATGCTATGGTCTTCTTCAAGGACTATCTTATAGCTTAAAAGGGCCTTAAATGCCCTTTCCCCTTACTCCCCACTTTCTTAACTTTTCCCTCAATTCTCCTTGAAGTCATCTTCCATCCTCCTCCTCATTCTCACCTGATGCTTATCGAAAAGTATTTCACTGATATTTTTTAATGAGAGCAGCACAAGCTGATAATGTTGGTTCATCAGCTTAAAGTCCTCCTCCTTTCTACTCTTCTTGCCTAATGCTTACAGGATAGCATTTCAATAGTATTTTTATGAGAACAAAGCAAAGTGATGAGATTGGTTCATCAGCTCTGTAATTGCTGTGCTAGAAGAAACAAAAGTATTGCTTGCTTCTCAATTCTTGGAAAACTGGCCAAGTTACCAAAAACTGTGAATTTTTGTGAATTTTGTGAATGTTAAAAAAATGAGGTCATATCAGGGAATTTTTACTAAGGCATTTGAGATGATCAATAAAAATGTTCATAAAATTACAAGTTCCATAATATGTGGATTTCAGGGGAATGGATCTATCTTTTCTGACTGACTACATTTTCATGGCCATTAGTGCTAGAGAACCAAGGATGACCATCTAATGATGTGCTAATCTAAATTCAAATCAGACTACCAGAGAAGTATGGACTTTTTGGGAGAATTTTCCTCTGCTATTTTTTTGTTTTTGTTTTACTTTATTTATTTAATAGCTCCTCCCAGTTACATACAAAACAAAAACAATTTGCATTTCTTTTAAAAACATTTTTGAGTTCTAGATTTTCTCCTTTATCTCCATCCACAATTAAGAAACCACTTGTGAAGTTATGTACAACATTTCCATAAAAGTCAAGTTGTGGGGAAAAAAACATAAATTTTTTCCCCTGATGAAAATAAAAACCCTCAAGAAAAATTAAAGAGATAGAGAAAGAGAGAGAGGGAGAGATAGAGAGTGAGAGAGAGACAGAGAGAGAGAGAGAGAGAGAGAGAGAGAGAGAGAGAGAGAGAGAGAGAGAGAGAGAAAGAGAAACAGAGAGAGAGAGAATGCTTTAATTTGTATTCAGACACAGTTTTTTTCTCTGGGTATGGATAGGATTTGTCATCATAAGTTTTTCAGAGTCATTATGGATGATTGTACTACTAAGAATAGCAGTCATTCATAGCTGGTCATCCCAGAACATTGCTATTACTTTGTACACAGTACATTTCACTTAGCTTGAATTCTTGGAGGATTTTCCAGTTTTTTTTTTTTTTCTGAGAGTCTCATTGTTTCCCAGAAAACAATAATATTACATCATAAAAACGCATCATAATTTATTAGGCCATCAGGCCATCCTCTCAATTTCCAATTTTTTTTTGCCCTGAGAAGAGAGTTGTTATGAATATATTTTGTTCATATAGGAAATTTTCTTTTTTTTTTTTTTTAAATGAATCTCCTTTGATATTCATTCCAAGTAGTGGCGTTTTTAGATCAAAGGATATGCATGAATTTGTAGTCCTTTGGGCACAGATCATATCTTTTGACCATTTATCAATTGGGGCATGACTCTTATTTTTTATAAATTTGATTCAGTTCCCTCTATGTTTAAAAAATGAAGCCATATCAGAGAAACTTGCTTTGAAATTCTTTTTTATAATTACTATTGGTAATCCTCTCATTTATACTCTCTTTTTTTTACCCTGTCCCTCCTCAAAAGTATTTTGGAACTTATCACTCCTTCCCCCAATATGCGCTCTCTTTTATCACCCTTTCCCCCTTCCCAGGTCTTATTCCCCTCCTATTTCCTTCAGGGTAAGAGATTTCTATACCTTTATTGAGTATGTATATTATTTCCTCTTTGAACCAATTCTGATGAGAGTAAGGTTCATTTTCTCTCCCTCTGTTCCCCTTTTTCCCTTCTACTGTAAAAGCTTTTCTTTCCTCTTTTTTTGGCAGATAATTTGGATCATTCTGTTCTCTTTCCCTTTCTCCCAGTACATTTCCTTCTCACTCCTTAATTTCCTCATTAAAAAAAAAAGGATATTATCTCTTCATATTCAACTTACCTCTTTGTCTTCTGTCTATACATACTCTTTCTAACTGCCATAATAAAACAAGATAAAATTCTAATGTTTGAAATTCCTCTATTTCATTGAATGACCACCTTTTCCTCTGAAGGATTATTATATTCAGTTTTTCTGGGTAGATGATTCTTGGTTATAATCCTAATTCCATTGCTGTCTGGAAAATCATAGTCCAAGACCTCCAATCTTTTAACTTAGAAGCTTCTAAATTTTGTGTTATCCTGAGTGTGGCTCCACTGCACAAGAATTATTTCTTTCTGCATGCTTGCAATATTTTCTCCTTGACCTGGGAATTCTGGAATTGGATATAGTATTTTTGGGAGTTTTCATCTTGGGATCTCTTTGAGGAGGTATTGGTAGATTCTTTCAATTTCTATTTTATTCACTGGTCCTAGAATATCAGGACAGTTTTCCTTGATAATTTTTTTTAAATTAAAGCTTTTTTATTTACAAAACATATGCATGGGTAATTTTTTCAACATTGACCTTTGCAAAACCTTCTGTTCCAAATTATCTCCTCATTCCTCCCACTCCCTCCCATAGATGACAGGTAGTCCAATACATGTTAAATATGTTAAAATATATGTTAAATTCAATATATGTATACATAGATAATTTCTTAAAAGATGATGTCCAACGTCTTTTTTGATCATTACTTTCATTTAAACCAATAATTTTAAAATTATCTCTCAGATCTATTTTCCAATTCAGTTGTTTTTCCAATGAGATATTTCACATATTTTCCATTTTTTTCATTTTTTGGTTTTGCTTTATTATATCTTGATTTCTCATAAAATCATTAGATTCCATTTGTTCAATTTTATTTTTTAAGAAATTATTTTCCTCAGTGAGCTTTTGTATCTCCTTTCCCAATAGGCCAATTTTGTTTTTTTAAGGCATACTTCTCCTCATTAGTTTTTTGCTTTTCCTTTTGCATCACTCTTAATTCCTTTCCAAATATTTCCTCTATTTCTCTTATTTTATTTTCAAAATCCCTTTTGAGCTCTTCCATGGCTTGAGCCCAATTCTGATTTTTCTTGGAGGCATTGTATATAGGAGCTTTGACTTTTTTAAAAATCACCTTTTGAGTGTGTGTTTTGATCTTCCTTGTCACCATAATAATTTTCAATGGTCAGAAACTTTTTTATTGCTGTCTATTCATTACCATTACTTGGCTTTTAACTCTTTGTTAAAGCAGGGCTCTGTTTCCAGACTGGTGGATGCATTGTCCCAAGATTCAGGGATTTTGTACCGCTGTTTTCAGAGATCCTTCTGGGAACTGGACCACAAATACTTTTATGTCCCAGAACTATTAGAGGTGTCATTGTCCCACTGTAGTTATAAAATGTAATGTGCTAAAGCAAGCTTCTGAGGTTGGGGCCAGTCCTGTGCTGAGACTGCACACCAGACTCCCGCTCCATTGCCTCTCTGATGACCTTCTGAGTTCTTCCTGTTGTCCCCAGTCTGAGAGGTCCAGAATCCCCCAGCACTGCTGCTGATTAAGAGATCCTGCCTCGCTGATGCTGGGACTGGGCTAGGGCTGGGGCTGGGGTGAGCCTGTGCTGGGGTTGCCAGATAGGCTCCCACTCTGGTTCCACAGACCTTTTCTATTCACCTTCAAAGTCCTCTTTGGTGTTTCTGGCTGAGAGGTCTAGAAGAAACCAGGACTGCCGCTGATTCCGAGGTTGGCCTGGGTGAGGGTGGGGGCTTCCCTGGCACACCCTGCACTGGGACTGCACCCTGGACTCCCACCTTAGGGTCACAGCCCTTTGGTGCTGACCTTCTAAGTTACTTTTGACTGGAGAATGTTCTACTCCATTTTGGGGGTGGTGCTCTAAATTTGTTTTGAGTCATTATTTAAGGGAATTTGGAGCAGTTTGGGGGAGAGGTTGGGTGAGTTCCTGCCTGTACTTTGCCACCTTGGCCCTCCCTCCTCCTCTGCTAGTCTTGTGCAGTTAGATGGCACAATGCATATGGTGCCAGGTCTAGAGTCAGGAAGCCTCATCTTCATGAGTTGAAAAATGGCTTCAGACACTTACCAGCTGTGTGATAGTGGGCAAGTCACTTAACTCTGTTTACCTCAGTTTCCTCATCTGTAAAATGACCTGGAGAAGGAAATGGCAAAGGACTCCAGAATCTTTGCCAAGAAAACTCAACTAGGGTCGTGAAGTATTGGATACAACCAAACAATAAAAATAATGATGACAACATGATGTAGCCTTGATTTCTACTTGACTTTCCATGTTTCTACCTTGCTTCTAGGAGCCAGTACAAGATGTTCAGAGCATCATGACCCCTGTAGACATGTGGAGCCTTCCCTTTGCCATTTTCTCATAATATATCATATACAATATATATACATACATACATACATACATACATAACTGTCATATGTCTGCCAAGCTTGTTTAACACCATCAGAGCTAAAGAAGGACTCTAGGGTATGCTTCTGATGTTATTTTGCATTTTATCAGTATGTATCCCCAAAACATATCTTTCCTTTTACCTTATTTTATTTTAATAAAAATAAAAAAAAGAAGTATGAAAATACAAAAGATGAGACTCTCAATAACTTTTTTATTGATAGAACTCATGCCAGGGTAATTTTTTACAACATTATCCCTTGCATTCACTTCTGTTCCGATTTTCCCCCTCCCTCCCTTCACCCCCTCCCCCAGATGGCAAGCAGTCCTTTACATGTTAAATAGGTTACAGTATATCCTAGATACAATATATGTGTGCAGAAGCGAACAGTTTTCTTGTTGCACAGGGAGAATTGAATTCAGAAGGTATAAATAATCTGGGAAGAAAAACAAAAATGCAAGCAGTTTATATTCATCTCCCAGTGTTCTTTCTTTGGGTGTAGCTGCTTCTGTCCATCTTTGATCAATTGAAACTGAATTAGCTCTCTTTATCGAAGAGATCCACTTCCATCAGAATACATCCTCAAACAGTATCATTGTTGAGGTATATAATAATCTCCTGGTTCTGCTCATTTCACTTAACATCAGTTCATGTAAGTCTCGCCAGTCCTCTCTGTATTCATCCTGCTGGTCATTCCTTACAGAACAGTAATATTCCATAACGTTCATATACCACAATTTACTCAATCATTCTCCAATTGATGGGCATCCATTCATTTTCCAGCTTCTAGCCACTACAAACAGGGCTGCCACAAACATTTTGGCACATACAGATCCCTTTCCTTTCTTTAGTATCTCTTTGGGGTATAAGCCCAGTAGAAACACTGCTGGATCAAAGGGTATGCATAGTTTGATCATACTTCTTTTGTGCTATAACTTTTTTTCTTGCTCCTGTGGATCTACTTGAATTTTGAGTGACTGGCTTTGGATTCATCTTTTTAGCACTCTGCATTTCAAATTCTGTGAGGTGCATCCTGGGGCACAATTCCTCACCTGGTGTAATGGATTACTCAGAGTCTAAGAGTTCAAATAAACAATCTATACAGTAAGAGCATGTTCATATGTTCCCAACTAAAAGCCCTCCGAAGGTGCACTTAAAAGAAAAAAGAAAAAAAAAACACTGGAAAAGTGATTAAAAATAATGATCAAGAAAGTTCTCTGAAGTTTTGACTGCTTGTTGTCAGTCTTGGAACTAATTATAATATCTATATAACTGTATGTATAATATTATGCATATATAACTCAATATCTATAATTTGATATCCTTCTTGCCCAAAATGACCTATAGCTGAGTCCTGGATGAATCTACCTTGGAACAAAATTAATCCAAGATGCCCTAAGTCTGTTCCATGACTTATTTGTTCACAACAGTTGACAGAAGAAAGAAGGAATTTGCTAAAGCACAGGTGAATCACAAGTTCACTAGCTATTGTTGAGAAAATATTTATTTTTCCCTAGTTCCACCAGTATCTCAACTCACAACTGACTATGCTTTTGTTGATTCACTGTTAATAAGGAATGTTTGCTAAATAATTAAACAGCATTTCAAATGTTTTTCAAAAGATCCATGATCTTAGGGATGGTATGGAGGGAGAAAAGAATTCTCTATATTAGTACATATTGCATCCTTTATAGACCTTCTCATTCTGTGCTCAGCCAGGTTCTCCCATAGATGTTCTTAGGAGATAAATCCACTGAGTATATCCATGTGATTTGCTTCTAGGTCTTTTCACATTTTGTGAATATTAGTGCAGCATTTGAACTGCCCATCCTCTATCTCATTCTCCCTATGTGACTAAACTCTTTCCTATCATTTTGGTCACATATTTTCTGAATGACCTATTTTATGCTATTTCTTGCACATTAATTATCACAAAATGCTGCCCTTTAGCGAGTCCACAAACATTTATCAAGCATTTTCCATATGTCAGGTTAGGTTCTAAGTGCTTGAAATACAAAGAAAAGTAAAAAACTCCAAACAAAACAAAATCCCAATCTTCCTGCTCTCAGTTCCCAGTTGAATTGGAACACAACATGTAAACAACTAGGTATAAACAAAATATATACAGGGTAAATTACAGATGATCAATAGAGGGAAGACATTAGGATTAAAGTAGATCAGGATCATGTAGAAGATGAGATTTCAGCTGGGACCTGAAAAAAGCCAGGGAAGCCAGCAGACAGAGATTAGGAGTGAGAGAATTCCAGGTATGGGGGACAGTCTGTGAAAAGGTCTTAAGTTGGGAATTGGAGTATCTTGTATTAGAAACAGCAAAGAGTCCAGTGTCACTAAATCATTGACTACTTGAGGGGAATAAGGTAAAAGAAGACTAGAAAGGTGGGAGGAAGCAAGTTTTGAAGGATTTTCCTTTTTTTAAATAAAAGAACATTTTAATAATGATGAAAATTGAAATACATACAAATCTTTTAAGTATAAACTTAGAAAAAGCCTTATTCTCATTTAGCAAAATAATACAAAAAAAAATCAAGGAATATTTATAAAGTATCTACTCTGTGCAAATGGCACAGTGGATAGATATTGACCTGAAAATCAGGAAGATTCATCTTCATGAGTTCAAATTTTGAAGAGTTTTCAATGACAAATGAAAGGTTTATTTTTGATCCTAAAGATGCTAGGGAAATATGAACATTTATTGCATAAGGGGATGATATGGTAAGAACTATGTTTGGGAAGCTCAATTTGACAACTGGTTAGATGACAAGCTGGAATGGTGAAAGACTAGTGGCAAGGAGAACAACAGTAGGGTAACCTATCAGAAGTCTACAATAATAGTCAAAGAGTGAGGTGAGGAGTGCCTGTACTATGTCAGAGGAGAAGAGGAGTCCTACCTGAACCCATTATTTTTCTTTCCATCGACCTTTGGATTCCTGGACAAGGACCTCATATATAGAGTATGGAAAACTGCTAAAGGAACTAAATCATATCAATCTTGATATTCTTGCTGTAAGTAAAAGCAGAAGAAAGAAGGAATTTTCAGCTAATAGGAAAAATGAACTGCAAGTACTATCTGGAAAGACAAAGAAAAAAGTTGATAGGATAATTTTTATCTTATGCTTGAAAGCTATAAAAATACGATTTCATGTGATATTTGGCCATACCAATGATAGTTATTTGCAAAAAGACAGTAATGAAAATAATTGCAATTTATACTAATACTGGTTGCTGAGGATGAAATGTTAGAAAAATTTGAAAATAAGTTGCTAAAATTCTCCAAATCAAATCAAGTTTCACTCTGATACTTGGTGACTTTGTTAAAAAGATGGGAAAAGATGAGAATAGAAAGAAATATATGGGAAGGTATAGTTCAGGAAAAAGAAACGAGAGGCCAAATACTTCCAAATACTTGTTTATTACACAAAAGCCTCAACCCTCTACATCACAAATCTATTTTTTTTCCTTAAAAAATTTGGTAAGTGCTGAACATGGCAAGGAACTAACAATATCCTTAAGAAATTGATTATATTTTCATAGCAAGGAAAATCCAACTTACTATGGTCATAAGATTTATCACTGGGCTCAGCTTTCTGTACACAATTAGATTATCAAGTTATTAGCTAAGATCAATATTTATTATGTTCAAGAAGAAAAGAACAAAGAGGAAAAGAAAGGCATACGAAAATGTGAAATGGAGAACAGAAAGGGCTACAAACTGAAATGATTTCAAGAAGTTAAAATAATGTAAATTAATTGTTAAATAAGGTCAAAGGAACACACCATAAATGCCTTAGTCAAAAACACTTGACTGACTTGATAAAACAGAGAAATTGCTAAGCAATCTAGACAACCAGGTGAGGCCACAGTGTACAGAGCATTAGGTTGTAGTGAAGAAGAGCTGAATTCAAATATGAATTGTCATTTAACTTCTGGGAAAATTATTTAGCCTCTGCCTGCCTCAGTTTCCTCTACTGCAAAATGGAGATAATAATAAATAGCACTTAACTTAGGGTCTTTGTGAAGATCAAAAGAGATAATAATTGTAAAATACTTAGTACAGTGCCTGACACATAGTAGACACCTAATAAATTCTTATTTTCCTCCCTCCTTCCTTCCCTCCTTCCTTCCCTACTTCTCCTCTTCCTTCTCTACTTCCTTCTTTCCTTTCTTACTTTCTTTCCTCCTTTTTTCTTTCCCTCTCTCCTTTCTTCCTTTCCTCTTTCTTCTCTTTCCCCTCCCCTTCCTTCCTTCCTTTGTTCTGTGTTCCTTCTTCCCTCCTTCTCTTCCTTTCTCTTTCTCTTCCTCCTTTCTTTTCTCTCTCTCTCTCTCCTTCCTTCCTTCAACAATGTATTAATATATAAATTCATCTGTAAACTCTTATATAAAAGCATGACAGATAATTACAAAGTTATTAACATTATCATCTCAGAATGCAGAAAGAAGTGGTAGGGAACAGTTCAATCTAGATAAGGCTGAATAATGAATTCAATTGAGCAAAATCATCCTGTTCTGGGGATGGCCTAACAGAAGCCAGTACCCTGTTAGTTTAGCTTTGTCACACCAGTAAATAGGTAAATATCAGTAAATAGATATTCAATAAGAGCATCTCAGTTTGATTTGGTGGAAACAAACCTTCAAAGCCCTTTTCTATACTCCTAGATTTTGATGGCTGCTTTGTTTTAGAAGA
Organism: Antechinus flavipes; assembly: GCF_016432865.1. Classification (NCBI taxonomy): domain Eukaryota; kingdom Metazoa; phylum Chordata; class Mammalia; order Dasyuromorphia; family Dasyuridae; genus Antechinus; species Antechinus flavipes. Next base: position 84,390,683 of record NC_067401.1, on the reverse strand, counting down.
TGAAGTGACATCAACATTCTGAGCCAACCAAGTCTTTTTTTTTCTCTTTTAAAAAATTATTAATATTTTCCAGTGACATTTAAAACTATTTTTTATACATTTGTTTTTAAAAAACTTTTCAGATCCAGATTCTCTCCCTTATTCCCCTCCCCAGTCCCCATTAAGAAACCACATGTAAAGTGGTTGCAAAACATTTCCATAAGTCATGTTGTAAAAGAAAATACAGATATCCCACCTTAATTAAAAAAAACCCTCAAGAAAAATAAAGACAGAAAGACAAAGAGGGAGACACACAGAGACAAAGAGACAGAGAGAGAGAGGGAGAGAGAGAGAGAGAGACAGAGAGACAGAGAGACAGAGAGACAAAGAGAGAGACAGACAGAGACAGAGAGAAAGGGAAAGAGAGAGAGAGAGAGAGAGAGAGAGAGAGAGAGAGAGAGAGAGAGAGAGAGAAAGAGAAAGAGAGAGAATGCTTTAATCTGTATTCAGACACAATCAAACACAATCAGTTTCTTCTCTGGGTATGGATAGGATTTTTCATCTTATGTCTATCAGAGTACTTGTGGATCATTATTTTGCTGAGAATAGCAGTCATTTATAGCTGCTTGTTATTACTTTGTATACAGTACATTTCACTTTATTTGAGTTCATGGTGAACTTTCTGGGTTTTTTTTTCCTGAGAGCATCCTGCTCATCATTTCCCATAGAACAATAATATCCCATGAAAATCACATATCACAACTTATTTAGCCATTCTCCAATTGATAGGCATCCTCTCAGTTTTTAATTTTTTGCCCTGGGAAGAGAGCTGCTACAAATATTTTTGTACATATAGGTCCTTTTCCTTTTTTTTTTTAATTTCTTTTGGTATTCATGTCAATTAGTGGTCTTGTTAAGTCAAATGATATGCATGAACTTCTAGCCCTTTGGTTATAGAAAATATCTTTTGATCATTTATCAATTGGGCATGTTGCTAACCAAGTCTTGAGGAATGACATCTTTTAAGGAAAATTAGCTTAATCTGTGTGGGTCGAAAGACCATTTTACTCAAAGGATCAAATATAAAATCCTCATTGATTTTTAAATCATGATATGGTTTTCTCCTACCTTTCCAGTTTTCTTATCCCTTACTCCCATCATATATCTGTGATCTAGTCACGCTGGCTTCCTTCTTTTCCTCACACACAACACTCTATCTTCTTATTCTGGCTGTCTCTCATGCTTGGAATGCTTTCCCTCTTCATGTTTCTATATTTTAGCTTCCCTGCATTCCTTCAAGTCTCAACTAAAGACCTCCCTCCTGCAAGACCTATCTCCTTTTAATTCTGGATCCTTCCCTCTGAAACTATCCCACCCTCCCTACCACTTTATGCTGTATATATCTTGTTTGTGCATAGTTCTTGGCATGTAGTCCTCCCATTAGACAGTGATCTCTTTGTGAGCACGGACTAGTTTTTTCCTTTCTTTGTACCTGCAGGGCTTAGTACAGTGCCTGACATAGTAGTTGTTGAATGCTGATTGAGACTGTCTCACTGATTCTTTTTTCATCCTTTCAAGGAACATAATTATCCATAAGCTGGAGAGTAGAGAGGGATTCCTGAAGTTTTCTCACCTCCTCACTTAGCAAGAAGAGGAATCTGCATTTTACACATATTTAATTGTTACCTGCAGATGGAATCTATAACATAGGGTAATTTCTGTGTGTTCCTGGAACAATTCCTTTTGCACATCTCACTTGCTGAATCTAATATTTTCTCCATGGGTTTTGGTGTGAACTCTGATGAGCAAACTGCCTGGCTTTATATAATGGGCTTTTCTATCTTGTCTTCAGCTTTTTTTTCCCCTTCCCTCTTTGTCCAAGTGCATTTGATTGGGATTAGCAGATTCCTGCCCTGACCTTTTACAGTCAATAACTGTCATTTTTGTGACTTCTGAAGAAATGCAATTCTCAACCACCTTTCAACATTGTTTTTCTATTCCTTCCACTCATTTGACTCATCCATCTAACTTGGATCTTACCTAACTAACTAGCTATGTGACTCTGGGCAAGTCATTTTAAATTTGTTTGTCTCAGTTTTCTTGTCTGTACAGTGAACAGAGAAGGAAATGGCAAACCATGACAGTATCTTTGACAAGGAAATCCTAAATGGGGTCATGAAGACTAGAGCATGATGGAAAAATGACTAAATGACAACACCCCGTAATCTTAAAAAAAATTAATTAATTAATTTTTGATAAGTTTTTTATTTTCAAGATATATACAAAGATAGTTTTCAACATTCATCCTTGCAAAACCTTGTGTTCCAAATTTTTCTCCTTCCCTCCTTCCACCTGCTCTCCTAGGTAGCAAGTAATACAATATATGTTAAACATGTGCAACTCTTCTATATACATTTGCACATTTACCAAGCTGCACAAGAAAAATAAAATCAAAAAGGAAAAAAAATGAGAAAAACCCAAAGAGCAAGCAAACAACAACAAAAAAGTGAAAATACTATGTTGTGATCCACCACAGTTCCCACTGAATGCAGATGGTTCTCTCCATCACAAATCTATTGGAAATGGCCTGAATCACCTCATTGTTGAAAAGAACCACGTCCATCAGAATTGATCATTTTATAATGTTGTTATTGTTGTGTACAATGTTCTCTTGGTTCCATTCACTTCACTTAGCATCAGTTCAGGTAGGTCTCTCCAGGGCTTTCTGAAATTATCCTGTTGATCATTTCTTATAGAATAATATTCCATAACATTCATATACCATAACTTATTCAGCCATTCTCCAACTAATGGGCATCCATTCAGTTTCCAGTAAACTCCACTCCAAAAAGGACTGCCACAAATATTTCTGCACATGTGGGTTCCTTTACCTCCTTTTAGATCTCTTTGTGATATAAACTCAGTAGTAACACTGCTGGGTCAAAGGGTATGCACAGTTGATAGCCCTTTGGGCATGGTTCTAAATTGCTCTCCAAAATGGTTGGATCAGTTCACAACTCCACCAATAATGTATTAGTGTCCCAGTTTTCATAATCCTCATCATTAGTTTCATCATCAGTTTTTACATCCCCTCCAACATTCAGCATTATCTTTTCTTGTCATCTTAGCCAGTCTGAAAGATGTATAGTGGTACCTCAGAGTTCTCCTAATTTGCATTTCTCTGATCAAGTTATTTGCAGCATTTTTTCATATGACTAGAAATGGTTTTAATTTCTTCATTTGAAAATTGTCTGTTCATATCTTTCGACTATTTATCTATTAAGGAACAATAGCCTATCATCTTAAAAGACTTTTCAAGGATGAATAGGATTCTTCCATTTAAGAAAGGGATTGAGTCAGCCACCTCTTCCTTTTCCATTTGGCTGTATTAATTTGAATTTCTCCATCACCAAGCTTTTTTTCTTCCTTTGTGTGTCACCTTCTCTCATTAGATTATAAACTGCTTAAGGGAAGGAGCTGGCTTTCTATTTCACTTTTGTATCTCCAGCATATAGCACAGTGTCTGGTCCAAAGTAGGTGCCTAACAAATTTAGACAGATAAAGAGAAGTTGAAAAAATGTTATGTAGGGTAAATGCTATAAGTATAGATATTCTTATAGGAATGATCATGGTGTGATAGGACAATGAAATCCTATGACATCCTAGGTCACATTGGTTAATGTTGGGGGGAGTAGTGGGAAATTTCAGGTTGGATAAGCATAGTTTGGTTTAGTATGTTTGTTAGAGAGATATTATTACAGAAGGAAATACTGATGGGCAGAATGGGAATTTAAAATTTTTCCCCCTCAACTACATGTAAAGTTGATAGTTTTGAAAAATTTGATATCTAAATTCTCTTTCCCCCCTTTCCTTTTCTCCTTCTTTTCTCCCTCCTTGAGAAGGCAAGCAACTTGATATAGATTATATATATGAAATCATGCAAAACATTTCCATATTAACCATGTTGCAAAAGAAAACACAGATCAAAACAAACAAGAAAAAAAAATAAAAACATGTTTTTGGGGCAGCTAGTTGGTGCAGTAGATAGAGCACCAGCCCTGAAGTCAGGAGGACTTGAGTTCAAATCTGGCCTCAGACACTTACTATTTCCTAGCTGTGTGACACTGGGCAAGTCACTTAACCCCAATTGCCTCAGAAGAAAAAAAAAAGAAGAAAAAAAAAAGAAAAAAAAAGCATGCTTTGATCATCATTCAGACTCCATCAGTTCTTTCTCTGGAGAGAGATAGTACTTTTATTAAGTCTTTTGGAATTATATTAGATCATTGTATTGTTGAGAATAGCTAAGTCATTCACGGTTAATCATTATACAATATTGCTGTCACAACATACAGTGTTCTCCTGATCCTGCTTATTTCACCTTCCTAGAAATCTTCCCAGGTTTTTCTGAAACCTTCCTGCTCATTATTCCTGATTGCACAATAGTATTCCAACACAAGCATATACCATAATTTGTTTAGCCATTCTTTGATTGATGAGCATCCCCAGAAAGAGAATTTAATATGGAGTTCTTAACCCACTATTGTGTTAAATTAATTCTAATGAGCTGCTATTTAAGATAAAATTTGAATCTGTAAGCTCATTTACTTACAATTTCTTTCCTATTTAGAGAGTTGTTAGAACATTAAGAAGCTAAAAAACTTGCAGGTGGTCAGTTAAGATGTGTCCAAAACAGGACTTAAATTCAGGTCTTGATTTCAAGGATATCAAGCTACCTCCTTGATAAGAAGGGTAATTGTGAACATCTAGAAGACAAATGACCAGCATCTACTCAAACCATAGATAGATAGGAAGAGGGAGATTCAGAAGGATTCTAGGAAGGAAAAACCAGGAGGTTTGTCAATAGGCTTTCTGTCTGGTGCAAGTAACAATGATGAATTATTTTAAAAGTTTTTTTTTATTTGGAAGACTGGACATAAGAAGGACACATAACAAGGAACACTGCTGGGGAGGCTAGCCAAGGAGATGGGTTTTTGTTCTGGGGAGAGAGCCAGTTCTATCTTCTGAATGCAAACATTCTCAAATCATTTTGAAATTCACTTTCCAAAGCTATTACTAATCGGTGCTTTGTGTATTTTTAAAGTCTTTTTATTTTCTGATGATTTACAGTGTTTGTATTAGTAGTTTCACTGCTATTTTTGCCACAGCTAATCCACCTTTCTTACACGTGGTGTCAGGGAAGAGTTTGGACTTGACTTGATTTAGCCAAGCTGTCACACACTAAAAACATGTTTCAGACACTGCAGGATAGAAAAGGATAAAGATCATTATTTAAAAATAACAGTAAGGCCAAAATGATAATTAACAGTAATGTCAGTTTTATTTTGAAGTCATTGGTTTCCCCTGAACCAAACACTTTAGTCAGTAAAATGCAAATGTGATAAAGTACTTAGGAAAAATTCAAATTAACTATTTTTTCTGCTATGTCTCAGCTTTTAAAAAATTATGTTTTGAATTTAGGCAACCAACAAAATATAATGAGCCCTATATTTATATCTCTGTGCTAATTACTATGGTAAATTATGATCAAAAATTCAAAACTGAATCTTGTTAATATTATCCTGTTAATCTAGAAATTACCTTGGAATAAGGCAGAGCCAACCGTAACCTGAACCCAATAAAAATGCTAGGTTTGTAAGCACATGAGAGCTATTATTCTGAGCTCCAGTCATCGTTCTCTTATTGATTCACAGTATATGACTTCGGAAAAATCATATTACTTCTCTGAAACTATATACTTCTCTATAAAAATGAGGTAATAGGATCAGATGATACTTTAAGGTAGCTTTTTAAATCTTTAATTATTTGGTTAGAATTCTAACAGTTGATGTTAAATTCTGAGATGTCCTAAGATGCAAAGATAAATGCAGGCAACAATGTGACTGACTAGGCAGCCAAATCCCCAAGAGAATTATGTTAACAAGGGACATAAAACAGGTTAACTGGGCATGTGCAATGATCATGCATTAATATCTGTTTTGGAAGAAAATAGTTTGATGAATTAGTCTACAATGGCTGGGGCTCCCTGGGCTACTCCAAGATTCCAGACACAATGTTCATCTGAATGGGAATGAACCTTGATGAGGCTATAAATATATTCCTGATCTAGACTAAAGCTACTTCTCTGATTTGTACCATCTCAACTTACTCACAATCATCTGATTCCAGAGAAGAGATGCTCTAGGTAGGGATGGAGGTGGGGGAGCATGCTGAGAAGTAGCAGAAGATCAAAGAGAGGACTGCTGATTGGAGGATAGAGTAAAAAAAAAAAGGAATTAGAAGAACAGACTTTTATCAAGAACTAAAGCAGCCATTGGACTTTAAGGAAATACAACTCCCATTGCTCCCTGATCTAATTTGTCTTAGCAGTCTTTGTATGGTACCAACATTGAGATTTATGATTAATACTTAAATAAGCCACAGTTTAGATTTCAGCTTTTATACTATGTATGTGTATGTACACACACATATGTGTATATATACACATGAATGAAAACATGATTAGGCTCAGACTTGACTTATATAAGCATTATTTTGTATATAAGACCATAATTATTCTAAAACCATCAATGAAAGGCTGGAAGGAACTTCTAAGCCTAACCTCCTCTTTTTATAAATGAAGAAACTGAGGCCCTAGGAATTAATTGACTTGCCTAGTACCTTTCCAAGACTGGTATTGAATTATTAACATGATTGTAGTATGATCTACCCTAACTAGTAATAATGGAGACCTAGAAAGCTTTTATTCAATAAGATGGAATTTAAAGCATGGCTTTGATATCTTCAACATCTACTACTTCCCCCATCAATCCTTTCATGGAAAATCCCTTTAAAATTGCTCTAAAATGTACGTACATTGTTTTTTCCAAAGCTCTGTGCTTTTTCAGAATTCTTACAATTTAGTGTTCTTTTGTCCCAGCCATCATATTTAGAGAAACCTGCCAGCCAGCTACAAGAACACCGAATCATGTAGAATTATGGTAGATCATTCACTCTTGGGGGGCCTGTCGGCTTCACTCCTGCTGGTGATGGTCCCATTCATAGACTAGGAAAGCCAAAGTTGTTTGCTCTACTTCCGAGAAAGTCTGAATGTAAGACAGTAGAAGTAAAATGCTTTGCAATCTCTAAAGTGTTATGTAAAGGTCAATTTTTCTTTAGTTTTTCTTCTTATTAGTAGGGAGTTAACTTTTCTAGATTCACAAAATGAGTGAAGAAAGTGGACAGATTTGTTTTTTCCTTTCCTTTTTTTTCATTTCTTTTTTCCTCTTTCTTAAAAAAAATGAAATGTATGTGCTAGCCTATAAACAACTGGTCCCATAATCGGAACTCTAAATCTTCTAATAAATGTATCCTAGGAGGGCAAGAGACTTTAAAAATACATTCTTTGCTGCTAAAAATTAACTTTATAATTTACTTTTTGGTAATAGAGGATAATGAAAAATAGTAGCAGGGACAATAAAAAGGGCAGGAGGGGGACAGATTTCATTCCTTTTTTTTCTTTCCCTGCTTCCTCTGGTGTTTGTCAAGCACTCATGTGCATTGAGCTGAGACTACCAAGTTCACTTTGGCATGTCTTGTGCCATGAACCAAATGTGAACCACAGAAGACAGCCCCACACCCAGAGTGTCTCTGCCTGTCTGCCTACTTACCCCAGAAATATCATAAAGATCAAAGTTTTCCATTATTCAAAGAAACTTTACAAGTTCTTTTTTTTTTAAGATCCTCTTCTTCTTCTTCTTCTTCTTTTTTTTTTTGCAAACCATCTATAAAGTAGATGGAACAACAAATGATTTGTTTACAAGTACATTCAGGCTCTCCTGCTGCTGCAGAAATTAATTGTATGACATAGACAACAGGATGGGAGTACCATTGAAATGCAACTTTTATGATACCATTAGGGTGCCAAATACATGAAGAAATGGTGGGAATGAGTGCTGGGTCGGGGGAGAGTAGAAAATCCAAAGAGCAGGTGGACCTGTTCCCAAAGGCTTGTGGGAAAAAGAATCATTGAGAGAATAAAGAACACAGTGTTGATCTGGCTTCAGGAGCTGAGTCAGATTTTGGTAGTTCTGGGAGTGGTGTCTAATCATAATTTTTATTCTCAGGCTTTCTGTTGATGTCATTTTGGGAAGTCAGATTAAATTTTGGAGATGGTTCCTTTTTATCGTTGAACTACAGTTAGTTGTGGATTTTTAGCCACTCTCCATATTTTCATAGTAGCTCCACAATTATACTCTTTCTCAGAAATGCTAACAACTACTTTATCTATCCTTTTCCTCTTTTACCTCTAAAGTTACTGTGTCTTTCTTTCTTTTCTGATATCGAGATCCTTATTACTTCTGGTAATAACTGGAGCCCACTATTTGAGATACAACTTCAGGGCTTAAGGGACATGATTTCTGGCCCAGGATCTAGGAGCTTGTGAACAATTATTTCTGAATAATAATAATAATAATAAACTGCTAAAGTATCAGTATTCTCATTGACTTTGATGTTTGGGAGAGTCAAAAGGTCTTTCAGCAGTTTTGCATATACATAACCACTTTATATCACATGTAGCCTTCTTTCAACTTCAATTGGTTTAGAACATGGAGGAACTATTGCTTTTTGATATGAATCATCAGGATTAATGTAATGGATTCCTTATAAAGTTACCCTTTTATATTATTCAGAGACTGAGCAAGCACAGTTCAATTCTCTTTCCTTCTTTATCTAATACTGTTACTTAAGGTAATAAGATTTTTTCCCTTAAAGGTTATAGTCATCATAGGTTAGCATAGAAAAAAGAATGGAAGATTTTTGAAATGCTACTTTTGTGTTATCATTATGTTTCCACATATAGGGAATCTGAAAGAAGCTAGTAAGTTCTCATAAGAAAATTACTTCCAATTATTGGTAATCCCCAAACAAATCAACCTATTGGTCATTGGTTATGAGAAATAGGGTGTTTGGAGTTTTGATTTAGGGTGCTAAATTTAACAGGCACCAATTTCATTGTCACTTACCATGGTGGGGTAAATTCGCCCCATGCTTCTTGCTTCCTACCCCAACAGCAGTTTCATGAGGGTTCTAGGGCATCTATCTCCCTAGCATGAGTTGCAGTCTTGGTCCCCTGTTTTAACTTGAAGATACCTTTTATATTATTTACTTTGCATGCAAAATTTTCACCTTTTTAGCTGTATATGTTATTCATACATATAAGTGCTCTATGAGCATGGAAAAATAGCTTGAATTCATTTCTTATCTACCTTTTTTCAATATTTGATTCAATTCTATTTGTTAAATATTTGCTAATTAGGTTTTTTTTTGTCTTTTTAGGTAAATGGCAGAGCTGAAGACACAAATGCAGAATATTTAGTGCTCATGAAAAGTGTTGGTGTACTAGAAGCTGGAAACTGAATGGATGCCCATCAATTGGAGAATGGTTGAGTAAATTGTGGTATATGAATATTATGGAATATTATTGTTCTGTAAGAAATGACCAGCAGGATGAATACAGAGAGGACTGGCAAGACTTACATGAACTGATGCTGAGTGAAATGAGCAGAGCCAGGAGATCATTATATACCTCAACAACGATACTGTATGAGGATGTATTCTGATGGAAGCAGATTTCTTCGACAAAGAAAGCTAACTCAGTTTCAATTGATCAAGGATGAAAAGAAGCAGCTACACCCAAAGAAAGAACACTGAGAAATGAACGTAAACTGCTTGCATTTTTATTTTTCTTCCCGGGTTATTTTTACCTTCTGAATCCAATTCTCCCTGTGCAACAAGAAAACTGTTCGGTTCTGCACACATATATTGTATCTAGGATATACTGTAACTTATTCAACATGTATAGAACTGCTTGCCATCTGGGGAAAGGGGTGAAGGGAGGGAGGGGAAAAATCAGAACAGAAGTGAGTGCAAGGGATAATGCTGTAAAAAATTACCCTGGCATGGGTTCTGTCAATAAAAAGTTTTTTTTTTTTTTTAAGCCTACAGCACCCAGTATTCCTAGGCGGTCTCCCATCCAAGTACTAACCAGGCCTGACGCTGCTTAGCTTCCGAGATCAGATGAGATCGGGTGCGTTCAGGGTGGTATAGCCATAGACAATAAAAAGTTATTTAAAAAAAAGTGTTGGTGTAGTATCTGTTCTCTGAGAGATATGGAATGGAAATTTTGATTCTGCAGAAGGGAGAAGAAGCCAAGATGTTTAGATATTCTTTTCCATCCTCCTTTCCCAACCTCCATACTCCCCTCAATCAAAAAACTCCAAACATACCACTTTTGTTTCATATATAAAAATTATGTGTCTGAATACAAGAAAACATGAAAGCAATGATGATGACAATCTCATTAGTACCAATCACATATACATTTTAGCATGACTCAGTATGTTTAGAGTGAAAATATAAGGACAGAGTTGATTTTGCTCTGCTTAACTTTCAGTTTCTTCAGAGTGACAGTGAAAAGAGAAAGATACATTAAAAGGACATCAAACAAGAGGATGTAAGAGCTTCACAACTTCCTTCCTTGATCTCTTTTAACAAGCACTCATTGGTATGCATGGTAATGTTCTCCTGTTTAAAAAATCCCCTGCCTTCTCCTTCAAAGACAATTCCCAGATGCCTTCATGTAAAAATTTCATGTATGAATCATAATGAAAACTGACTAGTTTGCCATTGATCTTTTTCCAACAGTCTGTTTCCTCCATTCTTCATTTTTTTTAGGTTGCTGGATAATTTGAAAGTAAATTGACTCATTCTTGAGCAGGTTTCCTGTTTCTTGAATGAAATAGAGAAGGGATTCGTTGTAGTTTTGAAACTACATTAAAGAGTGATGCTATTGATAAAAAAGTATTGAAATTATTATATGAATACTGAGTGGGATAATGGGGACTGTTACTGGACCAGTCCTTCCAAAGGGATTGGGGGTAGTGACTCATGGAGGCATCTCTCATAGATGACAGACTCATAAGTAATAGGGAAGAGGAGTACTGTAGGAGTAATAAAAAACACAGTGAAATGAAAATCATCCTGCTTGCCATTTAAAAAATATTATTTATTCTAAACTTAATTATCATAATAATCAACATTTTTATAGTTTTTTAAAGTTTGCAAAATGATTTAGATACATTATCCCATTAAAGCTTTGTGACAACTTTGTGATTATGGTACTGCAGGTATCTATATAGTAACCATAAATGAAAACAAACATTAATATGTGTACAAAAAATAAAATTTATTTAAAGTTGTATAAAAACATGTATATTGACTTTAACAAGGTAAGAGCAAAAATGTCCTCTTTGTTATCATATTTCCTTCTGCATATTTTTCCATTTTTGTTTCCTATTTTAGATGGGACATGGCTTGTTATCATTGATTATCAACCTTCACTTTAACCTAGAGTCTAGAAAATGGGGGATACAAAAACTAGAAAATTCAGAGTATAAAGAAGGTACTAGGACTTCCAGTGCCAATATGGCAGAATGATGAAGGAACACTCTGAAGTCCTCCCAAATTCCCCTTCAAAGTACTAGAACATCACCTCCGAATTGGTCTAGGAACAGGGAAGCAGCTTATCAGTATGACAGGAAAGCTCACTGGATTAGGAAGGAGTGAAGTTCAACAGCAGCAGCCACAATATGGGGGCTTTCAACAAGGTTCCAAACCTTGTTGAGATTCTACCCTTCTGTAAATCAGCAACATCCTAGACAAGTTATTAGTCTGTGCTGCTCAGCAAGGTCCCATCCCAGCAACCCCATTCCTAGCATAAGCCACTAGGGAGGCCTTGATCCCACTGCTGACCAGTAGTGAAGTCCTGTCCCAAGCCTGTCCAACAGTGAGATTCTACCTGGGGAAAGACTTTGTTTCCATAGCAACCCACCAGCTGGATCCCACCCCTGGGGCAGATCAGCACTAGATCTGCTGTCACCAGTCACTAGAAAGACTCTGCTACCATAGCAACACAGAAGCAAGGCCCCAGTTTTGGAGCAGGCCAGCAGCCAAACCCTACTTCCAGGGGAGGACAATAGAGAGGTCCATCCTCCAATATAAGCCAGAAGGGAAACCTACCCTCCAGAGAAAACAAGAAGCTAAGTCTTGAAACCCAGTGAAAGCTGTCAGAAAAACCCAAAGCCCCAGCACAAAAAACTTGAAACAATGTAGGACCAGAACCTAACTCTCCCACAAAAACACCAAGTCAACAAAAAAAAGAAGAAAAAATGAGCAAAAAACTAAAAAAAGAGCTGATTAATAGAAAGTTACTATGGTGATAGGAAGAATCAAGGTATAAATTTAGAAAAAGGCAGTACTGTTAAAATGGCTATATGTGAAGACTGAAAGAAAAATGTAAATTGGTTTCAGGCCCCAAAAGAATTTTAGAAGAACTTAAAAGGGATTTTAAAAGGCAAATTAAAGAAATAAAAGAAAAAATGGAGAAAGAAGTTAGAGTAATGCAAGAGAATCATGGAAAAAGAGTCAACAGTATGGGGGAAAGATATATAAACATTTCTCAAGGAAAACAACTTCTATTGAATTGGTCAAATGGAAAAGGACATTAAATAGTTCATTGAAGAAAATAATTATTTTAAAATTATAATTGAATAAGTGAAAAGTAATGACTCTACAAGACATCAACAATTAATAAAATAAAATCAAAAAAGAAAAAAAAATAGAAGAAAATATGAAATTTCTCACTGAAAAAACAACTAACTAGAAAATAGATCCAGAAAAGATAATATAAAAATTATTGGATTACCTGAAAGCAATGATTTTCTTTGAAAAATCTTGGAGAACATCTTTCTTTCAAGAAATTATCAAAGAAAACTGCTCTGATATATTAGAACCAGAAGAAAAACAGAAATTGAAAGAATCCACTGATTACCACTTGAAAGAGATTCCAAAATAAAAACTCCCAAGAACATCATAGCTAAATTCCAGAACTCATAGATCAAGGAGAAGTTATTGCAACAGGCCAATAAAAAACAATTCAAATATCATGGAACTATAATCAGTACTATACAGGATTTGGCAGTTTCTACATTAAAGAACTGAGGGCCTTAAGTGTGATATACCAGCATTATCTGCAATGTGGAGAAGCTAGAAGGACAATCATGAATTAAGCAAGGATGTTCATTATTACCTCTGTTTTTTAATATTGTACTAGAAATAGCTGCAGCAATTAGAAAAGAAAAAAATGAGAGAAATTAGGATGGGCCACGAGGAAACAAAACTATAACTTTTTGCAAATGATATGTTATACTTAGAAAATCCTAGACAATCAACTGAAAAATTCTTGAAATTATTAAGAACTTTAGCAAAGTTACAGGATACAAAATAAATCTATGTAAATCATTAGTATTTTTATATATTACCAACAACAGCCAGTAGCAAGTGATAGAAAAAGAAATTTCATTTAAAATAATTGTAGACAATATAAATACATGGGAGTCAACCTGCCAAGACAAACCCAGGAGCTATATGTACACAAGTGTAAAACACTTTTCACACAAATAAAATCAGATCTAAAAAATTGGAAAAATATTAATTGCTCATAGGTAGACCAAGCCAATATATAAAATAACAATTCTACCTAAATTAATCCATTCAGTGTCAAAATCAAACTAGCAAAAAATTAATTGATAGAGTAGAAAAAATGAGAACAATATTCATCTGGAAGAATAAAAGCTCAAGAATATCAGGGGATTCAATTAAAAAAAAATGAAAGAAGGTAGTCTTGCCTTACCAGATATCAAATTGTATATGAAAACAATCTGATATTGGCTAAGAAATAGAGTGGTAGATTAATAGAATAGGCTGGATACAAATTACATTATAGTAAATGACCATAATAATCTAGTATATGATAAACCCAAAGATCCAAGTTTTTGAAACAAAAATCATTATTTGATCAAAACTGCTGGGAAAACTGGAAAACAGTGTGGCAGAAATTAAATATAGACCAACATCTACTATCTACCATCTACCAAGATAAGGTCAAAATGGATACATGATTTACCTACAGGATGATATCATAAGCAAATTAAGAGTTCATGGAACAATTTATTGCCATATTTATAGATAAGGGAAGAATTTAGGACTAAAGAAACCATAGAGAGCATCATGAAATATAAAAATAGATAATTTTGACTATATAAAATTTAAAAAAGTTTTTATACAAACAAAATTAATGAAACCAAAATTCTAAGGAAAGCAAAAAACAGTGGGGGAAATTGCAGCAACTATTTCTGATAAAGGTCTCATTTCTCAAATATATAGAGAACCAAATAAAATTTATAAAAAATATACATCATTTCATAATTGATAAATGGTGAAAGGATACAGACAAGCAGTTTTCAGACAAAGAAATCAAAGCTATTTCTAATCATATGAAAAAATGCTCTATATCACTATTGATCAGAGAAATGCAAATTAAAATAACTCTGAGAACCACCTCATACCTATAAAAGTGGGTAATATGACAATAAAAAAAATGTTGGATGTTGGAGGGGATGTGGGAAAACTGGGAAACTAATATTGTTGGTGGATTTATGAACTGATCCAACCATTCTGGAGAGTAATTTAGCATGATGCCCAAAAGGCTAAAAAAACTGTTCATACTCTCTGATCCAGCAATACCACTGGATCTCTAAGTTATCTCTAAGATATCAAAGAAGGAGAAAAGAACCCATTTGTACAAAAAATATTTATAGCAGCTCTTTTTGTGGTGGCTAAGAATTGAAAATTTAAGGGCTGTCTATTAATTGAGGAATAGCTAAACAAGCTGTGGTATCTGAGTGTAATGGAATATTATTGTGTATTAAGAAATGACAAGCAGGATGATTTTGAAAAAATCTGGAAAGACTTACATGAATTGATGCAAAAGAAGTGAACAGAACCAAGAGAACATTATATATATAGCAATTAATAATGTTGTTCAATGAATTGTGAATGACTTAGCTATTCTCAGAAATACAATGATCCAAGGCAATCCCAAAAGATTAATTATGAAGCATTCAATCTACCTCCAGAGAAAGACCTGATAGTGATTGAATACAGACTGAAGCATACTACTTCTCACTTTCTTTCGTTCATTTTTTTCCTTTGAGTCTTGTTGTACAAAATGATTAATATGAAAATGTTTTACATAATTGCACATGTATATGCATATGTATATGTGATTGTTTATCATCTCAAAGAGGGGGAGAGAAGGGAGTAAAGGAGGGATGGATAAAATTTGGAATTCAAAACTTTAAATAAAATTTTTTTTAAAGAAGGTACTAAAAATTCCTGCTTATAACTCTATAGCAAAAATACAAACCTATCTTTCTTTTCTCATAAGCGAAGCTTAATCCTTTCTGCCAAGTTAAGTATCTGACTAAGAAAACCTTTTCAGTCTTGTACTATAGTAATCAAGATTAATGCTGTCAAAATAACATAGATGCTGGTCTTGTAGAAATACTTTATGAACCAAGTTTCCAGAAAGAAGCATAGAATAAAACCCTGGATTGACAATTGTTCTCCAGTCCTTTCTTTGTGTGTTACAGGGTGTGAAGCAGTTTTAAAATCTCTTTTCTTTGAGTTGTTTAATACCTATAAAGCCAGCAATGATTTTTATCTGACATGGAAAAATATCAATGTAAAAGCTACTAAGCCTTGATACAAAATTGCTGTTTTCCTTCCCCTTTTTCGTTCCACATTAAGAGACTTTGGAGGACATGGAATGTTTAGTAATTGCTAAACCATGGCTTCTATCCAAGCACTAATTTTGGCCTTTCCCAAAAAGTGAACTATCTTTGTTTTTCTGAACAAGGCCACCTCAAGAGTAAGTATGTCTCTGGATCCTGAGAACTAGATCCCCCCAAAGTGAAGTCTTCTGCTATCATAGTTGAGTATGATGCATATTTGCATAGTTGAAGGATTTATGTGCTAAATGCATCTTTACTTATATCAACAGCAGGTTTTTTCTGTATTGATAATTAAAGTGGGCTAGACTTCGTAATGTATTCTGGGACCAAAAATTAATCCAGATCTTGCCAAATGAAATCCTGAGAGATAGGAATTAAGGAGCTGATTATTTGACCTCTAACAGCTTTATGGGGCTTATATTTCAGAGCATTTGATATTTAAGTATTTAATCTGTGGTAATGGAGCCCTTTGAAAACTGCAAGTTATATAAATGTAATGACCATCAGACCAATGGCTTCTTATTGACTGTGGCAAGACAAAGGGGGGGGGGTAACTAGAGACTTGGGAAAGAGATCTATGAAGTGTGAAGAGAAGTGTGAAGCCATTGCTTATTTCTCCTGCTTCCTAAATTACCTCAAGCAAGTCATTCTTTCTTCCTTTGGAATCTCCCCTTATAGATTATGGATACTAGTAGCAGGAATTAAAAATATGTATACATATGTACACAAATATTAATAATAGTTTATTTTTTAATATTCACTTAAAATTTTTTTTTAGTTTCAAATTTCCTCCTTCCCTCCTTCACCTCCCTCTTCCCAGGGATATCGTTTTATTTATTTTATTCTTTTTGTTGAGGTAATTGGGATTAAGTGACTTGCTCAGGGTCACACAGCTAGAAAGTGTTAAGTGTCTGAGATCACATTTGAACTCAGGGCCTCCTGACTTCAAGGCTGTTTTTCTATCTACTGAACCAACTAGTGCCCCCCCAGGGATATCTTTTAAATATAACTTTTATTTTATTTAATTGTTTTCAATGAACAAGCCTTTATGTTCTCTATCTCTTTCAGTTTTGTTCATTGGGGGAAAAGAAAAGCAAACCCCTTGTAACAAATATGTGTATTCAAGCAAAGCAAATCTTCTCACTGACTATATCTGTCTCATTTTGCCCCTTGAGTCCATCACTTTCTGTCAGGAGGGTCGGAAGCATGCATCAATATTGTATTTGATCATCGTTCTTAAATCTTGTAGAGTTGTTTGTGTTTATGGTGTTGTTATTGTACAAATTATTCTCTTTCTTTTCTCTCTCTCTCTCTTTTTTTTTTTACCAAGTATATTTCAAACATTAATGAAATAATTTTATAAGAAAGTGGCTATCTTTGCTTTTGCTATGTTTAAAGCATAACATGTTGATGCTCAAAAGTGTTTAAAGTGTAAAGCTGTGGGTCTCAGTTTGTGTGCTTGTATGCATGTATGTGTGTGTGTTCTACCAACCCTTTCAACAATTACAAAAAATGTTGTGAATATCCAAAGTAATTTAATTTGCTGCTCATAACATTCTTTTAGATTTATTCATTAAGTGCTTACAATAACTATGATGATAACTTTTTGCCCCAAATTCCACTAAATTAAAATTTATATTTTATAAGTATAAAATGTAAAAATACATTTTGCTTATAATCATGAAAGGTCTAAGCATAAAATTATAAAACTCAATTATTTATTGCTTAACATGACCATTAGAAAATTTTTATCGAGAATTTCTCGGAACATTGCTGGGGAGCCAAATGGGAACCATTTGTATGAAGTAATGATTATAATGATCTTTGAGTGTTCATATAGGAAGGAGCAAAATGAAGAACACTTTGACTTTTTGTGGCAAAAAAAAGAAATCAAAGACTACTTTGGGTAGTTGTGTCAGTGTGCCATACATTGTAATATATAAGGAAATGAGTTTGGCTGAAAGGGAATTATAAATCTTCCTGTTACCTAACCAAGAAGCATGTCTGCCTAAGGTATATACTCCATGTTTTCTCTGAGCTGTGTCCCCTCACAATTCTTCGGGGGCAGTGTTACATTCATTAGAAAATGGTTCTGAATATTAAAGCCCAGAGGCTTACATGGAACCATAGCACAAGGATTCTTGAGTGTAGAAGGTTTTAGAAGAGACTAAAGGAAGTTAGAAAAAAGGGCAAAAGGGACAAGAAAGACATGGTAACATTGAGACAGTTGCATACTATTTTCTACCATACAGTGTCATTCTGGGAAGCCCTACATTTCCAGAGCCTACAAAGTTGTAAGGAGCCGACTCTGATGTCAGGGGTAGTGATGGCTGGTTGAAACAACAGGTGGCTTTGGCAAAATAAAGATATGATGCTAAAATGGCTTGAATCTTGGCCGATGGAAATCAGAACTCTTATCTTCTCTACTGAAGGAAGATTAGATTAGGCAGAACAATCCAGATTTCAGGATACTGCTGTTATTTCATGAATTGATCACAGATGTCCCTACTCCTATAACTGTGGAAGCAAGAACAAAAGCACAGAAAGAATAATCCAGACACCAAGATAGTGCAAATCCTATTATTATGGACATTTATCTAATATCTTGTTCTGAGTTCTTTGTGTCATGTTCCTGTTGTGATGTAGCAGTAGTTTCCAGGACCAGAAGTTTGCCTTCCAAGAGATATATAGAGAGAAGGCAATTGACTTAGGGATAGGTGTTGAGAATTCTCTGGCTTGGTTTAACTTTTTTATGGTTTACTTTGTCTTGTGTTTCAGATAAATGACTTTTACTTTGAACTGATTTATCCTCTGGCTAGTTGGCTTAGTAAAAGAAATCTCAATGGGGGCTTATGAAAAAGTGATTTTTGAGCAAAAAGGATGCTAAAACTAAGGTAACTTTCAGGGGAGACTAGGCTGCATCCAAAATCTACAGCATAATTATAGATGAATTGAGCTACCCTGCCTGATATCTCAGACTAGAAATGGGAGGTTAGAGAATTTCAACTTTACATGAATTATAAATATTCAATGGACCTACTGGTAGGAAAGTACAGGAATAAACCATGATTCTAGATGGTTTTACAATCTCATTATTGTTAGCACTTCTAATTAACAAATATAAAATAATTTGAGCTTTTGCCCAAGTCATGGCAATGATTTCCAGCTAAATTAACCTCTCACTTTTTATAGCTTTAATAACTACTCACCAACTACAAATTCAAAAGTAACACTAATGGCTAATTAACCCAAATTCCATTCCATTAGAAAGCAATAAACAAGAAACACAAGGGCTGGCTTATTTATTTCTTGCAATAAAAGCCATGGCTGAGTAAGGGTACAAGTGGCTTACTGGGCAACAGGAGAAAGACTTTGGGGCCTATTAACTCAAAGAAAAACAAACAACAAAAACTATTGTCCTCATAACCTTGGGGGCAAAAAAACAAGACAGACTCAAATGAAGCTATAGCTTTGTTTCTTCCAGTGTGCACATACTGTATCACTGGTAGCTTCATTCTTATTTTTCCTGTATTCAAAAATTTTTATTCCCCAAAGGGTTGGTTAGTGGAAAGTTTTCTTTTGGTAGCACAAACCTTAGCCACCTTCTTGTCCCTCTCCAATTTGAAAAACATGCTTCTTTTAATTGTCTTTCTCAGAATCTGAGATTCTGAGAGATCAGACATGCCTTCAACAATCCTCTTCCAGGAACAAGGTGGAGCATGAATGTATTTCATATCCCTAGTGACACTAGCTCTTCTATTGAATGGGATGAGATCTGTTGGAGTCAATATCATGCAATGGAAAAAAATAATAGATTTAGAGTTAGAGATTCTGGGCTCTCTTACCTATTTGTTGTGATTTTAGGAAGTTGTTTAACCCCTCAGGTTCTCAGTTTCCTCATCTGTAAAAGAGACTTTTAGATGACCTCGAACCTCATTATATCTATGACTACATGATCATGAGGATTATAGGAGAAGTTGCATAGACTCACAGACTTAATATAGGAAAGGACCTTAGTGTTCATCTAGTGCAAATCTTAATTTTATAGATGAGAAAATTGAGACCCTGAGGGGTTAAGCTACTGACCCAAAGTCACAGAAGTAGCAAGTGCCAAGTAAAGATTTAAACTCACTTTCTTTAACTACAAATCGCATTGTATCACACTGCAGCAACAGTGAAAAATGGCTATTGTGGGGGTGAATTATAAGAGTAAAAGTATTGTTAAGTGGTAGATAGTGATGTAACATGCTTCTAGCATGCAG
The DNA here is from genome assembly GCF_016432865.1 of Antechinus flavipes. NCBI lineage: Eukaryota > Metazoa > Chordata > Mammalia > Dasyuromorphia > Dasyuridae > Antechinus > Antechinus flavipes. The sequence continues at coordinate 84,370,750 of NC_067401.1, read as the reverse complement.
CTCATTTACTCATTCAGCTTTCACTCAACAATGGGAGAGAAAAGGAGGCTCTAAAGAGAATAAGAACTTTCCCTCTCCATATTGATACCCGGAGGGAGGAAGAACGCCTGCTCTTTTCCAGTGTTGGCTCCCATTCTAGTTTAAAACATCATTTGCCAGGACAGAATCTAATATTCTGTGGTCAAGTATACTAGCTAATTTTATACAACTCAAGATAATTAATTATCTGAATATATTAAAAAAAGAGACATACAATACTTTCTTTTTTTCATAACATAATAAAAAAGATGATTGTGCATGAAACTGTAAATCTATTATGTACAACTTGCTATCCTTTTTAGACATATTTAAATATATGATAAATTTATTTTTTCCTCTTTTTTCTTTTCTCTCTCCCCTCTTCCACTGTAGAGATGGTTACCATTATATATTTATATCTATATCTATATCTATCTATCTATCTGTGTGTGTGCATATACATATATGTGTATATATGTAAAATTATTCTGTACATATTTCTATTTATCAGTTCTTATCCTGGATACAGATTGCATCTTTCTTCATATGTCTTTCACAGTTAATTTGGATAATTACAATAGTGAAAATGACTAATTCACTCAAAATCAGAGTTATCCTTAATACAATATTTTCTTACTATAAATATAATTTTGTGAATGGTTCATGAGACTGTGTATTCTCTAAAGATTCAGCTCTGTATCTAGATTCCTTAATGGAATACCCAGACATCTACATATTTCAAAAATTCTATAATTTTAAAAAGTGCCTTACTGTTCCCTGTAGAAATATAAAAACGGGTTACATAATAAAGCATATAAAAAACAACTAGCTTTTCACCACTGTTGGTAAAATACAGAAGAAAAGCTAACTGATGGAATTAGTTATGAATGGTAGGAGTCTGCCGATTTTCTACATCGATTACCAATGAATTGGAACATTAGGTCTTGCCTATTCTGAGTTAAAATGGCATACAATAACCAGATGTTGGATCAGATGTTAAGGGTGTGATTAGGTCAGTTGTGCTCTGGGTTTCTCAAATATGTCTATCTATTTTCCAAATATTTAGGGTCACTAAAATTCAAAATGTATTTTGACAACTCCACTGTTCTTTAACTTTGAAGCTCAAGTTTTTATTTTATAACAAAGATAATTTAATATGTCTTGAATCATTTTTATTAACTTCCCCCAGATGCTTGAGGAACAGGATATCCAAGATCTTATTTCCAAATCACTCAGGTCTTTAATAAAAGAGCAAATAGGAAAACAAAAGAGCAAAATTTTGTCAATTAATCTCAAAGTACTGTTTTTGCTGTGCTTCTGTAATCATTACATGGGACCACAAGTAAGATCTTTGAGACATCACTTTTTTGGGTATACTCTTCAAAAAAATGTAGTTCGGTTCAATTCAGCAAATGTTAAGTAGCAATTGTATGCAAAAGACCATGTTAGTGCCTTGGGGATTGGGTGTGGGAAGTGGACCAGAGTAAAAATTTCTGTTTATCTATCCAAAATGTTTAATACCATCAATGACCTTGGGAACTAAACTAAGCAGGTTCTCAAGGTTGATCTAAATAGTAAAACTGATAAGGTCAAGGTGAAAAGTGGCCATCTGAACTCATTTCCATTATCCATGGAATAAAGCTGGTGGTTATATGAAAATTAAACCAAGAAAATAAGCTTTTTTTTTTTTTTTTTTTGCTGAGGCAATTGGGGTTAAGTGACTTGCCCAGGGTCACACAGCTAGGAAGTATTAAGTGTCTGAGGTCAGATTTGAACTCAGATTCTCCTGACTTCAGGGATGGTACTCTATTCACTGCACCACTTAGCTGCCCCTTTTTTGTTTAACTGACAAATAAAGTACTATGGCAGTGACATCATTTATTTGACAAATAAAGTGACATCAAACCCCAGATCAAATGAACTGATTATATTATTTATCCTTCTGGATAGCTATGAAACCTAGAAATGGTACGGTATAACACCTAGTTTCTAAAGTAGTTTAATCAACATTATTAAATTAATAAAATAGACTCATCAATAATGTAAAGATTTTGATTACTATCCAGATGAACTGGGCCTAAAATCAAAGCACCATTTTGAACAATTTAGAATCAACTGAAATACCAATGCATTTTGGAAAAGAACTCATCTCTTTGCAAATGGCAAATTACCTCTGACCAAAGATAAGCAGCATAAATGTAGTAATATCCTTTGGAAGGCACTGGTAAGACATTAGTTTTAAGAACCTGCTTTTTAAAATTTTTTATTTTTTTGGAAGGCAAAAAATGCTGACTTAGCTAATTTCTACTCAGTGAAGGGTTCATTTATTTTTCTTAACGTAAGCTAGGAATGGTGATCTTAATAGGTTTGAATGGCATGTAGTGCAGCAGATAAAGAACTGGCCTTCATGTCAGGACCACCTTTGAATTCTTTTTCCTGACACTACTAACAGAATGACCTTGGGCAAAGGACTTAACCTACCAGTTCTTAACCTGCCAACTCTAATACTTTAAGTTGCACAAAGGTGCAATCTGTATTGGCAGAAAGAGAAAGTACCTACACAAATGAAATACAAATCCAGACTTCACCCTATCTGTGAATAGGCAGGTTTTAATTTTAACATATTGCTCCAAAGGGTGTTGATTAATCTTTTTCCATGTATCATGTGCTTGAGGACAAGTGGATCCTATGATTCGGAGGTGAACAATGATTCTTTCCCAAGATGCTACTGGCCCCAAAAAGAATTCCCTGGAGAGAGAGGAAGATGGAACTTCCAACTAACGTATCTATAAAGGATAAGAGGTAGCATTGACATTGACTGATTAGCAGCAGTTGAAAATTTTGTGGATAAAACCAGAAGCTGCATGGGCTGAGGTGATTGGGGCACCACGCTGAGTGATGGTGCTTGTGCAGAAATGCCAGTAGCAGTCTGGAGCTGGGACAGATGGTAGATGCCAGACAATGATATCACAATCTTAAAGAGAAGGAAGAGGGCAGTTAGCACTGCATGAATAACAGCGATGCTTATAAGGAAGGGTCTCCATTAATTGTGTCCAGAATTTTATGGGACTGTTGCTGTGAACATTGATGGCAGGGGAAAAAGGAAAATAGTATTCAGGCAGGCTGTACTGTTCTATTTCTTACTGGGCTCAGATGTGAGTCTTTACATGACTTTTAATAATTTTACCCTGATGCTCCCTGGAAAAAATAAACTTAGGAAAATCTACAAATACACCGAGTTCAGATATTCTCAAGGCTTGAGCCTTGGGTCAAGGCTGAGCTAAAAATCAAGTTTTTTTTTTTTTTTTTTAGAAACTTTCAAGATTTAAGATAAATTTTTCTGAAACTAGGCCATGATTCTATTTTAAAAATATTAAACATGTACAATTCTTCTATACATATTTCCACAATTATCATGCTGCACAAGAAAAGTCAGATCAAAAAGAGAAAAAATGAGAAAGAAAACAAAATGTAAGCAAACAATAAAAAATGAAAATATTATGTTGTTATCCACAAACCCAAAGATCCCAGCTTCTGGGATAAGAACTCATTATTTGATGACTATAGCTAGGAAAATTGGAAATTAGTATGGCAGAAATTAAGCACTGACCCATACCTAACACCCTGTTCCAAGATAAGATCAAAATGTCTTGAATCATTTTTATTAACTTCCCCCAGTCCTCAGAGTCCTCTCTCTAGGTACAAATGGCTCTCTTTGTCACAACATCATTGGAACTGGCCTGAATCACCTCATTGTTGAAAAGAGCCACGTCCTTCAAAATTGATCATCATATAAACTTGTTATTATGTACAATGTTCTCTTGGTTCTACTTATTTCACTTAGTATCAGTTAATATAAGTCTCCCCAGGCCCTTTGAAATCATCCTGCTAATCATTTCTTATAGAACAATAACATTCCATAACATTCATATACCATAACTTATTCAATCATTCTACAATTGATGGGCATCCATTCAGTTTCTATTTCCTTGCCATGACAAAAAGGGCTGCCACAAATATTTCTGTACATGTGGATCCTTTTCTCTTTTTTATGATCTCTTTGAGATACAGACCCAGTAAAGAGAAAGTATGCACAGTTTGATAGCCCTTTGGGCATAGGTCCACATTGCTCTCCAAATGGATGGATTAGTTCACAACTCTACCACCAACGTATCAGTGTCCAAGTTTTCCCACATTCCCTCTACCATTCATCATTATCTTTTCCTGTCATCTTAGCTAATCTGAGAGGTGGATGGTAGTACTTCAGAGTTGTCTTAATTTGCATTTCTCTGATCAATTATGATTTCATATGACTAGATATAGTTTTAATTTCTTTATCTGAAAGTCGTCTGTTCATGTCCTTTGACCATTTATTAATTGAAGAATGGCTTCTATTCTTATAATTTTTAGTCAATTCTCTCTATATTTTAAAAATGAGGCCTTTATCAGAACTCTTGAAAATAAAATTTTTTTTTCACAGTTTACTACTTCCCCTCTAATCTTGTCTGCATTGGTTTTATTTGCACAAAACCTTTTTAACGTAATATAATCAAAATTATCCATTTTTTTGCATTCCATAATATACTCTACTTATTCTTTGGACACCAATTCCTTCCTTCCATACCGATCTGAGAAGTAGACTATCCTTTGTTCTTCTAATTTGCTTATAGTGTCACTCTTTATGTCTAAATCATGAATCCATTTAAAAAAAAAACAACTTTTTATTGACAGAGCCCATGTCAGGGTAATTTTTTACAACATTATCCCTTGCACTCACTTCTGTTCCGATTTTTCTTCTCCCTCCCTCCACCCCCTCCCCCAGATGGCAAGCAGTCCTATACATGTTAAATAGGTTACAGTATATCCTAGATACAATATATGTGTGCAGAACCGAACAGTTCTCTTGTTGCACAGGGAGAATTGGATTCCGAAGGTAGAAATAACTTGGGAAGAAAAACAAAAATGCAAGCAGCTTACATTCATTTCCCAGTGTTCTTTCTTTGGGTGTAGCTGCTTCTGTCCATCCTTGATCAATTGAAACTGAGTTAGATCTTCTCTTTGTCAAAGAAATCCACTTCCATCAGAATACATCCTCATACAGTATCTTGTTGAGGTATATAATGATCTCCTGGTTCTGCTCATTTCACTTAGCATCAGTATCATGAATCCATTTTGATCTTATCTTGGAACAGGGTGTTAGGTATGGGTCAGTGCTTAATTTCTGCCATACTAATTTCCAATTTTCCTAGCTATAGTCATCAAATAGTGAGTTCTTATCCCAGAAGCTGGGATCTTTGGGTTTGTTAAACACTAGATTACTATATTTATTGACTATTGTGTCTTGTGAACCTAATATATTCCATTGATCTATTTCTTTATTGCTTAGCTGGTACCAAATGGTTTTAGTGATCACTGCTTTACAATATACTTTTAAGTCTTGTACAGCTAAGCCACCTTCATTTGCGTTTTTTTCATTAGTTCCCTTGAAATTCTTGACCTTTTGTTCTTTCAGATGAACTTTGTTATTATTTTTTTCAAGACTCCTTGAAGTACTAGAATATCAGTAAAAAATTACAAAATAATATTGATCTTTGGCTTCTTCCTATACCTCCCTCCTCTCCTTTCTGAATCATTTTCTTTTCATAATACTTTCCAGAGGCTTTCTAATTTTCTAGGAAGGCTGACTTTGTTGGCTTTAGGAAGTGACATGAAGAGGTACTGGGCAAAGGTTATTTGAAGGACAAGGTTTTCTTGATGGAAGTCCTTGTCTACCCCTTTTGATGTAAGGTTGAAATAAAAAACAAGTTTAAAAATACATTCAAGATCCTGTACTGTAATCAAGTTTTTCTATATACAGCATTTGCTTGGTAGTCAGTTTCTACTGGTTACCAGACAAATAGCCTTGTATTTATGCAGTATTAATTTAGGCAAGTTACCTTCTGAAGAGAAATGGGTAACATATACATATATATATATATATATACATATATATATATATATATATACACACACAGATATAAATGAAAATATTTATATATACATATACATGTATACACACATACATATAGGTTTGTTCAACCTTAAGCTTTAATAGAATAAAAGTGCACTAATACTTCTGGGACACTGTATGTGTGTGTGTGTGTGTGTGTGTGTGTGTGTGAGCTCACACAGATTTATGAATGGGTTTTGTCTGATGATGAAGCAGCTGGAATTGGTTTAGTTGCTGTGACAGAGCCCATATTGGTATTACTTGCTTTCTTTTAAATTTTTTTTTAGATTTCTTTTTCTTGAGACTTTCCACATACACTATACATGTAAATGCATACAAATACATTGTAATTTATATGTACAAATCTCTTTCCCGCTCCAAAGTTCAGTGTTCAGTGAAAGAAAGCCTAGAGGGCTTTGCATCCCCATGGACTTCACAAACCTCTGCTTATATATCTCAAGTCTTTTATCCCAGCTAGCCAGAATAAGACAGGATCCGTGATTGTTACCAGTGCCTTCAACACTTTGGCATGCTATCTTTCATATAGCTTGTCCCTTTATTTCTCTCTGATCATGTGCACACAGAAGGAGCAAAGAAGAAAACATATTAGAAGGGGAAAAGCCAAAGAGTACAGAGAGAGATCAGAGACAAAAGGAATCTGAAGAAAGGAAATAAATATTTCCTTCCTCTCAGTGGCTCTCATCCTTTCCATTTGCTTTACTAGTCCCTTTACTATTGAGGTTCAGTAGTAACTAGACCCCCCAAACTCTCTAGTGTTTCATTCCACATTTAGTCCAAATATGATGATTATCCCATATAAAGTAGGCCAGCTCTCTTGGCATGGGTTCCCTTGTATCACCAAGATAGTGAGAAACAAGATAGCCTTTCTATTCTGGAAAAAAAATGAGAGTTCTTAAAAAACTAAACAGAAACGAATTCAAAAGAAATCAAATTATTAGGTATTAGGATACCATGCAGTGATGTATGACCTTGGAAGAAAAGAAGACAGAACAGGATAATTTTAGAGGTGAAGGTAAAATTATATAACAAAATGATTTATTGCTATTTGTTTTCCATAGCTTTTTCTTCAAGCTAAAGCTATTTGCTCTAAAACAGAAAAGTAAAAGGCATGACCTCAGTATTTGTGAATGGAGTCAGCAATCTCTTTAATAATAATAACAATTTTAATATAAAATGCTTTTAAGTAATTTTAATATAAGGTAAGAACTTTAACTCCAATAAAATAATAATTTTAGAAATAATTGTGAATAGCATTTAATACTTAATTTTATTGAGTCAATATTTTAAGCACCCCCATTTTCCAGATAAGCAAATTAGGTTCAAGGGAAGTTATGACTTGCATTTATTATATAGTGGCAGAACTTGGATTTGAATTCAAATCTGTCATTATTCAAAGCTAAATACTATGTTTTACTTTTGAGTATCAACAGTAAGATTGACAGATCTAAGGAACAGACAATTTTGAAAGGAAGGAAAGGACAAGAAAGGAGAGAAGATAAGAGGAGAAGATAGGGGAAAAGGGGAGAGGAAAAAAGAGGAGGAGGAGAAGGGGAAAGGAGAGAAAGAGGGAGATGAGGAGGAGGAAGAAGAGGAGAAGAAAGGGAAGGGTAAAGGGGATGAGGAGGAGGACAAGGAGGAGAAGTAGGAGTAGATGAAGAAGAAAAGGAAAAGATTAACTAAAAGAAAGTAAAAGGTATATATAGAAGAGAGAAGTGATAAAAAGTGTCTAAAAGAAATTATCTTAGGTGTTAACTGGTGACATTGATGCCACTGATTCTCCCCTTTGTTTGAGATATATTTTATTTATTACTCTTAAAAGGATAATGAAAGATAATCTCCTCTTTCTTTTATTAATGAGGTCAGTCCTAGTACTTGTATATTATAAGGACTGATCTCTCTCTATTTCTGTATCTATAGAATATATAGATGTCCAGAGAGTCAGGATCAAAGCAGCGAAAAGAAAAAAAGTTTTACATGTATATATGTATTGCATACATATGTTCAACAACAATAACAACAACAATAATATCTCCAACACTTTAAGGGTTACAAAGCAGTTTCTTCAAAACAAGCCTCAGAGATAAGTGATGAACATTACTTACTCCCATTTTATAGAAGAGAAAACTGAGCATGTATAAACTACATCACATTGCTTGCCATCCTGGGGAGGGGAAAGAAGGGAGAAAAAATGAAACTCAAAATCTTATATGAATAAATGTTGAAAACTATCTTTACATGTGATTGAAAAAAATGCTATGAAGTGGAGGAAAGTGAAAAAAAAAAAGAGAAAACTGACTGTTGGAAAGGGTGAATAACTTGTCTGCCAGGAGGTGTGAGAGCCAGGGATCAATCTCAAATCTCCCAAGTCCAAATTCATTATTTCCCCTTCTGTGTTTCATTATATAACTAGTATTCAAGAACAGCTGATATTTTGTATTACAGTGATCCACTCCCAGAGACACATTATGTTTAACAGTAGGGATTATCTATGTCTCAGGCTCAGTGACTTTAAGTTCTCAACTTTTATGTGAATAGATAAAAGTAGAACACACAGTCCAGTGTGAGTGTGGGGGTTAGTGGATGTGTTTGCATGTATCTTATCCTTGAACCCAGATCTTCTGGCTCTGAGACAAGTTGGCTACCACTTATCCAGCCTTCTTTGCTCAGCTTGCATTGCTTGTACATTATCGAGTCCTATACGTTATACTTTGGGACTTAACATAGTGTAGTGGATAGACTTTTGGACTTGGAACTGAGAGAATTGGGTTCAAATCCTACTTCAGTATTTACTAGCTCTGTGACTGTGAGCAAGTTACTTATTATCTCTGAATCTGTTTCCTTCTCTGTAATATGAGGATAATACCTGGTGTGCTCACCTTGCAGTGTAGTTGTTAGGCTAACATGAGATAGGACACGTAAAAAGAGCTTTGCAATCAATTCTTAAGGTGCAACATAGAATGTCAGCTGTCAGCTATACTTTACATGCACTCCATCATTCACCTACTCTCTTTGCCAGAGTATGCTATTCAACGCCAGCAGGCACTTACATGTTATGTGGGTGATACTCACTTTTTACCCTAGGGGCATTTCTAGTCCCTAGTTTAATAATGCAGTCACTTCTGCAAATTGTCAACTCTACTTTATCCCTCTATTATCTGTGGGGGAGAAGCTGCTTAGGTTTTTAAGTGACAGGTGTGGTGGTAGAAATTAAGAAATGGAAAACCTTTATTATCCTTTAGTGATAAACCCTCGAGGCTGAATGTTGTAGGATGGCAGCTTGACTTGAAAGATTAGACAGGTAAATATATAAGAGGTTGATTAGGGCAGAAACTTATTAATTTGATGAGTTCACTCCCCAACAGCCCTGATGAGATTTTGTAGGCTATGAATATTTCTCTGAAAGGCATCTCCCATGGAAGTAGACCAACCACCTTCCCCTTATTGAGGGGTCCCCTAGAGCTCCTCTGATTGGTTCTTGGTGAGTGCAGTTGTCACTAAGATGTTTGGAACCAAGAAAGGAGGGAGTGAAATGTTGTTCAAGAATCTACCTCTTCTCCTTAGGCTATAACAGCAAGCTGTTACCTGAGATGCCATGATTCTTCTTCAAGTACTTTCTTTCACTGGACTTTCTGACTAGAGTGCAGCAGGATATGGAGGTAGAAGATTTCCCTTTTTTTCTGCTTTCCTAGAAGCAGAAAAGTTTTTATCACTTTCTGATTTTTTTCTTTTCTTTTTTCTGAGAACAAATTAGATATTAGAATTCCTGAGAATGGAGTTGCCATGCCCAAGGTATGACAGCAGGAAGCTTTGATAGAGTTCCTGCAGAAGCACATGGCTTGGGAAGAGAGATACTGAAAGCACTTTCCTAGCTTTGGGGATTGTCTTATGATTAATCCCAAATCTGAGTTTCCAAGTTCAAGAATTCATAAATTATCAAGAGTTCCTAAGCTTGATTACATGGCAACTGTTCTCCCAGGGGTAGAATATTTCCCTAATCTTATCATTTCTTGGAGAAGGAGGAAGAGAATCATCTTGCAATTGAAGAACTAAAGTCAAGTCATGAGAGCTAAGAGCAAGGATCTAGGCTTTGCTAACCCTGTTATTACTGTAATTACCATGAGTTGCTCAAATAGCCAAGCTCCATTGTAAAAAGAAATTGTTTAGAAAATTCTCAGTTTGCTAAATTTCTGGGGACATCAGATGAGTTTAATGAATTATTTAAGGCTTACTTGAGTTCCTTATGAAGATGTGGAAGTAGTCCTTGGTTCTTGAAGGCTATGCTAGCAAAATATCAATTCTTACAGATTCTATTATTTTGGAAAAGCCTCACTTATAGCTCCTTAAACAAACAAAATGTGGTGCAGAAAATGAAGAAATAGAGAAATTCTACAAACTCTGTAAGAGCCTCTAAATGAAATCAATGTAAATGAAATCATTTACCTGCAGTGAAAAGATAGGGGGGAAAGGTGCGGCTGGTGAGAAATTATAGGAAAATGATTCAGGAAGAATTAATGAAAGAAGCCAAAGACTTGCAGACTACACCGAAGCTTCATATATTTACATTATGAAAATGTCCTTTGGGAAAAAATGGGTAGATATTTAGACATGGTGGGCACTGAATAATGTCAGAAAAAAATAAAATTGATTATAATTTAACAGAAAGGAAAAGACTCATGATGACAGATAAATAAGGATGTGGCATGTGCCATATTGGTCAAACCACCTTGATACCATTTTCCTTCAGATCCTTGTGGAAACAACCTAGGACCCCTGAACCCTGAGCCTAACACATCTCATCCCCACCACCATTATTTACTTTAGCTTGTCCCTTGACATGAGGAACTCTTATGAAGAAATTTCTTATTGGAAACAGTCAATAACCAAGAGTCCTGGAATAGCAGCACTCTGCCTTTCCATAGCCCTCCCACTCTCCTGCTTTCAGTTTTTAGAGAAGGAACACTTGTGGAGATGAAACCTAGCCAATGTTTCTGACAGTGTTGTAGAATCTATCTCTTTAGCAGTCATCAAAGTCCTTGATGCTGTCAAATGACTGAACATCTGAAACCATTAAGATTTTTTTTTTCGTTTTCAACATTCATTTTTGTAAGATTTTGAGTTCCAAATTTTTTCTTCCTCTCTCCCTTACTACTCCCTCTCCAAGACAGCAAGAAAACTAATATAGATTATATATGTAAAATCAATTAATAATATATTTCCATATAAGTCACATTGGGAAAGAAAAATCAGAATAAAAGGGGAAACCCATGAGAAAACACAACATAGGTGAAAATACTATGCTTTGATACACATTTAGTCTTTATAATTCTCTCTTTGGATGCAGATGGCATTTTCCACCCCAAATCTATTGGAAATTCTTGAATCAATACATTTTGAGAAGAGCCAAGTCCATCACAGCTGATCATCAGACAATCTTGCTATTAGTGTGTACAATGTTTTCCTGATTCTGCTCACGTCACATAGCATCTGTTCATATAAGTCTTTCCTAGAATTTCTGAAATCAGTCTGCTAATCATTTCTTATAGAACAATAGTATTCTGTTACATTCATATACTATAACTTATTCAGCCATTCCCCAGTTGATGGGTATTCATTCGATTACCAATTCCTTACCATCACAAAAAAACTGTTACAAATATTTTTTGCACGTGTGGATCCTTTCTCCTCTTTTATGATCTCTTTTGGATACAGATTCAATAGCAGCACTGCTGAATCAAAGTACAAACAGTTTTATAGCCCTTTGGGCATAGTTCTAAATTATTGTCCAGAATGACTGGCTCAATTCACAACTTTACCACCAATGCATTAAAGGTCCAATTTTCCTACATCCTCTCTAACATCTATCAATATTTTTTCCTGTCATCTTAGCCAGTTTGATAGATGTGAAGTGGTATCTCAAAATGGCTTTAATTTACATGTTTCTAATCAACAATGGTATAGAGTATTTTTTAGATGACTATAGATGATTTTAATTTCTTCATCTGAAATCTGCCTGTTTATATCCTTTGACCATTTATCATTTGCAGAATGACTTGTACTCTTATGAATTTGACTCAGTTAACATATGTTTAAAAAGAGGCCTTTATCAGAAACACTGGCTATAAAAATTGTTTTCTAGCTTTCTGCTTCTCTTCTAATCTTGGCTACATTGGTTTTGTTTGTGCAACATCTTTTTAATTTAATGTAATCAGAATTATACATTTTGAATTTCATGATGTTCTCTGTTTCTTGTTTGAGCATAAATTCTTCCCTTCTCCAAAGATCTGACAGGTAAACTATTGCTCTCCTAAATTGCTTATAATATTACCCTTTATGATTAAATCATAAATCCATTTTGATTTTCTCTTGGTATAGGGTATGAGATGTTGGTTTGTGCCTAGTTTCTGCCATACTACTTTCTAGTTTTCTGGGAAGTTTTTGTCAAATAAAGAGCTTTTGTCCTAGAAGCTGGAGTCATTGGGTTTATCAACAGTAGATTGGCTTATTGTGTCTTGTGTAATCTGCTCCACTAACATATGACTATTTCTAAGCCAATACTATATGGTTTGATGACTGACACTTTACAATGCAGTTTTAGGTCTAGTAGCAAGGACACCATCCTCTGCATTTTTTTCATTTTTTCCTTTGATATTCTTGACCTTTTGTTTTTCCAGATGACTTTTTTTTCTAGCTCTATAAAATACATGTATATTGGCAATTTGAATAGTATGGGACTAAATAAATAGATTAATTTAGGCAGAATTGTTATTTTTATTATATTAATTTGGCCTCCCATGAGCAATTGATATTTTTCCAGTTGTTTAGATTATTTGTGTGAAAAAGTATTTGTAATTGTGTTCATATAGTGCTTGGGTTTATCTTGGCAGGTAAACTCCCAGATATTTTATATTGTCTACATTTATTTTAAATGGGATTTCTCTTTGTATCTCTTGCTAGTGGGCTTTGTTGGTAATATAAATGCTGATGATTTATGTGGGTTGAATTTATATCCTGCAAGTTTGCTAAAGTTGTTAATTATTTCAAGTAGTTTTTAGTTGATTCTCAAGCATTCTCTAAAGATATTATCACACCATCTGCAAAGAATGATGGTTTTATTTCATCTTTGCTTACTTGAATTTCTTCAATTTCTTTTTCTCCTCCTTTTGCTAAAGCTAACTACTTTCTAGTACAACATTAAATAACAGTGATGATAATGGGCATCCTGTTTCATCCCTGATCTTATTGGGAATGCTTCTAGCTTAGCCTTATTACATATAATGATTGCTGATGAATTTATATAGATGCTGCTGATCATTTTAAGGAAAACTTCATTTATTTTTTGTTCTCAAGTGTTTTTTTTTTTTTTTTAACAAGAATGGGTGCTGTATTTAACAAGAATGGGATACTTCTTCTACATCTCTAGAGATAATCACATGGTCAATTATGCTGATAGTTTTCTTGATATTGAGCCATTCCTGAAATCCTGGTATAAATCCCATTTAGTCATAGTGTATTATCCTGGTGATAATCTCTTTGTTAATATTTTATTTAAAATTTTGCATATATATTCATTAGGAAGATTGGTTTATAATTTTCTTTCTCTGTTTTGAGTCTTCCTAGTTTAGGTATGAGCATCATATTTGTAACATAGAAGGGATTTGGCAGGACTCCTTCCAAATAATTAATTGTTATTGGTAGAATTCACTTATAAATCCATCTGGCCCTGGAGATTTTTTTCTTAGGGAATTCATTGACAAACTGTCCAATTTATTTTTCTAAAATGCATTCTTTTAAGTACTTATTTTCTTCCTGCTAATCTGGGCAATTTATAATTTTGTATATATTCAGTCATTTCAATTAGATTGTCAGATTTGCTGGCATACAATTGGATAAAATAGCTCGTAATTATTGCTTTAAGTTTTTTCTTAATTAGTGGTAAGTTAACTCTTTTCATTTTTGATTCTGATAATTTGCTTTTCTTTTATTTTTCTAATCAAATTAAGCAAGGGTTTATTTTATTGTTTTTTCATAAAAACAACTTTTAGTTTTATTTATTAGTTAAATAGATTTCTTACTTTTAGTTTTTTAAATCTCTATTTTGATTTTCAGAATTTCTAATTCTAATATTTAATTTGGGGTTTAAAATTTTATTCCTTCTCTAGCTTTTAAAATTGCATGTCCAATGCATTGAGCTCCCCTTTCTCAATTTTATTTATGTAAGCATATAGAGGTATAAAGTTTCCCCTAAGAACTGCTTTGGCTGAAGAAGTTTTGGTATGTTTCTCATTACTATCATTCTTTTAGATGAAATTATTAATTATGCATATGATTTTGTTGTTTGACCTACTGATTCTTTAGGATTAGATTATTTATTTCCAATGAGTTTTTAGTCTATCTTTCCCTATAACTTTATTACATATAATTTTTATTGCATCATGATCTGAAAAAGATGCATTTATTATTTCTGCTTTTCTGCATTTGATTGTGAGGTTTTAATCCCCTAATAAATATTCAATTTTTGTGTAAGTGCTATGTACCACTGAGAAAGAAGTAAATTTTTTTCTATCTTCATTAAATTTTCTCCATAGATCTATCATATCTAAATGTTCTAATTTGTGCCTCTTTATGTGATCTAATTTACCATATTTTACCTCCTCTTTCCTCTTCTTCCCGTAAATCCTTTTCCCACTTCTTTTTTATTTATATCATCACATCAAAATCAATGTATATTCACACCGTCTTTCTATGATTATCACTTCTAACTGCCCCAAGAAAGATACAGTTTTCAAGAGTTACAAGTATCATCTTCCAATGTAAGTATATAAACAGTTTAACCTTTAAATAACATATTTTTATCTTTTCTATTTAAATTTTTATGCTTTTCTTGAGTCTTGTATTTGAAGATTAAATTTTCTGTTTAGTTTTGGTCTTTTCATCAGAAATGATTGAGTCTCCCACTTCATTCTATGTCTATCTCTTCTTCTGAAAGATTATGCTAAATCTTATTGGGTAGTTGATTCTTCCTTGTAATCCATGCTTTTTTGTCCCCCAGAATATGGTATTCCAGGCCCTCTGATCCTTTCTTGTAGAAGCTACTGAGACCTAGGTAATCCTCACTATAGTTTCTTGATACTTGGATTGTTTCTTTCTAGCCACTTGTAGTATTTTCTCTTTTGCCTTGAAGTTCTGGAATTTAGTTACAATATTTCTTGAAGTTTTCCTTATGGGATCTCTTTCAAGGGTGATAGATGGATTCTTTCAATGACTATTTTGCCCCCTGCTTCTAGTATATCAGAGCAGTTTTTTGAAGTTTCCTTGGAAGCAATGCTTCTTCTTTTTGGAAGAAGCTGTTCAGACTTTTTTTTTTTTTTTTTCTGATCATGGTTTGCAGGCAGTCCAATGATCTTAAATTGTCTCTCCTGGATCCATTTTCTAGGTCAATTGTTTTTCCAATGAAGTACTCTATTTTGTTAATTTTATTTAATTGATTCTTGATGTGTCATAGAATCATTAGCTTTCATATGCCCAATTTTAGTTTTTAATGTATGATTATCTTTCGTTTGCTTTTGTACCTCCTTTTCTCTTTGGCTAATTCTATTTTTAAAGGTTTTATTTTCTTCAGTCAGTTTTTGTTCTTCCTTTTCCAAACTGTTGATTCTCTTGCATATATGTCATTTCTTTTCTCAGTTGTTCTTCTATCTCTCTTATTTGTCTTTTAAAATCCTTTATAAGCTCTTCCAGGAAGGCTTTTTGGGCTTGAGACCCCTTTGATGTTTCACATGTAGAGATTTTTTGTCCTCTTCTGAATTGGTGTTTTGATCTTTCCTGTCATCATAGTAGCCTTCTATGATCAGGGTTCTTTATTGTTTCTTCTTCCTTCCTTCCTTCCTTCCTTCCTTCCTTCCTTCCTTCCTTCCTTCCTTCCTTCCTTCCTTCCTTCCTTCCTTCCTTCCTTCCTTCTTTCCTTCCTTCTTTTCTTCCTTCCTTCTTTTTTCTTTTTTCCTTCCTTCCTTGTTCATTTCTCTCTATTTTTTCTATATTTTGAGTCATCTCTGAATCAGTTGTCTGTATACAGTCTTACCACTGTTTTGTCAGAGCAAAAATCAGTATTAGTAAAAAAAAAACCCTAGAAAAATTAGAAAAAATTGTGACAAACAATTGAAATAACTTATTCATGAATTATTTAAAGAAGTAATTGACAATGGAAATAGAGAACAGACAATACATCAACACTGATTATGATAATTTTATACAGAAATTAACTAATGTAAATCAATTCCATCAACAAGAAGACCAAAAGAGCCCAACCCTTAGTCAATAAATACTTAATTTCCTTGTCAAATAATGAGAAATGTTACTAAAAAGCAATGCCAGTTTAGAATATAAACTCCTTTGTAAAATCATGCATGGAAGGATAGTGGATAACTTTAGACAATATTGCCTCATAAAACAAAAAGAAACAGTAGAGAACAAAATCTGTTTCAAGAAAGCATGACAATCTAATTAAGCAAAGTTGTTCCAAGGACATATAAGTATGAACATGAAAGGAAGACAGAAAACAGAAGAAAAGTGGAAAAGATCTGCAAAAGATTATTCTAATGACCTGTTTTCATCATCAAAAATAATAGAGCCACTACACTTGGATCCTTTTTTCAAATGCACTTATGAGCTGAAATAAAAGGTCCTAAAGACAACAAAGATTGAAAAAGCAACTACATGTATAGATAAAGGAGATCCATGGGGGAGGTGATACAGTAATGATAGTGAAAAGGGATTGATTAATAATGTAGCAGGAGAAAACATAAAAAAATTGGATCAATATACTTACTTTCCCCTCTAGAGAAGAAGTCTATGAAACTCAATTATCACAAATTGAGAGCATTCATGATAAGGATATTTAGAGGGAATAAGTGGTCTTTAATGATATTAACCAGTAGACCATATCTTTATCATTTTATAACTGACTGAAAGATACAAGATCCAATTGTGCTTATTTTTGATTATGAAAAAATACTTGAGAGAGCAAAATTCCACCTTGAAGGCACTTTTTCTATAAGATATCTTTTAAACATACATCAAAATCATTTAATATGCTTGAAAGAGAAAACAGAAGGAATAATGCTGTTCAACCACTCTTTGATCAAGGGAATGTATGCTCCTTTTTGCATAGGCTAGAATAGGGATTAAAAAAATCTCAAGGAAATGTCTAGTCATGTGGCAAGAGCAAAAGATATAGGGAGATGGACTGGTTGTCTACATTGTCCTTGAGATGTGGGAAAAGGGGGGGCAGTTAGATGGCAAAATGAATAGATTCCCAGCCCTGAACTCAGGAGACCTAAGCTAAATCCTTTCTCAGATGCTTAACACTTACTAGCTGAGTGACCCTGGACAACTCACTTAACTCCAATTACCTCACCAAAAAAGAAAGAAAGAAGGAAAGAGATGTGAGAGAAAAGTAGGAAAGGCTCCCAGTTTGTTGAGTTGTCCTGTGATAAACTTGTGGAAGGACATAGAGAAGAGGCACAGAAGATGAGGAGGAATGGATGGGTAGCAGTTGCTGGAGGGAACATCCAAATCTTTGTGATCATAAATACCAATGGCTAGCTGAGCCTTTGTTTCTGCATGTTACATTTATCTTCATGGGTTCTTCTCTTTCATATGTTTTCTGTGATAGATAAAATAAAAGCTATCTCATGTCCAATTCTTAATCATTAGGTTTCTACTCTGTTACTCGCATTTGGGAAAACATAAATGAGAATTTATATTTAGCTTTATTTTGAAGATTTCCTCAGAATAAAGGTCCAAGATGGAAGCATGAATCCAAAATGAAATATGGTCCTTGTAAGTATAGAATTCTTAAGTGATTGTGATCTATGAGTGATAATAAATGAATAAATACATAACCTATAGTCAGGAATAGTTAGTGATTTGGTATTCTAGTCTTATATTTGCCATTTTAACTTGCTCTATAAAGTTGGACATCTCATTGAACTTCTTTTTGTTTTTATTTTTCTCATCAGTGAAATGGAATTAATTACATTGACCTCCACAACAGGGCATTAGAAGAAATAGCTAATTAGTGCATTCAAATCACTTTGAAAACCTAAGTGCTAAATAATGACATTGCATACTAGTATTGGATTGATTCCTATGATTATATTTCCAAGACTTGCTCCTTAACTCTTTTAAAATTCACCAAAGATAGGCATGTATTTCATTGGTATCTTGGGAAGATAGCTACATGATCTGTTAAACCTTTAAATCTTTTTTGTTTGTTTGTTTGTTTCTTGAAAGTTTGTCTTTATTTCCCCATTTAATGGACACTCCCATTCTTGGTTTTATTTTTGTGGAACAATAAGTTATTTTCTATGCTTCTGAAAGAATTAAGGATAATGATTTTTTTTTGCTATATATAGCTTTTAGATAGCTTCTATACATTCAAATTTCTTTCTTTTTTATTTAAATAAGATTTTCCTGCCCCCCTTTTTTACTTGTGTTCAACCAGTGAATCTTTCTAATTATGAGTCGTAGAATTGAGAACAGCATTTTAGCTTTATTCTCCCATGAGCTTTTTCACATGATCAGAGTGGCATATAGCAAACACTATATAAATCTTAGCTATTTATACTAAAAATCATGATTAATAATATTATTAGAGGGGTGGCTACCAGGTGACAAATTTTTCCTTCTATAAATCATGAAAAATTTACCTATCTGTACCAGGATAATAAGTATCCACATTGATATGTCACAATTCTTTGAAGCATGAAGCTTTCAATTCTATAATTCTATAATTTGACTCAATTCAAAAACAATTTAAGTGTCTATAATTTTCAAAGCACTGCATTGAATCACAAGAACAAATACAAATACTGCATTGACCTTGCTCTCAAGAAGCGTATAATCAAATGGGGACAGTACACAAATACAAATAACTTTGTTGTTCAGTAGGCTTACTATTTCTCAAAAATCATAAATCTAGAAAAAAATTCACTGAGTAAATCCAATATTGTTCCCTTGAATCTTTTCCACCTTCTTCCCTAACCGGACAGCTGGTTGTTTGTTCTTAGGGGTTTGTTATTTAAATTTTCTCATTTTGCTTTCAATCTACAAGATTTTTATCTCTAACTCAAACTAAATTAATTCTGTGATTTTTCATAAGATGAATTTAACCAAAGTTAAGACATGGGTCTTTAATCGGTCCCCTTCATCTATTAATTACATGATTGTTACAAAGATACTCTAAGGTGATTCAGCAAGGCTTGCTCTTTAAAAGAATAAACTCACTTCCCTGGCTTTCCTTCAAGTCCCAACTAAAATCCGACCTTCTAGAAGAAGCGTTTTCCAACCTCTCTTAATTTTCAAATCTTCTATCTGTTAATTACTTCCTATTTACACTGCATATGTTTTGTTTGTAAATATTTGTTTGATGATTTTCCCCTATAGATTGTGTTCTTTGAGGGCAGAGACTAACTTTTGCCTTACTATATATCTCCATTGTTTAACATGGTACCTGGCACCTAGTGAGTCTTAATGAATACTTATTGACTGTGAGATCAGGCTGCTTCTTGCTCCTATTTTATTATTATTTGAATCTTTGCATGATTTACTTTCCTTGTCTTAATGTTTGTTTCCTAATTTTGTCAAGGAGTTGCTGTCAGATTTAGGTCCTTGGAAAAAGAATTTTTAGGTTCATAAATTGGTATGTTCCATCCTAGCCCAATTCAACCCTTCTGTTTGGAAAATCAATTGTGTTTTTTTTTTTTAATACTTTTTCTAGATTCCCATGATTCAGTCTTAATTGGCAATGGAAAATTTTTCCCACCTCCCCAGTAGCAATCAGGATTAAAAATCCACCCTACTGAGAAAAGTAGCTCAGAAGGTAGCAGTTTGAGCAAAGTACCTGTAAATTCAAGTTCTATGTGGATACTACCCACATAGAAATGACCTTGTATCATTTTTATGGACTTGGTTTCCTTTGATAATCTGGGGGTGATGGGAAAGACAAACTAATAAAAGGATTGTAGAGCACACGGATAAATGTCAAGAGCAATGAAACACTTAATTTCATTTATTTAAAAGTAGTGGGATGACCACGTGAATGTTGCTATAGAAACCATAACTCTTGAATTCCCTGACACTTGCGTATGTTGTTTTGAAATGAGGCTTTAGATTTAATTTCTGAGATTTAAAAAGAAAGGGAGAAAAAGGAACAAAAAGTAGTGCCTGATACCTCTGCTAGATTAAGATTTTTCTCTCATAAATAAGTCTCTGATGCTTTCACTATACTAGTCTTCCCCTGCTTCATCTCTGGAGGCCCCCAATTCTCTGAAGGGCCCTTTGGACAATCTTATACCAAATTCCTTTTTGTTTTAAAAGGTCACATGCACCAGTACATCTTCACATATATCTATTTCAGTTCGATTTCCAGCCCAAGTA
The DNA here is from genome assembly GCF_016432865.1 of Antechinus flavipes. Taxonomy (NCBI): domain Eukaryota; kingdom Metazoa; phylum Chordata; class Mammalia; order Dasyuromorphia; family Dasyuridae; genus Antechinus; species Antechinus flavipes. The sequence continues at coordinate 84,350,286 of NC_067401.1, read as the reverse complement.
TTAGAACACTCAAATGCCCGCAGATCAGAGAGCTTGACCCCAAGAGGAGGAGATTAGAATGGATAGGATTTCCACAGCTGATGGAGATTTGTGATGGCAGGTCAGGTATAGCAGGTAGGATCAAGGGAGAGCTGAGAAAGCTTCATTTATGGAGACACAGCGGAAGGTTTGGCAGTTCAGAAGGGAAAAAGCATTCTTTTCAGTGGGGAAAAAGACAAATGAGTTTCTATAGCTTTGCTCTGGGATTTTTAAGATCTGTTGCCAGAGGCCCTTTTCAAGGACATTATGTAATTTCATTCTTTCTTTTTTCTTGTTTATGTCAAGCTTTGGTCAAATGTGTGTGTTTGTGTAGATAGACTCATTTTAAATCTGGAAAAATTCAGCATCATGTTGTGTTTCTGATAAAAGGTGGAAAGTGCTGTGGAAACTTCTTTAAACCAATGGCAATACAATATTGGATTTCAAAGTTTACTTGTACTGATACATTTTTCTAGCTAACTTAGCCTATGTCCTAGAGAACTATAATTTGACATAGTTAGCATGAGCTTCCCAGGCTGGAGTTTTCAACACATAGCCCCAGTAGATGTTGCATTGAGCCCTTGTTCTTCTGATGTTGTTTTCAGAAATGAGAATAACTATCCATCTATCCATCTTTATCTCCACTTCCACCAAATTATTTCATAAAAAAAACTTTCCCTTTCCTCACTTTTCCTATGCTCTGAATAGTCAACTTTAGACCAAACTGAAGAATTCTGTGTGAAAAGAATCTATGGAGAGAAAGGAATTAATACTTGAAATAACAGTTGGGGATCAGGAAGCCCTCCTCAGCCTGAATTATAGCAAATCTACTCTGGTGCTACAATGGGGGCTGAGTGTACAACATTAAACAGTTATCAGTTTGCTAATAACTCCCTGGCAGGCCACCAGATGATCATATGGTCCGGAGAACACCACTAGATCATATGCAAATATTGCCTGCATATTCATCAAGACACCACATGGACAGTGTAAGCTGCTTTAATTATCTTTCAAGGAGAAGCAGCCGCCTCTGGCACATACACACGCCTGGCTCTGTTGGCATGCTGTTGCTTGAACTAATATGGAAATTACTTGAAAGGAAAAAATATTAAAGAGAAGTGGTATCTCTCCTTGCATTCTGCATTCTCTTTAGCAAGTAGAAGTTGAATTTTGCATGTTCAATAACAGTTCCCATCCCCAAATCCAAAACACCCATGACACTAACATCACCGAGATGGAGATTCAGAACTATTTAATCCTGTAGTTTGCATTAGAGAAACAAATTCCTTTTTAAAAAAGTTCAAATGTTGTCATAATAATAATAATAATAACAAGCATTTACATATTATTTTAAAGTTTACAAAGGACTTTTTACATGTATTATCTCATTGGAGCATCACAAGAACCCTGGGAGGTAGGTATCATAAGCATTGTAAATTCCATTTTACAGATGAGGAAACAGAGGTGAAATTCCCTGTCCTTATTCCTACAAGTAATAAGTGAGATGAGTAGTGTACATGGAATGCTTCAGTAATAGGTGGGAGTGGAATTAGGATAATATATATGATGAATTATTCTTGGATCGTAGGCAGTCTGTGGTGCTGGAAAGAGCAATAAATTTAGTCTTAGAAGATTTTGGATTTTTTATTTACTAGCTGTGAGACTCTGAACAAGTCATTCATCTGCTATCTTCCTCAGTTTCCCTAACTGGAAAATGGGAATCACAGTAGAACTTACCTCAAAGGATTGTTGTGAGAATAATATAAGATGATATTTGTAAAGCTTTGCAAAGAGCTTTAAATATCTTAGTTTATTTGATACAACAGCCTTGTAGGAAGGTGCAATTATTACCTTCTCCTCCAATTTTATGGATGAAGAAACTGATTCTTATAAGGATTATTTGACTTTCCCAGAGTCACACAGCTAGTATCTTATATGAGATATCATTGACAAATTAACACTCAATTCTTGATCTAATCATTCTGGAGAACAATTTGGAACCATGCCCAAAGAGCATGTGTCACTACTGGATCTGTATCCCAAAGAGATCATAAAATGAGAAAAGGACCCACATGTGCAAAAATGTTTGTAGCAGCCTTTTTGGTAGTAGCAAGGAAATGAAAACCGAGTGGAAGGAAGCCTATCAATTGGGGAATGGCTGAATAAATTATGGTATATGAATGTAATGGAATATTATTGTTTTATAAGAAATGATCAGCAGGATGATTTCAGAAAGGCCTGGAGAGATTTATATGAACTGATGCTAAGTTTAGTGAGTAGAACCAAAAAAACATTGTACATAGGAACAACAAGATTATGCAATGATCAACTCTGATGGATGTGGCTATTTTCAACAATGAGGTGATTCAGGTCAATTCTAATAGACTTGTAATGGAGAGAGTCATCTGCTTCCAGAAAGAGAACTGAATGTGGATCACAACATAGTATTTTCACCTTTTTAAAAATTGTTTTTTGCTTATTTTTTGTTTTCTTTCTCATCTTTTTCCTTTTTCATCTGATTTTTTTTTTTGGTGCAGCATGATAATTGTGGAAATATGTAAAGAAAAATTACATATGTTTAACATAGATTGCTTGTTGTCTATGGGAGGAATTAAGGGAGAAGGGTAAAAATTTGAAACATAAGATTTTGTAGAGGTAAATATTGACAACTATTTTTGCATATAATTGGAAAAATAAAAAAGCAATTAATTTTTTAAAGTTAATAATCAATTATGTTTAATCCAACTAGCATTTCAGAAGTGTTTATTTTGTGAAAGGTGCTATGCTAAATTAAAAAAAATACTCCCTGACTCCCTAAATAATAATAGCTAGTATTTATATGGTGCCTACTATGTGCCAGGCACTGTGTTAAGCACTTTATAAAAATTATTTCACTGGATCTTTACAACACCCTGGGAGGTAGGTGCCATTATGATTCCCATTTTACAGTTGAGGAAATTGAGACTGAGAGAGAGTAGGAGACCTCAGCTAGTAACTGAGGTAAAATTTGAACTCATATCTTTCTGAATTGTGGACCAGTTCTGGATCCACTGCTTCCCAAAGAACTTTTGGCAGTATTGTTATTCATAGGCTCACACAAAACTGAAAGGGACTTCAGATGCCATCTGATCCAAGCTCCTCATTTTAACAAATGAGAATCAGAGAGAATCTTGCCCAAGTTCACGTGGCTGGTTCAATTTCAGATGTAGTGTTGGAAGCCAGTTCTGTCTGATTGGAATTATCCATTTGTGAGAAACCATATCTTTGTCGTTTTAGTATAAGAAGAAACATGATTTGTTGTTGTTGTTTTGCAAGTCTATAATGACTAGCCTAGGGTCACACAGTCAATAACTGTTAGGTGTCTGATCCCAATTTGGACTTAGGTCCTCCTGACTCCTGGGCCAATATTTTATCCATGTCGAAGTCTAGCTGCCCCAAGAAACATGTTTTTTGGTGCGATATTCAATGCATCACTATTCAAGGATTTACAATCTCATCGGTCTAATAAGAAAACGAAAATTAGCTTGGAAAGATTTTTATCTGGCTCAGCAAACATTCCCCACTTCACCCTTCAACTACCATAATTATAAAAGCAAAAGATGGAGTGAAAAAAACAAACATCTCCAAAATCCCAAAGTAATTTCAGTTTAAGGGCTTCCGTTACAGGTTTTAAGCAATAGAGGGAGCTCACATCCCACCAAACACTCTAGCTGGAGCTACTTGAGGATGCGACTCAGACGCTGTTCGGCTTGACAAATCTGCAAGGTGGTTATTCCCCCCTCCCCACCCCCTTTTATCAACTAGTCCATTTCGTCTCGTGAGTACAGATGCGCTGCATTTAGGTTGATAAGCAACGCGTCACTAATGGCGATGATCTTTCTTGCGGCTCCTTTGGCGGAATACAAATGCAGTTGAAGGTGTGTCCTCAATGAGAGGATAGATACCCTGAGCATGTCCCTATCTCTCTAAACCCTTTTGATTTGATTTGTGGAAACATCCATTCAATCGTGGCAATCTTCATTTTGACTCCATTCCATTAGACCGCGAACTCCTTGAGAACAAGGACTATCTATCTATCTGTCTATCATCTATGTATAGATACATACACATCTATGTATCTATCTTATCTATGTATCTATATATCCGTCTCTCCATCCATCATCTGTCTGTCTGTCTGTCTGTCTATCTATCTATCTATCGTTTTTTGGGGCCTTTCTATGTATCTCCATTGCTTAGCACAATGCCTGGCGCTTAATAAATGCTTGCTGATTTGCCTTATCTTGTTGAGGTCCCTGTGAAACACGCCCAATCAGAGACGTCGGGGGTTGAGGGCTGCAAGGAGATGTCCAGGTTGTTTTACCTCCACCTGCAGCCTCTCTTTCCCCCTCTCCCTCCCTTCCCCCCGCCCCCCCCCCCATTCCACTTCAGCACCTTATCCCGAACCTTGAAGAGGAAGCAAGCAGTTGAAATTTCGAGGCACCAGCTCTGGTTGACCCTATTGCTCCCCCGCCCCATCCCTCAGCCTAATCTCCAGGCGCAGGGATGCCATTACACAACACGTGATTCGGGCACACAGCAGACCCAGTGAGAGGCGTCTAGCGGTGTGTTAATTAAAGGTCACAACAAAACAGACCTGCCAGCTCACCAGAAGAAATGTCGCCCCCAGGAAATTAAAATTGACACCCCAGAGCAGCCACGTGTGGAGACCTGGCATATGCCAGTATCATGCCTGGGGGGCACCTGCGCTAGGGGAGAAGCGAAAGGGAAAGGGAGGGAAAAGGAGGGCAGAGAATTGGGACCCTTAACATGACGCATGTATTGGGGGAAGGAGGAACTGTAAGTGTCTCGGGGCCAGGTCTTCCTGAGTTTCATTAAGATGGTTTGTCCCAGCGATCCAGCAAGTCTCAAATGTCACCTGCCCACATCTTGGCTAGTTTAACACGAGGTGAGGGGCGAGGGAGGCGGGGAAGTGCATTCCCAGTTTCTGGTCCTCGGGATTGGGGTGCCGAGTGGGATAAGCGTGGTGAGCCGGGAGCAAAGGAAAGGAGCGGTAGGAACCACCATTCAAAGCTTAAGCTTAACAATTAGGGAAATACATCTTTTTTTTTTTTTTTTTTTTTTTTTTTTTTAAAACAGGTTTGTAGGGAAGCTCAAGAGAACAAAGGGCGGGCGGGAAGGGCCCGGCAGGTCCTTGGGCCAATCTCTTTTGCTAGCCCTAGTTTCAAAGGTACAATCAAAAGTCGGTTAAGGGGAAAGGGCGAGAGAGAAATGGGGGACTCGGCAGTGCTAGCGGCCGTGAGGGTCGAACCTCCCAGTCTTTTGCAGCTTCAAACTGTAGACTTGGTGTTTCCTTAGCCTTCCCGGATCGCTCCCCAGTATAACTTCCCGGGAAGGGACGCCTTATACTTCCCTTCCTTCACCTCTCCCTCCCTTCTCTCCTCTGCCTCCTTTAAGGAACAAACAAACCAAACGGCTCCAGCACAACTCGATGTCACTCAGGAGTGTTGCAAAATAAAATGGATCCGTGCCGCTGCTGCTTCAGTAGCAGCAGCAGCGGCGGCGGCGGCGGCGGCGGCGGCTGTAGCACATGCCTTTCCCGGGACTGCAATGAAGTGTTCTCTGAGGCTCTCTAGGCTTTGCTTACACATGCTCCGCAGCTCCTCCGCTGACCGGGGAAGGTTCCTAGAGCGAGAACCTCCTTGCTAAACTGTCAGGCACAAATGGGGAGAAGGATATTGGCTCCAGAAGTCTCCGAAGCTCCTCCCCAACGCTGGATCCTTATATTTTTGGAGGATTTCTTTTAACTCACTTGCAAACCTTGCTGAAGGAAACAAGTTACCACAACACTACTCAGCAGAGGGAGGGAGAAGTCCCTGCTTCTAGGCGAGGCAGAACCTCTCTGCTTTTTACCTTTTCTGCAGCTACTCAGTGTGTGCGTTCTTGTGTGTTGTGCATGTGTGCATTGATTTTTTTTTTTTTTTAATTTCAAGGAAAACTGTATTTGCGGGGCTGGGAGAAATGCTAATTATCTGGATGTTATCGGTTCTGGGAAAATAAGGAGTATAAGTGAAGGAAACCGAAGAGAACAAGGGGGGGAAATGATTTGAAGAGAAAGGGGGAAAGGATATAAACCACCCATCGAAGCTTTGGCTGAAAATCGGTGGTATCACTTCTGAAGCCAGTTACCTTATTATTTTTTTCAATGAAGAATCATTGCATTTAGGGCAGAGCATGCATACCTCTCTATGCAATCGGTGAAGCTTTTCTGGGTTTGAAGATTTTTCTCATTGGATGTAACATTGGTGGAACATTTTAGACAGTGTATTTTTTGGGCAAAGTCACCATGAATTCTGTGGCTGGGAATAAAGAGAGGATCGCAGTCACAACCAGGAGCAGAAAATACGGGGTAAGTTGTCAGCAATAACGTGCAGAGATGCTTTAGAACCATTTGTGCCGAGGGTTTTCATATATTCCCCTGCTCTGTCGCTGTCTCTCTGTAAAGCTGACATGTAACAAATGATACAAACAGGTTAACCTTATTAAGCTGCATGTTAACATCCTAAGCGTCCCTGCTTTCCCTTTTTCTGTTACCGGAGCTAAGGGATCTCTGTGTGCAGTTCAGCTAGGGCAGTTCAGTGTGGCTGAGTGGGCAAGCAAGCAAGACTACATGTCTAGAAGGAAATGAGAAGCCCTCTCTTTCTTGCCCGATTTTGAAAGCGTCCCTCCCCCTATAACTTTTGCAGCATTGCTGTCTGTTTCAGCAGAGTTAAGCTGAATTTCGTCGTTTTGGGATTTCTCTGTTGTTCCCTCTAATCATTTCCCTCCCGCGGTGTTAGCCTTTGACTTAAACCTAGGACTGGCCGGGAATCTTGACACGTTCGCTTGAATGAATAAATCGAGTCCAAAGTTCCCTTATTCTGGGTTTTTTCAAGACAGGGGCACTCGGGATCTCACGCGTGGATCCTTGTCCCTGGGTGGGGGAGGTGTACAGAGGGGACCCGGCTGAGCGAGATACTCCGGACTTCTTTAAAATGGGCGGGGGCGCGGGGATTTCTTCATTACCTAAATCATTTCAAGCCCCTATTCACGGCTTTCCACGCCCCATCCAAGGTGTTTACAGACGCCCGGTGTAACCTGGTACACGAGTGCAGGTCTCTCAGGTAGGCTGCACACTGTCGGCATTTACTTAAGGACAATTAAAGAGACAGATGGAGGGAGCATTTGGTCGTGAGCAGCAGCGGTGCCTGAACTTGAAACGATCCTGAAAGGCATTCATCCACGCACACGCGTGCACACACATCCACAGCCACGGACGCGGGAGTGAATTGTCCATGCATCCACTTAAACCTCGCGTCTCTCCCCCTCTCCAGGTGAACGAAGTCTGCTCCCCTACCAAGACCGCCGCCCCATTCTCTCCAGAGAGCTGGTACAGGAAAGCCTATGAAGAGTCCCGGGCGGGGAGCCGGCCCAACCCGGAGGGCGCCGGCTCAGCCCTGGGCTCGTCGGGTACCCCGAGCCCTGGCTCGGGCACCTCGTCCCCGAGTTCCTTCACGGGTTCCCCGGGACCTGCCTCCCCTGGCATCGGCACCAGTTCGCCAGGCTCTCTGGGCGGCTCGCCAGGCTTTGGCACGGGCTCCCCGGGTTCGGGCAGCGGGGGCGGCTCCTCTCCAGGCTCGGACCGCGGCATCTGGTGCGAGAATTGCAGCGCCCGCCTGGTGGAGCTGAAGAGACAGATTCTGAAGCTGCTGCTCCCGGGCCCCTTTTCCAGCAAGGTAAACCCGGCCCCTGCCCGGGAGAGCTGGGGCTGGGGGGAAGGGAAGGGGAAGCCAGTGTCTGCACAAGTCGGGGGAGTATGCAGAGGGGAAGGGCTCAGGGGGCGAGAGTGGAGCTGAGTCCCCTGGGGATCCCGAGGCATTTCCTCTGGGTGCAGTGACTGGTTGTAGCTTCTTAGGGGGCGGCCCCTCAATTCTGGATCTTCAGTCGCGGGACTGTTTCTAACCCATTTTATATGCGCTGGTAACGAACAACTCCACAGCGGATGAGCTACGTTTGCACCTAAGCGCAGGCATGTTCTCTCCTGGAGAGATGAATTTATCTGTCCCAGAGGGATGCTTCTAGTCTGGGCTTCTCAGCTCTGGGATGCTCGCGGTGCTGCATCCTCCTCCCCCAGCTTGATTTTTAAAAATTCCTCCCTTTTGGCCTTTATGCCATACTCTGCTCTACCTTTCTTTCTTACTATACATTCCTCTTCTTTGCCCGTAGGCAGGCTTTGCTGGCAGACACAATATGATATCTATTCTGTCAGGATGTTTGACATATCTTGGAATATGCTGATGGCACTTCCTCCCATCTTTTCTTTTTCTTATCCCCACGTTGTCGCACGTGCTCTAAGCTTTATTCTCCCCCCCCCCTTTTTTTTTTTCCAAATTCGAGAACAAGTTTCTTTCCTCCATCCTTGTCTTCTGAAGACTTAAAACAAACAAATAAACCTGCTAAGGCTGTGAAAGCAAATATCAGTTAAGTATCGGCGTTTCCCTTGGCCAGTTAATATCCTCTTCTCAGAATCCTATATCCTGAAGTTAGTTGTTTGTTTGTTTTTAATAGCGTTGTATTGTGCAGGAAGATTAAGGGGAACAGCCCAGAAGAGGCATCCTGGGGCTCCAGAACTGATTGAGTGTTAATACACATTGGGTTCTGCCATAGCAACCCTGACCGTGGTGGTGTGTTGTGAATGGCCAACAGGGCTCTTAGAATGTAACACAATGCAATCGCGTTTGCCCTGTTGGGTCCAAGTACTATCAAATGATAATATTTACTCACCTACTTCAAAGAATTTTCTTGGGTGTATGGGGCAAAGAGATGTCAAGAAAAAGAAGGAATTGCTCTCGAGGATTTTCTGATGCTGTTTATTCAGAGGCGTTTCCCGGTTTTTATTTATGTGACTTTTGGAATGGAGTATTTGTGATTCTGCAAAGGAGAACCAGGCAGAGACTATCTATCTGAATGCTTAGCTTGTTTGGATACAAACACCAACAAAGGTGTTAAAATTTCGAATGTTGGAAATCATTAGCAGGAGAATTGTTTTCAGAATCTGTATTTAGCTCAGGAATAATAATTAACTCCTGAATTGTTGTCAGAATGTTACGTTTTAATGGAGGACAATGGAAGAGGATTTTAACTCCATTTATAATGATTTAATAAAATTAGTCAACAAACTAAAAATAAATTCCTATGTATTTAAAAGACCGTTTTGCCCATTAATTGTAGGTTTGCCAGAATTGTGCTATCTGATAAGAGGTTGTGTAGTACCTTGAGATAATAAATGTTATATTTGGAAGCCATAATTAGTCTCAACAACACCAGATCCCTTTAGGTCATTCCCAAGGATGCTTTTTTTTTTAAAAATAGAAAGGGTCCTGTGTAACCCTCTTTGAGGCTTATAATTAGTGTAATGGTAAATTAGAATGAACATGTACTGTTTTCAGAGTGGAAAAATGCAGGGGAATAAAGTCAATAGAAGAAACAGGGTTCAAATTTCATCTCTATACTCTTGTGACCTTGGCAAAGTTTTTTTATGTTTCCTCATCTCCAAAGTGAGAGTATTGGTCTAGGGATCACTGAGGTTTATGATGACCAGCCAGGACAAGAATATTGTTCCTACAATTAGAAAGGTACAAAGGATGGAAATGAAATACATCCACTGAGTTTTATTTTTATTGAAGAATGGTTGACATTTAAGTTAAAAGTGCTTTAGGTACTTTACCATTTGATCCTTGTAGCAAGGAGCTATTAATCTACGTTCAGAGCTATTATTATTCCCATTTTACACATAAAGAAACTGAGACCAAGAAAAGTTAAATGAGTGGCACTTATTTCATACAGCTAGGAAGGATCTAAAGTAGAATTTGAACTTGGATCTTTCTGATTCCCAGTCCAGAGTTCTAATCACTGTATCATAGTGCCAATCCAAGCATTTGAAACAGACTGGAAATTTCATCTGCATTGTAATAAGAGCCTAAAATATTTGTCTGTCAGTTTTTATTTATGTTGTGAAATACAAGTACTTAGCAAAACTGATTACTTTGCCAGAGAAAAATGAATGTTCCCAAAACAGCATTATAGCATGCATGCAGCAACTTTCCATGCAATCTTGCAGTGATCCATGCAGGTCAAGAAATGCTTTCATTCATAGGCAATAGTTAGAAGGTATCACTTTAAATGTACACATGAATATTACATAATGCCACACTTGACTGCTATGTAAGTAGCCTGAGTTTTATATGTGGAACCATGCAGTGAAGCATGACTTTTAGTGCAGGAAAATGTACAATACTTAACCAGGAACAAGGATGCTTTTGATTAGCTCATTGTTAACAATGAGGTGTATGTGTAGATCCTGATTTTTAACTGTATGTATTTTTTTCTGAACATCAACAACTGAAAGAATGATTCAAGATTTTTTGTGTTTTATTTAGGAAAGAAAAAATTTGGTGGTTGTACTCTTAGATTAAGTATAATTACTGCTCTGCCTTTTAAAATTTACAGTCATTTTAACCAATTAAATGCCATATACTCTGCTGGAATGAGGGCCATATGGCTTTAAAATCAATTTCTTTCTTCTTTTAGTTATACTTTTGAGCAAACTGTGCACCTCTGTGACCCTTGGGCACAGAAGGAGCTAAGTTTCATAAGAACAAGAGGCTTCATTGTGACTCAACCATGTAGCGTTTGAACACTGAAGACAGAAAAATGATTTTGGATGTAATTAACAAAAAGTGACCATTTTGATTCATTTGAGATACCAGAATGCACTTGGGAATTTTCAGCATAGTCTACTAGGTGATTCTGTGGACAGGTCAAAACCCTTAATAGTTAACCCTTCTAGGCTTAGAAATCATGTTATTTAAAGAGAGGTTGGATTTTTTTTTTTGGCCTTTCTACCCATCCTCCCATGGAGGAAAGCTGCCTGTGTTTTTCTGTTCAAAAAAACAAGGAAAACCTTCCAAATGTTGTGGAAATTTTTTTAGATGACAATTTGCTAAGTGCTTTAGGTTTTTTTTTTTTTTTTTTTTTTTTTGTATATAAAAATGTGCTGTGTGAGTTGTTGTTGAGTAGGCATAAGGCTGATAGCTTTTGTACCTTACTGGGTTTCTGGTTTCTATACAAAGTAATGTGTGCTTTCTATAGCTCTCCTTTTGTCCCCTAAGCACTTTTTTAGATATAGTACTGCTTCATGAATCCTCACATAATTCCTTTGAGATAGGTAGCAAATGTTATTGAATTACATTTATTTGAGTGATAGGCAAGTTGGTCAAAGAGATATGAAGTCACTTGCTGAAGGATGAGTGCATAGATCTCTAATCTCAGTATTCTCTAATAGGAAGTCAGGTCAGAAGACACAGAGGTACTCAAAATCTGAAGGGGTCTAAGTACTTTGAACGCAGGACTCATGTAAGAACTTCACTTCTTAGAAAATAGTGGCACTACTAACAATACCAATAACTAACATTTAAAGATAACACTTACTATATGCCAGGCTAAGTACTTTGCAATTATTATATCTCATCTCAATCTTACAATAACCCTGCTATGATTACTCCCATTTTACAGATGAGGAAACTGAAGCAAACAGAGATTAAGTGCCTTCGGTGCTATTATTATGCTCATTTTACAGAGGAAGCTGAGGCTGAAAGCAATAGGTCTGCCAAACTACCTAATCTTACATTCAAAATTCAATTCTTCATGTGCATTCCTCACTTGCTCTCAAATACCAAGTCTCAGGTCTCTGTCAAAAGTGAACTATAGTGTTAAAAGAACTTATAAGTCTTAAGTATTACTATAATAACTGAAACCCATAGAGCACTTTGGGGCAGCTAGCTGCCAAATTGGGTAGAATATTGAGTCTGGAGTCTGGGAAATTTATTTTCCAAAGTTCAAATCTGGCCTTAGACATTTACTAGATGTGTGACTCTGAATAAGTCACTTAACTGTGTTTGCCTCAGTTTCCCCATGAGCTGGAGGAAATGTCAAAATCACTCAAGTAACTTTGCTAAGAAAACCCCAGACCAAATGGGTCTGTGAAAAGTCAGGTACAATCAAATAAACAATAGTGTGAAAGGCAAAATTTCTGCCTCATCCAATACCTCTCCCATTCTATGGTTCCAGTAGAGAGGTGAAGGCCATATTTATCATACAAATAAGCATGTGTTACCCTATCACCAGACATCTTCTGGTGTAGAAGACAAAACAGCCAGAGATGGGCAGTATGATCTAGTGGACCCCTAGAGCATGGGGGATGGAGTAAGTAAAAATTGGTTTTGAATCTTGCCTTGAAATGTCTTACCTTTTGTTGTTTTGGGAAAATCATTCAACATTTCTCAGTCTCACTTTCCTCCATTGTAAATGGGGATAATGTTACTAGGAATACCTATGTGCTTCAGAGTTCAAAAGAGATAGTAAAAAACAACAAATCAAACCTGTCAAAGATCTTAGCTCTAATCCTGCATGAGCAAAAGAGAAATGGGCATTTTATAAATGCCTATTATGTGCCAACTATCATGCTAAGCACTAGGAATATAATTATAAAGGTGAGAGATACTTTGCTTTCAAGGAGTTTAAGATTCTATTCTGGGGAGATATTTCTAAAAATGTAAATATACATATGTATGTGTATACACAGTATGCATGTGTCCCTCCAAAAGCTCTTTGCGTATGTATATAAATTAATACTTTTTACTTTTTATTTTGGAGGAAGCATGAACAAATTACGAAGGTTTTTTGAAGGTGGCCCCTGAGCTGAGTTTTTAAGACAGGTAAGAGAGAAAAGGGAGGAAGGAGAGCCTTCTAAGTTAAGGCTAAGTTAAGTTAAGCACAGGAATGGGAGATGTAAGGTAGTATAGAAGGTACAGCCAATAGGCCAGTCTGTCTAGACCATAGAGTACAAGAAAAGGAATAATGTGTAAGCCTGGAAAGATAGTCTGGAGCCAGATTTTCCTAGATCTTTAGATGTCAACATGAGAAACTTGCATTTTATCCTAGAGACAATGGGGAGCCACTTGAAGGAGAGTGACATGTTTATATCAGCACTTTAGAAATATCAGTTTAGAAGCTATGTCATTAATCTTTAAGAATTTTATTAATAAATTTTTTAAAAGGGGAGACGAGAGAGAAAAATTATGTTTTTTCAACTAACAAGCATTTATCTTTTCTCTTTTCACCCCCTAAAAAACCAATCAAACAAAAAACTTTGTAACAAATGTGAAGTCAAATGAAACAAATTTCCAAATTGGCCATGTTAAAAAATGTATCTTATTCTGCATTTTGAGTCCATTACTTCTCTGTTAGGAGGCAGATACCATGTTTCAGCATTGGTCCTCTGGAATTCTGATTGATCATTGGATTAATCCAAGTTCTTTAAGTGTTTCTATATTGTTTGTCTTTATAATGTTATTATTGTATAAACTGATCTCATGGTTCTGTTCATCTTGTTCTATATCAGTTCATGTAGGTCTTTCTTGGTTTCTTTGCAGCTTTCTCTCATGATTTTTCTTTTTGCACAAAAGTGTTCCATTACATTTATATAACTTTTTTTTTCAGTCATAGAACTCATCAATTTCTCGTTCTCATTGTTTATCACCTATAATTTTTATAATTTTGCCCCATAAGCTGAATCAGCAGCATATACTAATACTTTGGGTGTATAGTTTATTACAATTCCTATATAAAAATTATTATATGGTCTTTGAGAGTTTGTTGTGGCTGAAGAATTCCTCACACTATGACCAACATGATGAACTTTTCCAGTCAATAAACATTTATTAAGTGCTTGCTATGTAGCAGGTTCTGTGCTAAGTACTACGTATACAAAGGAGGGCAAAAAAACTCCTTCCCTTCAAGAAGTTTACAATCTAATGGAGGAAGATACAAAAAGGAAGCTAAACTCTCCCCTGACCCTCCAACAGATTTCCGGACAGGGGAAGGAGGGAGATAGTAGGTATAGGGACATGATAGAGAATTCCAGAGGAATAAAGCTACCTAGGAAATTTTAGGTAGGCTATTTATGGTCATACAGGACATTCATGGATCTGTCTTGAAGTCTTTCCAGATAAAAGTCAAATTTCTTTCTTTTTAAATTTTTTTCTTTTTTTATTATAGCTTTTTATTGACAAAACATATGCATGGATAACATTTTAACGTTGACCCTTGCAAAAACTTTTGTTCCAACTTTTCCCCTCCTTCCCTCCACCCCCTCCCCTAGATAGCAGGTAATCCCATAAGTGTTAAATATGTTAAAATATATGTTAAATACAAAAAATGTATACATATTTATACAGTTGTTTTGCTGCACAAGAAAAATTGGATTTAGAAAGAAGGTAAAAATAACCTGGTTCTTTCATTGGGTATAGCTGGTTCTGTTCATTACTGATCAATTGGAACTGAAAAGTCAAATTTCTAAAGGTAGTCAGACCTCCAGGCAGATTTTTCATTGACACTGTTGGTCAAGTGTTCCAGGATGTCTCATTTCTCCATCTTCTCCAAACCCATGTTGAGGCATTGGAGTAGGATTTTAGTGGTACTTTCTATGTTAGGAGTTTAAGGCTTCTACATGCATATGTGTTCACTAATAACTTTTTTCAGAATTCTTTGCTGCTTACTAAGTGAAGAAATTGCCTTTTTAAGGGGCACTAGAGACCTCTTAATTACCAAATACACCTTTTTTTTCCTATCTTAGTTCTTTTCCTTTTATCAATCTGATCTTTCATGGTTCCTGTTCTTCCTCTTATTTTCTAAATATGGACAGTATCAAAGACAAATATTACCCCTCTTCTCTTTTTAGATCCTCTCTTGATGATGTCAATCTCCTATTCCTATTATTATCAACTTTATATGAATGAACTCAGGACTATATCTACAACCATTCATTTGAGCTGCAGTCTGTTTCCAAGTGCCTATTAGACATGTTCCCTTTGGGCATACTTGTAGCACTCTAATCTCAACTTGCCCAAAGTTGAAATCATCTTCTTCCCATAAGGCTGCTATTCTTTCTTCTCCTGACCTTTGTACGTACATACAGAATACCCACCTCCATTTCTACTTGTTGAAATTCTACCACTGTTCAAGGCCCAAATGAGATGCTATCTTCTCTATGAAGATTTCCCAGATTGCTTTCCTCCTCTGTCTCCCAAAGGCAAAACTAATTGGTTTCTCTTTTCTTCCACAACTTGTCTGTAACTTCTTATCCTCTTCTATGTGGTATTTATCTACACTCTTTAGACTAATGACTAAATTTGCCTTGTCAATGCCTAGGTCGTTCATTTAGAGCTAGAGAAGACTTTGGATCTGGTCCAACTACTTCATTTTATGGATAAGAAAACTGGAGCTCAGGGAGGTCGTGACTTGCCTAAGATCACATGGGTGACAAACAATAGGAAGGAAGGAAGGAAGTAATAATTTATGAAGCACATACAGGAATCTTTTATGAAGTGTTCCAGGCACTGTGTGTTCAGCATTTAACAAATATTATCTCATTTGACTCTTGAAACAGCCTTATGAAGTAGGCTTTATTATGATCACATTTGACAGTTGTGGAGAAATTGAGGCAGACAGAAATTAATTGACTTGCCAAGAATCTTATAACTGGGAAATATCTGGATTTGGATTTGAAGTTAGGTCTTCCTGACTCCAAGGTTGGATTCTAACCATTTGGCTATCTAGCTGCCTCTTTAGAGCAGAAATTGATATTCAATGCCCATTGTAAGACATTTTACTACCACTACTGGTAAGCCCCATTCCTTTATATATTTCTCATTGTTGTTTTGCATTTCTGTTTGTTCAACAAATGAATAAGCTCTGAAATGATGATTTTTGATAATGTTTTAAATTCATCCTTGAAAATTACTACTGACTCCAAGAGAGTGAATAATCCTTCTCCTTCTCCTTCTCCTACTGGGGTCAAGTGACTTACCCAGAGTTACACAGCTAGATTTGAACTTAGAATCTCCTGACTTTAGGGCTGGTGTTTTATCCACTTTGCCACCTAGCTGCCTTGAATAATTATTCTTAATGCCATAAATAATTTATCTCCTTTATCTGTTAAAGATTATTTATTGAGAAACGTTAGGACCTATAACATCATATTGACAGGATATTCATTTTTCTATTGTAGACAGATGCTTAGAGAGAGGAGAGTTAAATTATAGGAAATAAATGTACTCTGGTAAACCTTTTGGTCTTTAAATGATGATGATGATATACAAACACAACCTATTTTCACCTTGTAAACATGCTATAATCAGTGGCTATTCTCTCTCATCTTATAGATAGGAAATTAGGCCACAAAGTTAATATATATATTTTAAGATATCAGACCTTCATGATAGAGCAAAATAATTATACAATCATAAATTTAGAGTACAAATGGGGATCTCAGAAGTTATAATCTAATGCTTACCCAAACTCAAAATCCTATCTACCATAACTTTAACATCAAGTCTCTGTTTAAAGACCTTCAGTGGTAATAACTTATCCTTCATTGGTATCATTTCCTTTTGGACAGCTCATTTTATTATGATGTTTTTCTTTATGATGAACTCTGATTTCCACAATCTCCCATTTATGGGTAACAAAAGTGTGTTGTCTTGTTGAAGGTACTTGTGGCAAGCAAAGCTTCCATCACATTTTTCTCTACCTTCAATCTGGTGGAAAGATCTCTTTCCATACCAAACAGGATCTCAGAATTATGATTCTTTTGCTTTTCCCCTAGAAATGATAGAAAGCAGAAATGACAGAAATTATTAGTAATAAATCAAATATATAATGGGAAAAAGCAGCATCACTGAATTAAATACATGGATGAAAAGAGTAGGCTAGCATTAGGCTAAATTTTGGACTATTTGTGTTCCTTTTGTGATTTTATACCTCCAGCTAAAAAGCAAGGGGATGAAAATATGGATTTTTTCCCCTGAAGTCACTTTGTTTAACACCTAAAATAGAAAGAACATCCTGAGTGCTAATTAATATTGGAAATTTCATATCTGACAAATTCTCTTTAATCAATCCAAGAACAGATTTTTTGTTTTGTTTTTAAAACCTATTTTCACTTGTATATTTTACAATTACATTTGTTTTTGCCTGAGATAATTGCAATTTAGTCTTTCCAATTTCAGAGCTATTCAGTAGTCAGAGGATTTGCTAATAAATAATATTAATAATGAAAAATCCCTGCAGCATTTAGTATAAAAATGTTGCTGTTACCTTGTAGGAATTTTAGAAAACACTTTATTCCAGTAGACACTGCACAGTGATGAGTCTTTCCTCCAATTCTGAGCAAATGGTAGAATAATAATCTATGTGGGCCTTTAATTTTCAGTTTGTATAGAGACAATTCACTGAACAAAAATCCCAGATCCTTAATGATTTCTTTTTCACTCATTTTAATTCAAATAGGATTGTTGCATTAGATTTATGATTTTTTTCCTAATTGATTGGGGGTAATAATTGTTGGTATTTGGAAGGATCAACTCCCCTAAAGTTTAGAAGGCAATTACTGTCCTTGGTTATTGCAGCCCAAGTTATAGTAGCAAATCTTTAACACAGGCCCTCAGCATCTTTCTGCATTTCAGTTTCTCATTCCTTCTCTTGCTCCCATCCTTTTGAAATTTTGCAATATTTTTCATTGTGTAATCCCAGGTTCTGTTAGCATCATTCCTGTCACTTGTGAAGGCAGGAATTGGCATAGGATTACTGTGTGAGAAATTCAAGTACATTTTTTTTCCAGGAAAAACAGCTGAAGGTCACCATCAGTCTAGCTGGCTCAGTGGGAGATCTCTGATTGGGAGATAATATTATGATTATTCTCTCACTCTCACCCCCTCTCCTCCCAGATCACATGATACCCTTCCTTTGGGACTGGGGGGTGGGGAGAGAAAGATGGGAGGAAAGTATGTGAGGTTGTCATGATTCTGAGCTGTGTAGATTTCTCTATTGGAATGTAATGGGGTGGAGAGTGGGGGGAAGGGGAAGCCTCCTCATATTTATATTCACTCAATTGAGACTCTACTGTCAGCCCTTTCAGAACAGAAGACTGCCTTAGGGCCTTAGCCTGCCCTTTTCGAAAAGGAGGCTACTTAAGCTGAAAATTTCAGTGCAAAGTCAGCAGAGCTGCCATCTTCCTCAGCATCTTGTCCTCTCCCAGACTGAGAATTGGCCCGGACAGACTGGGGTTGCTATTTCTTTTTTAGAAATACGATGCTAATTTTCTTCTAGCAACTGTCCTTAGGAACTCAGCCGGTCTTTGGTGTTTCTGTTAATTCCCAGGCCTTCATCAAGACCTCTTAGTATTTTTTGGAATCTAGTAGAATCAAGAATCAGGTAGGATTCTCACTTGAGCTCTCTGAGGGAAGGAGTTCCATCTTAAAGCATGTTTGTGATTAACATAGGTGGGACTATGTATGTTCATGTGTTGTGAACACTGGGACCTCTTCAGAGCAGATGGCTTTTAAAATATTTAGTGTATTAACAGCCATATATTGACCCACCACACATATTTAACCACCACCACTGGTCCTTCCTTTAAGACTCCCCCAAAGTTCATTTAAGAAATTCACTCACTTGGTTTGTATTTCCTCAGCACTTTTCTTAGAGATTGTATTCCATTATCTGGTATGATCTTATCTTGTATTCTCTAATTATCTCATGTAAGTTTGTCTTGTCTGTCCAATTAGATTGAGCCTCCAGGGCAAGGACTGTGTCTTCTGCTGTGTATTCCCATTGTGCCTCATACAGTAGTATTATGCAGTCAGTAGGTGTTAGTAAATGCTTATTGAGTTAATTCATTAATTAAGTGCTGCTCAGACTTTTAAATAAATAACCAGCTCTGATTTCTGTAGTGCTTTAAGGTTTACAAAATGCTTTTCTTACAACGATCTGGTGACAATGGTAGTACATCTATTATCATCAGTTTCCAGACGAGGAAATTCAGATTCTAAGAAGTTAAGTCACACAGTGGCTGAGGTGAGAGTCAAACATCGATTTCTGACATTTTCATCATTAGCACTTTCCATTGTACTGCCCTGCCTCTTACTTGCCTTACAGCATATCTATAAGTGGCATCTCTTTTGTAGATAAAGAAACTGAGGAGTGATGTAGTTACACAGCTGGCTGAGTTACAAATAGCAGATCAGAAGATAGCAGTCTGGGAAGAAGAGTGAGTTTAGAATCTAAGATTCTGGATTCAAACCCTCCCTCTGTTACTTTCCTCCTCTGAGTCTATTTCCTCATGCTACAATAATAATATTGGATTCAATCTCAAAGGTCCCTTCCAGTTTTAAAATATATGACCCATCAATTATGTCCTGGACCACATAGAACATAGGTGCCTACAATTGGATTATTGGGTTTCCTACAGAATGACCACTTGTTCTAAATAAATGTTTGTTAAGAATCTACTATAGACAAGCACTATTAGGCAGTATGGGGGACTCAAAGACAAAAATAACCTGAAATCATAAATCTAGAACTGGAAGAGATCTTGGATGCCTTCTAGCTAAACTCTCTAATTTTTCAGATAAAATTGTATATATAACTCACATGAGGCAAGTGCTCACATGGTAGTCAGAAGAAGTAACACAGGGATACTCTTATGGTCTCTCTGAAGGACTTTGGAATCACTTGTGAAGACACAGGAGAGGCTGGTATGGGATTACCCAGTCCCATGGTATGGCTGCATCAAAGAAGATACTGTATTCTCTGAGTACCTTAAAAGGATTGTGAGATGCACAAATCGAGAGACATTTCTCTCCCAAATGTTCATATGATCTATTAGTGCCTGACCTATGGCAAGGCCTTCCAAGCTTCTACTGGTCTGATCAGAGTAGGACATACTGTATCTTGAGCCTGACATCATGATCTTCATCATGGTCCTCTTTGAGCATGAAAGACAAATAACAACAATATATAATTGAACAATGAAACTGCAAAAGACAGAATTGAGTTATAGTAAGATACATTTCAGCTAGATGTTGAGAACTTCTTAGTTATGAAATTATGCAATAATGGATTATGATACTAAAAGAAGTTGATGAGCAGAATCCTTTAGGAAGATAGGATAGTCCTAGTGAGTCTCAGGGGAGTTAGGAAGAATGAAGAAACCAGATCAAGTGAGCTTGGACCCCAGAGTAGAACTGGCATTTTGCTGGGGTCTTAGATGAAATTGGGCACCATACTGGCACTCAGTAAAGGCTGGCGAGTTTTTTTTTAATAGGGTCTGGGTAGAGGAGGAGCAGGTATTAGATTGAAGAAAAAGGAATGAGGAACATGGATCTCAGGACTGTGCTGATTCATGCTAATTGTGAGGGATGCAGATGATGAGATTCCTGGAGAATTGGCAACTCGTTGATATTTAAACTCCTTGCTTTGAGAAAGGGGCCATTCTAGCTAGTCTTACTCTGGCAGGGTGATTCAGGAGTTTTGTATTTTCCTGGGGCTTTTTTTTGGGGGGCAGCTACTGAGCCAATTTTGATCCAGAAGTAAGATTGTATGGAACATGAATATGAATCCTAACAGTACTTTATAAGTTTTTTAGTGGTACTCATTCTACTTAGTGTTTGAATTTTAATTATTTAAAAATTTTTATTAATAGCTTTTTATTTTCAAAATACATACAAAGGTAGTTTTCAACATATACCTTTGTAAAACCTTATGAATCAAGTTTTTCCCTCTCCCTTCAACCCACTCTCATCCTTCTAGATAGCAAGTAATAGATTAAACACATGCAATTCTCCTAAACATTTTCACATTTATTATGCTGCACAAGAAAATTCAGATGAAAAAGGGAAAAATAAGAAAGCAAGCAAGCAAACAACAACAAAAAGGTGAAAATACTATTCTATGATCCACATTCAGTCCATACAGTCCTCTTTCTGGATGCAGATGACTCTCTCCATCACAAATCTATGGGAATTAGCTTAAATCACCTCATTATTGAAAAGAGCCACATCCATCAGAGTTGATCATTGCATAATCTTCTTGTTGCTGTGTACAATGTTTTCTTGGTTCTACTCACTTCACTTAGAATTAGTTCATCTAAGTCTTTTCAGTCCTTTCTGAAATCATCCTGCTGATCATTTCTTATAGAACAATAATATTCCATTACATTCATATACCATAACTGATTCAGCCATTCCCCAACTGATGGGCATCCACTCAATTTCCAGTTTCTTGCTAGTATTTTAATTTTAAAACTGCAGTTAGTGACAGAGGAAGTGTCATGATTAGTGTAAAACATTTCTCCATTCCAGCTCAGTGATGATGCTCAAAAATGTGCCCATGGTAATCTTAATTTATAGCCTCCAGAGAACCTTAAGAATTGGAAGGGAATGTGAACATTTTAGAACATTAGAACTGAATATCTGAGTTAGAAGTATTCTTTAGACATCATCTACTCCAGGGATTTTTAATCCTTTTGGTATCCTAGAACCTTTGGCAGTTTGGGAGACAGGTAATAAAGAAAGAGTCCTGGGCCTGGAGTTAGGAAGACTTGAGTTCCCAGCATTCAATTTTTACTAGCTGTGTGACTCTGGGCAAGTCAATTTATCTGATTCAAATCCTCAGCTCTAAAATGGTGATAATAATTGTACCTATCTAATAGAATTTAGCACAGCATGGCACATAACAGATGCTTAATAAATGCTTGTTTCCTCCTCCCCCATTCTCAGAATCAGGTTTTTAGAAGTGTAAAATAAAATACTTTGAATTATGAAGAAAACCAATTATATTGAAATAGTTATGAAACTTAAAAAAAATCAAGTTCATAGACCCCAGGTTCAGAATTCCTGTCCTAATTCAAATTCCTCAGTATATACAGGAGGGCCTTAAGATCCCCAAAAGGTTGTAATTGACCTAAAGTCACATGGCAGAGACTGATTTGTGGGACAGTGATCTTTCCATGGGCCCCAGTGTGCTTTGCCAAAGTTGTTACCGCAATTGACTTCCACAGGAAATTTCAACTTTTCTCCCACTCTGTATTTTTGTAAAAGCTACTTCTACTTTTCTGCCAATGAGTTGACATCATGCAAGACTTGCATTCAGAGAAACTGGGACTAGTCAGCTTCTCTACACTTTAATTTTCCTCCATCACTGCTGAATGAAGAATCCCATATCTCAATGTCACATATATCTTTTGGGGGGAAATTTAGGTGAGCCAGTTTCATGAAAATAGCCTCACTTTCCCCTGGAACAACTTGAATATAGATTGAAATTCTTTCTCACAGATGACAATGCCTTATTTCAAGGCTTCCTCTCTTGGAGGTCCTCCAGGGAGTGTCACAAATGCTGCTTTTGCCATTCAGACTCTGATTTTGCTGATGGATGGAGGAGAAAACAATTCACTCAAAGACTACTCATGTGATATGTGATCTTAGCACAAAGAATTTGAACTTGCCCCTTTTCCTGGGCCTTTTGATCTTTGTCAGATAATTGAGCTTGGAATTATATTTTTTGTCATCTAATCCATCCTGATTCACACCTCATCCTTAGGTTCTTTCTGGGCACAAAGAGTCCTGAAATGATATTAGACACATGTCTATTTCTAATACATATCATAGCTCTGGGAATTGACTGGGATAGAAAGGTTCTTTTTGAACTCATAAATTAATATTGAAATTTATAGTGCTAATCTTAGAGGCAGTGATTTGATACATTTCATGGAGTGTTAGAATGAAGAAGATGTGACTTCAGATCCTCTGCGATCCTGGATAAATTACATTCTTAGTTTCCTCATCTGTAAAATGGGGATAATTTTCATACCTACTGTCTTAAGGTTGTTATGATGATAAAATAAGATAAACATAAGTAAAACAGCTTGCAAATCTTAAAAGTGCTACAAAAACACTAGTGACTACAGTACTGTATAGGTTAAAATCTCTAAAAGTCTCTAAAATTAACTCCATCTCTTATTGTACACAAAAATAGTAAAATATGTCTGAAGTGCTATCTACAAAATTATTGTTGTGAGATCATTTTAATTTTCTTCCATAATTAAAAATCTATATCAGTACCCACACTTTACCTTAAGTTTTTGTTTAACATAAAAACCCCACCCTATTTATGTCATAGAATTGTCAAGTATCCCAAAAGGTTACTGGAGTTATAGGTTACATTATCATCTTAATGCAAATTAGTGTCTAGACTTGAGAAGCAAGGAGTCAGCTATGGTCTTTCCTGGTCATTTCTGAGCTTACATTTTAGAAACACTGGGTAAGTTGGAAAGAGTATGCAAGCAAGCAACTACACCCTCCAGTTCATGCCATAGGACATCATTTGAAGGAAATGCTAGTGTTTAGTTTGCAAAAAACTTTGGGCAACATTTTCTTGTCATTGTTCAGTTGTGTCCAGCTCTTTGTTATCCCATTTGAGGTTTTCTCAGCAAAGATACTGGAATGGTTTGCCATTTCCTTCTCTAGCTCATTTTACAGAAGAGAAAACTAAGATAAATAGGATTAAGTGACTTGCCTGGGGTCATACAACTAATAAATGTCCGAGGCTAGATTTGAACTCTTAAAGATGAACTTTTTTTTGACTCCCTGTCTCCACTCAATCCACTATGCCATCTAGTTGCCTTTAGTTGGGCAACAATTTAGTTATATTTTCAAGTATTTGAAAGGTTGTTCTAAAGAGAAGGGATCTGATTTGTTCTGCAAGGTCCCAGAGGGCAGAATAGGAAAAATGAGTGAAAGCTGAAAAGAGGCAAAACTAAACTTAAAATAAAGAAAAATTTATTTAAAAGTGAGAATCCTTAAAATAACAATAGCCTGCCAAGCAGTGGGTTCTTCCTAAATGGTAATATTCAAGCAAAAGTCAGGCATCTATTTGTTAGGTATTTTGGAAATGGAATTTTTGTTCAGGTATAGGTCTCATGAGATCCTTTCCAATTCTGGGATAGTTGTTAAGAATTTCTCTATATAAGCTTAGCAAGATCTTTTTTGTTGTTTGATCATGAAATTTGAACAGTTTTAAACTAAAATTTGGCTTACCAAATGTTATGCTCTGAAATTTCCTTTGAGATTTTATTTCATGAATCCAGAGAGCTACTGAAGTTTCTAATTGCTGGGTGGAGGACAACAAAAGGTTATGTATCCTGAGATTAGTCCCAGCTGAATTATTCAGTATTTTAATTTGTGGAGGCAATAGCAGTTATACTTCCTCCATAAAACATGATCATCTCCTTTGTAACTGCCTGTTTTTTGGATTAATAAACCCTTTCTGCTCCATTGCCTATTTTACTTTGCTTTGGAACTGGTGGTTTATGATCTGGTGGAAAACTAATGCAGATGAACCTGAGAGACAGGAAAAACAAAAGAAATGGTATAAATTGGCAAAAAATAGCCAATTGAAATTAAGACAACTCTGAGATATCACTACACACCTGTCAGATTGGCTAAGATGACAGGAAAAAATAATGATGAATGTTGGAGGGGATGCGGAAAACGGGGACACTGATGCATTCTTGGTGGAGTTGTGAACGAATCCAGCCATTCTGGAGAGCGATCTGGAATTATGCCCAAAAAGTTATCAAACTGTGCATACCCTTTGATCCAGCAGTGTTTCTATTGGGCTTATACCCCAAAGAGATACTAAAAAAGGGAAGGGGACCTGTATGTGCCAAAATGTTTGTAGCAGCCCTATTTGTAGTGGCTAGAAACTGGAAAATGAATGGATGCCCATCAATTGGAGAATGGCTGGATAAATTGTGGTATATGAATGTTATGGAATATTATTGCTCTGTAAGGAATGACCAGCAGGATGAATACAGAGAGGCTTGGAGAGACCTACATGGACTGATGCTAAGTGAGATGAGCAGAACCAGGAGATCATTATACACTTCGACAACGATATTGTATGAGGATGTATTCTGATGGAAGTGGATTTCTCTGACAAGGAGACTTAACTGAGTTTCATTGGAGAAATGATGGACAGAAACAGCTACACCCAAAGAAGGAATACTGGGAAATGAATGTGAACTATTTGTATTTTTGATTTTCTTCCCGAGTTATTTTTACCTTCTGAATCCAATTCTCCCTGTGCAGCGGGAGAACTGTTCGGTTCTGCAAATATGTATTGTATCTAGGATATAGTGCAACATATTTAACATATATAGGACTGCTTGCCATCTTGGGGTGGGAGGAGGGAGGGAGGAGAAAAAATGAAACATAAGTGATTGCAAGGGATAATGTCGTGTAAAAATTATCCTGGCATGGATTCTGTCAATACAAAGTTATTATTAAATAAAATAAAATTTAAAAAAAATAGCCAATTGGCTATTTGGATACTCATCTATTAAATATGGTAAAAAATAAATAAAAACAGTCCTGCTACAGTTATTTTTAAAATACCATGTTGATTAACTGACTTCAGACTATTGGGGTGGGGTGGAGTGGGGTGGGAAGGGCAGTAAACTTGTTGATACAGACTAGTAATTCTTAGTGTTTTTTGTTCCACAAACCTCTTTCAACAAAACATGTTTTGTGAATTCCATAGTAATTTAAATCTAATACTCATAATAATTTTTTGGAGGTATTCAGTAAATATTTATAATCATTATAACATTATCTTCTGCCCCCCCCCCCAAAGTGCCAAATTAAAATTTTCATCAGGTGATTATGATTATAAAATATAAAATTTAACTCTACCTATAGATAAGAAAATTCTAAATATAAAATTATAAACCTCTGATTATACAGGATATCCTTTAAGAATTAAAAGCAATAATCCAGGAAAACATGTTTTCTATTATCAACAAGACTTTACATTAAATTCCTTTATTTTAGAAAATTTTTTGAATTTAGACATTTTTAATGAAATAAATTACAATTTAGATGTTTAACATAATATAATGATTACATAATCAACCTAATCTCAATGGTCACCTTTTTTATTTTAACAACAGCTAGCTATATTTTTTCAACACCAGAAAAGTCTTCAAATCTATTGTTGCATCTAGTTTGTGTCTGTGTTTTGATTTAAAACAAGAATATAGAGAATATGCTTGTGCACACAAACATGTCATAGAAAATGGCAGAATTTTGCCAGCTCTCTTGCTAAGAGATGGAAATTCAATATCATTTTTTTTTGCTATTTAACCAATTGACACAAATGAGTAGTGAATTATGACATAAAATATTTACTTTTCTGTTCACTGATGACAAGAACTGTGACAAATGATAGCTGTACTAAAAAGTTCAGTTGTGAATGTTACTTCATTTAAAAAAAAACAATGTTTATATATAAACTAATGTTTATCAGGAAAGAAACTCTTAAGATATTATTTTTTTCCTTCTATTTCTGGCACATCCCAGCTGTACTATCACAGTAATTCTATTCAGTGACTGATCAGAACTGGTAGCCTATTCATTTGAAAACAGATATTACAGTAATATAATCTTAAATTTAGACATAAGTTTAAGTCAGAAAATCCTTCAACTAGAGACAACAAAAAGTTTGTTTCTGCAGAAAACTTGTGATGTTCTATGATGATTTCAAGGTGTTTTGTAATGCGTATACCCAGTGCTCATGGTTTTCCAACAATCTGGCATTCAAAGAATTCAAGAATTCAAACTTTCATAATATCTTGATCATGTGATTACATAGCTAGTGAGGAATAATTATAGGATAACAGAGGGGAATGAGGGAGCTACTGTGGTGCAGTGTACAGAATGTAAATAGGGGTATGTGCATATGTCTGACTTTGGGGAATCATTTTGTGCTTGAATGTCAAACTCTTGTGGCAGTTTGTAAACAATTTGATGAACAGGTTGAGAAACTGCAAGAATACAATTCACTTAGTCAGATGTGGTCAGAATTTGATGTAACCACTTCAGGAACACAAAAATAATTGTGTGCATGATCATGATAGTTTCAGATTATTGCAGAAACAAACCTATAATGCTTCAAAAATGTACATGCTTGTCATGAAAAAAATATTTTTGTAGCATAGTTGTACAACTATATACTGCTTAAATGGCCATTGAAGCATTTTAGTAGGAATCCATTACACTCCCATTGTTACGAACTCCACTAAATGGGTATTACTGATACATAATTCCACATAGAAATGGTATACTAGAGATAACAAATAGCCTGTCTTTCCCCTCTGTGTTTGTGTTAAGCAAATTTTTGTCTTCACATGGTAAACAGGGGCCTAGGAAGTTATATTCTTAGACCTTAAGGATTTAAAAAAAATCTTGTAGACCCAATGACTTGTATTAAACTTTTCTAGTAGCCGGTCTGTAGAATAAATGGGAGAGTAAATGTTTATTGAATGAATGAGTAAAAAGAAGAAAAAGGGGAAGGGATTAAATAGATTAGGGATTCTTAACCTTTTTTGTGTCATGGACTTCTTTAGAAGTCTGATGAAACCTAAGACTCCTTAGAATGTTTTAAAATGAATATAAATAAAGCACATATGACTATAAAGGAAATCAATTATATTGAAATTCCATTATCAACATTAAATTGTTTTTTTGCACACTCCAAGTTAAGAACTCTTGCCATAAATAAAGCTTTTATTAAATACTATGTGTCAGTTACTGTGAAAAACACTGGAAATATAACTATGAGTAAACGAGACAGTTCTTGCCTTTGATGAATGTACATTCTAATGGGGACAAAAACACACAAACGGAAACTATAAGAGAGAGGGTTTCTCCATGTGGGGCAAAGAGCCAAGTAAAGAAGTAAGTTTGGCAAGAATCAAATGAGCATGTCTGAGACTTTTCGTGAATTACTTGTTATGGCTAGGGAGCCACCAATCAGAACATCTTTTAAGGCATGGATTTTTCCTAGAGTAGAATTTTAACATTGAAGAAGTAGAAAAGTCTGGAAAATGAGTTGAGCCAGAAGTGAAGTAAGGTATAGAGGGGTAAATAGAGTTGGAAGAACAAAAAAGAGGAAACTGATGAAGAAAGAAAAATTAAATCTGGAAGTGTGGTGGAAAAATAGCCTTTGAAGTTAGAAGGAGGTTCAAACCCATCTTTGACACTTAATGGCCACAACACTGTAGGCAAATCTCTTCAGTATTTTGGACTTCAGTTTTTTTTTTTAACTGAGATATAAGGAGGTTAGAGTAGATTGCCTCTGCAGTACTTTCTAGCTGTGCATCTTTGATTCTGCTTATGATGCTCAGACCAGGTAGTAGAGTATTCCTTTCCAGTAGTGGTTTCTTGTCCAAACCTGTCTTCCTGATGAATTGCTGGCTTGGAATAATTGTTATGTCCGGGAACGCACTAAGTGTTGCTGTAGGCCTCATACTTTCCCTCTTGTGCTGTTTTGTTCTACTGTAAACAGAAGGCATATTTTAATGAAAAAAAATGTTCAAAGTCAGAATTCCACTGGACTAGATCACATTTGCTAATGTAATAATCAAGACAATGATTACAAATTTGCAAGGGATTTTTTTTGGGGGGGCATTTTAAATTTCTGTTACATGTGGAAAAAAGGAAGGAGAAGTTTGGTCTAGTATTTACAGAACTAATCAGGGATTCAGAAAGACTTAGGTCCTATGTTGCCTCTGTCCCACACTGGCCATATTGCTCTACCTCCTTAGGGCTCCTAGAAATGTAGTGATAGAATTTACTCACAGAATTTACTATACAGTTAAAATAATAGATAATAGTATGCATTTAATTTGGGCCCAATAACAAATGTAATTTTTGATGTCATGAATACAGAAGAATGGTTGATGAATGAGACCCTGATAAAGACTTGTTGGTACTAAATTTTCTCAGGCAATGAGATGACTGGCTGACTTGTTTCAGTCATAAAGGTGAATTTTTTATATGCTTAGATAAACTGAGTCCTCTAGACACAGATGTCAAATGCGGAGCTTTTCTGTGTCCTCACCAGCCAATTGAAAGCATCACAGAAGGCATACAGGGACATCACTGCCCACAGTCTGGGTAGACCACAGGATTATGGGACAATTTTAGTTGACAATAAGCCCAGGACAGCAGAAATAAAATCCATTATTCTTTATTTCTCTGTTGGGATCTCTATTCATTTACCATTGCCTGCAAATACAGAATACTAATAATAGAGCATTTTGGTAGGCACACATAAACTAAATGAAAAGTTTTGATTTCAGTTTTATGGGCATTATTAAAAGTGCATGAGTTATCTCATTTTAGCCATTAGTTATTGGTGGTATTCCCAGTGGAAAGATTAGCACAAACCTATGTTGATAGAATTGTAGTAGATATCTTTGAAGGAAACCAATGCTTATATCAATGATGACACTACCACTAAGTTCCACATGGAAGTTATCACTGTTGGTTTCCCCTCAGTTCAACTCAGCAGACATTTATTACACATCTATTCTGCTCAGGGCATTCTGCTTTCTTTCTTTCCTTTTTGCCTCTTGTTCCTTGACCCCAGATTTGTCCACACTGTAATTCCTTAGATTTTTCAGGGGGAGACTTTACAACAGGTGTGCACTTTATTGTGTGACAACCCCGAAGACCCAGTCAGATTGCTAACATGCTAGTCACTTTCTGTCTCAGGTTTCAGGTATTGTTAACCAGGAGCTTTTATTAGAGGTCAAGGCAGCTAATAAAGTGGGCCGGCCAATTAAGAGGGCATTCAGTAGAAAAGGATAGCTGACTGTCTCTATAGGCTAAGAGGGGAGGGAGGGCTGACAGCTGGAAGTCTGCTAATGATGGCTTTACAAGCATTTTTGCAGCCAGGGTGGTAAATGTGATACAAAGGCATGCTTTTAATATGCCTAATAAGTTCCCCCCATTCATTTCCTGTGTTAGGCATCCATTTGTGAGGAAGGAAGTTAGTTACTGGTTGTGGGGGCTCTAAAGGGTAGGGATGCTATTCACCATTTTTATAGAGTGCCCATTGCCTTATAGCTATATTTATTAGTAAGTCCCTACAATGCTCTTTTGAGGTAGGATGTGCTTTTATTCACATCTTTTAGATGAGATAGCAGAGATGCAGAAGATTCAAGGATTCCCAGCACAAACTACTGACAGAGGGATTTAAAGCCCTCTCCCAGAGTTCTACAGTCTCTGGGGAATGCCAACATTTTAAAGAAGATTTTGGGAGAAAAATAAGAAGATTGGGGGGAGAAGAGAAAAAGAGTAGTAAGGATGCATGATACTAAAGCAGGAGAACTGGGGGGAGGAAGAGGGCAAGGTAGTGGAGAAAAAAGAAGTAAGATTGTGATGCTGACAGTGATAAGTGAGGAAAACAGGAGAATAGGACAGTAGGATGTCCATTTAGCTCTCAAAGAGA
Source organism: Antechinus flavipes (assembly GCF_016432865.1). Lineage (NCBI taxonomy): Eukaryota > Metazoa > Chordata > Mammalia > Dasyuromorphia > Dasyuridae > Antechinus > Antechinus flavipes. The sequence goes on along the minus strand of NC_067401.1, from coordinate 84,319,980 downwards.
GAAAGTGTGTTATAAGTTCCTAGATCTGTGTGCTCTGTCTGATTAGAGATGAAGATGGATTTCACTTGTGGACATCTTTAGGTGGAGTTGGGATCATTGAAAAAACAGATACCCAGGTGTTTGAGCCTTTGTTCAGCACTCTGATTTTACCCCCACTTCTCTTCTTGGCAGAAGGAAGAACCTCTTACTTTTGGTCCTCCATTTATGCTGCTGAGACTATGGTATAACCACATGAAAAGTTAAATATTAACAGAAAATTTAAATAGAAATTATTTTCTAGCATGGGATCTCTTATGGGAGGTGCCATAAGATCATAGATCTAGAGCTAGAAGAGAAGGCCTTGATGAGGAAGCTGTCATAAGCTAGTACAGGATTAAATGCCAAAAGAGTGGTACAAACCAGGTGTGTGCTTGAGTGGTGAGATCTCTTTGGACTAGGCTGGCCAGGAGGTAGAATTTGAGCCACATCTTGAAAGATGGGTATGAGGTAGATATAGAGTGGGAGGAGGAGGGAGGACATTCCATTTGGGGGAGAAGAACATGTATAGATAGATGTGTGTAATTTTGCTCAACCCTTCCTGCTTATTTATCTTTACCTTCCTCTTGCCTTCCAAAAAAATCCCTTAGAGTCCATCAGCTTCTTTCTCAGCATCAACCAAGGGCAGGGTCATTGGACCAAGGGGCCAGATATTACTATATTCCCCAGGCAATAGTGCAAAGTGAATGTTTTATTTCTTCTTGTAACAGTTTGAAAAGTTTTACATGAGTAGTTATCACCACTGAGTAAATATGTTAAGCTGGCAAATAAATCTTTATGATTATAGCACATTTAATGGTCCCATACATAATAGTTATTAATACATTATTATAATTATGCTCTACACTCTCATAATGAAAACTTAAAAAAAAGATTTATTGGCCCAGGGGGAGTTGACAGCACAATGTTCAATGGTATCTTTCCTAATTTTCTAATTTTGTGTGTGTTTTTGTTTTGTAGTTAGCCAAATTAATCCTCACACAGAAAGATGTCTACGAGTTAATTTTGGGAAGATGGAAGAAGACTTATGATTTCTTTAGTGTAAAAGCTGTGTTAATGCAGATCAGCAACAAGTATGTAATTTACACTCTTGAATATCCAGGGCAGAAGGAGTTAAATTAGTCATGATGTCACAACTAATATGAAAGAGGCCATGGGACAAACTTGGAGACAGAAAAAACATGGGTTTAAAATTTAAGTTGATTACACATCAGTTGTGTGATTCTAAGCAGGTTCCTTGACCTTTTTTTACCCTGTAAAATGGGGCTAATAATAGCACATACCTCATGGGAGGTTCAAATGAAATAATGTCCATAAATCACTTGGCAAACCTTAACAGCTCTTTACATGCCAGTTTTTAGAAGCAAATCTTGAATCTCCATCTTCTTGACTTGAAGGCACCCACCTCTATCCACTATGCCAGACAGCCATGTGAATTAATAGTGTTACATATTGCTGATCTACATTGGCAAAGGAAACTGTCCACAGAACAAAGGAAGATTCATTGGACTGATTACAAAACAATCACATACACATACATGTATTATAAATTTGGGAAATGTGGGCTTGATGTGCAGTGTTTGTGCTGCTACCATCCCTTCTTAGAAATTGTCCCTCTGATGTATGTTAGGAATAAGGGAATAAGAGCTATTTTCATTTAATGTATCAGGAAATACATCGAGGTGAGGTGATTTGGTTAGAGTAAGGCAGTGAGCTGAATGTAGAGCATGGATATTTTCTTTCTAGTTAGCTCTTTCAGCTGATTGACTACCATGTTCTCTTCACAGAGGCCTTCTGAACTATAGTTGAAGAATCACAACTGTGATTCTCAAATAAAGTTTATGACATTTGTTGTGTTCTCATGGGATTTATCATTTATAAAGGAATTCACTGTGTCAAGCCCACGGGCTCCATTTATCTATGGAACACCTGTAGTTCCAAGTGACTGCTGAGAAGAAGATTCTTGTTTTCTTCTTATGCATGGGTACCCCCACATTCTTCTGGATGGTTATTCTGGTTATCCACCGTATTGCTTATTCATTTCTAGGCTTCCTCTGATGGTTTCCCACCAGGGTAAAAAGCTAAGACAGAGGCTTTTGTCTTCAGGAACACCATTAGATGGTACAGTAACTGCTTTCAGATGCTATTGATGTGACCCAAATTCAGCAGAGTGACCCAGAGGTGAAAGGCTACATATTCCATTACCAACCCCTTCAGCCAATTAGTCTCTAACTATAGTGCATTTCACTGGGGAATGGTGTAATGGGACAGAGAAGAATTAGGAATAGGGGTGGGAAACACCAAGCATTAAGTTTAGATTTCCATGTGTTCTTCTAGGAAATACATAGTCATGAATCAGCATCAATGACATGAGAACCAGTGACAGTATCATTGCCTACGCCTTGAGCAGACTAATATTTTGCTAGTCTGATTAAGGCTAATTCAAAAGTATATGTTCACAAAAATCACAAAGTGACCAGCTTCAATATAAATGATTTCTCTTTGTTTTCCTTTTTATGGTTTTGAGAGTGAATAAGAGATTAGTTTCTTGATTTAATCCTTCAAAATGATTTAGTGGTTTTGAAATAAAAGATTCCTAGAATAAAACTAGATTTCTTTTCTAGTCATGTGAAGACAGGTGATACCTTTATCTATATTCACGTTGGGTGACTATTAGGCACTATGTGTATGGAGAGAGTTAGTGTTGGATCGAGCTGTCCCACTGGGCTGCCATAATATTGACATAAAAGAATATAGGATGGGAGGGGAGGAGATGGCTCAGTGGGTAGAGCATCAGCCCTGAAGTCAGGAGGACCTGAGTTCAAATCCAGCCTCAGACACTTAATTCCTGGTTGTGTGGCCATGGGCAAGTCACTTAACCCCAACTGCCTCAGCAAAAAAAGCAAAAAGAAGAAGAGAAACAAAAGAATATAGGATGGCCAGATCAGAGAATGGGAGAAGGGAAAGTATATGGTAGGCTGAGCTATTTGAAGCATGTCAGAGGAGATTTAGGGGATTGAAAATCATGCCATATGACAATGATTGAAAGAACCTGCATTTATAGGTTGGAGAAAAGAAGGCATAAAGGGTGGAAGGAGGGAGGGAAGGACATAATAACTAGCTATTTGAAGGATTATCTCATAGAAACCAATTAGACTTATCCTGCATTGTTCTAGAAAGTGGATTGAGAAGCAATGCATGGAAGTTTCAGAGGAGGATAATTTTGACTAATGAATGGGAAAGCAAACTTCCTAAGAATTAGAACTGTCCAAAGATAGAATTGGCTCTTTGGAAGGTAGTGAACTTCCCATTACTGAAAGTCTTGAAGCAGAAGATGGTGATCACCTGACTAAGAAGTTGTAGAGGGGATTTTTGCTCATTTGTGGATTAGGCCAGAGAATAAATTATTTACCAAGGGTTCGTAAAATTTTTTTCTTGTTGAATATTTCAATTACGATATTTCAATATAATTGGTTTCCCCTGTAATCATACTTTTAGAAACATGATTATGAGAAGGAGTTCCAAGATTTCACTAGACTGCCAAAAGAGTCCATGACACTAAAAGGATTCAGAACCCTTAGACTAGATGTCTGAAGTCTTTTTGCAAAGCTGAGCTTCTAGGATTCTTTTCCTTTCTTTCAAGTTACCAGAGCTAGCTAAGGGTAAATTTCTTTTTGTAGGTCCTTTGAGATTACATTCAATTTAAACCCCAGTAGAAATCTTGTAAGAAAGGAGATGGCTAGTGGTGGAAAGTTAGAGGAGTGCCAATTGAGATAGTAATAGAGATAAAGGCAGATTATTATTTTAAAAAATCAGAATCTGTGTAATATTCTAATCAAAGATATAGGCTCTCATTTTCTTGTTTTCCTTCTCATAAATCTCCATTTCTTCTGGTTCAGTAAGTCAGTAACTGCTTTTGATCAGTCAGTAAACATTTATTAAATATCCACTATATGCTGGGCACTGTGCCAAAGGCAAAAAACATGTTCCTGGCCTCAGACAGTTTACACTCTAATGGAGGAGACAACATGTAAACTCTTCTATACGTAGAATAAATGACAAATAATCAACAAAGGGAAGACACTGGAATTAAGGGATGGAAGAAGTTGAAATTTAAGGGGGGGGAGGAGATTAAGGGAAAGAGCATTCTATGCATGGAGTAGCCATTCAGAATGCTATCAATTCCAAGATAGTGTCTTGTTTAAGGAACAAGGATTGGCATGTACCATTTCATTGCAATTTTCCCCTCTTTTGGAACTGGAGTGTGATAGATTAGGGAGGGAAGTTCATTAATCTAATGAAAATTTTTTTGTTATCCTCCAGGTCTTGCTTTTGCTAATAGGCTTCATTTCTCCCTCTAGGAAGAAAGGTATTGGGAAAAATCAAGATATTCAGATCCACTGAGATCAACTGATCCGAATTTAGCATTGACAGGAGAGAATGGATCATGTTCAAATGAAGGGAACTGAAGACCAAAAAAACACAAAAGTTTTTTTTTTTTTCAATTTTAAATTTCTCATTGAATTTTATTTTCTCCTTGGATTTTCTCTGATTTTCTAGATTCCTCGTGATCTCATTTACTTCTACACCCCTTAGAAGCAGGCTTGGCATTTAAAAGAAAACAAGCTGCTAGAGGTGCCAACTAGTCTTATGCAATGTACATCTGTTAACAGCTTTCTCCAGACATGAAGTTTGCCTGTGAATCATGTTCAGTTCCTTCTTGCCAAGTATGGTGGCCTTGACAGCGAACAGAGCCGTTCCCTTTGCCATACTTACTATATCACTTTTGTATATGTTGAACTTCTAGCTGATTTTCTGAGGCTTTTATTGTCATTGTTAACTCTTGCAATTCAAGAATTCTTTGTGGGGAGAAAGGTTGAATTGAGAATATTTTCTCTTGCTGTTGTGTGTCTGCCAGGCATGGAATGCAGGTGACTTGTGTAGTCTTTTTTGCCCCTTTCTCCCAAGCCATTTGAACATTCCCTGATAAGGTTAGCTTTCTTCTACTTTTTAAAAATGTGTATTTTAAAAAAATTCCAATTTCAAAAAACATTTTTGTTTAAAGTTTTGAGTTCCAAATTCTATCTCTCCTCACCTCCCCCTTCCTGAGACATTAAGCAATCAGACATAGCTTATATATGTGCAGTTATGTAAAACATTTCCATATTAGTCACAAGAAGATTCAAAAGAGAAAGGAAGAAAATGAAAAATATCATGCTTCAACCTGTATTCAGTCAATATCAGTTCTTTCTCTCAAGCAGATAGTAAATTTCATTTACAATTCTTCATCAAGCAATATTGTTCTTATTGTGTACAGCATTCTTCTGGTTCTGTTCATTTCACTGTGCTTCAGTTCATGCAAGTCTTTCCAGATTTTTCTGAAATCATCCTGCTTATTTCTTATAGCACATTAATATTCCATTACAATTGTATGCCACAACTTGTTTAACCATTCCCTAATTGATGGACATTTCTTTGATTTTCAATTTGAATTTTTAATTCTTAGTTTCCACAAAAAGAGTTGCTATAAATAGGTCCTTTTCCCTTTTTAATTTAGCTCTAGTCTTTTAACTGGAAATGCTGGAAAGTTTTCTATTTTGTTAAGTGTCCAGTCTTTCCCCTGAAAGATTATTTTTAATTTTGCTAGATAGTTGCTCCTTTTGTGTTCTAGTTTATCATATTTCACACTCTCCAGTTCTTTAATGTGGAAACTGTCAAATTCTGTGCAATCCTGACTCTATAAGCTCTATGATATTTGAATTGTTTCTTTTTAGCCTCTTGCAATACGTTCTTAATCTGTGAGCTCTAGATTTTGACTATAATGTTCTTGGAAATTTTCATTTTGGGATCTCTTCTAGGCAGTGATTGGTGGTTTCTTTCAACTTCTATTTTGCCTTCTGGTTCTAATATGTCAGGGCAGTTTTCTTTGATAATTTCTTGAAATATATTGTCCAGGCTTTTTTTTTTAAATATATATTTTCAAATTTTTATCCTGGTTTTCAGATAGTTCAATAATTCTTATATTATCTATTTTTTAGGTCAGTTGTTTTTCCAATGAGAAATTTTACATTTTCTTTTTTAAAAAAATTATCTTATCATATTTTAATGTCTCTTCAAGTCACTTGTTCCACTTGTTCAGTTCTAATTTTTAAGAAATTACTTTCTTCAGTGAGTTTTTGTAGTCCCTTTTCCATTTAACCAGTTCTATTTTTTAGCAGTTGTTTTCCTTGGTAAAATTTTGAACATCTTTTCCCATACTATTGACTCTTTTTTTTCATGATTCTCTTGCATTACTCTTATTTATTTTTCCATGTTTTCTTCTACTTCTCTAAATTGTTTTAAAAAACCCTTTAAAATGGAAATATATTTAAAATTACTGGACATGTATAATATGTATGAGATTACTGGTTTTCTTGGGGAGGGAGGAAATAAGAAAGGAAGGGAGAAAAAATTTGGAACTCAAAATCTTCTAAAAATGAATGTTGAAAATTATCTTTACACGTAATTGAAAAGAATTTGAGAAAAACAAAAAACAAACAAAAAAGAAAACAAAGTAAAGTGGCTATTTAGCCATGCTTCTGAAAAAAAATCCTTTTAAAGTTTTTCTAGAGATTCTTTTTGTGCCTGAGATTGTTACTTTTTTTTTTCTCCAGACTTCATATGTAGCCATTTTGACAATATTGTCTTCTAATTTTATGCCTTGATTGTTTTTATCATCATAGTAATTTTCTGTGGTTGGCATTTTTTTTTTTTTTTTTTTTTTTTTTTTTTTTGTGACTTGGTGTTTTCATGTGAGAGTTAGGCTCTGGTTCTGCACTGACTGTCCCAAGCTTTTTGTGCTGGGCTCTGGGCCTTTCTGCTGCTTTTTACTGGGTTTCAAAGTTTAGTTTCTTGTTTTCTCTGAAGAGTAGGCTTCCCTTTTGACTTGTATTGGGGAGCCTCCTCTGTTGGCCACCCCTGGATGTGAGGTTTAACTGCTGACCTGATGGGCTTTGCTGCTGGATTGCTATGGTAACAGAGCCTTTCTGCTGATAGAGGCACCATCTTGCCAAACCCGGGAAATGGCTTCATTGCAGAAAAATTAATGGGTCAATAGTGGTTTTTGCTGGAGGTGGGGTTTCTGGAATGAGGCTTTGCTGAGCTGCACTGGGGTCTGCCGCTTTGCAGAAGGATAAGGTCTCTGGTGAGTCGTCCCAGGTTTGGAGTCTTGCTCCAGGCTCTCTGCTATGAAGCTGGTTGTTGCTTCTGCTCTTGGACCTCACTCCTCTCTCACCCTAGTGAGACAGATCTTTTTTTCTGAGCTGGGAAGCTGCTTCCCTGCTTCTAGATCAATTCTGAGGCAGTTTTCTAGATGATGGGAAAGAAATTTAGAAGTCAGAGGGTTCCTCATTTTGCCTTGCACCAGAACCTCATATACACATTATACATTCTCTCCCTGATTAGAATATAAAATCCTTGAGGACAGGAATTGGTTGTTGTTGTTTGTTTTTCTTTGTATACAATGCTTAATACAATGCCTTGGATGAAAGAAGTCTTTAATAAATGCTTTTTGATTGAAGAATTAAAAATTAGTATCATTCAATCAAGAATTTCATGGTGGGAAAGAATAGACTACAATCCATAAAAGATAAGAAACCCAAAAAGATATAGATAGTGTGTGTATTAGAGACAAAGGACTAAGTAATGGATAGCCTACATGTTCCATTGATATCTTCCCAATGCCAAGGGAAATCATGGAAGCTATTTCTGTGCTACCTGTCCTCCAAAGTCAAGTAGATCTGTTGTGGTGAAATGGAAGAATCAGGAAAACAGTCATAGGACAGGCAGATAATAGCCCAGTTTCACTCTTCATCATATAAGAGTGCATCCACATCATATAGCTACAACTCCATTTGAAGATTTGAGATATATCTCTGAGGATGCACAAAAGAGGAAGGTGAGTAGTTTGCTTAGTCCTTTTTCCTTCTGGATAAGTCCACATTCTCCCCAAGTGCCTCTACTTAACCCCCAGAAGAAAGTCATTTCTAATAACAAGGTAACTGCAAGTAACTGGATCTGTAGGTAAGTATTGTCTCTAGAGCTTTGAGTCTGTGGGCTGTATGCTGAACTCATAGGCAGTTCCAGCTGTTGAAGAGACATAACACAAATGGATGCTGCTGATAAATAGTCCCTCAGAGCAAGCATCTGTGACTGATTGTAGCTGACTGAGATTTCCCAGCATCCTCTAGTCTTCAGTGTGAATGAAATCTCTGTTGAACCATTACTTATCAAGCCACATTTGAAATAAAGGAATAGTATTCACTGCCTCAAGTAAAGTTTTTACTGAATTTGGCACAAGTATACATGTGTGTGTAATATATACACACATAAATATAATATATGATGTATATATTTCATGCATTTTCTCCTCTTGCCTTCTGGTGATGTAAAATGGAGATGGTCGTTTGTGCCTGCTTTTGATTAACAAAAAAAGCCCTTTGAAAATAGACTTGTGACAAAGCAGTGAAATATTGTCCTACTCCAAAACCCTGCTATTTTCCTAAAATGAGTTTCATGGTCTTAGCTCCTAATAGTAGAAGGGAGGAAGAGAAATACTGGTCTTGGTCCCAGGAAATCACTCCTTTGTGGTATGGATGGAAGGTAAAATGTTAAGCCCATACAGAAAAGGATTAGGAAAATCACTTCCTAAAGAAGAACAAAGAAGAACTTGGCAAAGTTGCTGTTGTTAATTCAGTAGATTTTCAGTCTTGTCTGACTCTTCCAGATCCCATTTGAGCTTTTCTTGACAAAGATACTGGAATGGTTTGCCATCTCCTTCTCTAGGCCATTTGAGGAAATTGAGGCAAAAAGGATTAAGTGACTTGCCTAGTAAGTTTCTGAGGTCTGAATTGAATTCTGGTCTTCCCAATTCCAGTCCTGGCATTCTATCTACTGAGCCACCTACCTGCAGCAAAGTCACAATTAGAAGAAGTAGACACAATTAAAAGTAGACAGGTGGTTAAAATAGTAGAGTCCTGTTTAGTATTTCCAGAAAGGAAAACAATTTTGTCACTGGCTTGTGTGATATATAGATTAGTTCACATTATTTATTTATTTATTTTATTATTATTTTTTAAAATAACTTTTTATTGATAGAACGCATGCCAGGGTAATTTTTTTTACAGCATTATCCCTTGCACTCACTTCTGTTCTGATTTTTCCCCTCCCTCCCTCCACCCCTTCCCCCAGATGGCAAGCAGTCCTTTACATGTTGAATGGGTTACAGTATATCCTAGATACAATATATGTGTGCACAACTGAATAGTTTTCTTGTTGCACAGGGAGAATTGAATTCAGAAGGTAGAAATAACCCAGGAAGAAAAACAAAAATGCAAGCAGTTTATATTCATTTCCCAGTGTTCTTTCTCTGGGTGTAGCTGCTTCTGTTCATCTTTGATCAATTAAAGCTCTCTTTATCGAAGAGATCCACTTCCATCAGAATACATCCTCAAACAGTATCATTGTTGAGGTATATAATGATCTCCTGGTTCTGCTCATTTCACTTAGCATCAGTTCATGTAGGTCTCTCCAAGTCTCTCTGTATTCATCCTGCTGGTCATTCCTTACAGAACAATAATATTCCATAACGTTCATATACCACAATTTACTCAACCATTCTCCAATTGATGGACATCCTTTCATTTTCCAGCTTCTAGCTACTACAAACAGGGCTGCCACAAACATTTTGGTACATACAGGTCCCTTTCCTTTCTTTAGTATCTCTTTGGGGTATAAGCCCAGTAGAAACACTGCTGGATCAAAGGCTATGCAGAGTTTGATAACTTTTTGAGCATAGTTCCAAATTGCTCTCCAGAATGGCTGGATGTGTTCACAATTCCACCAATAATGTATCAGTGTCCCTGTTTTCCCACATCCCCTCCAACATTCCCCATTATCTTTCCCTATCATTCTAGCCAATCTGACAGGTGTGTAGTGGTATCTCAGACTTGTCTTAATTTGCATTTCTCTGATTAATAATGATTTGGAGCATATTTTTATATGTCTATAAATAGTTTCAATTTCTTCGTCTGAGAACTGTCTGTTCATATCCTTTGAAGTTCACATTATTTAAAAAAAACACACATATAAAGCAAAAAGCAAAGAAGCAACTAGGTAGCTCAGTAGAGTATTGGACTTGAAATCTGAAAGATTCTACTTCAGACACTTAGTAACCGTGCTTCTCTGGGTAGGTCTCTTAAACTTGCAGTCTCAGTTAAATAAGGAGGCTGAACTCAATGTCTTTTCTAAGACTCTTCTAGTTTTAAGTCTATGTTCTTATGAAAATCTTTGTATAAAAAAAGGAGATAATCAAGCTTATTTAGAGGAATGCTGACAACATCCCAAATACAACTGAGAAATTTTGGGGGCAAACTCTTGAAAAGTGTGTTATAATAGAATCAGATTATATTTTAAAACAGGAAGGAAGGGGCAATTGGGTGGTACAGTGCAGAGTGCTTGTCCTGGAGTTAGGAAGATCTGAGTTCAAATCTAAGCCTCAGACACTTACTAGTTGTATGACACTAGGCATATCACTTAATCATGATAGCTTCTAAAACTAAAATAAAACAAAAACTAGAAAGAAAAATGGTTTTAAAAGTCTCAAATCCCAGTTTCCTCACCTGTAAAATGGAGTAACAAGAGCTATACTCCCTCTGTTGTAAGAGAATCACTTTGCAGCCCTCAAAATACTACATAGAAATATGAACTATATTATATTATATTATAATAATATATTAAGGGACTGGACTAGCTTAGTACAGTGCAAGGAGTTCAGGTTCTGGAGTCAGGTTTTAGATTCAAATTATATCTATGGCTCTTACTAGTTGTATGACCTTGGATAAATTAGTTGATTCTTTAATCTGGGTTTCTCTCTGCAAAATCAGAGTTTGATTGGACAGTCATAAATCTATGATTCTATCATGTGTGTTGTAAAGTGTTTGCAAACCTTAAAGTATTATATATAGATTTCATCATTATTTTTACTGGTGGTCCAAATTCCCAGTGCCTCAAAGAAGCCTGGATGCTCATCTGCATCCTCTTTCCTCAATGGATTGTCCAACTTTTAAAAGTTAGGTGCCCTTATGTTTGGAGAGCCCCAGTTCATCTTCCACAGATCAGAATTTTTTTGGGGGAGGGGTCATCTTTCTCCCTCCTCTGTGACTGTGTAAGAGTTCTCTTTGTGCTTTTGGTGCCTTAAATTATGCATAGCCTTGGTGCTTCAAAAAGTTCGATGACAGTAGTAACCTCTTTCTTTCGTAAATTTTGTTTATTTATTTAACTTTTGCTTCCTTTGCAAATTTTAGATCTTCATATTCTACAAGTAAAGCAGCTGGATAGCACAGGATACAATCCTTGGTCTGGAGTCAGGAAGACTCATCTATCATGGGTTCAAATTTAGTTTCAGACATTTACTAGCAGTGTGACCCTGTTCAAGTCACTTAACCTTGTTTGACCTAATTTTTTCATCTGCAAAATGAGCTGAAGAAAGAAATGGCAAACCACTCGAGTATCTTAACCAAGAAGACACCAAAATGGGGTCACGAAGAGCTGGATAAGATTGAACAACTTCAGAACAACTAAAGTGCTTAGGTAGATATGAATGGAATATTGATTATCATGGGAAGTTGGGGGCAAATGTCAACTGGTTGACTGCATCAATTGAACCTATTCACTAGTTGATAATAAGAAGATTGCTTCCTCCAGGTGTGTTAGCCCAGTCTTAGCCTGAAGTCTTTGCTCCAGGATATTTGTGTTTTGGTGGGGGAATCCTGGGAAGGCAGGGACCTTTTTTTTTTTCCCCTTCTTTAATTACTGTGAGTTTAGAGACCTAGTCTAGCCTCAGAGACCCGAGAGCCAACTTTTAACAATTACCCAGCAAGGAATTTGCCCAAACCCTCCGCTCTCCTTACATATTGAAATTTCTTTTTATCTTTTGCAAGCACAAATTGAAACCCCCTTTCCTTTAAATGGCTTTTGTGCGGTTTAACCTTTCTTCCCCACCCTCTGTTTATAATCATTTCTAGCTAATGGATCACCTGGATGAGATTGCCCCTGGCTTTGTGAATGTAGCAATTAAGTCTAACCCTAAGAAAGCCACTTGCTCTGTTGCTTGGCAGCCTGGGTGTGGAGAATGGATTGGGTCTGATTTTCTTTTCACTTGAAAGTAGGCTATCGATTAGCTCGGATGCCGATTTTCTGTGCTATCCCTGGACAATTCTTCTTGATCTCATTAGGACATAAATTTTTCCAGATTGTATCATTTTTGTTCAAGAGGCTCCAAAAGAGAGAAACACTGTAAGGGGTGGGGGTGGGGTGGAGGGGAGAAGGTGCTATCTCCTATATAAGAAGCATTTATTATTTATTCCAGGGTAAAGATCAACATTATCTTGTCTAACTGGGGCTTCAGATAATTCAGGGATTATGAAAAGCGTTATGAATAGAAGACAATCGTGATTGTAAGAGATCTTGGCTATACTTTTAAAAGAGATGGATATTTTGCTTCTGTCTTCTATTCTCTCTCTCTCTCTCTCTCTCTCTCTCTCTCTCTCTCTCTCTCTTTGGCTGGGTAAGAAAAATAAGTACATGAGTAAAATGGGAAACAAAATCAAGGGGGAGAAGGGAAAGTAGCATAGGGAAGGAGCTCTGAATCTGTACTCAAAAGATATTATTCAGATATCATCCGGGTATATTGGGTGACCTTGACAAATCATTTTACATCACAAAGTCTTATTTTCTCCATTTATAAGGTGAGGATTGGACTAGACGGTCTCTTCCAACTTTGAATCTATGGTTTTACAGACATTTGTAAACTATACAATCTGTATTTCACTTAATCTCCCTAGGCCTCAGTTTCCTCATCTGTAATGATGTGTATATATAAACTAGCCCATAAGGTCATGCATCTAATCTAACCCCCTTGTTTGTTTTTATGGGTCTAAGTCCTGCAAAAGAAAATCTTTACTGGTTGAAGGGGTAATTTTGGAAAATGTGGTTGGGGCTAATGCAAAATTTGCAGGATGATTAATTAGAATGTCTGTAGGCCTAACCATTTCAAGAACAGTTTGGAACACTGGGTAATTCATTTCCCCCTTAGCAAAAGCCTGCCATCAGCATTCTGATTTCCATCAGCTAAATTTAGAGCAGCCCCTATGGATTGCTTTCTTTTCTTTTCTTTTCTTTTTTTTCTTTCTTTCTTTCTTTTTTTTTTTTTTAAATAACCATATGGAATGGCCAGTGAGTGCTGGAGAAAGAGTCAAAACTGAGGGGGGGAAAGAGAGAGAAGAGGGCCTATGGAATGGAGTTGGGGTTGGGAGGACAGATCCTATGGAAATCTTTAACAGAATCAGAGAGGTTGGAGGATTGTCAAGTAGAGCAATTTGTGGGAGGAAGATGGACTCCAGAAACTTGGCCAGGATCTAAAGGAAGCTTGACCTCCTTACCAGCTTCAGAGGTGACAAAGCAAACAAGCAATCAGAGGCCTGCTCTTAGGGCACAATTAAATCATTATGGTATGGAGGGCAGCTTGCCAAGCTGCTCTGCAGAGCCTAAAAGTGTTTCTGCCAGGGAACCTTCAGCCCTGTAGTGACTTGATAAAGCATTCTTGTTTTGGGTCATCATTCTTACTCTTGATACTTCCCACTCCCACCTGCTTACCTTACCCTGTGGGGGAGGGGAGAGGAAAGGGGCTACAGTTCTTGATGTTATTCAATCTTCTAACTTGGGTTGGACTTTTAACCAGATCTTCATGATAACTGGTATTTTAATTTTAGATCTTTTAATCCAGTGGATGGAAGGAGAGAGGTAGATATAGAGAAAGAGACAAAGAGAGAAAATAGAAACAGGAAGAAACAAATTCTCTTTTGCTTAATACTGAAAGTTGACAATAATTTGGAAGTCACTAGAGAAAATTGGGAGAATCAGACCAACAGGTATGTAGTGATTAAATGTGCCAAAATTTTTCATGGGCAAGTAGATCACTGGGCTTGGAATCAGGAAGATTCATCTTCATGAATTCAAATTTGGCTTCAGACATTTACCAGCTGCGTGATCCTGGTCAAATCACTTAACAAAAGTTCTTCAGGGACTGCAGCATAGATTTAGAGCTTCTTGTATTTGATGCCAAATGTGAATATTCCCTTTTTTTTTCTTTTTTTTTGAAAGAAGTGTTACCAGAAGGTTAGATGAGTTGGGCCCCACTCCACATTAGTTTACAAATGAAGAATGAACTACATGGAAAGCAGACTAGAATTGAAATCTTAAGGACTTGGGTTCAAATTTTTAGCCTTGCCATTTACTAGCTTAAATGACTTTGTGAGCCATTTAACTTCTCTGGATTTAAATCTCCCAGTTGTAAAGAGGTCATTTAACTGGAATAAGGAACTGTATTTGTCTTTTGATTTTCACCTTATCTTTGTTTCTGAATATATTCCTCCTCTCCTCAACCCCACCAAAAAAAAGTTTTTTAGTTCATCAAAATTAACAAACCTATCCATCAAGTTTGACCATTATGAAAAGTTCTGTTCTCATTGTCTTTCCCCTCTACTTCTACCCACCCGACACCCCTCCCCCCCCAAAAAAAAAGAAGGGAGGGAAATATATTTTTCACACCTTTTATTCAGGGCCAAGTTTGCTAATAATTACACAAGATTTGATTTCTATTTTTTCCCCTTTATATTGTTGCAGTTATTGTGTATATCATTTTTCTGGTTCTGCTTATTTCAGTGTGTATTGGTTCATTTGAATTTTTCTAGGCTTCTCTGAATTCTTCTTATTCATTACTTCTTATAGCAGAGTAATAATATTCCATTACATTTATGTGCCATAATTTCAAGGGATGAGCTTCTACTTTGTTTCTACTTATCTGTCATCACAAAACATGCTGCCATGCATATTTTGTAGTACGTGGAAACTTTTTATTTCTTTTGGTATATGTCTTTGTTGACATTTGTTAGGGATTTTTGGCACAAACTACATGTTGGCAAAGATATATGGTGATATCAAATTAATCTAGATTCTCAGACTTGTTGCATTACTTCAAAAGTCAGTTTGGTTACTTGTCCACAAATATGACAGTCTTTCATTTTTTTTTCTTTTCAGACCCTCAGAGGACTGTGTCTTAGAACCAAGCAAGTGTCTAGGAATTTAGCCCAGAACTAGGTATAGACAAATATTATGAAATCCATATAAATGATTTCTTTTTACAAACTCTAAAAATCCAAGCAACCCTATTTTCATTTTCTCACAGTTGTTAATACCCCTCCCTCTCAACTGAATTTCCCACAGTCAAATTCCCACAGCCTAAAAACCACAAGTTGAATTGGGTTTTGGTGATGCTGTGTGACCCTTAGGGAAACCACCTCTCTCAAGAAAAGTTGTATCTTCTTTATCTTGCTGCCAGTTAAATTTTGTCCCAGAAACACCTTATTGAACTTTTCCTTTTTTCTGT
This sequence comes from Antechinus flavipes, assembly GCF_016432865.1. NCBI lineage: Eukaryota > Metazoa > Chordata > Mammalia > Dasyuromorphia > Dasyuridae > Antechinus > Antechinus flavipes. The sequence goes on along the minus strand of NC_067401.1, from coordinate 84,304,460 downwards.
TTTACCCTGGTGAAATGCTAACTCAAGTGCTTGGATCAGTTGCTAGTTTATGAACTTGGGCTTCAGGTCTCATAGCCCTATTGATGTTATTGTTAGGAGGAATTAGTTCCCAGTGGGTGGGAGTAAATGTTGGTAAATGAAGGAGAATATACCTGGGTAACCGTGGATGTTTTCCAGGTCTGGTGTTTTAGAATTTGGTTATCTTTATATCACTATGGCTTTGGTTTTCAAAGGATTTAGAATTAGAAGGGACCCTAGGGAATTATGGAGTTCTTAACATTTTTTGTGTCAGGTACCTCCTGAACAGTCTGATGAAACCTATGGACACCTGCTCCAAATAGTCTCTGTATTAATTATATAGCATGTCAAAGGAAATCAGTTATGTTGAAAAAGTCATGTGTGTATATTTATATATGTGTGTAAACAAATAAAATATATACAAACATACAGATAACACAAGGAACAAGCGCACAATACATATGTATGCACATGTACATGCAATGCACAATTCAGTAATATGCATATTACACAGCATAGTATATTATTTATAGCATGACAGATATATGTGTACACATATGCATACATATGCACACATATGTATTTACACATGTAAAACTCATAGACCCTAGGTTAAGAACTCTTGATCTAGTCTGATAATTCAGTCCCTTCATTTTATGTGTGAGAAAACCAAGTCCTCAAGATTTAAAGAAATTTGTCCAAGATCACATTGATTTTTGCGATAAAGCCAGTATTTGAGACTAGTCCTTCTAATTGTTCTATGCTTCTCTTCCCTTCCCTCCCCCCCCACTGGCCTCAGTGATAGACCTTAACCCTTGGGCTTGATAGAATTCCCATTACACACTCTGTTTATATGACACTCAAAGAGGAAGAAGATTTGTCTTGGTGGAGAGAAGGGCAGACTTTGCTCCAGTTTTGTATAACTAACCAGGCTGAACAACTAGTCTTAGCTTGGTCAGACCAGTAAGGAGTATAGTGTTTAGCCAGCAGAGTTTTGGTCTGAGCTATGATTGCTGAAGGGGCTGAAACACTACCATGATTGGCCCAGATAGGGCTTGTTAATGATATCAGAGAACCAAACATATTGATTCTCAATTTAGTGCAGATACCCAATCAATGTAGATTATTGTAGCTCAGAACTCAAGTGATTCCTTCAATCTCAGCCTCTCTTGGTTGCTACCATCATGCCTGGTTTGCAGTTAATTTTCACAGGCTTCTCCATGCTGTCTACAGCCTTGCTAGGAAGCAAGCATTAAGGATAATGCTACTTCTGTGCCCTTGATGCCAAGTAATCATTTCCTCTTACACAACAATCAGAACTTTGTGACTTCTTATGGCAAAGAAGAAAATTACCCTTTTCAGAGTAATTGAGACCTAATAGAAAGCAAAGGTAGTAATCAACTCCAGGTCAAATTAAAGGTGCAGTTTTGGGGAAATGATAGGGAATTTAACAACCTGATATACATATTGGGCTGGGACTGACTTTTCAAGAATTTTTTCTTCCATAACCAGGCAGGGTCAGAATTAGCCCATTCTGTTCTTAATGGTTCCAATTGGAAAAGGTAAGAATTGGGTCACTGGCTAGAATTTCCTTGGTCGTTATTATGAAATCTAGAGAGAAAGGCAATATAGCAGTCTTATGCATGTTATTTATCACTCTCTGTGATTGCTCACTTGTCTCTGTTGCTAAATCATGGTTTTGGTGTTTTTTTTTAAGTTTTGTTGCCTTTTACTTTATATAGTACCCATTAACGTCTAAATATATCCCTTTTTTCCAATTGCCCTTCCTCACTAGTCTTCCCTTGGTTTTATTGCTAAAGAGCAGATCATTTCCTTATTTCCTCTGTTAGCATCTTCTGCCAACTTTGGGGACACCTACACATAACTCCTATATCATGTCCTATGAGTGAGGGCAATAAATGAATGAACCTTTTCCACAAATCTTCATCAGATTGCTTCCTTCTTTCAAAGGCTTCTAAATCTTACCACTTCCAAAAATCCTTCTTATGGAGTGTGATCAGTTTATCAGCAATTCTCTGGCATGATCATGCTCCAGAGTGTGGAGCAAGATGTTCAGTTTAGGGTCATATTGTAGGAAAAACATTGGCAGATGAGCAAGTCTAGAGGAGAGCAGTCAGGAGTAGTGAGGTGACTGGAAACCATGCTATATAAGGAAGTATTGGAAAAATGTAAATTAGAAAAAAGATTATGTAGCTATCTTTTGAGCAGTTTGATAGCTGTCATGTGTGTCATGAAAGGGCTTGTTTTACTTATTTCTAAAAGGTAGAATTAGAAATCATGGATAGAAGTTGCAGAGATAGGTGGCTTGATATAAAGAAAAACTTCCTTGTAATTAATGAGTAGGTTATTCCAAATAAAAATAAATGATGAGTTCCCCATCACTGGCGATATTCAAACTGAAGGCAAATGGCTTTTTGTTGGTTAGATTGTAGAGAGGAGATTTCTTCAAGTATGAATTAGATTAGAGGCTTTTAAAATTCCTTTGCAATTCTGAGAGGCCTTGAGGTCCATTTTGCATTAAGAAATATTATATCTGGGTGGTCTTGGAGCCAGGAAGAGCTGTCTATTATGGACTCTCATGAGGCAAGTCGTACAGCTTTTTAGCTCCAGGCAACTCCCTAAAGGTATAAATTGCTGGATTACATTGGAGGTGAGAGTTTCTTCACCTGGGAGTTCCTTCTTACCATGAAATCACTGCCTTCTTCTTATTCCTATTGGGTGGCTAGAGGGAGAATAGATAGAAAGAATCCTCAAAATGTCCTGTGTTACTGAGAATACTGTGCTATCCATATATCTCCTTAATGTCTGAAGCACGGTGTGGTACACAGCAGTCCCCCAATCACTCTGGAATATGTATTTTTTTTTTTCTGGTGCTGACAGGTACATCCCTTTAGATTCATTATTTGGGTATATTGTCTTGAGTGTGTTAACAAGTTTTAATAGACCAGAATGAAAAATTAAAACATGCATCAGCTCGGAAGCTTGTGTTGCCAAAGAAATAACGATGCTTATAATTGAGTATTGGTGTTTAGATGAAACGGACAAATTCAGCTCTTGGTTATAGAAGTACAAATGTCAGTGGGATCCTCAGTTGGTGGGATTTGTGCTCATCACAAAAGGCAGATTTTAACAATTGCCTGACCAAGGTGACCTGATTCTTATGGTCCAGATTTAAAATCTAAGCCCTCAAGGCTTCCAACATATGGTGAAAAATTGAACCGAGACCAAGCTATAAAGGCAACTGCCTGGGAGGCTGTGGTAATTACAGGTTTTTATTGGCTCTTTGAGGATTTTATGTAGGAACCAGTGTGATGTGAAACAGAGCCTTTCACAGAGAGACTCCCCCCAGCTCCCTACATTTATATTCTTATCATAGCTACATCTGATATCTCTCTCTCTCTCTCTGTATATATATATATAATATATATATGTATATATATATTATATGTATATACTATATATACATATAGTATATGTATGTATATATACACACACATATACTATATATACATATAGTATATGTATGTATATATACACACACATATATGTATATGTACACACACCTATGACCTGTCTAGGCCACAGTTCTAGATGTCATTTGTTTCTGTTGTGTTGACTTATATGCAGAAACACAAACCTCCTGCACATAATATGGAGAGGCAATATCAAATGATGGAAAGTGTACTCTATAGTCAGAGCACCTGGGGTTCAAATAGTTCAAATCCCAGTTGGATGATTATTCTCTACGTGATCTTGAACAAATGTCATAACTTCCCTGGACCTTAGTTTTCTTATCTGGAAAATGATGGGGTTGAAATACATGACTTATGAGGTCCCTTTCAGCTTCTTCTAGGAACAATATATGTTAGGTAGAATAGGCTAGTTTTTAAAATTGTTTATTAGATTTGCTTTTTTTTTCTCAGTAGCATTTTATTTTTCCAAATATATGTAAAGATAGTTTTCAACATTCATTTTTGTAAATCTTTGTGTTCCAAATTTTTCTTCCTTCCTCTCTTATCTCCCCTCTCTCCAAGACAGAAATTGGTTAAATATGTGCAGTCCATTTAAACATTTCCAAATTTGTCATGCTGTGCAAGAAAAATCAGATCAAAAGGGAAGAAAGAAAAAGCAAACAAACGAAAAAGGTGAAAATACTATGCTTTGATCCATATTTAGTCTCTATAGTTCTCTCTCTGGATGTGGATAACATTTTCCATCTCAGTAGACTAGTTTTTTTTTTTTTTTAACTTTTTTGAAACTACCTGTCAGATTCTCAATTGACTAAGGCTTAGTCTTTTGAGATAGGCAGAGGCTTGTAATAGAGGGTGGGAGGAGAAAAGTATCACCAAACAAGAGGCAGAGAAGTTGTTTTCAAATGAATCAATGCTGTATTCTTGCTGACTACCCTTTTCCTGCTGTGGCTAAGCCAATTTTCCTTTGTTACAGGGTTTGGAAATGTTTTATTTCATTCCATTCTCAAGGTGAGGCACCAGATTGACCTGAATCAGTCCAGGCTTACAACATAGCTCAATATTTATACTTTTCTGCCATTGACTTATGAAATTAAGAATGAATGATTTCTACTTGTCAATACCTTAGGTTCTCACATCAGCAGAAGACAATCTTAGTTAAAATTCAGATAATACGTAAAGAGTAAGAAGGGATTGAATTATACCCAGTTTGAACCCTTCAGAGAAATCATAGGAAGAATGACTCTACTATTTATAAGAACTGGATTCTTTATATTTCTTTTCAAGATGAACCTCCTTTCTAGGCAAGTATTAAAGAAGCATTAATAAAATTACAGAAATAGAGGAATGGGACCACTTCTAGGAGAATAGAGATCTTTTTATTTCCTTCTTCAGATTATCAAGTGCTCATTGGTAAGGGTAGATCTGTATTGTGATACTTGAGATTACAGTGGGAAGGAAGAGAGAAGTACAGTATTTGGGACCTTTCAGTGAAGACGGAGAAACAGAAAAACATAGAGTCTAGAAAGGTTGGTATGAGGGAGGGGTCTTTTCTAAGGACCTCAGGACCATCAGTATCCATTTCCCTTCTTTTCTGAATGTGGTGTTTTGTTTTGTTGTCAGGGTTGTTTAGTCATTTTCAGTCATATTTAAATCTATGACCTCATTTGGGGTTTTCTTGGCAGAGATACTGAGTAGTTTGCCATTTCCTTCTCCAGCTCATTTTACATTTGAGGAAATTGAGGCAGACAGAGTTAAATGACATAGTTAGTTAAGTGTCAGGCCAGATTTAAACTCATGAAGATGAATCTTTTTGACATCCGGTCTGGCACTCTATCCACTATGTCTCCCAACTGCTGGATATTTTGTACTTATAATAATTCAATGCTATGCAATAAGGCTCATATTAACCTTACCCTTAAAAGTAAAAGAGTGGCTCAAGAAGGATGTGTGTCCTTCCTATGCCAATCAGCCTAGGAGAAATGTGTTTATTACACTTTGAGGAAGCAGCTGCAAAAGGCTGTTCTTTTGACTGACTGTAGCAGCCATTCAATCCTTCAACACATTTTTTGAGAACCTACTGTGTGTATATAAACATTGGATTAAGAAGAAAGGGGAGATATTTCCTTGGAACTACTTAGCTCCAGCTCCTCAATCTGGTCCCCATCAGTGGTCCTTGAGAAATTATGGATCTTCTTGGATTACATTTCTCACTCTAATATGCTGATCTGGGGTATTGCTTAAGCATGGTTTTTTTTTTTTTTTTTAAATCTTTCAACACTTGGCTACTGAGGAAATCTCTTCCCTGGCAGATCTGAGAAAAGGGGAGAAACATAATTTTTGTCACAAAATTATTACTTTTCTAGATGAGAGCACTTTGAAGAAGGTAGATGGATATGGCTTTTGAAATAAAACAGACTAAAATAATTATCTACTCGCTTCTCCTCTGAGATTTACTTTATAGATATCTTGTATATACTAGCTACAAGCTCCCTCATTAGACTGGGAGCTCCTTGAGGACAGGGATTGTTTTGCTTTCCTTTGTACAGTGCCTTGTGAATTGTCACGCTTAATAAATTTTTGTTGATTGCTTATTGATTGGCTGGAGAACTTTTTTTTTTTAAACTTCAAAAGATTATGCATCCCTCTGATCATTTTAGGAGCCTTTAGGAAGGCTCAAATAGACAGCAGGAGTGATATTTACATGATTACCCCAATAAATATTCCTGGTGGCTTGGCAGTACACTGGATGGAGCACTTAGCTTGAAATCAGGAAGACTCATCATCAAGAGATCAGATTCAGCATCAGACATACCTTGCTAAACTATCTCAGCAAATGCACAAAAACAGATTGAGGGTAATGTAACCAACAGGTCTCAAACCCATCCATGAGTTAAAGGGATACCTACCCCAAAGATGTAATCCCCAGTGGAATGGGCAGAAGCAACAATTTCTTCACATGGCTGTAAATATGACTGAGACGAGCATCATGAGCTACTTAGAGCTTGATCAAAGATGCCAAACTCCACTGCCTTTTGAACAATTGCCAGTCATCTTGATTTTTATCCTGTCACTGTACTTGGATGACTCTGGAAGAGGGAGTGAGGCTGATGACTTGTGCAACTCTGCCTCACTTAAATTCAATTCACAAGCAAGACAAGACATCACACATGATATCACAGTTCTCCCTGGAAATGAAGGATGGACAACAATAGAGTAAATGGACATTCTCATGAACTTTGCTATAATAGCATTTTATCTGAATTCCTGGCAGGTCCTTGAAATCTGCTGATATCAACACAACCACATTTTATAGACATGGAAGGTGATAAAAAGAGGTTAAGCAATTTATTAGAGGTAAAATGGGGGTGGGAGTGAGAGGGTAAAGTGGCAGAGCCAGTCTAAATCACTTTACTCTAAGGCAAAAAAAGACTCCTGGGGTCTCAATATCGTGACATAAAAAAATCCAAAACAAAACAAAAACAACTGTTTTATTTTGTTCCTTTCATAAGGCCTACTAATTTTAGAGGTTTGTGTTGGCGCAGGCCATAGGAGGGACAATTTTTAAAAAAAAAATATTTGTTGACACCTTCATTTCCCAATATATCTCTCTATACTCCCAGAGGGCCTTTATAACAAAGAATGAAAATGAAAAAGTTTTTCATATGTTAATAATTTGCCACTTTTGAGAACTATTATTAACTTATCTCTCCATAATTGTTATGTTAGAATGTAAGTTCTTTGAGCAGGGACTGTTTTAATTTTGTTTTAGTATCATTAGTACGTAGTACCATGCTTGGTACATAATAAGCCCTTAAATACTTTTCATTTGTTCATTCCCAACTTCTCTTAAGTGCCTTTCCTCTGTTATTTTCTGTTTATCCTACATGTAGCTTATTTTGTAAATATTTGTCTGTATATTGTCCCCTTAATTAAATGGTAAACTCCTCAAGAATAGGTACTGACTTTTGCCTTTTTAGCACAGTGTTTGCCATATAGTTGGGCACTTAATAAATGTTAAGTGACTATTGATTAATTCAATTGTCCATTGGGGAACAACTTGTGATCCTAAATATTTCACTGATTTCCTTATATAGTTTAGGTACTAGACAGATATCTTAGGTAAAATTTTTCCCTCTTCCTTTTCCCCTTGCCCCCTGGCATTGACAACTACTCTTTTATCCTAGATACATTAATTCTGTTCATGCAAAACCATTACATGCCATTGAAATAATCTATTTTATCTTTTGTGATTTCCTTTGTTTCTTGTTTGGTTTAGTATTATTGGAGAAAGAGGATTGTTCCTGGAATCCAAGCTACTTCTTCATGTCCAAATCCAAATGTGACCTTTGGCATTTAAACCATTCAAAAGTACTTACTGATTGCAAAATCTAATACAATGCCTTGAACACATTAAGGGTTTAATAAATATTTATTGAATCATAAGAATTTCAGGATTGAATTGAATTTCTGCTGTTTGGCTATCATTCAATGAGAAATTGTGGTGATACCAGAGGAAAATAAAGCACAATTGTGCTGCCTCCCCATCACCCCCTTAATCCCCCAAACTTTTCATTTAGTTGATACAAGACTGATTCTTTTATTTACCAGTTTTTATTTTTATTTTTTTCTCCCATACAGAAAACTTCCAGGGTGAAATCTCCTTCTGCCATGCAGATCAGCACTTATACTCTCAATCAAATAGTGCCTAAGGTGGGGGTAGGAGGGTCAGGGATGGGGGTTATACGACATGCTCATCTGCTAGTGCTAGAGAGTATATGTTTTCAGCTGGGTTCCAAAACCAGATCTTTCTGATTCCCAGTCTGGCTCTCTCTTCTCTATGCTCTGCTGCCTCTCTTCGTTACCAGTTTATTTATTTTAATTTCCAGAGTGGACAGAATGGAATCCCCAAATCTCATTTTCATGGATGCTCAGTGGGCGACAGTGAGAATGCTATAACAGCACATTATAGCCAGTGCATTATCTTTGAGCTATGAACTCCCATAAATCATCTTTGTTTTTCTTTTTTCCCTCCTGGTCCCTTAAGTCTTGTTGATCTCATTTTGTTGCTTATAGCCACGATAATCTCTCAGATAAAATATTAAAAAATCTTTTATAGCTTTGGGGACTTGGAGAAGGTACTGTTGTGGCTAGAAAGCTAAATATTTTGGGATATTCTTGATGGCAGTAGTGTATAACAGATGCTATTCGGTAAAAACAATTATCTCAACAGAATAAATGTGAAACTGGGAATTTACACAGATACTTGTGCTTGCTGGTGAATAGGACCAATTCTATATTTGCCTATTCCAGTTTCTTGCTTCTCTAGTTTTCCTATGTGATAAGCTAATTTCCTCCAATTCCCCTCTAGAGCCTAATGCTTTTTCTCACTTTCCCTCTCCAAAACAGCTCTGGGGAAAACTCCAGCAGCTAAGGAGGATCAGATAAGGCTAATTCTGGTTGGTACTTCTTTGGGGCATTTTGCTCTTAGTGGGAGAACGCCTAAACGTAAAGGAATTCGTACTAAAGTTTAATGACCAATAACAACTATAAAGTTTTAGATCTTTCTGGAGATATTTGCACTTTAAGAAGAATTCGTAAGCTAAAATAATAAAATTCTAATGGTAGAATTCCAGATAGTTCATAGACAGGAAAATAAACATACATGTATTTTAATATGTATTTTATATAAAAAACATGATATAATACATATATCACATATTAGTACACACATATATAGACAGGCACAGGCAGTCTTAGAATCCAGGAAATGTCTATTCTCTTACTCTGTCTTTCTATAAGATTGGTCCTGTTTCTGAGTTTGTAAAGGTGCTGCTTGTATTGATATTTCTCATTATTTCCAATGCTGTTATGATTCAAATTTTGCCCAGTGTTTTTTATAGAGGAATTTAGAGATTGAGAAGTAATTGAGACATTGGAGTTCTCTTCAGCCCACTCCCTGTTGGTCTGTGAAAAAAAAAATTACATCCTCTAATGGGTCAAGTTAGTTCCTGTCTGAAATGATGCAAAGTTCAGAAAAAGGCAATTTTGATGAATTAACAAACCCTACCTTGTAAAAATTTTCTTAGTAGACAGGATGCAAATAGTAGGTGGTCTTTTCCTTGGTTCAGATTATTTAGGACACATTTTCCTTCACCTCAACTCCCATCCCTACCAGCAGTCATTTGTGTCCATTGGAATTCTGAATTTGAGAAAGGTTATTAGCCACCTGGATAATTACAACTTTATAACTTTTAAGACATCCCCCCTTAGGCAAAGGATAAGTACAATAAATGACCTGTAATTCTAGGGCTTAGATCTTTTGCCTTAATATAAAACCAGCTTTCTGCTTCGTCAGACTCACAACCTGGAGATATCAAAGCTAAACATTCCCAGAAGTCATTATCTATCATTTAGATCATGCTCTAAAATGGAATCATGCCTTTCTTTAAAAAATTTTTTTTAATTTTGTGCTGGGGTGGTGAGTGGTGGGGAAGGAGGAACCTCCTCTACAGGAGGAACCTGTAGAACCAAGGAATCTACAATATATATGTAGAAGGAACCAGAAAGTTGGAATCTTTCTAATTCTGACATGCTTCTGAAGAATTTTTAAAAAATGCTTGGGAATGATCTTTGTCTCCTTTTCCTAAATATTTTTCATGGTTGCATTTGAAAAGGCAGCTGGATTTTGTGCTCTGAGGAGAATCTTTTTCTTTTCTGTTAGTGGTTTTTAGTTGTTTTATATTCGGGTTGTGATTGTTCTGTAGTCTATAGTCTAGAACATTTAAGAAAAAGCCAGAGACCCCTGGTTTAAATGCTCTTGATCTCCTCTACTAGAAATGTTGGTGATGTTCCATTATTTACAGAATTACCCTTTACTATCCTAAGATTTATATGCCCTTGTGTTCAGAGGGAACTAAGCAGTAACATAAATAGGCAAAACTGTCTCTAGCATTTCCTCTTGGTTCTTTCAGTGTTCTTATATCTTACCAGCAACTCAAAAGTTCACATGCTAATTCTTTCCCCTTTTTCAGAAACTGGTTTTAGGAAAAGATCTGATAAAAGATGCAATTCTCTTTCTCTCTCTCTCTCTCTCTCTCTCTCTCTCTCTCTCTCTCTCTCTCTCTCTCTCTCTCTCTCTCTCTCTCTTTCTCTCTCTCTCTCTCTCTCTGTGTGGGTGTGTGTGTGTGGGTGTGTGTATGTGTGTTGGGCAGGGTGCTTCTTCCTGGGCCTTTCCCTTTATTCTTTTTAGAGGCACCTAGATGGTGCATGCAGTCTCAAGTCAGACCAGAATTCAGATTTGGGCTTCAGACACTAGCTGTTTTATTTTTGGCAAGTCAGTTTAATCTGCCTGCCTCAGTTTTCTCTTTTGTAAAATGGAGATAATAATAGTTCTTATCTCTCAGCGTTGTCATGAGGATTAAGTAATATTTGTAAAGTGCTTTGCAAACCTTAAGGCACTATATAAATACTAGCTATCACTCTTATTATTAAAAAGGGAACATGCTTGGCTTATGGGTGAGGAATAAATCTTGAAGGGATGGATCTATGTTTTGGGAATTTCAGGCACTGATGACAGCATGTAGGAAAAATGCATTGTAGCTCACAACCCATTCAACTAACTTGGCAACTCTTAGGGCTGAACCTGTCACCATTTGAACGTCATGTTAGGATTCATGAAATTAGTAAAGCTCGATACTTCCTCACTATGGCAAGTGAGTACATCAGATAAGTATTTATGTGGGCCAATATATACGTAGTTTCTTCTGAGTTTTCTTCACTTAATACCTAGGTTGTCATAAGCTTTTTTCTCCTGTTGTCCCTCCCATTTAAACCTCAACCCACTCCCATCCCCTGTTTTCTTTTATCTGTGAGTCTGGAAGTTGGCAGAATCTGTTGTGGGATCAGAAATTTTTTATGTTGAAATTGCCTGGGAAATAGCCTTTGGGGAGGAGAAGGCCTTCTGGAATAAAGGCAGGTAAGAGGTTTCACAGGAAAACCCCAATCTGATCTGAAATTAGCAGCTGTCTTTTGAATGTGGTTGGAAGAGTTAGCCCCACCCATACCTGGATTAACATAAATCCCTAGGCTGCTGATGCTAAAGCAATCTGAACTCAATTTGTAGCTCATTGCCAATTAGCTTGAGTCTTTATTTAGTGGTAGTTCTTTTTCTTTTCTTTTCCCCTCCCCTCTATTTCCTTCTTTGAAATTCAGAATGCTTTAAAGACCACAAGACTTTTAATATTTTTGATAAAGATGGGTTTCCATCACATCTTGAGGAGCTGGAGGGAAGATCTTTTATCTAATTCTTGCTTCTTACTCCCCATCTTCCAAGATGTCACTATTATCACTCTTATTTAGAGGCAAGTCTGCCATAGTTCATATGCAGAATTTTTTTCCAGTCATATTCTCTTTTTACAATGCTCCTATTTCTATTGAATGTCTATCATAGAGGGCTGTGGCAATGTAGCTTAACTGGTCAAAACCCTTATGGGACTTGTTGATTAGGCCCACTTGGCCTCTGGACTGAGATTACACTTCTGCTTAAATTGGATATCTTGCATAGGCATTTCTGATTTACACATGGGTGCACTTGAGTGCATACATATAGTACTGGGTAAGTGTGTTTGTGTGTGTGTGGAGGCAGGGTAGAACTGGGCAAGAGTTTCCTCATCTGTAAAATGAGAGTATTATCTTGGATAATCTCTAAGGTTCCTTTTAGCTCTGTTGGCCTGAGTCATTGGCTACAAATGAACCAACTCAAATCCTTCAAAACTCAAAGAACATGCCTTCCTGAATTAGTGGGTAGATAACAGGGGGCAGTTTACTAGAGTAGTGAGAATCATGCTAAGACATGGGCAGCAATGGGATAATAATAAAAATAATGAATAGCGAACATTTATGTGGCCCTTTAAGGTTTGCAAAGTACTTTACATGTATTATTATTTTATTTTATTCTCAGTAGAGATGGCTAAGACCAGACCAGTCTGGCCATGTAGGAAAAAATGGGCAGATGCTCTAGTTCTATATAGACCACAATGAGTTGATTCTTATAGGGAAAGAACTTCTGAGTACTATAGATTCAATAATGACAAATAATCATAAATGTGTAATACACAAAATATGTAATGATATAAATAATGTACATATAATATAAATATATTATATATACTATTTTAAACAGGTCACAAAAGAGTAATATTTACTTTTTAATAACTAAAATGGTCTACCCCCATAATGGCTTAACCATGAACTAGATTGAGGAATGAAGGCTTGTGTGTTAATTGGCTCTTAATCTGTTTTATATTGGACCCAAGTTAAATATTCCTTTTTAACATCCCAAATAATACAAAATTAAGTAAGCAAAATGAGGAAAATAATACACAGTGACTATGACATTTTAAGTGGAAAAAACAATAAGAAAGTTGAAGTTGAATGCTTTCTATTTATAAAGAGTAGGCTTAGCACTAAAGAAAAGAATTCATCTCCCTCCTTTCTTTTCAGAGGTGAAGTGGGGGATTGATATGAAACTGCTCACAATGTTAGACTTTTAATTCTTTGTTATGAAGGATAGCTCTGAAAGGAGGAAAAGGGAAACATTCAATTGTTAACTTTTCAGTGTGACTGTTTAGACTTAAAACTGGCAAAGACTCCAGATTAGGACTTGATTTATTGTTTTGTGATTTGCATTCTAGAGTTAAGGTAATGCTGGAGAAAATGTTAGTAATGCAAATTTAATGTAAACCTGTCAAATAAAATTTCCCTCCTCACCTTACCCTCCCCAGAAACCTGGTTGTTAAACATTTACCAGTATACTCCAGATTGTTTTTTAACACACACACACACACACACACACACACACACACACACACACTTAAAAATTTTAAAGAAACTTTCACTATTCCTTATAAATCAATTTTCCTGTACAGATTTGACAGTGTTACTCTTCCCCCTCACAAATTCTTGTGGCTTCTTATTTCCTCCAGTATCTAAATATAAAACCTAGTATTCAAACTTCTTCACAACTTAGCCTTCCCAGTTTATCTTTTTTTTTTTTTTTATTACCCACCACTTATACAATGCTTGTCACATAGTAGGAGCTTAATAAATCCCCATGTATTGGCAGAGTGTCATATTAACTTTCTTTTCTTTTAAAAATTTATTATCGTGTGCTTATTTACGTAGAATAAAACTAAATATATATACTTTTAATAGTTGCACTTAAAATAAATTTCTGTTCATACAATCTCTCTTTTTCTCTGTTTTTTTTTTTTTTTTTTGTTTATTTCTTAGTTGTATAGTCAATAACCCAGGTTTGGGGATTGAGATTCTGTTGATATATTTATGGGGAATTCTTTGTAAATTCAGCCTCCAATCCCCTCCCCCCCCCCAATACCATGCAGAGCTCCACCTCCCTCTGGGGGAACACTTCCCCTTATCAGATCCAATTAATAAGGTCTGTGGCTCTCCTTTATAATTTTAAATTGGGTAAACCTGCATTTTCAACAGTGATGGCTTTATTAAATAAATCAAAAGCATTTTCAGTCCTTTATGTTTTGCAGAGAGAGAAACTAAGGCAGCAATGAAGAAGGCATACTGAATCTTAGTCTCCAAGGAATGTTTGAGAAATTATGGCTGTGGTGCTAGATGATAATAACAATAATGTGCTGAACCAGCAACACCAATTATCATAAGAATGATGTTGTTACCAACCACATTTGCACAATAATTACACAACTGCTATATTCCATCCGGGAAGCAAAACATCCCCATAAATCTGTTGATATTTCAGCCACTGAATTTCTGAAAGGAAATGCATTTCCAAGAAAGACCTTTGGCCATCATCCGTCTCCCTTGCTGGACTGGTATACCTATGAGCCTGGCCAGTTTTCCCAAGGAATGATTTCAGTGCCCATTGTGTTTGCCAGGCAGAGAAAGCTGGTTATTGGGCAAGACATCCAGACATTAAAAGACCATAGGATTTCATTTTCAATAATATTTTACTTTCCAAATACATGTAAAGATAGTTTTCAACATTTGTTTTTGTAAGATTTTGTGTTCCAAGTTTTTCTTCCTCCTTCCCTTCCCTCCTCTCCAAGATGACAAGTGATGTGATATAGGTTAAATAACTGCAATCCTTTTAAAACATATTTCCATATTTATCAGGTTGTATGAGAAAAATCAAACCAAAAAGGGAAAAAAAAACTATGGTTTTATCCATACAGATGGCATTTTCACCCCAAGTCTAGTGGAACTGCCTTGAATCACGAGAAGAACCAAGTTCCTCACAGTTGATCATCACATTTGTTGTTATTGTGTACAATGTTCTTTGGATTCTGCTCACTTTACTCAACATCACTTCATGTCTTTCCAGGCTTTTCTGAAATCAGCCTGCTCATCTGTAATGTTCTCTGTTTCTTGAGGTCTCAGGGAGCAGCCTTCTTTTCAGTTCAGTAATCACCACATGAGTAGCCAGGGGTTAAAATCCAAATACCTTATTGTTTCCTTTTAAGTCTTGTCTCCTTCCTTGGGCCCAGTTAGCTTTCTTAGAGGCCTATCTCTCTCCTTGGTTCTGAGAGCTCCTGTCTCTAGTCCTTTGCCTCTGCCAGCTTCAGCCTCTAGCTTCCTCCAAATGAGCTTCTAGTGGGCTTTTCCTCTAGTGGGCTTGTCCTTTTTGGTCCTGACAGCTCCTCCTTATATATGTTCTCTTAAAGGTGTGAATTTTGTGGAATAATGTAAGTACTAAGTACATGTAAATTAGAGAATCATTGTCTCATCAATTCCATTGATTTGGCACCTTGTAAGAATATTCTGTCACATTTATATACTGTAACTATTTCAATCATTCATCAACTAATAGGCATCTGCTTAATTTTGATTTTTTGCCACTACAAAAAAGGGTTGCTACAAACATTTTTGCACATGTGAAAACTATAGGAGTTAGAATTAGAAAGAGCTTTAAAGATTATCTTGCTAGGTATTCCCCTCCTCTTGCTAATCTCTCACCACTTTTATATGAAGGACCGAAGATGTAAGACTTCTTGCTCAAAACTGATTAGGCAACTAACTAGCAACTAAACTTAATCTAGATTCAGTGTTCTTGACAGTGCAGTTATCCCTTCCACATTGCAGCATTAGGATACCCCTAATACAGGCTCTGCTAAATAAGAGTTACATTTTTTTGCCCACTCTTCATACTAAAAAAGTTTTATGGGGTATTTACCTTATTGTAAAAAAAATCAGTTAAGTATTTGGTCATAGACTGTGCTATATGCTGGCCTTCATGTGTTGTCTGCATCTTCTGCCAAATTTCCATTTAATTTCTTATGCTCACTCCCATAAATCAAAACAAAGATGGGGAAAGTTGAGATGTAGAAGGGATGACTGTTCTCAGCTGTTTCTTCTTGCCCTCCTTCATAGCATAGGAAATTGGCACATCTTTGACTCATTTGGTTTGCTGTAGGAGTTCCTCTCTCCTCCATTCTTGCCTTCTTATATTTTTCTGGATATGAACAGACCTTAAAAAGCACTGGGCAGCTATCTTGAAGGAAGGTATCCAGATATGTGTGTGCAGGAGTGACATTTAAAGTTACTACTTAGGAGTTGGCTGCCTTCCTACCCTAACATACCCTCTGCCCCCTTGTTGTCCAAATGCTATTTCCAGAAAGTACCTACTGAAATTCATTGACCCCATGATACCAGCATGATACCACAGACTCCTAGAACTTTATACATTCTACCCCCAATTCCTTTATCCTTTATATGTTTCATGTGACATATTTCAAATTACTGTTATTTTATCTTTCCAGGCACAGGGGAAGATGACAATGGGGACAGAAGAGGAGAAAATGGTTGAATCAAATAGCTATTTTGCAGTAATGTGCTCTTGACACACATTAGATTACTTTAGGAGGATGGCTTTCTTTAAACTCAATTACTCAAAAACTGAAGTCTAAATCTAGATGGGTGTTCTTAGGAACAGAATACAATTCTGACTCAAGTCAGCATTATCTCTTGGAGACGATACTATATAAAAACATAAGCAGCAGGCAACCTTCTATGCAATCCCTTTTCCTCTCTACTCATTTCCCTTTCCCTTCCAAAAAAGAAAATGTATCCATTCACATGGAACCATTCCCAAGCTTGTGAAATTAGAAGATGTAGTTGTGCTTTATAAACCTGGTGATTGGCAAAAAATGACAGGTAAAAGTGTGTTTCTGTAGCTACCATGGACCATGATAGATCACGGATACCATAGTTTTGCACATGCTTCTAGGACTCAGCAGATGAGCTCTTTTTTTCTCACTCAGGACCTGTCTTTTCATGAGGGGGGGGGGTCCACAACTTTGTATTACTTATCATCATTGGCCTTCCAAATTTTAAGATAGAAATAGGACACAAGAGAGGCAGTGTTGTAGCATGGAAACAACAATGAATTGGGGTCATGAGTGAAAAATCTCATCCATCTTGCTTGACACCTATGTGACCTTGGGTCAGACTCTTAGTAAGCATTTATTAAATACTTACTATGTGCCAGCCACTGTGTCAAGTGCTAAGGAGTCAAAGAAAAAAGACAGAGCTCCTACCCACTAGGAACTCACAATCTAATGGAGAAGATAGCATGAAAGCAACTGTGTATAAACAGCTCTCATTTACAAGATGCAGCATAGAATAGAGATAATTAGTAGAGTAAAAGTCACTAGCATTAAGGGGGGATCAGGAAAGACTTTCTGTAACAAATGAAATTTTAGCTGGGACTGGAAGGAAGCCAGGAGATGGAGATGATGAGGAGGAAGCCCTTAAGGCCAGCACTTAGGACAGCGCCTGACCCGTAGCAGACACCTGATAAATGCTTTTTGACTTGCCTTGAGTATTTGTTGATTTAACCTTTTTAGGCTTAAATTTCCTTATCTGTAGAATGAAGGATATGGACTGAAAGGCCTCTGAGATCTTTTCTTCATCTATATAAATTTATGATTTGTCCAATGCTCCTATTCCCCAGAGCCTGGCACACAGAGTACTTGGGTTTTTGTGTACTTTTGTTTGTTTGTTTGTATATCTATACACACAGAAGACATTTTACCTTTGTCCTTTCTGTCCTTTTACAACTGGAGAACCCTAGGAGAGGATAGAAACTCCCCTAAGTCAATTGAAAGGCTTTAGTTCTCCCCAGCAGGTCAAGAGGCTAGGCAGGGGGTTTTAATATGCCCCTTTGTTACTACCCTTCTTTCACAATGTGTTGGTCAGGTGACAAATGCAGCTTTTCTCAGGGAGGGAAGTAATAACTGACTTCATTTTCTTCTTCTAAAGATTCCATTATTGCTGTGGTTTTAGTGCAATTACCTTTTATTTCTTTATTAACTTTTCTGAGAATAGGCTCAGCCACTTCTCTTCACATTCCTGAGCTCCCATATTGATTCGATGACTTTATAAAAAGCTGCCTACTAGAATTTCCCAGACTTTTCTCTAGAGGAATTTAGATTTTAAAAATATATATTTTTTTCATTCTCCTCTAGCTATTGATCTCTCTCAGGATGGTGTGGATCATCATTTCTTTGAGGATCTGTTAGACCCAAAGAAATCATCTTGCAAAGGAGAACAAAACTGAAATTTCTGTTGATGTCAGTGTTGTCAAAGAAACTCAGCCATTCTAGTAAATCTCTGAACCTGGTATAGCTAACAGGGCTGAGTGTTCCCTCTCTTTTCTTTTTTCCTTTTGCCATTTTTCTGAACTCTTTCCTCAATCCAAACTTGGCATATGGAGGAGCCATAGATGATACTTTGTCAATTTCTAAATATGATGAAAGTAACTAATAGGAAGGGTTAATATTACTTCCTGAGATATATCAGGATCTTCTTGGACTCCTTATCTTTCTTTTGGCTTCTTCCTTACTGAATTGTATTGCAGCACACAATATGAGCCCTTGGTATCAGGTTGGACAATGTCATCCTGTTTCTCAATGGAGGAACAGGTTCTATCAGCTCGCTTTTGGTTTTTTTTTTGAACTATATATATATATATATATATATATTTTTAATTTTTTAATTTTTAAAAACTTTTTATTGACAGAACCCATGCCAGGGTAATTTTTTACAGCATTATCCCTTGCACTCATTTCTGTTCCGATTTTTCTCCTCCCTCCCTTCACCCCCTCCCCCAGATGGCAAGCAGTCCTTTATATGTTAAATAGGTTACAGTATATCCTAGATACAATATATGTGTGCAGAACCAAACAGTTCTCTTGTTGCACAGGGAGAATTGGATTCAGAAGGTATAAATAACCCGAGAAGAAAAACAGAAATGCAAGCAATTTATATTCATTTCCCAGTGTTCTTTCTTTGGGTGTAGCTGCTTCTATCCATCCTTGATCAATTGAAACTGAATTAGCTCTCTTTATCGAAGAGATCCACTTCCATCAGAATACATCCTCGAACAGTATCGTTGTTGAGGTATATAATGATCTCCTGGTTCTGCTCATTTCACTTAGCATCAGTTCATGTAAGTCTCACCAGTCCTCTGTATTCATCCTGCTGGTCATTTCTTACAGAACAATAATATTCCATAACATTCACATACCACAATTTACTCAACCATTCTCCAACTGATGGGCATCCATTCATTTTCCAGCTTCTATATCAGCTCACTTTCTGACCTAAAGCCTATGTATTGAGGTTCAATAATTGTTTTTTTTTTTTTTAGAAAAAACTCCACTGAAAATGACTTTATTGAATTGATAGAGGAATATGACTGTGATAGTGATAATAGAAGCATCTTATTCATTTCAGTCCACCATTGATCTCCTTATATGCCAGATCCTATACTAGGTGCAGATAAACAATGACAAAATATGAAATAATATCTGGAAATATAGTCTCTTGGGATTGAATACTGGCTTTGGAGCCAGGAAGACCAGTATCAGATACTATCTGTGAAACCTCAGGTGAATCCCTTTAACTGCCTCAGATCTCATTTTGCTTATTTTTAAAATGAATATTATGCTCTTGTTGTGCAATCCCAAAGAAACTTTACTTTTCTAGAATAGGCACAATTGTTGTAGAGAAATCAACCTCTTATTTTCCTTCAGAAGTTCCTTTTCTTGTTGATACAGGTACAGGTACAGCTTTTAGTGTTTTAAAGGAACAAACTTATATACTCCTTAGGAACCTTTTTATTTTGTAATTATGAAGCATCCCTAAAGCACACATATTGTGTATGTGTGTGTGTGTGTGTACTTGTATGTATATGGTTTGTTTTAGCTATGTATGTTGACTGGAAACTCTTAGAAAACATTCAAACCCCAGGAACTGTCCAGAGAATTTTATTTCTGTGCCTTGTAAACTAAAGCTTATTTCCTGAAGGAGGGGAGAGGCTGATGTTGGGGAGTATAAATCAGGTTGAAAAACTTTTCTAAGCTTGTACTTTTTTGTGGCTGTCATTCTTGTCCTAACTCACATCCTAAGGGCAGAGTTTCATTGCATCGATTCCAATTTCTATATTTTTGAGGTCACAATGGTTAAAACACACTTGACTGTAAGTGAGGAATGTTAATAGCCTGGACTTCAGTCAGAGAAGAGAATGTGGAGGCACATCTCACAAACTGAGGGATTTTTTAAAAAAGTGGTTCTCTGTACTGTTAGAAAATAGTTTTTTCTTGGTGAAACTGAGTACTGGTTTACTAAAGCTGTCTCTCCTGCTTCCTATTGGGGATTTCAGGAGATAAGCTGCCTAGAATTACACAGGCATTGTTAGAAATAGACTATACTGGTCTGAAACACATTGTGAATTCTCTTTGGGAAATAAAAAATCCTATCATTGGAACTGGCCTCAAGGCAGGTTTTTTTTTTTTTTTGCAAGATTGAGTAAGGAATTAAGATGTAGAAACTTGGATATCTGATGCTATTTGCAGATGGCAAACAGCTGGGAGGGAGACCTAATATTTTAGGTGACAGAACTAAGATTCAAAATGATCTTGACAAATTAAAATGAAGGGTTAAAGTCAGCAATATATAATTGAATTGTGTAAATGTAAAGTCCTATTTTTAGGTTCAAAAAATCAATTTTATAAATTAAGGGAGACTTTTTCTGAGCCTGACTGGAGAGCACTTGGAAACCAGAAATTAACTTGACTAGAAATTCCAGGTAGAAGAAAGTTGGATCTGGGCTAAATGAGATCCATTTTGGTCTGGTTCCCTGGCAATGCTATACAAACTATAAGAACAAGTTTGCTATTCAAGTCTGGCTGTGTTCTTGGGAAAAACAGAGAAAATGAGACATTAGATTTCAGTGAGTGTGAATGTGGCCATATTTGTAAGTCTAAGCCAGTTAGCTATACTGGGAAGAAATATGTGATAGCAAGAGGAGGTAAAACGGAGAGGGAGACATGAAAGGAAAAAGAGGAAACTGGAATGGAATGTATCTTGGTCAAGATCATAGATAAGTCAAACAGGAACTGCCAGGGTCAGTCACTGTGTGGCAGGTTAACCAACAACAAAGTGGAATGATTCATTGGGCTTTCTTGGTACCATCAACATGATCTGCTACCATCTAAATGTCTTAATGGATTTGCAACTTGGTGGGTCTGGATTCTGAAGGAACTGGCTTGGCAGTAAGTTCATACTAAAAGAGATGAAGATCTTAGTCTGACACAAGCTTAAATAACAATGTATCATGATTAGGAAAGTCAACTCCATCTTAGTAGATCATGTGGTAGTATATTAGTAGATATTAAAATTTATGGCAAGGATGTTATACTTGGATTTAAAAGACCTAAATTCAAACCTTTGATTCAACAATTAAAAAAAACCATATTTCTACAGAAGTCATATTGTGAAAGAAGAAATCAGAACAAAAGGGGAAAATCATAAAAAGGTGGGGGGAAAGTGATCTGCTTTGATCTGCATTCAGATTCCATAATTCTTTCTCTGGATGTAGATATATCATGAGTCTTTTGGAATTGTCTTGGATTCAACAAATATTTATTAAGCATTTACTCTGTGCCTGGAGCACATTGGGGCAGCTAGGTGGCACAGTGTCTAGGCGCCAGGCCTGGAGTCAGGAAGACTCATCTTCATAAATTTAATCTCACCTAAAACACTTATTAGTTATTTTTAATTCTGGGCAAAACACTGAATCCTGGTTACCTCAATTTCTTCATCTGTAAAATGATCTGGAGAAGGAAATGGCAAACTACTCCAATATCTTTGCCAAGAAAACCCCAAATGGAGTCATGAAGAGTTGGGCGTGATTGAAAATGACTGAGTAACATGTGCCAGGAGATAACAAAATTCTGGGGATTTAAAGAAAAGTTCCCTAAACCCCTAAAACAAAACCCCTCAATCCTTCCCCTTAAATTACCACATATAATCGGGGAGGGGGAATGACATGCAGATAATTGCATATACATAAGGCACTCGGAGGTTGAGAGAGAATGGATGGGTGGGGAAGGCTTCCTGCAGAAAGTAGGGTTTTAGCTGAGTCTTGAAGGAAGTAAAGGGGAGAAATGAGAACATTCTAGGCCTGAATTAAGATTCTGCTATTGACCATGTCTCTTCTATTCCCTTGCCCTCATCTGTAAAATAAAGGAATGGGATCAGATAAATATTCAGGTCCCTTTCAACACTTAATGTTCTATAATAGTATCCAAATCACATATTTAGCTTCAGAAGGGACTTTAGAATCTTGCCTAATCCCCCTCATTTTAAAGAAAAGGATTCTCTGAGGCCCAGGGAAGTTAAATAATTAATGTCACACCAGTTACTCAAGCCAGGAATTTGAACCTATGTGCTTTGACTCTGTGTTTGGATCTTCTTCCTCCTCCTCTTCTTCTTCCTCCTCCTCCTCCTCCTTCTCTTCCATTATTACCACTACCACCACCACCATGACATCTCTGAGGGAATAAAGGTCCCAGAAGCATTTTGTCCTGGCTAATGCAGCAATGAACCTCAGCATTGATCTTCAATTCTGGGTGCCTCACTTTTAAGAGAATATGGGTAAGTTGGTCTACAAGGAGAAGAAGGTGATTGAGATTATGAGAGATCTGGAAATGTTAGGCTGCCCTTGCTCTTGTGATTGGGTCTATGTTCCCCAATAAATACATAGCTGATGCAATGAGAACTTGTGTGGGGTGACAAAGAGAATCTCCATAGAAGATTTTATTGAGTTTCTGAGGCTATGCTTTGAAAAGTGCCACAAAGTTGTCTTTTCCAGTGGCTTTGGGAGTACCACCAAGTGTCCTTGGTGCATGGCCAACCTTCTTCTGCTCTCCTAACATTCCCTCTGGTGAAGTCCAAATGCTATTTCTATCACACAATAGCTAACTTCTCACCAAACAAAGCCTGCTGTGCTGGTGGGAGCTCAAAGCAAAGCCGACTTGTTAGCAGCAGGAAGGAGAGGAGGAGAAAATAACTCTACAATTTAAGTGGGGGAAGACTGTGGCATTCCAGCCCCCTAGAGAGAGTAGAAGGCTGTCCAAGTTGGAGGTCTGACCGTGTGCCCTGCTGGTTTCTAGGCGGCACTGATGAGTTTGCTTTCTCAGTGGGTTCCTTTCTTCCACAAATGTTTTCCAGTTAGCCTGTGTACTGGTTCCCTGTGTCACAGAGAGAATCCTTGTCTTGGGCGTCTCTCCATGTAATGGAAATTATTGGCAGCCCAGACCACCATGATATGTTGGCAGCATGTCACATGGGACACTTTTAGACTGAGGATAAAAAAGCAATGATTACACATAATTGCAGAAAACAATTTTGAATTTTATTAAGGCGAAGCTCCATACAACATCTTTTAGTTCATTGTCTCACTTAAATGCTAAATCACACTAATTCAGTGCATTTGGACATTTATGGTTTATTTTCTCTTATTGACACCATCAAGATCCTTGGTGACTAGTAATTTTTCTAGGACAAGGTGGTCTTTTTTCAGTAGGCATTTCTTTTTGGAAAGCTCTACATATTGGAGAGCCAAATTGAATACTCTCATCAAGAGAGATGAGGGACTTCTTTTTTGACTAGGTACTTATTTTTTTCTCCTAACTTGAGGGGAGGAGGGGGAGCTCCAGATATGAAAAGCCTTCTGGTTTAAGATTTGAAAGTTGAAGCTTGGGAGTGATTCAAGCATGGGAATTTCCATTGTGATAGAATGAGATTTCACCTCCTCTTCCCTGCTCTCTTTCAGTTAAACTTGGACAATTTCCACAATGCACTTTAGAGAAATTCCCAAGATGCCAGGGCAGGAAACAGTGTTTCCAGGTATTATCAGGAATTTGTTCTCATTGGATGCTAATGGACAGATATATTCTGAGGTAGCCAAGCCCTGTTCCCATTCTAAAATCTGTTTATAACTAGGGCCCTAGGGACCTTTCCCTCCATTCTCTCCTTCCTCCCTCCCTCCCTCTTTTTCCTTCCTCCTTCCCTCTTTTCCTTCCTCCCTCTCTTCTTCCTTTCCTTCCTTCCTTCCTTCCTTCCTTCCTTCCTTCCTTCCTTCCTTCCTTCCTTCCTTCCTTCCTTCCTTCCTTCCTTCCTTCCTTCTTTCCTTCCTTCCTTCCTTCCTTCCTTCCTCCCTTCCTTCCTTCCTTCCTTCCTCCCTTCCTTCCTTCCTTCCTTCCTTCCTCCCTCGGTTCCTCCTTCCTTTTCTTCCTTCTTCCCTTCCCTCCTTTTTCCCCTTTTCTCTCTCTCTCTTTTCTTTCCTCCTTTCCCTCCCTTCCTTACTCGATTCAGACAGGGAGAAGTATTTTCAGCTTTAAAGGCAGAACAAGGATCTCATATTCTTCATTTAGGGAATCTCCCTTCCTTTCCTGACAATTTAAAAATGGCTCTTCTGTTAGTCCTCATGTCCCATGTGCATGAATTTGTTAATTCAAGGAGTAAAGTCGTATTGGCTTGAGGGTATAGGTTAATTAGTATGTAGTAGTATGCATGGATACTAGATCGAAGGAGACAAGCTGAGTAGGGAACCATAAAGTTCAAAAACCAGGAGGCAGAATGTGTCCAAAGTAATCAAAGTCATAGAATTGCAATCATAGACTTGGAAGGAACTTTAAATGGGTAACCTCCAGTCCAACCTCTTATCCTCCCCAGTAGTTCTCAGACTGTTCTATTTCAAGAAAGATTTGGGGACTCATGCTTTATTTAGGACTCAGTCTTCTCCAAGAGATCCCCTATTTATTTTGGAAAAGTAATTCTTTTCTCTTTCTTACCAGACAAACCACCCAGATGTGGGAATTTATTTCATAAGATACATCTGTCACCCTACAACTCCACCCTATCGTTTTCAACTACTGGTGATACTCTATTCTGCTTGTGTAAGCCCTCTGGGATATCACCACAGCCTTCCCTCTCCTTCCAATACCAAAAATATATTCCAGGGAAGCACTGTCTTTTCTAGGTCACACACTAACTGAATTGTTCATGGGCATTGTGCTTTCCTAATTTGTTATATTTTCCAGTAATGGAGCCTGAAAGAGAAGGGACCTGCCAAGTGTGGCTAAGCTCAGCATTCCCTACAGAATAAAGGCCCATTTCCCAAAGAAATAAAGACTCTGGTTGGCCTGGGAGTTGGCAAGGGGAGTTTGCTCTGAGCCTATTTGTAGGCAACATGTAGTGCCCAAAGCTGTCCCTGATGGTAATTGTCATATAAAGTTACTTCCACTGGACAGTTCAAAGATTAAACATCTGTAGGGTTGTAGGGCTTTTCTCTATAAAGTTATAGGGAGCTTTTGCCTCTTGACAGGACAAAAAAATGATATGGCTTCTGAGGTCAGCTTTGAAGACCCAAGGCAATTATATAGGGCTATAATTAAAAAGACCTAGAAATAGTAATCATAGGGAAGAGTGAGTGCATGGACATTTTCATGACTTGTGGAATCTCAAGCTGAAACTTGTGGCTTCGGGTAGACCTCAGTGCACCTGTGTAGAGATACCCCACCTATAAATCTATGTTTTGCTTGTCTTGCAGAAGTAATACTACTAAATCACATTTATATAACCTTTTAAGGTTTTCAAAGTACTTTATACACATCTCATTTTATCCTTACACCATCCTTAGGAGACAAGTTCCATTATTATCCTCGTTTTTGCAAATGGAGAAACTGAGACAGAGAGGAGAAAGTGACTTGCCTAGGGTTACACGTCTACAAAGTGAGGCTGGATTTGAACTCAAGTCTTCCTGACTCCAAGTCACTCTATTCACTGCCAGTCCTCACTCATATTTTATATTCCTTTCTTCTGCTATCCCTGTCTCTCATTCAGAAATTTCCTTGAATGGCAGCTTCTCATGGGAACATTTTTTCCCCCTTCAACTTCTAAGTATGCATAATAATGTACATCTCAGATTTATACAGTTTTCTAAGCTGCATATTTCTCCCTTTCCCCCAGAAATGGTATGTGGGTTTATAATAAGCAAGGAAGACAGTTGAGGAAGGGGAAAGTCATGGAATCATGTTGTTACAGACCTCAGAGCCCAATTAATTTGACTGGCCCATTTCATAAATGAGCAAACTGAGGCCCAGGGAAATTAAATGACTAAAGTCACATGGGTAGTAAATGGGAGAATCGGGATTTGAACCTTTTGCCTTCAAATCTATCACCTTTCTGCTGGGTTGGCAAAGCCGCTGTTCCCTTTTACAAAGCAGTTTTGTTCTAGGCTTCCCAATTACTCTTTCAAGATTGTTTAAGGGGGGGTGGTGGTAAAAAAAGTGTGGAGAATGATATTCCAGGTTCTTTGGGGGCTTTTTCTAGTTCTGTTTTTCTCCTAATGGCTGATACAAATCTCTTCTTCCCATCTTTTCCCTCTTCCTCATCTCTTCTCTTCCTTCCTTACCTCTCCCCAATCCATCATTAATACTACAGACTAAAGGATAATGGTAGAGAGGTGTGGATCGGTGTTAGGAAATGTGGTCAGATGCAAAACCATTCCAGCTGCTTTTCCCATGGTCCTTCAATGCTTGCCAGACAGATAGGGGCCCAAAGGTACATCCACTGAGTGTGTGGATATGTGGTGGAATTTGGATGCATTTATTCATTGAAAAATATGAATTTTATTTAGTATATGATTAATCAGATATCATGCACATGAGATCTATCAAGCTTATTGCTTGATGAGTTGAGTGCAGTGTGTTGGGGAGACCATATTTTTAAAATGATCTCTTCCTTTATGGTGGGCTTATATTCTAATAGGGATGATGATAGGTAAACACAGATATGGCACTACTTAAGATATGATAAATATATAGTATTGAGCTTTGTGACTGGGGAAAAGAAGAGATCATTCATACTAAGATTTCAGATGCCTGCATAATCATTTTCATCCTTAACAATTGTGGTGTGTAGTAAATGCGAATGAAATTAGGTTTAGAGTTTTGGATGGGTATGATGGAACAATGTATTGCATAGAGAGTGGAATTCAGATCAGCCTTTGTTTCATGTTACAGGCCAGTTGCCTATGGGTATGTGTAATATTTGCCATCCCTCATGATGATTGATTTGACAGCTATTGGGAAGTGTGTTTGAGTCCTTTTCAGATCTTTCGTTTTTCTTGTTATCCTTTTTATGCATTTTGGGGAGAGGGAGATGGGGCGGGGGAGAAACTTGGATAGGGCAGGATTTTTTCATTCATTCCCCCAATACATCTACTAAGCACCCACATAGCAATGAATTGAATTAGATTATTAGAGATTTAGGGATTTCAGTGATTATTATCACAGGAATTCAAGCAATCATTTATGAGCACGCTCCCAGCTTGATAACACTGGGTGAGAATTTGACCTATTTAGTTTAAAGCCTAAGTTAATAAACTACATTAACACATTTTTACTTCTAATTACCAGTGTGCTTTAATTCACTGTTGTTTCCTGAGGAGGGTGGGGAGTTCCCCTCTCCCCAAATAAATGTATCTACAATGTAGCCAAAGAGCTTTTATTATTATTTTTTTTCAATTAACCTAGTTTAATTTAACTTCCTCTAGTATGGACCAATTTAGGTCAGTCTCAGATTTTTAAGAATGAATCTCTGGAGGGTAAAAGGAAATTAACTAGACCCTGGGGGCTTTGTTACCACAATCTACTTCCTCCTGGGTCTGTTAGCCCTAGGGAGGTAACTCCAGCTAAAGCTAATGAGGAAAGGAATATGACCTCTTCAGGCCATTGTGTTAGAGACCCTGGCGTGAGTGCCCTCTTTTCTTATTGCTGGCTGGTTAAATGCACATGATACATCACAGCTCTGCGTGGAGGGTTGGGAATGCAATGAATACAGCTTTCCTTACTTTCTCTTGTATATTCTATAAGTTTGTCTCTTCTTTTGCACAGCAGGGGTCAGCAATTTCTTTTTAAAAATTAATTTAAAAAAATTTAACATCTCTCCTTGAAGGAAAAACAAATCCTTGGAATAACTATATATAGTCAAAAAAGACAGATTTCCTCATTGGCTATGATAGCTAGATCTATCTTTCTATCTATCTACCTACCTATCTACCTATCTATCATCTTATACTTCTCTTTCCTTCCATCTGTCATCTATCCATCTGTCTATCCTTCCAGCTATCTCTCTGTATAACTACCTATATATCCATTCATCCATCTATTCTTCCATCTATATACCTATCATCTACCCATCCATCCATCCACCCACCCACTCACCTATCATCTATCTGTTATCTATCCAGTCATCTATTCTTCCATCCATATACCTACTGACATCTATTCATCCTTCCTTCCTTTCCCTTCCCTTTTTTCCTTCCTTCCTTCCTTCCTTCCTTCCTTCCTTCCTTCCTTCCTTCCTTCCTTCCTTCCTTTCTTCCTTCCTTCCTTCCTTCCTTCCTTCCTTCCTTCCTTCCTTCCTTCCTTCCTTCCTTCCTTCCTTCTTTCTTTCCTTCCTCCCTCCCTTCCTTCTGCTTTTCCTTCCACCCTTCCTTCTTTCTTTCCTTCCTCCCTCCCTTCCTTCTGCCTTTCCTTTCACCCTTCCTTCTGCCTTTCTTTCCACCCTTCCTTCTATACTTCCTAGTTCTGTATCTTTCAGTCAGGAAGTGAGTTAGCATGTTTTATCACGATTTTCTAGAATCATAATTGGTCACTGCATTGATAAGATTTTTTTGAGTCTTTCAAGATTATTTGTCTTTACCAGTTGTTGTTGTTGTGCAAATTCTTCTGCTCTCTTCACTCTGCATCAGTTCAGACAAATTTTCCCAAGTTTCTCTGAAATTACTCCTTTCATCATTTCTAATAGTATATATTCATTTAATGAAATATATTCAAACATTCCCCCAATTATTGGATATCTCCTTGCAATTCTTTGCCATTACAAAATGAGCTGCTTCAAATATTATTGTACATGTGTGTCCTTTCCCTCATTTTTTGATGTCTTTGGAGTATAGACTCAATAAATAACATTGTTGGGAAGATTATACACAGAATTAATGAAAATTCTAGAATGGCTGGACCAATTCACAACTACACTAATAGTTCATTATTTTGCTTGTTTTCCTGCAACTCCTACAACATTTGCAATTTTCCTTTTGTGACACTTTTGCCAATCTAATGGATATGAAAGGGAACTTCCATGATTATTGGAATTACTGATTCCATCAGCAATTTCTTTAGCCTTTTCAGCCACCAACTTCACCAATTGCTGTCTGGGGGTGTCATAGGCAGACTTGAGATGGAGGAGAAGAAAAAAAATGACATAGGGTGAAGAAAGATGATGAGAAAAGAAGAAGGAGGAAGGAGAGGAAGGATAAAGGAGAGAAAGTAGGAAAGAAAGATAAATACATTGGCATCCATATACCATATATGTCTGCCCTACAACTATCTCATATCCCCTTCATCATCATTAAAAAACATTTATTAAGTGCTGACATGTACATGGCACTGAATTATAGCCTTTGATCTACCCATTCTTCACTGTTTATTTACGTAATGAAAGACAAGCCTCAATTGTAAGTTCCATTTGGCCATAAAAATCTGTAATTGAGGCTAGAGCTAAGGGTTGCCTTGAGGTGATTACCGGTGAAGCATTTCCACCTGTAACAAGAATGGTCTTAAAACTTAAGATTAAAAATGGCATTGACGTCCATCTCTTCAACTCCCTTAAGCAATCCCTCCTCTTCCACCACAGAGCCAGGACTTAATAGCTCCTTTCATGGGAATTAAAAATCATGAGCATGTTGGTGAGACCGAAAAGCCTTTGCATGTGAAATTTGGTAAAAGATTTAAGAGCAGGAATAACTTTTCATGCAGATAACAATGAAGCAACTCCAGATGTCTCAAAGCCTTTGTGGGTTTTTCTGCCATCAGGGTCTCTGATATTAGAATGAGAATCTTGACATCTTTGGTCCATGTGCTGTACCCAACCACATGGGCTACAGAAGCACCCTTATCCAGCAGCCTGATCCTTTTGGGAGACAAATTTACTGATTTGGCACAGAATCGTAATGACAGGACTGGGCAGGCTTTTCCTTCTTAGCTTGTCATCCAACCCATGCTGCTGACACATTTCCAGGACTAAGTGCCTGTGCTTGAAGCCAAACTTTTCATCTCTGGGGCCATTTTTATTTTACGGTATCGGTTTACCAGGGGTTTCCTTTCTTCTGTCCATGCATCATAGGGCAGCTAATGTCCTGTATTAAGAAAAGAAAATGACCCATCAGAGACTGACTTTTTAACCTTCTCTGCAGAATGGAAGAATTTAGAGGATTTAGGACACACTGGGTCTCAAAACCCTACTTCCTTCACTAATCTACTCTTTTCAGCTTTTTTCTTGAAACAAAGTGGAGAGCTAAATAATAAAAGTTTCTGTTTATCAGACCAGTGGCAATAAAGGATGAGTAGTGCTCCTGGATTTGTTGTATCTTGGCATTTCAAAAGAATTATTTACAGGAAAATCTTTCCTCCCTTTCACTTGGATACATTTCCCTATCAAAGCTGTCCATGTAACAAATCTCCTATGGTAGAGGTTTACTTACTGCATCTTTCTTACTATTGAACCTTTATCAAACCTCTTTTGATCTGCTTTTAGAGTTAAGGCAGAAATTCTTTTTTTCTCTATAGCCACTAAAGAGGTACAGAGGAGAAAACATCTAAGGTAGTGTAGAGTTTATGGGGGAAGGGAAGAGAAAGGAATATGCATTTCTTTAATCCCTATTAGGTTCCAGGCACTATGCTAAGCACTTAAAAAAAAACAAAAACAAATATTATCTCATTTGATCCTCTCAATTCCCTAAGAGAATGCAATTATCATCCCTATTTTTATTGTTGAGGAAACCGAGGCAAAATTTTTAAGCTCCTTTTCCCAAGGTCATTTATTTAGTGAGTATCTGAGGTTATATTTCAATGTGGGTCTTTCTACTTCCAATCCTAGGACTCTATTCATTGCCTCATCCAGAAACCTCATATTATAGTTTCCAGCATTGCATTTCTTCCTCCTAGTGTTAGCTTTAAACCTCCCTTCCCATATCACTTGATATAACTTAACAATGTGGTTATTATTTCTTAAGCCTGTCGTCCATGGATAATATACATGTGTGTTTGTCTCTTTAATTTGCTTATCTTAATAATGTTGGATCTGTTGTTCACCTCTCATTTCTCATTAATGCCTTTGCCCAAATCTCTTCGTTTTAGATCTTTTCCTTTGATACTCTAAATCCATTTCTTTTCAGCAGTCTTATCTTTGCCACAGTGAACATTTGGTTAAAACAGACTTTGTTGTAATTCAGTTTTACTCTTTGTGATAGATGTAACATGTTTATTCCTTTGTTTGCTTTGCGTGTGTTTTGTATTTTTTCTTCCTTATTTTTTAAACCTTTTCTTATGATATATTTTTTTGTTCCACTTCCCTATGCTTAGTGGACTGCCTCTGTAACTTTCTCTTATGATTTTACTTACCTCCAGGACAACAAATTTCTACCAGTTCATGTAAACAAAAGACCCTCCATCTGCCTACACATCTCCTTTCAAACAGAGATAGAATGTAATGATTAGGGACTGATATTGGCATCATTGGGCTGGAATATGTTTTTAGGTTCTGTTTTCAATGTCATATGAGCTCATGGAAAGAATAGCAGTCTGGTAATCTAATGTTTTTACTCTTCTCCCTGTCACCACAAGAAAATCATCACTTCAACCAGATGATGTGAGAATGTGAATGAAATAAGGGGAGTCTTCAGGGAAAAAAAGAGTTAAGTGATTTTTGAACTTGATTTTTTCATCCAAAGACTGGAAATAAGGTATACATAACCCCCCAAAAGGGGGTTTTTTAAGTTTTTTAAGTTTTAAGTATCTCATAAATAATATCAACGAGTGCTGTTTTCCCCTCTTGACCTAAAAAGCTGAAATGAGAGAAGTGGATGATGATAGGTTGAGAATGAGAATTAGAGATAATAGATTTAGAGTTGATATGATTTGTAGAGGCCATTTGAGTCCAGCCCTTTCATTTTTAGATCAAGAAACTCAGTCACAGAGGGAATAAAAGCACAGCTAGTGTCTGAGGTAGAATTGGAACTTAAATCTTCCTGACCCCAAGTCCAGCACTCTATTTACCACACCAGAAATTTTCAAGCTTTTTGGTCTCTATGCACCAAATAAATTAATATCCAAACTCTTAGAAGAGAAGTTAAATCAGTTACAGGTAGAAATAAACTGTAAAACTATACTAATAGGGGACCTTAAATTCTCTCTCTCAGAATTAGATAGTTCTAAACACAAACTAAACAAGAGAGAAGTTAAGGAGGTAAACAGAATTTTAGAAAATTTAGCTAGGATAGACCTCTGGAGAAAATTTAATGGGAATAGAAGAGAATATACTTTTTTTTTTTTATCAGTGGTACATGACACCTATACAGAAATTGATCATGTATTAGGGCATAAAAACTTTTTGGTCCCAGAACCTTTCTACTCTTAAAAATTATTGAACCTCCCTTCCTCAAGAGCTTTTGTTTATATGAATTGTATCTTCTGATGTCTAATTATTAGATTATTTATTATTATTATTAGAAATTAAAACATCTTAGTATTATTATGATTAAAATAATTTGCTCTCATAGACACTTTGAAAAAGTTTTGGGAATCTCAGGAAGCTCCCTGGACTACACTTTGAGATGCAGTCTAGAATGTATCTCTTAGTATTCTTTGTCGTCAGAAGCATCATTAGTGCCTTTGCCTACTACAACTGCCTTTTGCCTTAGATGGTTCTAAAATTTAGCTATTGACTATATTATTTAAAATAGCCTTGTTTTGATCTACCACAATTTGCCCCTTTTCAGACTTAATTATCTTATTTAGACCCTGAGGCAGCGGGCTATGTGACAAAAATAAGAAATAACAGGTGGACAACCTAAGTGGCATGAAAGTGTGGAGAATTGCACATGATGTGTACATAGGAAGGGAAAGTAATCTGCATGATTGAAGGCATGCCCTTATCAATGAGGCTCTACAAATGCTTCAAGTAAGATCTTTAAATTCAAGTCCAAACTTCCCAGAGTCCATTATCTCTTATTTCTAAAAGAGAAGCTATTTTTCTCAAAAAATAATGTTCCTTTATAAATAACAATCAAGGAACCCCAAACCTAAACTGGCTCTTGGTTCTTACCAAGATCAATAATTATTTTCCCCAAACAGGGTAAGTAGTGAGAAGGGGAACTGGAAAGAGACGTTGCAGTCTTTTGTATGTGTATCATCTCCTTAAGAGACTGATAGCTTTCTATTCCACTCCCATCCCCTTCCTTAAGAGGTTGTAGAGAACAAAAGACAATTCAGATTAACAGAATATTACTTTTGTCACTGTAGCACCAAACTATTAAAAATAAAACTGTCCCTCAAGGCAAAACATTTCATTTATTTTCCTTTGAATGAGTAACTTGTTTATTAAGATGAACCAAGTGGCTAAATCTAGATTGTACTGCAGGCAAGAAAAATTGATTTATTGCAGCCTTTTGGAAATTATGCTTTATGTTCTCTGGAATTATCTTTGGGTTTTAAATGAAGAAGAATTCATTTAGTTGGCTGGGGAGCTGCCTTCCTTGGAAACAGGCAGAATTTTGCTTTAGAATGTGTAATGCAATATTTAACCTTTTGTTCTCTTGTAGTTGGGGACTGAACTAGGATATAGAAAAATTTTATTCACTATTGGATATTTCAAAGCAAGTCCATGCAACTACCTAAAGAGCATCCTCTATTTGTTTATCATTTAACACAAAAATAGGGCAGTATCCCCTCATTTCCTAATTATGAACCCTTCTGCCATTGGACTTAGAGAGACAGGGAGACCAAGGTAATGCAGAAGGAATTTTAGGCCTGCCTTTGTGGTACATAGGACTCTGTTTTATGCTATAATGGCAGACTGACAAGGAAGGGTACTTGTTTTAGCAGAGAGATCCCTCTGATTGCTCCATCTATCATATCATTCAAGAGATATTACCTGAAGCTTGTTTGATTAATGTCCCATTTGCTTTATTGATGGAATTTAAAAGGGGGGGGGGAAGCAAAGTAAATTGGGAAAAAGAAATTCCACATGTTGTAACATGGGGAAAGCTCATAGTATATTTGGGAGAGTTGTTTTTCAGTTGTGGGAAGTTTCCACAGTGAAACTTAAACCTCTTAAACAATAGTGGGTTTAAAGTTCAGATATTAATTCCCAATTTGAAGAGACAATATTTGGCATTCTAGATGATCTAGGGATTTTTCTCTTCTCTGTTTAGCTGAATACCAGTTTTGGGAGTTTCTACTCCTTAAAGAATTGCTAGACAAACCCATTTCTGAAAGATTAGAAGAAAATGAATGCTGTACTATAAAAATCTGTCAGTTCAGTGCAGCTTGTGGTGAATTATCTTATTTGGAGACAAAATATATGGGACTAAGGAAATAATAGTTCCATTGCACATAACCCTAGTCAGACCACATGTGAATTTCTGTGTTCAGTTTTAGAACATTTTAGGAAAGATGATAAATTGAAGAGTTATCAGAGAAGAGACATCAAGGTTAAAGGGCTTAAGAGCACTCCAGATAAGGACTGGTTAAAAACATGGTAATATTCTTCAAGAGTTATCATATAGGTTCATTCATTCATTATGATGAGAAGTTATGATATGGAGTCATTTATTCATTCATGATCATGAAGGGTTATCATATAGATTCATTCATTCACTTTCATGAATACTTATCATATAGATTAATTTTTCATTCATTTTGAATGACACTGTTGTCATCTGTGTAATAATAAGAACAGTAACATATTTAGATCAATAAATTCGCAAATATTTATTATGTATGAAATATGAAAATCTGAAGATTTAAAAAAATGCTTCTCTCCTCACAACCACCTCATGATGTATGTAGTGCAAACCTTATTATCCTTTTTTTTTTTTTTTTTTTTTTTTTTTTTTGGTAACAGATGACGAAATGAGTCCAGAGAGAGTTTGTATATAGTAGATCTGTTGGTGTCAGTGGTGGGTAGGTCTCTCAGCTTCAGATCTATTAAGGGAGTTGAAACAGACAGTCTGACCTCCAACTTGGAAATTCTTTCATTTTATAATAGAATTTTATTAGTCCTAGGGAGTTCCTCTAAAGAACTGAAAGGAGTTGGAATGTTTTTTCTCCTTCTCATCCTCCTGGTGACTTGCATATTGTGTGTGCATGAACCTTAATTTAGTAGGGTTCCTGGCAAGGGTTTGGGGAGTGGGATAGGCCACTCAGTATCTGGCACTTCCTTATATTCACATGGAGCTTTGTCATAAACACATTTTGAATGGTATCTTGTCAATGGGGGAACAGGGTAATGACTTTAATAAGCTTTTTGTAAAGGAGGCTCATGGCAGAACATCCATTGCCTTTGGGTTTCTGGCTCCTGGCCCATGAAAAGTGCTTTTTATATATCTCTTCCTCAAGAGTCTCTGGAGGCATACATTTCTTGGTCACCAGCAATGTTTCTGTCTGGCCTCATGCTCTCATTCTATCCCATTCCTTTTTGACAGGGCTTTTAAAATTTTTTCCACTCATAATTCTTTTTTGCCTGAGAAATTTTCATGTGATCCCAGGTATGTAGGCGTTCTCCAACTTCTTCCTCAGTTTCCCCTGTTATCATGGATCTTGTTATTCATTTGTTCTTCCATTCCTTCTCTGAAATAGATGGGATAAATGGGGAGAGAGGGAAGGAGTAGGAGAGGAGAGAGGAGAGGGGATGAGATGAGAGGGAGAGGGGGGTTGAAGGGAGGAAAGGAGAAAGATAAGGAGAGGAAGAGGGAGAGAGAGAAATATGGCTGTGTGCCTCAGGTAAAAACCCTCTGGAAAGCTACAACCCCCCTAGTGGTCTGAGGAGGCACTGGGGAAGTCAAGTGTAGAGCTTCCCTCATTTTTCTTTCCATTTATACACTTGTAATTCCCCTTTCTTTGTTCTACTGCATGAAACTGGATTAGAATTTAAAGAGCTTACTAGGGATGCTCTGAGTTGCCAAGATGATCACTGGTCATGTGTAGGTATGTCTATTAATGAGATTTAATATCTATGCCTTTCCAGAAAGATTTTATTGAATTAACAACAACAATAACAATAATAATTATAGTAACTTGAGATGTAGTGGGGCAGATTAGATGGAGGGCTGGCCTCAGGGTGAGGGAGACTTATATTCATCTCTAATACAGACCAGCTATATGATCTGTGGCAATTTATGGCCCCAAGAAACTTGACGATGATAATAATGATAATAATAATGAATATAATGATAATAGCTAACATTTATATATTGCTTTAGGGTTTGGAGAACACTTACAAACATTGTCTCATTTTATCCTTATACCTATTTTAAAAGATAGATATTATTATGATTCCCATTTTACAGAGGAAGAAACTGAGGCAGACAAAGGATGGATAACTTGTTCAAGATCATACAACTAGTAAGTGTCTGAGGCCAAATTTGAACTTGTATCTTTTTGAATCCCAGTTTCTTTATTCTAACTTGCCACTTCTCCAAGAATATTATAATAATAATGATGATGATAAAAAACATATACTGTTTATTATATGCCAGGCATATGTGTTAAGTGCTTTACTATCATTATCTCATTTGAACATTACAACAACCTTGATAGGTGCTATATTATCCTCATTTTACAGATGAGGAAACTGAGGCAAATTAGGGTAAGTGACTTGCCCAGAGTCACAGTCTGAGGCCAACTTTAGGTCTTCCTAATTTCTGTCCATCTCACTATCTGTCTAAGACTATACTTTGTACAACAGTTGTTGATCTGCTTTGGCTGAGAGAGTTGCCTATTCCATTGAAATTACAGTTTTGGACTGCAAAACTAAAACCATAACTCCACACAAAGGGGGAAGAAAACAGTAAAGAAAAAAAGAAATCAAAGTTCTTTTCCCATAATAACTCTGTGAAGAGACTAGTATAAGTATGTATTTTCATCTTGATTTTTCAGATGATGAAGCTCAAGGTCAGACAGTTGGGTGACTTAGATAAGTCTTGGAGTCAGGATTTGAATTCATTTTTTCTAACTTCAGGTTTAGTGAGAGAAGAGTCAAGGAAAGGGGGAGAAGTGGGTTATGATAAATAATAAAGACTAGTTGGCCAGATCCTTGCTTCCTAAAAGCCTTGTCTCATATAATCCAGGATGAGAGAAGGCATTATCCTCTTTTGTGAATCATGGGATTGACTTTGGGGGTTGATGGTAAGGAAAGTGGCATTTTAGGAAGAAAAATTATAGGAATCAAAGGCTTTGTGGAAATTGCAGTAGGAGAGTGTTGGCATTATAAGTAAATATCAGGCCAAGATCAATAATGAGTAATCCTTAGAATCTTGGAAAATTTGAGGTGGGGAAGAAGTAGTGATCCTGTGCTAGATGAAGAATGAATGAAATGAAAAGGCTTTTTAAAAATGCCCAATATGCCAAGCCCTCTGATAGGCACTGGGGGATATAGATGGGAAAAAGTGAGACAATCCCTGGGCTTCTGAAGCTGGTCCTCCATTTGGGGGAGACAGCACATGGAAGAAAATTTAACCTGTAGAGCTGATGGGAAGGACCAGTGATCTAAGGATACAATACCAGGTGTAAGGAAAAGTTCAACTCTCCTTGGTTCCAACAGTTAAGTCAGAGGGTCTAGAGGATTTAGAAGTAGGGTAAATAGTAAGATCTTAAGATTCTTATGATTCATGGCTGGGAAGATACTAAAAACTGAGGGTCCTCCATCAAGAAAGAGCCATAATGTCTTTTTTTCTTTTTTAAATGTTTTATTGATACTCTAATTATATCACAGTCACTTCCCAATGATTCTTTTCCTCTTCCACTTCCAAATCAAACCTTTCTCTGTAGCTAATAAACAAAATCAAGCAAAGCAAATGAATGCATTGACTGTGTCTAAAAACATATGTCTCATTCCCTCCTGTAGTCCATCACCTTCGGGAAGGAGGACTCTCATCCTCTACATCCCTGTCAGTCATCTAAAGTCTCTTGCATTCACATGAAGCTTTCTTCAAAGCACAGAATGGTGTCTTTTTTTAAAACAGGAATAAAATCCACTAAATAATATTTCTTTTATTGCTAGTCAAGCCAGCATTGTTTCAGAAAGTCACAGTTTCCAAACATAATGGAAATTTCAAAAGAATCTTCAGAGTGTGAGGTATGGGGTTTGTGTTTGAGGAAGAAAAGAAACTATAATCAGAGAACTATTGACTTCTATAGCAAATTTAACATAGTTCAGCTGCCCTCTAGTCTCTCTTAATGATGCTTATGTTTGGGCTGGAATAGGAAGGAAACAGGCATTGGGAAGCATATGTTGGTTGTTTCAGCTATGTCCAACTTTCTGTGATCCCATTTGAGGTTTTTTTGTTTTTTGTTTTTTGTTTTTGTTTTTGTTTTTGTTTTTTTTTTTGCTAGAGATACTGAAATGGTTTGCCATTTACTTCTCCAGCTCATTTTATAGATGAGAAAACTGAGGCAAATATTTAATAAATGACTTGTCCAGGGCCACACAGCCGTAAAAATCTGAGGCTAGATTTGAACTCATGAAGATGAGTTCATCTTGATTCCAGGGTCTGGAATCTATACACTAATACCAACTAGTTGCTCCACATTGGAAATTAGCAATAATAATAGAAATCAAACAGAAAGCTAGGACAATTGTACTCGATTCCACTGGGAATGCCCTTCTGTCATATAATGTCAGCAGAGGCACATGTTGTCAATTAAGCCCCATACTGACATTGGGATAAATGAGTCTGTTAATGAGCAACTGTTTATTTTCTCTGATCTCAAGAATTTCCAAGCCAGACCCAAGTCTACTAAAAACAGCAAGCAGCAGTCCCAGAGCAGCAGCAGCCCCAAGCAGAGGAGCTAAGATTTTTAATAAGGCTTATGGCCTCAGATCAAAGGAAAAGAAGTAAGAGCAGTGAATGGTAGTGTCTTTGAAAAAGCAGCTTTTCAGGTGTGGAACATTCTCAGTAGTATTTAAAACTGAGGTCTAGTGACCCCAGGGTCAAATGAAACCTGCCTATCCCTCCCCCAAAACGGCTTCCAATGGAAAACTTCAAACTACATCCTTTCTCTTCTTGTCCTCTTCCCACTTTTAGCCATCTTTATCTCCCATCTTTATGCTTATCTATAATTCTTCACCTAAGTGACTTGGAGAACTCTGTCAGAGTTTTCTGTGTTTCTGGGCCCTTTTGAAAAGGCAACATCTTTTTTTTTGTTTTTTAAATTTAAATTTTATTTTATTTAATATTAACTTTGTATTGACAGAATCCATGCCAGGATAATTTTTATTTTTTTACAACATTATCCCTTGCACTCGCTTATGTTTCATTTTTTTCCCCTCCCTCCCTTCACCCCCCCCCCCCAAGATGGCAAGCAGTCCTATATATGTTAAATATGTTGCAGTATATCCTAGATACAATACATATTTGCAGAACCGAACAGTTCTCCTGTTGCACAGGGAAAATTGGATTCAGAAGGTAAAAATAACTCGGGAAGAAAATAAAAAATGCAAATAGTTCACATTCATTTCCCAGTGTTCCTTCTTTGGGTGTAGCTGTTTCTGTCCATCATTTATCCATTGAAATTCAGTTAAGTCTCTTTGTCATAGAAATCCACTTGCATCAGAATACATCCTCATACAATATTGTTGTCGAAGTGTATAATGATCTCCTGGTTCTGCTCATCTCACTTAGCATCAGTCCATGTAGGTCTCTCCAAGCCTCTCTGTATTCATCCTGCTGGTCATTCCTTACAGAGCAATAATATTCCATAACATTCATATACCACAATTTACCCAGCCATTCTCCAATTGATGGGCATCCATTCATTTTCCAGTTTCTAGCCACTACAAACAGGGCTGTTACAAACATTTTAGCACATACAGGTCCCTTTCCCTTTTCTAGTATCTCTTTGGAGTATAAGCCCAATAGAAACACTGCTGGATCAAAGGGTATGCACAGTTTGATAACTTTATGAGCATAGTTCCAAATTGCTCTCCAGAATGGCTGGATGTATTCACAATTCCACCAACAATGTATCAGTGTCCCTGTTTTCTCACATCCCCTCCAACATTCATTATTATTTTTTCCTGTCATCTTAGCCAATCTGACAGGTGTGTAGTGGTATCTCAGAGTTGTCTTAATTTGCATTTCTCTGATCAATAATCATTTGGAACACTCTTTCATGTGAGTGGTAATAGTTTCAATTTCTTCATCTGAAAATTGTCTTCATATCCTTTGACCATTTATCAATTGGAGAATGGCTTGATTTTTTATAAATTTGAGTCAGTTCTCTATATATTTTGGAAATGAGGCCTTTATCAGAACCTTTAATTGTAAAGATGTTTTCCCAGTTTGTGAAAAGGCAATATCTGAAAAAGGAGTTCCTTACATGTTTAGGATTGGGATTAAGAAGTTTCAAGTTTTAATTCTTTTTTTTAAAACTAACTTGTGGAAACCATCTGGTTGCTCTGTGCCTCATTTCTTTATCTAGGCATAATAATACTTTGCCTTTCTGAGGTAGAGAGGTGATTTTGTTTCTATATCTTGTCAGTCATTGACTATTCCCTTTGAACTGGTTGACTTAATCTGGCAGACAGTATTTCCTTCAAGAGTTATGACAAAAAACGAGCATTTAAGAAGAGGATTTATTGTTTCATCAGTAGAATCCTACCTATTTTTCAGTAAATGACTTGCCTAGCATTATACAACTAGTAAGTATCTGAGGTGGGATTTAAACCCATGAAGATGAGTCTTCCTGACTCCAGGCCTGACATTTTATTCACTGCACCATCTAGTTGCCCTAAAATGAGACTATAAATTGCTTTACCAATCATAAAATCTTTACAAATGCTATTATTATTATTTTCCTATTATAATCATTCAATGATGAGGCATCAGATTGAGACTTTAATGAACAGGGATCCTTTTATTTCCTCAGTGTCTTATAACTCGTAGACATCATCTGTTTCCTATTTTGCTAGTTAAGTGATTTAAATCTCACGTGAGTATGAGAAAATAGGATTTGAGGCAGCTAGGTGGCCCAGTGGATAGAATCTTATCTTTGGTGTCAGAAGCATCCTGGTTGCAATCCTTCCTCAGACAATTAATTGTTTTATGATCTCAGCCTCTTAATCTCAGCCTCATTTTCCTTATCTGCAAAGTGGGGATAATGATATACCTACTCTACAGAACTGTTGTGAAGATTTATTTGTTATTCAATTATATCTGAGCCATTTGGGGTTTCCTTGGCAAAAATACTAGAGTGGTTTGCCATTTTCTTTTCCAGCTCATTTTACAGATGAGGAAACTGAGGCAACTAGAGTTAAGTGATTTGCTAGGGTTCAGTAACACAGTAAGTCTCCTTGAGACTTGTAGAATACTTTATGAATGCTAGTTATTATAACTCAGGTGAAGTAAAATCATGGCATTTCCAAGCTGGAAGGGACCTTAACTGAAGTCATCTCCTTTAGCCCAACCATCCCATCTACAACATGACAAATGGTCATCCAGTCTTTGAAGATACCTAGTAAAGGGGAGCTTGAGGCAACCTATTCTACTTTTTCAATAGCTTTAATTATGAAGAACTTTTCCACTGCAACCAGATCAAATCTTTTTTGACTATAACAAGGATTCCTCGAAGCTCATTTTCAAAAGACTTTTTTAATTGGAGAGATTGACTATTTGGTGCTCTCTGCCTTTATGAGGAATGAAGGTGATGAAACCTTGGGAGAAGAGTGATCCTGTTTGTTTTGGCTTCCAACTTCAAGAGAAAATACCTTCCATATTCTTTCTGAATTTTGCCTGAAAGGAGAAAAAGGTTCTGGGAAGAAGTTGACATAACTTTTAACTGCTGCTTTTAGTTCTCTCTGCTGGAATCAAGCAAAAGATATCTAATTCCTAATTTTTCTTTTACCTGATAGACCTTCAAGCACTTGAAGCTAATTATTCTTCTCCCAACCATCTTCTCTTCTCCAGGATAAATATCCTTAATCTCTTGAATTTCTTGAAGGGTCTCAGTACTGAACAGGTAGTTCAAATGCAGAGTAACCTTTCTAGTCTTGGAAATTATGATTCATTTTATGTAGATTATATGTGAATTAGATTTTTTTTTGGCTCTATATTTCACTGCCTACCGAAGCTGAGCTTGAAGTCCACGAATATTCATAGATAGTTTTGTCAATGAATTAATATCTAGTTATGCTTCCTTGTTTTGCAATTGTGTGGTCTGTTTTTCTGAACCCAAGTGAAAGACTTTACATTTCCCTATGTTAAATTCTGTTAGATTTACACAAATGCTGTAGATGGAACATTTCCCCCCCCCCAATGTTTTAGTTCTTTCCTAGATTTGTGGCATTTGCATGTTTGATAAGTATGCCATCTCTTCCTTTATCTTCTCCCATTCACCATAACCCTTAAAAAGCATAAACCCATGAATGAGACTCATTCTCTCGTTATCAAACTTCTCTTCTATATTAATGGGAGAAGAGAATGAGCTCTCTAGTTATCTTTGGGAAATTATAGAGTTCCTTTAATGACCCTAAGCTTCCCATAGAAACCAATGTTTTGAATAATCTTTTAAATGCCAAGATTTTACCAATGTTAACTGAATGGCTATATAAATTGCAATATGGTAGAATTTCAGGAGAAATAAAAATAAATATTAAACCCTTGACAATGGAGAGGCACATGGGAGATATGAGCAATTTTTTACAAATAAGGAACCCCAAAAAAGATTGAGAAACCCTCAAAATGTTAGGAGAAAGTAGGCGGGTAGGTTAGATCTTATGGTGAATTTTTGGGAGGATACAGATAAGAATCTCGTGGGTTGGACAAAGATAGCTGGATAGCTTCATTGTTGTAAGGACTTTTTAAATTAATGAAATCAAAAGCTATTTTTGCAAATCTATTTTTATTATTTTATTTAGTTCTTGAAAGTTTGTTTAGGTTGTATGAATTGGCTTGTTAAAAATAACTTGTATAAATTTATATTTCTAACTTTTTCCTTGGGGAAAAAAAAGTTCATGATGCACTGGAGTGATGCTGATTCACCATCTAAAATAATTGATTCTCTTGCTTTCTTTTCCTATCAGGGTTAACGCCTTGAAAAAAACATCCATTTCTCCTCCTACTGTTATACTGCTGACTGTTGAATACTGCAAAAAGAAGTTCTGCATCCATCCTAAACTGGACCCTTTCTGCTTCATGCCAATCTTTTTAATTCTTTGTTGGTTTTTAGGCACTGTTTTCCTCCTACCTCTCCAGCCTCTTTTTGGTCTCCTTTGCTGGATTTCTTTATCGGCTCCCTAACAATAATGTCTATGAGGCTGTCTCAAACACCTTCCCCCTTCCCTACTTGGTTCACTTGGTCTAAGTAATCATTAACTTTCTTGGTTCAGTGATTGTCTCTGTGCAAATGACTTCCAAATCTGCATATCCAGCTTTAATCTCCTGAACTTCCTTCCTGAGTTATCAGCTGTCTGCTAGACATCTTTATGTGAATGTGCTATTGGTATATTATAATAAAAACCTGATGTCTTTTGGTCTCTAAGACAAGAAGTTAGGAATGGACATAGATAATCCATTGCTTGAGATGGGTCAGTATACAGGTACAGATGCACTTTTTTATTTTGACAAAAAGAGTCATATTTACAAGTAATTATCAGTGGATGATCCCTGAGCTGAGCCTAGTCCTTGAGAAATTTCATGAGACTGAGGAGTGAGCAGTGTCTTTGGGGAAATAGATGGAAATGGAAAAAACCAGACAGTTTTATTTTAGTGTGTGATAGGCTATTATACACGGGGACAATGAAAAATAAGAGGAAGGACATATATTACAACCTCCTGAGCCCAACCTTGCCCTAATTTGCCTTTTCAGCCTTTTCTCAAACTATTCCTTTGCACACCTTCTATATTTCCATCCAAATGGACCATTTAAGAATGGCTTCCCAAATTCAGTGGTCCATTTCCTGTTACCATGTATGAACATGCACGTATGTTCCTTCCCCCCAACACTATCCCCTTATCTAGAATATACTCTGTGTTCCTGTGACTCTCAGAATCCTGAGCTTCCTTCAAGATTGCCTCTAGGTATTGAACACCTTTTTGAAGACTTTCCTTGAATCCCCCTAGTGAGTCTTTTCAATAAAATGTAACCTCCTTGAAGACA
Organism: Antechinus flavipes; assembly: GCF_016432865.1. Classification (NCBI taxonomy): domain Eukaryota; kingdom Metazoa; phylum Chordata; class Mammalia; order Dasyuromorphia; family Dasyuridae; genus Antechinus; species Antechinus flavipes. The sequence continues at coordinate 84,260,332 of NC_067401.1, read as the reverse complement.
GGTTGTTTCTCTTTTCTGTTTATATATATCCCCAGTGACTTCCTTGCCACATGTTTGATACTTCATAAAATGTTTGTTGAATTGAAACAAATCTAACAATTTAAGTAGACAGTTCTAAGCTGCTAAATAATTTCTTGAGATTCTTATAGCAAAAGAATAATTCTATCTACCCATCATGGGATAGTAATGATGCTTACCTATCTCACAGGAATATTGGGAAAATCCATTAGGACTTATGAAAACAAGGAAATGTGCTATGGAGAAAAAGAGGTGTGTGGAAAAATTTTCATATGAATATAACTCCATCCTCCTAACTAAAAGATTCTGAATTCCACAATAAGGACTCAGAACCTGGGATAGAACTCTAAGCATGAAGGAACACTGATATTTTATCTCATCAGTGGTAGGAGCTAGCTAGTGATTTGTTGTTGTTTGGTCATTTTAGTCCTGTCCAACTCTTGGTGACCCCATTTGTTGTTTTCTCAGCAAAGATACTGGAATGGTTTGCCATTTCCTTCTCCAATTCTTTTTACAGAGGAGGAAACTGAGGCAAACAGATTAAGTGATTTATCCAGGATCATGCAGATAGTGACTGAAGCCAGATTTCAATTTAGGAAGATGAGTCTATTTACTGTGGCACCTAGTTGCCCATAAGTTAGTGATTAGTGGGACCTAAACCACCTAAACAGAAAAAAAAATCATTGTAAACAGTAAAAATAGAAGTTCAGCATACCTTGTGTTGTCTCTTGATTCTATAGGAACCACCTTCTTAGTTAGAGACTTTCATCATTGTCTTAGAAAGAGCCCAATTTGATCTATTTGGGAAAGTTGAATAACAAGACATCTCTGAAAGCCTTAGAAGAAAGAGTATTGAAAATTGGAGACTTTTTAAGCATTGTAAATTTGATTAGAGAGATTTATGTGGTAAAATTGTTGCAAAAGAAGCTACATAGTATATTGCAAAAAAAGCTACAGAGTATAATTCAATGGATAGAAGAATGACCTTGAAATCAGAAAGCAATTATATAGATAGTGTAAGAAAGGACTTCAGGCTAACTTGGAGGCACAGTGAATAGAGTCAGGAAGATTCTGACTTTAATGGCAAAAATAATAATAAATGAATATAATAAAAAAGAATTCCTGGGTTAAAATTTGACCTCAGGCACTTCCTAGTTGTGTGATCCTAGGCAAGTCGCCTAACCCTATTTGTCTCAGTTTTCTCATCTGTAAAATGAACTGGAAAAGAAAGAGGAAAACCACTCTAGTGTTCTCTGCCAAGAAAACCTTAAATGGGGTCACAGAGAGTCTGACAGGACTGAAAAATCAGTGAAAGAGAAAGACTTCAGAGGACTTTTAACTTCACCCTTCATTTATAAAGAAATTGAGACCTGAGATTATGACTCATCCAAGGTCACATAGGTCACAAGCAGCAAGGGCTGGATTTTTTGAATGAAAGTTCTGGACCCCAAAGAGAGCCTCTTTCCCACTCTACCACTACTAGCCTCAAAGGTTCTGCCTCTGAGACATGCTGGCTCTGGGATTGTGTGGACATATCCTTTAACTCTTCAAGTGCCCTAAGGAACTCTTCTTGTAAGTTACAGATACATTGTAACTTCATCTCCAAAGACCGTTTCCACAATGGGAGTTAATTACATTAAAGAAGTTACAAATAGGGGCAGCTAGTTGGTGCAGTGGATGGAGCGACAGCTCTGAAGTTAGGAGGACCCCTCTCAGACACTTGATACTTCCTAGCTGTGTGATCCTAGGCAAGTCACTTAACTCCAGTTGCCTCAGCAAAAAAAAAAAAAAGTTACAAGTTTATACATTCCCCCTTAAATATTTTTCTCTAGTCAACTTTTTAAAGCTACTTTAAAATCAAGGTAGCTAAATCATTCATGAACCTTAAAGAATTTAGCTTTCATTTTCCAAATGCTGAGAATTCATAACTCAGAGTCTATTTTTTCGACAAGCTACAGAATAGATCATGCTGTGAACTCTGACCTAAATCTGCCATCATCCATTCATCTCAGAGAACTTTCAAAATATTTTTAGTCTTAGCTCACCAACCAAATTTGGCTGCATGTTTTATGTATGCTTTAACTTAATTCTCATCTATCATGTCTACCCTTAAGGTAATAAACTTTAGAATCCATTTCATTTCCGTACTCTTCATTCCCTCCTACGGTGTCCTGTACCTACTGAAGACTCAGCAAATTTGAGCTGACAACCTTAATGAGACGTGGCACTTTATAGCATAGTTAGCTAATAAGATAATTAATAATAATAGACATTTAAAGCAATTAGCACCTATGCAAAACCAGTTTTAATGTACATCTTCAGAACTATAAAATGGACCATAACAGATTCAGAAAGCATTTTAACAATAGTTCTTGCAATATTACTGTAATACATGGCCCATCACTCTGTAACATCTATAAAAGATTAAAGATTTACTGTGGAAAAAAGGAAGAAGAGATAGATATTCTCCAAGTCATGACAAATAAATCAAAAATCTTAGAAATCTTTCTGGCAAAAAAAGATGCATTTACTTTAACAAAACTATAAAGACTGATGATAGGTGTGTACCATTGGATTTATCAGATATAATTAAAAGCAGTTTTTCTTTGCGTGGAGCTTATAAAATAACTAAAATCTAAGGAATGGAATAAAACTCCTCCATAGGTGACATCTGAGTGAACATGTTGACAAAAATGCATGAAATCAGCCTTGTATATTTATTTATGGAAACTGAGGAGTTTATGATAGCTATCCAAGATCATGTCCCCACTGCTAGTAATGAAAGAAGAGTTATTCTTAAGGAGATTGGACTTCAGTGATTGTTGCAGATTCTACAATGAAATGTTAGCTGTCCAACACATTCCCAGCACCTGCTGAATATCTAGCATGAACTGATGCTATAGGCATCCAAAGCTTACTGTTTTTCATGAACTGACAGACAAATCCCTATAGCATAATTAGAGAACACAAAATATTCTGAGAATTCAACCAAAAACTGTATTGAATCTGGATATCACAGACCAAATAGACCAAAGATTGCTTAGAACCTTTTTTCCATAAAAACTGCTATTTCCATCTCATTCTTCAGGCTGTGGGGAATGACAAGCTTTTAAATATAGCAGAAAAAAAATCAAAATTGTGTGAGAATAGGATGAGGTGTACATATGAACCATGTCATCTTGTCTGCCACTGGAAGAGTACTGGGGATGCTTTCAGTTGGCCTACAGAAGATGATGTTAATCCAACACTACCATTCCAAGGAGACCAGTGCCTAATCTTTGTCTATTAAGTGCCTCTCTGTTCAGCTGTGTCCGACTTCATGACCCCAAGAATCACAATACTTAAGGCTTTCTATAGATGAACCTTTTTTTATGGTGATTGCTTAGCTAGTTTTCATTCTCCCGTAGTCCCATGCTTTGTGAAGGGAAATGGGTTTCCATCAGAAGCTTAGAGTCAAGGCAACAAATCGGATACACTTTTAATGACTAATTAGGTCACTGGCAAGAGTTAGTTTGACTCAGGACAGGCAATAGCTAAACCAGTTTTCTTGTTTGGCCATGTAGTTACCTTGGCACCAAATTCCTGGGTGTAGCAAGCAGTTATTTTCTTGTGGTCTTATGGAGTTATTTGATGATTCTTGACTGTACTGGTTCAGAAGAACTGGGCAGAACTAAGGAACACACTTGTCCAAGCTCAGAGCCCCCAGGAGTTTTGTCCAGGGGAAGGATTCTGTTTAAGTTAATTTACCCTTGGCAGAACACAACTCGCTTTTATTATTATTTTTTTTAAGATGAGATAAAAAGGCTCATAAACAGAGAGGATATAAAATAGCTCTCACTAAGCAAACATTACACTGATTTATTTGTTAGTAAAATCCAAACCATATGGGTTCTTTTCCTTTAAAATACACAAGGGGTTCAAGATTAAGGGGGCAGACACTTGGCAGATTTTCTTTGGATTTCAGTGAACCTGTTGTATTTGAAAAATAGAGCTAGAGTAGCTCAGTAATCCTCTGGGACAGCCTGGCTGGCTCACCCTCATCTATAGCACAGAGCTTTCCAAGGGCTGGGCTCTCCCTTATGGAATTCTGACTGGCTGGAGAGTTCAGGAACCTAGGCTGACTCCTCTTAAGCTTTTCTGTCCCACTCTCCTAACAGCAAGAAAGAAACAGAAAGAAGAAATTAAAAACAAAGAAGTGAAATCTGTCGCCACAGATTTGTAGGTCTTCTCAGATTGCACTGAGCCAAATGTACATCCTTTTTATGAGTCTTATACCTGGGAGCCAAAGTGGGGGGGGTCTTCTCTAAAGTCCAAGGGTAAGCATCTCTTGTTGGACAGAATTTTAGCTGATCATGTGATGCATGTCAAACCTTAAGGATTGTTGATGGGGTCAGTACAGATTTTTGAAGCTGTTGGAAAATTGGTGGAAGACCTAGAACCATGCTTCTTCAATGGGGATTTATTCCAATGCTAAAATCTCATTCAAGGGTTGCAATAGTCAACAAATTCTGGGGAACTTTATTGATCATATTGCCTGTAGTCTGAGAGGCTCAAGGGCCAGATAAATCCAAATTTTCTAGTTCTCATCAAGCACCATCACCTCTTATGGGCACAAAAATAAGTGAATAGTGGGTGGGTAGCATTTTTCAGATTCTTGTAGTTAGTTGCCATTACAATGACATTTCTTTTGAATAGACAGTGGTGAAGAGAACAAGATATCTGAGTTTATTCCATACCATTAGTAATTCAATTAGCAAATTAAATTGATGTGCCCCAACAATCAGATAGGTCAAAGGTCATTTTATCCCATATTCTGAGAAGATGCTCTTTCTAGTGTTAGGTTTGAGCTTTCAGAATAAATATATGAAAAGATAGAGGGAAGGAGGGAAGATGTGTAGATAGCACTATATCTGTAAGGATGGACTCCTGTGATGGATGAAGTTAGTCATCAGTTATCCACCAGACTAAATGTTGAAGCTACCTTTTCCCCTAGACTTGTTCAATCATTTAGTAAGTATTCAATGACTTTTTATGATGTAATATATGTAGTACTTGGGCATGAGTTGGAAAGACCAGGATCAGATCTTACCTCTGACCCCTGCTGTAATCTTGCTTCAGGCACTTCCCTGGGGCTTATTTCTCCTATTTTTGGTTATTTTTGATTATTCTCATATTGTATTCTAGGCACTGTAAAGAAGAATACGGCATGATTTCTTTCCTCATGGAGGCTAGAGAATTCAAACCCCAGTTTTGTTGCCCTTATTAATTATATGACTTTGGACCAATCACTATTTCCTTGAGCCTCAGTTTTCTCATCTGTAAAATGGGGCTGGATTTGATGACTTCTAGGTCTCTGCTAAAACCAAATCTTTGCTCCTGTCAGTTGAGGAGATTGGGGAAGACCCAAATCTGTAAGATTGGGAAAGGCTCTATAAGACCTGTAAAGATCCTTCCAGTTCTACTACCCAATTAAGAAGCTTGTTTATCAGTTAATTAACATTTGTTTAACAGTTAGTATATACCAGACATGTGCTAAATAAGGCAGCTTGTTGGTGAAAATGGATAGGGGGGGAGGCTTCAACTTTCTGAATTCCAATCCAGCCTTAAACCCTTACTATCTGTGTGACCCTGGGCAGACCACTTCAACCTGTTTGCCTCAGTTTCCTCATTTGTGAAATGAGCTGGAGAAGAAATGGCAAACTACTCTAGCAGCTTGGTCAAGAAAATCCCAAATGGAGTCATGAAGAATTGATTGCTGCATGCTGGGGATGCAACAAAAGTCAAAAACCATTCCCTAAATGTGACTATACCAGGCAGAGTGAGCAGTTCTGATTTGTGAAAGTTTACCAACTATTCTGTTGTCTCAGCAAAAAGCACCTGTATTCTCCCTTACATTATAGTAATTTCCCACTTGTTCATGAAGTTCAGAATGCAGGAAGGAACTTTCTCACTGGCTCTGAGGCTTTAGTTAGCCTTTGAATAAGACCTTGAAGGTCTTGTTGAGTTCAAGAACTCATATCTCTGCTAACATGGTAGGGCCCTCATTCTAAGAAAAACAGGGAGAGGGTCACTGATTTATCCAATGCACATTCCCTTCATTTGACTGAAAGGTTTTGACTTGTATGAGTCTATCAGGAGGGGTTGAGTTCAGCCTCTCCATGAAATACCTGCTTGCTCTGAAATATTTCAACAGAATAAAAGCCTGTTGTATTAAAACACATTATGTGCTTTCCCAGAAGCTGCGGGTTTGTAAACCAATCTGTTAGACATCCTGCACACAGGCAGACAGCAGGAGGTCCCCATAGCCTTCTTTTTTTTCTGAAGTCAAGATCTTTTAGAAGAAGTTTCATTGACCTCTCTCATGTAATAAGGAAGAAGTGTCAGTTGAAATGCATGTTTGGTCCACCTTCTTTCTTCCACCTACTGGACTTATTTTAAAAATAATGGCGATGACTCCAGGCCCATTTCTTTTTATACAGTAAGTGTGTTCTGGGAAAAAAAAATGTTGCAGGCCAATTAGGTTTCAGTGAAACAGTTAACAGTGTCTATGATTTGGTGGGAATTTATTAATTAATAGTAATAGCTAGCATTTACACAGCTTATTTAGCTTTAAGGTTTGTAAAGCATTTTGCATGGCTTGTCCAGGGTGAGATTGCTAGGAAATGTTTCCAGATTAGATCTCATTCTAATCATTGCTCCACCTAGCTGCTAAAGGAATAGCAGAAATTATTTCTTTATTACATTGTCATGTTTCTCAATATTTTCATATTATGTACTAAGCATTGAAGAGGATACAGAGAAGAATAAAACATGATTTTTTTTTCTCATTGAGCTAGAAAACTTGGCTTCTAATCTGAGTTATGTCCTTTTTTATTTGTATAACTTTGGGCAAAGCACCATCTTCCTGGGCCTCAGTTTCCTTATTTGTAAAGCAAAGAGTAAGGACTCCATAAAATATCTAAGGTCCCTTTCAGCTCTCAATCTATGACCTTATAAGGAGGTTGATTTCAGAAAATCCTGGAAAGACTTACATGAACTGATGTTATGTGAAGTGAGTAGAACCAAGAGAACATTGTACACAACAATTAAAAGATTATGAGAGGGTCCACTGTGATGGACTTGTTTCTTTTCAACAATGAGGTGATTCAAGATAATTCTAATAAACTTATGACAGAGAGAGCCATCTGCAACCAGAGAGAGAACTATGGGGACTGAATGTGTATCAAAGCATAGAATTTTCACCTTTTTTTGTTGTTGTTTGCTCATTTTTTTTCTTGTATTTTTTCCCTTTTGATCTGATTTTTCTTGTGCAGCATGATGAATATGGAAATATGTTCAGAAGAATCGCATATTTGACCTATAACGGATTGCTTGCTGTTTTGGGGAGGGGAGGAGAGAAATTTGGAAAACAAAGTTTTACAAAGTTGAAAACTATCTTCATGTGTGTTTGGAAAAATAAAATACTATTTTTAAAAAAAAAATCTATGCTCTTAATTGAGAAGCTTGTCAGTCAAGCATTTGTTGAGTCATCATTGTGGTCCAAGTTCTGTGGAAGTATAGCTGTGAAACTGCCATCCCTTTTGTCTAATGAGGTCATATTATAGGTGAGGAATTCTCAAGGTTGACCAGATGGTCTGGAATGGAGTTGGAACTCAATCTTGGATCCTTTCAACTCCAGAGCCCCTTTCTGCTCTGTCCTCTTAGATTATATTGAAAAGTTGCGATGATTCTGTTTTGTTATTTTTGTGATCTTTTTTGTGTCCTGGATTTTCCTATAGCATTCTAGGGATTGTAGTGGATTCTATAGTGGGGTACAAAGCCTGGTCTTGGGACATAATTCAGGGGCTGTGTGCTTTTTTAAGCAGAGGAAAAAAAAAGTTTAACTTAAACATGTTGATGGGCAAAAATAAGTATATTTCAATTCAGTTCAATCCCCAAACCAATTTTTAAGTGGCTAATAGGTATCAGGTGTATATAGTCTTTGATTCCTGAAAATTGAAAAGGTATCACTTATTCATTCATACAGACATTCGTTCATTTTTGTCTGGATGTATAATTTTATTTTGTCCAAGTATAGAGGGCTGAAACTCTTGAGTCATTGCACTGAGGTCGGTTCAAGCACTTAGGGCTAATTACCAATTGGACAATATTCCATGGATATGTGCTTGGGGAATAGCCCTTCCCACTATCCTGTGCTGGCTCTATAATTGGTGTATACAGAGAATTGTAGGAGGGACTAGGGGGTGGAGTAAGACTAGCCAGAGTTACTTTGGCAGTGGATGAGGAAGAAGGAAGTTACAGAGATCCTGCTTCCATCCCCTTCACTTCTACCCCTAAAGACCAAGAATAAAGACTAAGGACTCTTGTTTATCCTGACTCTGGCTGATTCTAAGGTATCCTGGGTGCTAACGAGGTCATCACATCTAAGGAGATCAGAACTTGGCTCTGTGACTTAGAGCCTAAAAAATGGCCCATGTTAAGTGACTTGCTCAGGGTTACATAGCCATTAATAGTAAGAAATGGAACTTTAATCCATACCTTCCTGGTTTTAAGTCTTTTGTCCCCATTATGTCAAATACCTGAATTCCTTTTAAATAGGGATCCTTAACTTGGGGGGAGGGAGAAGGAAGTAATATTGGAGATGAGTCTGTTGATGCTTTTTAAAACTGATAATTATATTTTAATATAATTGGTTTCCCTCATAATGTTACATATCTATATTTTATTATTGCATAGTCAACTATTATATAGTGTCTTCTATGTGCCAGGCACTGTGCTAATCCCCTTGCAAATGTTATCATATCTGATCTTCACAAAAACCCTTTGAGGTAGGTACTGTTGGTATATCATTTTGTAGTTGAGGAAACTGAGACAGAGTTTAAGTGACTTGCCCAGAATCACATAGTTAATGTCTGAGGCCTGATTTTCACTCAGTTCTTTCTGACTCCAGGTCTCACGCTCTATTTGTACCATCTACCAGCATTAAGAGGTCTCATGTTTCATTACACTATAAAAGGGGCCTATGACACAGAAAAAGGTTAAGAATTTCTGCTTTACAATGAGGCTTGAAATTGCCAAGGAATGTAGTAACTTACCTTTGCTTATCTGTATTTATCTTTTTAAAAAACCAGCATTGGTGATAGTTGCCCACTTTCTCTATATCTTGGTGTTGATGGGGAGAAAGACATGAGCTGTGCCAGAGATTTTCCTACACAGTGCACCTGTCAGACATATCCTTTGGCTGGCATCTCTTGTAGATGTGTAGGGCTCAGCAGACATTCATTTTAATCTCATAAATCTTTGCTGGCACATTTGCCCCCTGCCACCAATTTCCAGCTATTGCTGGCTCATTGAGGCTTCTTGCATAGTATTTTGGTGATAGGAGAAGTGCTCCTTCAGCACCCTGGAAGTTTTTGTGAGTGTAATGGATGCTCACGACCATTCAGCCATGGTGAGTATATTTCACAGGTCCAGTAATGCCTTTCCCTGGTGAATTGTGATACTGATGGGTCATGGGGTCCATGTGTACTGTAACCATCAGGGTCATAGAGCTCTTTGGAAGTTATCAGCATTTTTACTTTTGTTTAAATGGACAAACAAAACCATTCTTTTCTGTTTTAACTTACCTTCTGTGTAAAGTGGTTAACCTGTGAGGACTCCAAGGAAACACTGAATCTTTGAAAGAATATGAACATTTCTGTTTGAAAATCTGTTCTCAAATTACTGCTCTACCATTTGAAAATTGGGGGCTTGGAGTCTTAAAACATGTGTCTGACCTATTCAGCAGCAGCCAAACTTTGCTTGGCTTTCTCAGTCTAATTGTTTTCTGACCACCCAGTGAAAGAGAAGGATGATAGTCCTTTTCTTGCAAATTTCTTTTCTTTCCTTCTTCCTTTGGCCTTTCTTCTACTTCACAATTTATTTAATGGTACATGAGACTAAAGAACTTAGTTTACTTCAGATGGGAATGGGTAACAGCTTGTGATACAGTTTTTTTTTAATGTAAGGCATGCCAAAAGGAATAGAATGAGATCAGTCTAAAGAGGTTGGATCAAGGTTGGGAATGGTCTTAAATGACAACTGAAGAGTTTGTAGTTTATCTTAGGGAATGGGCAATGGGAAGAGAGTCACTGAAGGTTTTTTTTTTAACTTTCTTTTTTTTATTATATAGCTTTTTATTTACAAGATATATGCATAGGTAATTTTTCAGCATTGACAGTTGCAAAATCTTTTGTTCCACCTTTTCTCCTCCTTTCCCTCACCCCCCAGATGGCAGGTTGACCAATACATGTTAATATGTTAAAATCTAAGTTAAATCCAATATATGTATACATGTCCATACAGTTATTTTGCTGTACAAAAAGAATCAGACTTTGAAATAGTGTACAATTAGCTTGTGAAGGAAATAAAAAATGCAGGCGGACAAAAATAGAGGGATTGGGAATTCTATGTAGTGATTCATAGTCATCTCCCAGAGTTCTTTCACTGGGTGAAACTGGTTCAGTTCATTACTGCTCTATTGGAACTGATTTGGTTCATCTCATTGCTGGAGATGGCCAGGTCCATCAAAATTGGTCATCATATAGTATTGTTATTGAAGTATATAATGATCTCCTGGCCCTGCTCATTTCACTCAGCATCAGTTCATGTATCACTGAAGGTTTTTAAGCTGGAAGAATAACATAGAACTTTGAAGTGAAGTATTTGGAAGTATTTTCCAATTCACACATTTAATTTGGCTGAAATTTTCATGCTTATTTCCCATTCCTAAGAATAATGCCATGTTATTTTGCCAGTGAAGAGCTTCATAGGAAAATTGGTAGAAAAGATATCAGAGAAATAAATGTATATATGTTCAGAAAAAGGAGGTAGGAAGAAGAAGAATAATCAGTGGAGAGATTACATATTTGATGTTGATGTGATGTCCTGGGAGTTAGAGGAAGGCCTTCATCTCTGCCTCCTCCCCTGCTAAGTGTATGAATCTCTGTGTTAGATTTACAGAGAATACAAAGGAAAGGTCATCTCATATATGTTGGCGTCAGATAGTTCTAGGAGAAGGGTGATTACAGTAGAAGTGAAATTCCAAAGTATCTTTTTTTTAATTGGATTGATATTTTGTGAATCTTCTAAAGAAGTAGTCTTCTTTCACATGGATATCATGTAGCCATGAACCTGACATGATGAGATAACTCATCTGATTAATAATTGGTTTCCTTTGTATCTATGCATTTAAAAACATTATTTTGAGATGGGGTTCATAGATTTTACTAGGTTGTTAGAGAGGGCTGTGACAAAAAAGGTCAAAGATACTAGTTATAAATATAAATTATGAATTTTTTATTTTCATTGACTTCAGTGATAAAATTGAAAACATTTTTTCTTTTGGGAGAAATTGGCCAAGAGTCCCACTTCAATTTTTCTTTCTTTCTGACTAGAATAGGAAAGTATATGGCAAATCCCATACATCTTTTTCATCATCAACATTTTCCTTCATTTATCCTACTGCTGATATCCTCATTGCCTGTTCTCCTTGCCCTCAGAATTATAATATGGTTTCCTGATTTACTTTTATTTTGGTTGGGTATTTCCAATGTCTAGTAGAGCTGGGTTTCGAAATTGCATTATCTTTCCCATCAGATTTGTAGGTGTTACTGCTTTGCCCCACATTTTAAACTTTGGAAATTCATCAAAGAAGAGAGATAGCCATCTCTCTTGAACAGTTAAGACATTCACCTGGGAAGAGGCAGTGGGCCAGACTAAGTTATTAGCTAAGGTCCTTTTTAGACAGGCTGTGATCACCAAGCTTTTAATTCACATTGGAAAGAGGAGTGGGCTGGAAAGACAGGCTGGGACTGCTACCACTTACCCTCAGAGAGTGGATTCAGAAAATAGAGTGATCCCACAGACAAAGCAGTGCACATGGTTCAGGCACATGGAGGGCCTACAATTGTTAATTAAAGGAAATATCCTAAAGCAGGAAACATCTTATCATTTTAGGAATAGTCTGCACCTATCCTAAGAGGCTGTTAATTCCTTCCTAGGAAAAGAGAGCAGTTAAAGTCTCTCTACCCTAATTCACACACACCTTTCATTCCCAGCCTTATCTTAGTGTTTGTGACTTAGTTTTTGATTCCTGAATGAACCATGATTTCTTTGGTGACAGTGGTCACTCCATTGAAGCAAAATGCAATCCCTCACCCCTTAGTCTTTCTGTGCAAATTCATCTGTGTTTTTCCTTAAATCCTCCATAGAGTATTTTCCAGTATAGTTGTTTTGTTCAGTGATTTTCAGTTATGTCTGACTCTTTGTAACCCCATTTGGGGTTTTCCTGGCAAAGACACTGGAGTGGTTTGGTATTTCCTTTTCCAATTCACTTTACATATGGGAAACTGAGACAAACAGCCTGACTAGGACTCTGTCTACTTTGCTACTAGCTGCCCATTTTCCAGTTTACTTAAGACCTTTTCATTCTTTTGGTGCCTTAAGGCATCTCAGGTTCACTCAAATTGTAATCTATTGTTCCAAATCCTGGATGTAGGATTGACTTGTTTCCTTTTTGATCATTCATACACATTAAGAATTAGTCATCTTTTTCATTTAAATTTTTTTTCTTGAAGGGTTAATCTTCTATTACTTACTCCTGAGCAGGTGTCAGAATAATCCTTACCTTGCCCTCATTATAGTCTGAAGAGTGAAATCAAATGACTTCAAAATGGTTAACACTTGTTTTCAACCACTCAGTTTTAACAATCAACATTTCTTTGAATATGAATCTCTTTCTCCTCACAGAACTCTAAGAAAGAGCTTCTGAGCCTTAGGAGAATCAGAAGGAAGGGATATTAAGCAAATAAAAATCTAGATCAAGAGTTGCCTCTTTAAACAGACATATTTCAAATGATGTGACAGAGAGTGTATTGACACTTTTTTTTTCTGCCTCTGACTTAATCTGGCTCCTGGGTATGGTATTTGACCTCTGTCCTTCATCTACCTAATCTACTCATGTGTCACTTTTGACTACTTGGATTCTAGATAGGAGCATAACTTGAGAGCTGGGACAGGTCTTAGAAGTCTGTCCAACGCACTCATGTTATCGTTGAGGAAACTAAGTACCAGATATATTAGGTGATTTGCTTAAGGTCATATAGAGCTAGAATTTAAATCCATATCATAGGATCATAGACCAGTAATTGAAAGGGACTTTCAAAACTATCTAATTAATTCTATACCTCTCTTCTTCCCCTCCCCCTCCCTTTCTCTTCCCCTCTCTTTCCCTTTCCCTCTCCCTCTCCTTTCTTCCTTCCTCTCCCTCTTCTTCCTCCTCCTCTTTCTTCTCTTTCTCCCTCTCTCTCCCTCTCCCTGTCCCTATTCCTCTCCTTGTCTTTTCCTTCTCTCTCTCTCTCTCTCTCTCTCTCTCTCTCTCTCTTTCTCTCTCTCTCTCTCCCTCTCTTTCTCCCCCATTCTAACTCTATGTGACTTTGACCAAATTTCTAATTTGTGTAATATTCTGATGTCTCTTTATGGGTTGTCTAATGATTACCAAAAGCTCTTCTCATATATGTTCCCATATAAACTGCTGTCATTCTGCCATTTAGTGGATGCCTTTATTTATCTGTTCTCTTCTTCTAATTAACACAGTGGCCAAAAACCACACAATTCAATTCCCTGAGAGAGACATATGCTGTCTTCAGTGTGAGACTGTGCTTTGGGAAATCCCCTTCATTAAGCCATTTCATACTATCTAGACTCGAAAACTTTAAAAAGATGTTAAACACACTCTTTTTGCAGGCATATTATTTTGTCTTTAGATACCCAGATTGATCTACATTGGAGATGTGTAATTTGACAGTTAACTAGGTCCATGACCCATGACATGAGTATTCTACCTATATAGATTGTTTATATTATTCCTGTGTTTTCTCATTCTATACATATTCCAAAAATCTTCTAGAGAACATCTCCAACATTATGGAGATTTTCTTCTAAACCTTTAAATATTTGTGGATACCAGCTGAACACTCAAACTGCCTATCTGTCATTACTCATGCACCTGATCAGACTGACCTCTTCTTTTTTGGTCATACATACTTTGAGAATATTTTTATGTCACTTCTCACATAGTGATTTCTGTTGATAATGTGCTATAGCCAATAATTCCTGCATTGCCTTTTGGATCTTTTGAAATCTTAATTTCTCTGATATCACAGTGTTTTATGATTTGTCATCATAGAACATTCCTTGGAGGAGGGGTATGGTAGATTAAACTACTTAGAACTACAACTTGACTTTTAGGTTTACAAACTATTAGAACTGGAAAGAACCTTACAGATCACTTAATCCCATTTCATCATTTTATGGAGAAGGCCTCTGAAGCCCTAAGCAGTGACAAAAGAATTCATCACTCTTTCCACTGTCTTAGGTTGCTTCCCTTCAAATTCCATCTCCACCACAATATCACTTCAATCACTACCATATTAACTTTTATTCAGGCTACTTATTAGATAAAATTTGCCTAGATACCGCTTCTTCCTTCTCTTTCATCATCAGTCTTATTAATAACACCTTTGTTGCAGTCATGATTGTTGTTTTCATCACCACCACTACTACCACTGATAGTGCTTGAAATAAACTTTTTTGGTCAGTCATTTAGTGATGACTATTGAATGTCTCTAGTAGAATATTATTGTTTGGCCTTTGTTCCAAGGAAGACCAATGCCGTCATGGGGTGATGTCTGTACTCACTAGTATATTGGGTTTAAGTGAGGCAAGGTGCACAAAGTCTTTCTCTTCCTGAGTCATCAAAATTCAATAGCAAGACACAATTCAAGATTACTGGTGATGGCCTGGGATGCAGTGGAAAATCTTGGTGTCTTTGATGTCTGACTAAGCTCTAAGCTTCAGCTGTCTTCATGGCCACTGGAACAAATTATTCTAATCTATCCATTTTGCCAGGACAAGTCTACACGTGCTTGGGGTAGACATCTCCTTAACTCAGTGTTGGTTACTCCCAGGCTGATTTAGCCTATCTGCCAAGATGGTTTTACTAGGGTGTGGCTGCTGCCCATGCTGTACCTTCTTGGAGCCACAGATGAGCACCAAAAATGGATGAGCAGCCCTGAAAAGGGTTCAGTAAGCTCTCACACCAGAGATTCTAGTCCTCCCTGAGTATTCCATATACCCAATATAGAATAGTAGATTCTTTATAACTACACTAAATATTAAAATTAGAAATATATTTTGTGTACCATAGGACTTTAATTTGTATAAAGTGCTTTCCTTGCAATAACCCTGCCAGTTAGATGACACAGGCATTTTTATTACTCTCATTTTTTCAAATTAGGAAACTTGAGTCTAAGAGAAATTAAGTGACTTGAACACAATCATTCATTAAGTAAGGACTCCAATTCAGGGCTTTGAAATTGAAAATAGCATTTGGGTATGAGATGATAGGCTATTTTCTACTTTTGTTATCTGACTCTCAATTTTCCCATATGTAAAATGGCCTCTGAAGTACCTTATAATTCTAGCTCTGTTTGTGTGACTAGCAAACTTTTATGGTTCTGTCCATTTTACATTTATGATCTTATGTGAAAGAGGAACAACATGACTAACATTTTATCAAAAGACACAGGAGGCAGAGAACAGGCTTCTTGGTTCAGAAAGTTCATAAATCATCTTGGTTGAGAATAGAATGAAACCATCTTTGTTCCACTGCTATCTTCTACAGAAACCAGTCTGTTCTCCCTACCCGCACCTCTGTGGCCCACTCAGCATTGAGATATAACAACAGATGTCTGGGGCTCACTAGAGCTTCCATTACTAGTGGTTACAGTCATCAGTCACACGGAGGGGTAGGAGGATAACAGGCAAATTACTTCTATTAGTCACACCACCAACAGTGTAAAAATGGCTGTTCACATTCAAATGGCTTAATTCTTTTTTCAGCATCCTTGGCAGGTTGGAGAGTTGCAGCCAGGATGCTGGGCTTTTCTCCCCCAGGAGTAAAGTGGAAACGTTCCACTTTTCTACCTCAAACAAGTGGCATGAAGAGCTGAACCTTAGGTGAAGTGGAAAGCTCTACCTGTTTGTATGTACCAGAGAATAGATATATCATAATGGAACTGAAGGGGGTACAGAGCCCACTTGCTCCTTGAGAAACCTATGAGGCATTTCTAGCTTCCTAGGGAAGGAGTATGCTATTCAGCATCATTCTACAAATGTGAATCAAAATGATCCAAATCATGTTGTGGTACCCCCAGAAATCAGTGACCTGCATCAGAATGTCATTTATTGGCATCAGTTCAATTCTACAAACAATTGCTAAACACTTGCTCTGTGCCAGATTCCAGGGATTTAAAGACAGAAGAGAAATTGTCCTTATTCTCAGAAATTTACAGTCTCCCCTAGGACGCGGGAGGAACAATGTAATAATAATTTTATCACTGGAGAGAAGTACTCTCTCTTGCAGAAGCTGAGCATTCCAGCATCATTTTTTTCTAATATTTTGTTAATCTCTCTCCCTGTACTATTTCACCTTCTTATCTCTCACTGAAGCTACCCTTCTTATTTGAACTGGATCTGGAGTCAGGAAGACTCATTTTCCTGAGTTCAAATCTGAATTCAGGCACTTTCTAGATGGCTAACCGTGGGTAAGTCATTTAACCCTATTTGTCTCAGTTTTTACACCTGTAAAATGAGTTGGAGAAAGAAATGGCCAGCCACTTGAATATCTTTGCTAAGAAAACCCTAAATGGGGTCACACCAACTCAGACAGGATTGAAGCAACTCAATAAACCCCATGTATAACTTAACTCTATTTATCTGACCATCTTGACCATTCAAGTCATTGAAGGCTGAACACACTTTGTAAGTTGGCTATCGGCAATACAACTTCCCAATTTCCTTTGACAATCAAGTAAATAGAATTATAAATCATACATCTGTTAAAGTTCCTCATAAAAGACATCTATGCTTTATCAGTAAAGCTTTGATAATGATGAAAGGAAGAAAAAAGCAACAATTATTTTTTTTTATTTCTGTAAAGTTCCAGCATTGAAAGGAATTCAGAATTCATCTAGTCAAGAATAAATCTGTTCTATAACCTCCATGAAAAAGCAATCAAACAGCCCTTGGTGGGAGATCCCCCAGTGTTAAGGAAATTCTATTTTTAGGCATGTCTAATCTGCCTCCCTGTAGTTTTCAACTTCTGGTCCAATTTCTGCTCTCTGGGATTAAGCAAAGCAAAGCAAATCTTAATTCAGCTCCATGAGTATCCAAGGACCGCTATCCTGTTCCCTTTCTATCTGCCAAATAGTCTCATTTCCAAACTAAAAATCTTCATCATTTCAGACCCCATATTATCTTGGACACTTTCTTTCAGCATATTCTAGCAAAATGCCTGGCATATAACAAGCTCTAGTTTTTCAGTTATCTTTCTAAAATATAGACTGATCTGGACAAAACCCTCCAGGTATGGCCTGATGTCAGAGATTTAGTCCAATCCAACAAGGGTTGATGGAGCATCTGCCATATTTCAGGTGATATATAGGGTAGCTGGGATGCAATGACAAAGAAGAAATAAACTTTGGTTTTTAGGAGCTTACAAAAGAATGAGTTTTTTAAAAAAAATTCTCATCTCAAATTAAAGATAAATAAGGATGATTTGAATTGACTGTAAATGGTTCTCTGCTTTTGGACAATCTTAATTGGGTTTATATTTATGAGCAAATGGGCCTATTTCTACATATGGCTCTTAGTATGTTTGACATGGTTAAATAATGAACTCTGGCCAATTTCTGACGTAGGTAATGCTTATCAATATTCTATAATTAGAGTTTTATTTATATTTCTGTTATCAATCATAGTCGTTTGTTTGCTATATGATGCTTTCCTTTACAAAAGCTGATGGATATGATATCATGGATGTGAATATTCCCTCCTCTAGTTGACCTCTGTTTGTTTCCCTTAGTTCTTCCAGATGCCTTGATCCCATGGGGGCTGTCTGGAGGCCTGTCACTGGGGGAATCCCTCTATTCTTTCTTTCCCTTCTATTCACTTTTACTAGTCTTCTGGGAGAGAATATCATGATTGCTTACACCATACGGATGGAACTGGTAAAAGGAAGGAAAATCAGAAGTTAACATCTGATTTGTTAGTTGTTACCTTCTGGGTTTCAACATCTAGTAATACATGCTAAAAACCCTGGGTCTTTGTAGTCCCCCATAGTTCTTTTACCCATTAGACTTCTGGCCTTTCCATCTGTCCTGCAGCTGACCTCCTTTTTATGTGTCATTTTTCTCTCTATCTCTTTCATTTTTGAGTCACCAAGGTGGCAAAATGCTGGACTTGGAGAAAGGAAGAGCTGAATTCAAATCAGATGCTTACTAGCTTGTGTAACTCTGGGCAAATCACTTCATCTATGCCTCAGTTTCTTCAACTGTAAAATGGGGATAATGATAGTACCTATCTCCCAGGTTTATTGTGAAGATCAAATGAAATAATATTTGTGAAATGCTTAATGCAATAGTTATCATAGTAAGTGCTTATATACTTGTGTTCTCTTTCCCTCCCTCCCCACATTGTGATGTGAGATTCTTGAGATCAGTGACTATCTTGTTTTTATTATGTGAATTTCCATGCATGGCACATGCTTTTTCATTCATTCATTCCATTCATTTTCTCTCTAGTGCTTCCCTTCTTGCTCCTCTAATGTAACTCCTCTCCATTTTCCAGCCATAAGCTCACTATGGCTTAATGTGCAGGACTGGGATGTGGTGGTTGTGGTTCTAGTGACCTCATGTGTATCTTTCCAAAATATAAATGCCGATGGATGAACTTTAGGTTGCCCATCAGACTGCATATTAAGTCTAGAAAATAGATATTCTTTATCTATTTGATTTTCGCCTGTGTTTATAATTAAGCCAAATCTGAAAAAAAGTAATACAATGTTCAGTCTTAATAAACATCATCAATACAACAGATAGAATGAGCTTGAAATTTCATAAGACAAAGCAGGCGTCAACTCAGCAGACACTTTGAGTTACTGACACTTGTAATCTACACATAAAGTCCATTTAAGACTAATACATACTTATCCTTCACAGTAGAACTTTAACCAGCACATGATTGGTTAATTTTCTGGTTTTCTTTCCTGTTGCAGACACTAGCCAGTGTCCTGTGACACATGGACTGCTGGGAAAATAAAACAGCAATAAACTGATCTATGCCCAGAGAATGAAGGTGAGGTGATAGAAACAGTCAGGGGACCTTGATGAAAATCAGGTGGCAGGACAGGAGGAAATTTAATATGTCCTGCTTTTTTTCTATTCCTTTTTTGGAGAAGTTTTCTTTCAAAAATGAATCTTATATTGTGGAGATACTCAGGGAGATTATAGTTGACAGATGCTTTTTATTAGTAGAAGATAATTGCTTAAGGGTGGTAGAGAATGGGATATTTGTAACTGGTATGTATGTATAGAGGGTGGGGATGGGGAACTCAAGCTAGTTTTTTTTTTTTAGTCAAAGAAGTTTTTTTTTTTTTTGGTATTTAAAACATAATGGAGAATTTTAAAAAATTAATGAAAACAAGAGAGAAAAATATGTACTTCCATCCTTTTGGGATCATTTTCTTAGTTTGCTGCTTTGTAGATGCCAGTTCAGAGAAGTTAGTCTTTTGGTTTTCTCAGCATTACAATGATCCACAACAATTCTGAAGGACTTGTGATAGAAAAATGCTATCCATACCTAGAAAAAGAACTGATTGTGTCTGAATACCAATTGAAGCATATACTTTTTTTTTTGCTTGCTGAGGCAATTGGAGTTAAGTGACTTGCCCAGGGTCACACAACTAGGAAGTGTTAAGTGTCTGAGGTCAGATTTGAACTCAGGTCCTCCTGACTTCAGGGCTTGTGCTCTATCCGCTATACCAACTAGCTGCCCCTATATAATTTTTTAAACTTTATTTTTCTCAAGGTTTTTTTTTTTTTTTGGTATGTGGAGAGATCTATGTTTTCTTTCACAAAATAACTTATGAAAATGTTTTGCATAACTTCATATATGCTTCCTTAATGGGAGTTGGGAGTAGGGAGAAGGGGAGAGAATCTGGAACTCAACGTTTTAAAAACAAATGTAAAAATCATTTTAGATGTAACTGGGGAAAACAAAATATTAAGTTAAAAAATGGAAAAAAAACTCTTGAAAAAAACAACAAAAGAAATGAGTCTTATGGTAAATTTAGGGAATGATTTGGGGAAGTACAAAGTGATAATGATTTCTCCAGTTAGGTTTAGAATTTTTGCAGGAATATGTCAAGTTGATGTCACATTTAGTCAGAATATGATTCTGGCTAATATAGGACTTAACTGAAATGCCATGAATAGAAAAAAATTCCTTTTCTCTAAGAGCTCATGATCTTCTTTGCCAGGCTGTCTTCCATGCCCAGAATGGCCTTACAGATGTCTGTTCCATTAAGAGCTTTTCCATCTTCTAAATTTTCTGGTTTCATGATTTAAGACAGATTTTTCAGAAAAATTCTCAATAAATTGCTAATATGAAAGTAATTTTCTTGCACATTAACCTTTCACCAACCTTCTTATATTTTAGTGTCATCATGGTACAGTGGAAAGAGCACTAGTCCTGGAGTCAGGAAAGCCTGACCAGAATTTGGCCATAGACTCTGGACAAATCCCTAAACTGCATTAGCCCCATTTTCCTCATCTGTGAAATGAGCTGGAGAAGGAAATGGCCAACCATTTCAGTATCTTTGCCAAGAAAGAGTTGGAAACAACTGAATAATAACAAAGTCAAATGAGGAAGTTGACCTAGAAGATGCTATGAGCATTATCAGTGGATGTTGACTGGACCCAATCTTGCCAGGTAGTGAAGCCTGGGTGACAGATGGGCATGGGAGTGACAGGAGAAGGGAACAAACATTTTTAAGTGCCTACTAATGGGTAGTCATTGTTCTAATGAACACATTATTTACACATATTATCTCTTTTGATGAGATAGGGCCCCAACTCCCAGGAATCTGGTGGTCTATCTAGAGAAACAAATTATGTGAGATTCAAAAAGATTAGTCAAATATATTTATCCCATTAAGTGATAAGCACCAAATGAATGGTCTTATTTAGACCAAAGATCATTATAATGCTGAATGTTCTTAAATGCTGAACTCAAACTTATTTTTGAATTTATAGCAGTAATCTACTTTCAGGATTACTATCCCAGTATTTTTCTTCAATCAATAAACATTTATTAGGTAGCTATGATATGCCAGGAACTGTGCTAAACTCTGGTGCTATAAAAAGAAATAAAATACTGTCCCTGCCTTCAAGGAGCTTACCATCTAGTCCTAGAGACAATGTGCATACAAACATACAAAGGAAGCTTTATGTAAGATAAAAAGGTAATAAGTAACAGAGGGAAGGCCCTAGAATTAAGAGGGCTGGGGAAGGCTTCTGTGGAAGGTGGGATTTTAATAGGGATTTAAAGGAAGCCAGGAAGATCAGTAGTTGGAGCAGAAGGAGAGTGTTCCAGCCATGGAGGATAGCCAAAGAACATACTGGAAGCCCATAGATGGACCATCTTGTTTGTGGAACAGCGAGGAGGCTGGTATCACTGGATTGAAGCATACTGGTTGGGGAGGAAAGTGTACGAAGACTGGAAAGGTAGGAGGAGCCTAGTTAGAAAGGCCTTGGAATGCCAATTAGATCATTCTGTAATGGATCCTGGAGGCAATAGGGAGCCACTGTTGCTTTCTGAGTGGAGGAGATAAAGGAGGGAGGGTGATATTATGATACCTATGCTTTTGAAAAATCACTTTGGTGACTGAATAAAGGATGGATCGGAATGGGAAGAAACTTGTGAGAGGCAGACACACCAGCAGGACTATAACAATAATCCAGGTGTGAGATGATGGTGAAGTGATAACCTGGTGGAGAGAAGGTGACATATTTGAGTTAGTGCAAAGATGATTGGAGGTGAGAGATAGTAAGAAATCCAGGATGATACCTAGATTGTTAACCTGAGGGACTGGGGATGAGTACTATTTTGTGTGTGTGTGTATGGGGTAACATAATGAGTTCCAAAGCTAAGATCTTTAACAGATGTCAATTTGACTGAGTCCGTATCCATTCAGTGATTAAGGTTAGGTAGTAACTGAGGCAAAGAATTTCCTCTTTTACTTAGTTCAAAAAAAAATCTAAATAAATGAATGAATGAATCTGGGAGAGGAAAATCCTCAGGGTTTCTGGCTGAAGCAGAAATGATTGCTATTAACAATCAATCTGAGTCAATGAGGATTCAAAATGACCAAATGGGAATCTGTTGGTGGCCAATTAGAATTAGATTGGTTTTGATTTAAAGTATGGTTCTTAAGAAATGTAGAAACTCCAAGATATCTTGGGGATGGTTCAGAGGTGCAAAAGAGGAAAAAAATGCTTTTAAGAGCCTCTGCAAGTAAGGAAGGGTGTGATATCCTATTATAGACAGAGGGAAGAGGCAGGCTTGAGATATGACTTACTTAACCATGTTCCTTTTGCTCAGGGTTATAGAAGAGTTGGAGTAACTAGATATCACAGTGGATAGAATATCAGATCTAGAGTCAGGAGGACTCATCTTTGTGAGTTCAAATCTGACCTCAGACGCTTCGCTATATAACAATCACTTTATTATTATTATTATTATTTTTTGCCTGTTTCCTCATCTGTAAAATGAGCCAGAGGAAGAAATAACAAGCCACACAATTGAAATGACTAAACAACAACATAGCAGAACCAATGCAGATGGTTTTCCTTATTTTCTAATTGGGGTAGTGGTGGTAGTAACATACATTCTTTTCTAAAAGTGTTTCATTTATTTTAAAAATGTTCCCTGCCCAAGTTGGTGAGCTCAGATTTCTAAGCCAGAGATTGCTGCTGGTGAGACACATTTGTACTGATTTCCAGGAAAAGTGTAGGGTGCATTTAATTTGGGTCACACTGTCTAGAGGATGTTTTGAAGGAGTGAAAAAGAGAATGATTTTTCTCCTTTAGGCTTCAGTTAATGCAGACACATATCTGTGACTGACAGCACTATCTTTAGTATCTTATATTGGACCTGCAACATTGGTCAGCTACTAACTGTAAGAAAGTCTGAACATATAGAATTACTAATGAGCCTTTCTAATTTATACCAAGATGGCAGCAGAGTTTGGGTAATTGAACCTGGGAGGTACTTGAGCCCATTCATTTGGCTCAAGATATAGCAATATGTTTGATCTGTCAAAAACCAAAAATCAACTCACAAATGTTTTTAGAGATTTGGGAGGTTTTTTTCCCCTTTTTCCTATTTCCTTCTCAATTCTTAAATACGCTAGCAGATCTGGAATCTCATCAATGCAATGTGGATATTCTCTTTATTGATACAGGTCATGATCCAGCCATCTCTTGTTAAAAACAACAACCCCTCCCTTTATTTCCTACACCCTTTCCCCCATCCCCCACTGCATAACCAACTAGATGCCCATCATGGCCAGACTGCCACATACAAAAAAGTACTTTGAAAAATCCCTGGCAGTTCCCTGATTAGAGCCATGGAAATCCATTTAGATTGAAATCAGAAACATGGTCAGACCGGCAAATCTTCTTTTTAAATGTTCTCCCCTGACACTCACTCTCTCCTGAAGGCCTTTTTTAAAGCACATCAGTATATTTCCAATATGGCGTGATTTCATGGTCTTAGAGAAGGCTTTGCTTAGAATGTGCACCACCACAATAGTACCATATTATAAAAAGATGTGCTTTACTCAAAGTAGCATTACTCATGGAGTATAGCTCCAAGTTTTGAAAACTGGAAAAAAGTTTTCTTGAAAAAAAGATTGTTTTGAAGGTAGCTAGTTGATGCAGTGGATAGAGTACCAGTCTTGAAGTCAGGAGGACCTGAGTTCAAATGTGGCCTCGGACAAGTTAATACTTCCTAGCTGTGTGACCCTGGGCAAGTCACTTTAGCCCAAATGCCTCAGCAAAAAAAAAAAAAAAAAAAAAAAAAAAAAAAAAAAAAAAAAAGAAAAGAAAAGAAAAGAAAAAAGATAATTTTTTTTTCTTTGAGAACTTTCAATTTCAAGGCTGTTATGTATTATATGTAAAAGTACATATTGTGTGTATGTACCTATATTTCTATATATCCATCTACCTTTCTATGTACAGATATCCCAGAGTATTTTAGTTCAACTTTAAGATAAGACTTTTGGGAAACGTGTGTGTGTGTGTGTGTGTGTGTGTGTGTAGAATGTTGTTTCAACATAGTCCTTTGAAAAACAGTGTACCTTTCTTATCTGTGGTCTTGAAAATGCCTTATCCTTAGAAGACAGAAAAACCAGTCGTCTCTCCGTACTTTAGAATAGTCACTGCTGCAGTGTCTGGGGCCTGGTACATCAACATGTGACAACTTTCTCCATGGCCTTGACAATTATCAAATGTTTTAAGATATAACTTTCAGAAGGACCTATTCACACATACCTTACCCCTCTTTGGGAAAAGAGTTAAGAAAGAAAAGACCCACTCTGAGTTAAGGAGGTGATCTGGACAACTTGCTACCCCAAATCGTGTCTGCTGTAGTCTCTGTACTAATGGTTACCAATATTTATTAGTTGGAATTAATCATATTTTATTGTGGGGGCAGTGAGGTGATGCAGTGGATTTAGCATTGGGTTCTGGAGTCAAGAAGACCTTAGTTCAAATATATCTTTATATAGTGATTGGAAAAGTCACTTACCTCTGTTTGCCTCAGTTTCCTCATCTGTAAAATGAGGATTTCTTATTTCTTATTGACACCTGCTTCCCAGGGTTGCTGTAAAGATCAAACGAGATAATAATTGTAAAGTGCTTAGCTCTGTGCCTAGCCCAAAGTAAGTGTTTATCTAAATGTTAGCTATTATTATTGTGCAATTGATTGTGGTACAGTGGATAGAGTATTAGATTTGGCCACAGAAAAACCTGGATTCATATGTACTTTGGCACTTAGTAGCTGCATGGTCATGGTCATGGACAAATCAGTTAAAACCTCTTATTTTCTCTTTCCTCATTGGTAAAATGGAGCTACTAATGCCTGTAGTACCTACATCACAGGGAGGCCATGAGGTTCAAATCAGTTAACATGGAGAAAATTGCTTGGCAAACTTCAGAGCACTCTATCAATGTCAGCTATTATCGTTAATAATGATCCCTCCCCCTAAGAGTTCTGGGGCATTTATCCTAAGTGTTCAGTCAACCTGCATTTGTTAAGCACCTTCTCTAGGCCAGAAATAGTGCTAAGTGCTGGAGGGGGGAGGGGACTTCCAAAGAAAGGCAGAAAACGGTCCCATTTCTCAAAGTCCCAGCCTGATGGGGGACATAACATGCAAAGAATTCTGTATAAACAAGATATAAAAGGATAAATTGGGATGGCGTCAGATGCACTAAAACAGATCAGAGGAAGCTTCTTGCGGAAGGTGTCACTTTAGCTGAAACATGAAGGAATCCAGGGAAGCTAGGAGGTAGCAATGAAGAGGGAGAGTGTTCCAGAGATGGGGGACAATCAATGGAAATGCCTGAGCTTGAAGATAGAAAATTCCATGGGAAGAATGGTAAGGAAGACAATGTTACTGTAGCTCAGAGATGGCAGGTCCTGGTTGGAGGTGATATAAGGTAAGAGAATACTGGAAAGATAGGAAAGATACATTGCTAAGTTGCTGTTAGTGATCTTTGAAAGAATCATTGTGAAAAGGAGAGATGCCACAGGGATGGATTCAGTCAATTGATATTTATTAAGCTGAATACTTTATAAAATTTTAAAATTGTTTATTATTTTATTATTAAGCACTTACTGGGATACAGGTAAAAAAACAGTTTTGGGAAGCTAGAAGGCACAGTGGATACTGACAGGTCTGGAATTTGAAAAAAACTTGAGTTCAAATCTAGGTTATGAAGAGCTTTAAAAGCCAAACAGAGGATTCTATGTTTGATTCTGAAGCTAAGAAAGTGCTACTGGAGTTGAGAGAGAGACAGAAAGAGAGAGACAGAGTCAGAGAGAGAGAGATAGAGACACACAGAGAGAGATAGAGACAGAAAGACAGAGACAGAGATGGAGACACAGAGAGAAACAGAGAGAGAGAAATACACAGAGCGAAACAGAGATAGAGACAGAAGACAGACACAGACAGAGAGATAGAAACAGAGACAGACAGAAGAGAGAGACAAACAAAGATAGACCAACTTGGTCAATGCACTTTATTTAGTGCAGCTGTGTGGAGAGTAGATTGGAACAAAGACAGACTTAAGGCCGGAAATTAGAATTAGGCTCTTGTAAGAATTTAGGGGTATGATGATGAGGTCCTATACCAGGTTGATGGCAGTCACAAGGAATGAAAGAAAAATATATGACAGAGGTAGAAATGACAAGACTTGGTATTTGATTGAATATGGGAAGGGTGGTGAGAAGATAAATTATATTGTATTTTTGTTCATAAAGTTATTCCCCTGCCTTGAGAATTTTAAGATACTCCTCAAGTTAAAATTGAATTTTCAAACTGCAAGGGGCCTCAGAGATCACTTAGGCCAACTCTGTATCATTTTATTTTGCAGATAAGAAAATTCAGGCCCAAAGAAGTTAAATGAATTGTTTAAGGTCAAGCAGCTAATTAATGATTGAGCCAGCATTAGATTAAATGTGATGATGCCCTTGGGCATAGCAAAACCAGGGCTGGCAATCCCAGTTCCTTACCAATGTTTTCCAGCCTTTCCCCTTTCCCCCTTTCAACCTGAAGTCTTGCAGGTGGATCTCCTGGTGACATCCTTGCAGATGTACAAACACATCACCCAAATAGCAGATTTGCATGAGAGATACATTTGGGAATGGTGATAACAAACATTGGACTTTACTTCTGTTCATTCTCCCAAACAGAATCATCCTCAGACTGAGAGAGAAAGGAAAAAATGATTAATTGGGAATCAAACTAACTTTGACCCATGCATTCAGGTCACAGGGTCCAGACAAATGGCTTTCCAGGGTACTGAAATAACTTGTAGATCAGCTTTATCAGTGGATTTTGAGCACAATAGCTCAGGAATACCACATTGTCAAATCTTCAGTCATGTCAGAGGAATGCCCTGGATGGCTTTGAATGCCACAGATTGAATGAGGTCAGACTCTTCTAGAAGACTTTCTATTCTTAACTAAATTCTTTTTGACCCACTCTGCCTTATAGTGGGTATATGTGTAGGGGAAGGCCTTGTACTTTGGTCCCCATTTCTTAAATCTTGTTTTTCTAGCTATAATATATATTCTCCTCTTCCTCCTCCTCCTCCTCCTCCTTCTTTTGTTCCTCCTCTTCCTCCTTTTCCTCCTCCTCTTCCTCTTTCGCTATCTTTTAATTACTAAGCTCCACTGGACATTACACCAACTTCTGAAGATAGGAGATAGAGAGTTAAACTTGTAATTTTGAAGACCTGGGTTCAAGCTCTGCCTATTACCAAGACAGTTCTCTCAGTACCCATGAAACTCTCAGACTGAAAAATACAGAGTGAATCCCAAAGGTGGTGCTGGGTCTGTATTGGTACAGGGACTTTTACTCACTAGGAATTTTCTTTACTAGTGAAGTTCAACTTCCTTACTTGACACAGGTCCAGTTCCCTCCCCCCCCATATTTATAGAACTGACCTCATAGGGTTGTTATGAGACGCAATAAGATAATGAACAAATATAAAGGGATTTGCAAGCCTTGTTGTTGTTCAGTCTGTCTGACTCTTTGTGACCCCATTTTGAGGTTTTCTTGGCAGAGGTTCTGAAGTAGACTGCCATTTCCTCCTCTAACTTATTTTATAGATGAGGAACTGAGACAAACAGGGTTAAATGACTTGCCCAGGATCACACAATTAATAAGTGTCTAAGACTGGATTTGAACTCAACAAGATGAGTGTTTCTGGCTCATCTGGTGGGGCACTCTATCCACTGTGCCATCTAGCTGTCCTGTTTGCAAACCTTAAAGAATTATAAAAAATGTCAGTTATAAAGGAACATCAGGTAGCCCTGTTGGCCTTCAAGGAGCTTACAGTCTAGTTGAATACAAGAGATGTAGATAGACCTAAAAAATAAGTCTACTATAGCCTGTTTTGGGGACCAAACTTTGAGTGGCTCACACATCAAACCCAGCAGTCTTTGCAGGGTGGAGTCTCAGGTGCTTCCTTGGGAACAGAAATCAATAGGTAGCTCATTCTTGAGCCATGTGGCCTGCCATGCTTCCTTTGCTGAAAGCCATGTGTAAACAGTCATGTTGGTATTGGAGCAAGATCAAAGCTCATTCCTTCCTAACTTGTAAAAGCAAGCAGGTAAATAAATGGAAATCTTTTTTTTTAAGAGAAAGAGAAGGAGAGCAAAATGAAAGTTTGTCTCACTGTGATTAGCACCTGGCCCCTTTCCAGATTCCACCTGCTCTGTGCAGAGCTGTGGTGTCTCATTCTAGTGTCCTCTTACTGGATGTGAACCCTGGGGCCTCAGGTAACAATACACCCAGTGTTTGCCAAGGATAACAATAGCAAAACAGCTACAGGGGAAGGCATTAGTGGCAGCTTGAAATCATAACATGCAGAGGCTAATAAGCAAGGGGTTGGATGGTGAGAACAAACTCCTGGGAGGCAGCTAGCTGCTGGTTCTGCCACTGACTCACTGTGTATCTTTAGGAAGGCATTTAACCTGTCTCTACTTTGGTTTCATCACACCCAAGCCCTTTTTTATTGCAAATATTTTCCCTTGGTATTATTGGCAGCGGCTCCTGGTCAAAACAAATCCTTATTAGAACTCATGTGTATGTTTTACTCCATGGAGCAGATATGGATGAGTTCTTTTGGATATGTTCTAATGGGACCCTGGTCTTCTCACTGACTTTTCCCTCACCTCAAAAAGAACGTAAGTTCCTTGAGGACAGGGATTGTTTCTTTCTTTCTTCTTCTTCTTTTTCTTTTTCCCTTAGTATCTCAAATACAGGGCCAAGTACATGGTAGATGCTTAATAAATGCTTGCTAGTGTTTGTTGTTGAGTTACAAGATACTTTCCTTCCTTTTTAAGAAATGAATTTTTTTCTTATCTCTTCCTTTTCTTACATTATCATAGTTATCCCAAGTATCTCTTTCTCTTTCCTTCCAAGTGAACATTTTCATTATGGGGGTGGGGGGGAGGAAAGTCAGCACGATTTATCATTATATTGAAAAAGTCCTCGAAATGTGCACTCTGTAAGACCTGTAATCTTGCCACCAATACAAAGCAATGGGCTGCAAGTATCTTCTCAAGTCTTTTCATTTGATTCCTGCTTATAGCCTTATAATTTTGTTACTTATGATTTTGGGGGGATACATAGTTGTTCATTCATTTACATTGTTTAAAATATACTTTCAAAAGGGAAAGGGAAGAATGGAGAAGAGGCAGCAAACATTGGCCTCAGAGTCTGGGAAGCTGGATTCTAGCTCCTGTTTTGGCCTGCCTGGCCAGCTGGGCATCCCAAGTCACTTTGGGAACCTATAATAACCACTCATGCTTATATAATACAATACTGTTTATTTATTATTATTATTATTCTCCACAATATTCAATAGGGAAAGTAAGACAATACTTTTTATCCCCATTTTATGAATGAGAAAAGACTAGGAGTTGAAGTGACTTGTCTGGAGTCAGTCAAAAAAGAATATGTAAGAGTTGGGTCTAGAACTCAGGTCTTCTCAATATTAGTACAGTGTTTTTTTTTCTCTTTATAGAGTCCACTGACTTTCTAAAATATGGAGAAGTGGATTAGATGGATTCTCCCACCAAGCTGTTAGCACTCAGTAGCATACATTGTGGTTTCTTATTAGATAGATTTCACCTTGGGAAGTGAGAACTGAGTCTTGAAGTAATAAATATATTTCAATTGAGTGTGTGTGGGGGGGTAGAAAACCTCTCTAGAATTTGGGACACTTGAGGTAGATTTTTGTTTACTTTAGAGGCAGCTAGATGGCCTCAGTAGGTATAGAATTCTGGAACTTCAAATCTTCCCTTATTTAGTTTTATGATATTAGGTAAGTCATTTCATTTCTCTTAATAATTATAACTGCTACCTCCCAGGGTTGAGATAATATTTGTAAAGTGTTATACAAATAAACCTTAAAGCACTACATAAATAATAGCTATTATTACTAATAATATGAATTATTAGCAACACTAGTGATTATCAGCAATATTAATAGCTAATTATTATTATTGTAGTGACTGAGCCAAGGAAAGCTGATGGCAATTTATTTATTTATTTACTTAGGGAAAGTGAAGGAGATCCCTTCCTAATGTGAAAGATAAATATATTTTAGTAGATTTGATTTAGTTTAGTAGGCTTTTGAATAGGTTTAGATTTATAATTCATTGGTTTTCCTTAAAATGGGGGCACTATTGTACTATAGATGATGGGATCAGGTCAAACTATCTCACTTTTCTAATTCTTGATTCCATGAAAAGGAGAGAGAATGACACTTGCTATCAGCCCTGTTTTGTCATAAAGTGGGCAAAAGGGTGAGAAAAAGGCGATGATAGAAGATCTGATGGTGTAGAAAGAACATTAGGACAGACACCAGGACACTAGAATCTTGTTTGGGTTTTCTCTAGATTTTTATATGACCATGTGTATGAGCACTTCATTTCTCTGCCTGTTTCCTCATCTGTAAAATGTATATATAGTACACATACTAAATGTATCCAGATGAAGACTTTCTTTAGCACTTAAAGCTTTGTCAAAATGCTTTATGTCACATGCATTTTGTTATTTAATTCATCTAACAACTCTTTCAGATAGGAGTTGTTCCCATTTTCTAGATGAAGAAAATGAAATTCAGAGAGTTGAAATTATCTTTCTTCAGTTTTACAGTTAGAGTTAGGATTTAAACTCACATTTCTCCTAATTCTGTCTAGCTTACTTACTTTCTACTATTCTGCAGAATTACAGAAAGCTAAAAGAAATATGAACTGCATAAATTTAAAGACATTTCCATGCCAAATGTTCAAATGGACTATTTGTGCCCAACCTGTGATAGAGCCTTCCAAGCTCTTAATGATCTGAGTAGCCACAATTGGACATAGTGATGTCATTTTGGTCCTCTTCAAGTATGAAGCATGATCACCAAACGACTTATGCTGCTTCTTATCATAAAAACATCTATTTCACAGGGTTGTTGTGAGGCTCAAATTCATTCATGCCTATAAAATATAAACTCTTAAGGATTCCATTAATATATGTCATCGTCAGTTGCTATTGCTGTTAATATTATTATTGCCATCATTATTCCCTGCCCCATCCCATCACATTGTTTCTCTCCCATGGATTTCATCAGAAGCTTAGGTTTGGTGAGCCAACTTGGGGCAGAAGCTGACACTTCCCTCACCCCCTATAAATGAAGGAGATGGATGGGGAATGGACCTAAGTGATATCCTTAGTACAGGGAACTTCCAGAGGAGGAAATATCCTTTGCTACTATGGATTGGCATCTTCTCTACAATTTATAGTCTTGGTTAATTATCTAGGGCATTGAAAATAGGCATTAAAATGTTCAAAATTTGCCCAGATCACACAACCAGGACAGCCAAGATCAGAGATTTTGGGGGTGGTAGGAGACCAGTTCTCTACTCATTGGGCTGTACTGCCTCTCTTCATTGAAGAATGCAGTTAAATGAATGCCATTTGTGTGACAGGTTGTGGTGTGGTGGGGGTGCTGGGTAGATGGCACAGAGCCAGAGAGCTAAACATTTATCTCAGCTTTTCGATTGACTTACTATGTGGCCCAAGATAATTCATTTAACCTCACCAAATGTGAGATGCCTCATCTATAAAAAGGGAAATGGGAACACTGAATTGCCTCATTGGTATGCTGGAAGGAATAACTAATAAAATAGATGCTGAGGCACTTTGCAAATCTAATGTGTTTAATATAAACATGTATAATAAGGTCCCTAGGATTAATTGCATTTGAGCTTTGGAGCCTGGCCTCCTGACATGATATTCTGTCAGTTTTCACAGTCATATCTGAGCAACTTCCTGTGATCCAGGTTGGATTTTCTTCATTTGTAATTCTTCATTTGATGGCAGGAGGAAGGACTTTTTTCATAAACCTGGAACTCTCTGACAGAATGACAGCCGCATCTGGGCAGGCGCTAAGCCCCATCAGTGACCCACAGAGGAAGACATTTGTGGTGGTTCTGAATGCAATGATGTGTTTGTTTAAATGACAGCTGTTGTCACTGGGAGGAGCTGTCAGCGCTTCAGAATAATGCTCTTGGAATCTAGAGAAGAGATTGCCTGTCTAATAAAGTACCAAGTCCGTGGCTCAGCTTTTAGGTCCCTCCATGATCTGCCCTTTAACCTATCCAGTTCCATTTTTTCCACTGTTCTCTTGTCTATCTAGTGCTTCATCCAAATTAAACATGCCCTGAAATCTCCCATTTCTTCACCTTTGCTTCTTAACTTCACCAAATAATTTGTAAACACTGACCTCACAACATAAATGTGAGCTCCCTTCTGTTGAAATAGCTACATATCCTTCATGGGCTAGCTCAGTGCTGTCTGCTCCTTAAGACTCTCCCTGACTAGCCATGATATCTCCCTCCTCTCCCATGGCATTTGATTTGCAAACATTTTTTTAAAAATTAAATTTAAAATAATTTTTTTAATTAAAAAATTACAATTAAAAAATTCATTTTTTAGGGGGCAGCTAGATGATGCAGTGGATAGAGTACTAGCCCCAAAGTCAGGAAGACCTGAGTTCAAATCTGGTCTCAGACACTTAATACTTCCTAGCTGTGTGACCCTAGGTAAATCACTTAACCCCAATTGCTTCAGCAAAAACAAAACAAAACAAAACAAAACTTTTTTTTTAAATTAAAAAAAATTTTTTTAAGGGTATTATGCTATCTAGGTAGCATAATAGATAAGAGTCCTGAGCAGGGAGTTAGAAAGTTATTGTTGCTGTAATTATTTGGTTGTATCCAACACTTTGTGACCCCATTTGGGGTTTTATTGGCAATGATAGTGGTTTGTCATTTCCTTCTCCAGCTCATTTTATAAATGAGGAAACTGAGGGAAACAGGGCAACTGCCCAGAATCACCCAACTAGGAAATATCTGAGACCAGATTTGAATTCAGGAAGATGAGTTCTCCTGACTCCAGGCCCTGTACCCTACCCATTGTACCACCTAGGTTTCTCCACCTAGGGAGTTAGGAATGCCTGAGTCCAAATCCAGCCTTAGATACTTATTATCTATGTGACCTTGGGAAAGGCAGTTAGCCTGTTTGCTCAATTTCCTCAACTGTAAAATGAAGATGATGATAGCACTTATACTTCCACTGTTATTGGGAGGATCAGATGAGGTAATATTTGTAAAGTGCTTGGCACATAGTAGGCACTATATAAATGCTTATTCCCTCCCCTTCTTTTCATGTATCTCCCAATATATCTTATCTATGTGTATATGCTTATGTATATGTGTTTACATTCATAATATACATATAAATGTAGAAAGAGAGGGGAAAACGAGAAGGGGGAAAGAGGAGGGGAGGGAGGGACGGAAAAAGAGAGAGAGAGAGAAAGAGAGAGAGAGAGAGAGAGAGAGAGAGAGAGAGAGAGAGAGAGAGAGAGAGAGAAAGAGAGAGAGAGAGAGAGAGAGAGAGAGAGAGAGAGAGAGAAAGAGAGAGAGAGGAAGAAGAAGAAGAAGAAGAAGAAGGAGGAGGAGGAGGAGGAGGAGGAGGAGGAGGAGGAGGAGGAGGAGAAGAAGAAGAAGAAGAAGAAGAAGAAGAAGAAGAAGAAGAAGAAGAAGAGAGTGAGCCAGAGCACGAGTGAGAGCACTAGCAAGCTTATAACATACTAGATTTTTTGCTCCTTGAGGGCAGGGACTACGACATTATCACAACACCCTTTATAGGGCCATTTACATAGTAGACACTCAATATGTATGTTGCATGAATAAATGATTTTTTCCTCCCTTCTGTGTTTTCAGAGTAAGTTGTTGCTTATTAAAATATGCTTCAGAAATGCAGGGAGCCCTAATTATGGGAGCAGTTGTAAGTTAAATAAACAAACCATTAGTTTGAGAACAGAAATGGCAGACCAATTTGTGTATTACAGATAGCTATCATAGAGAAGCAGCCCAGTAGGGTGGAGAGGATTCCTTGGCTTTGGAATTAGAAAGTCCTGGACTCAAGCCTACCCTTGACACACAGTGACTGTGTGACCCTGAGTATGTCACTTCTCAGTGTCCCAGACAATTCAGTAAGATTCTAAATTGCAGAATAGATATTGCTAGGCAGGAGTAGAGGGGGCTTCCTTCTTGAAAATTCCCTGTAAAATGAAATCACACATCTAGTCAAGAAAAAAATGAGGGAGGGAGGAAGGGAGGGAGAGAGACACATGTAGAGACAGAGGGAGAGAGAGGTAGAGAGAGAGACAGAGACAGAGACACAACAGAGAGAGATACCCAGAGAAACACAGAGAGAGAGAGAGAGGTAGAGAGACAGACACAGAGAGACACACAGAGACAGACAGACGGACACACTTTAAGGGCATAGCATCTTTCAATATGCAACACTTTGTACTCTGACTTCCTCTGAGCCTTCTACAGTAGCTTCTTAAGGATACAAACTTTTGTCTCTGGGTCTCCAAGGTCTAGCACAGTGTTTGACAACTAGTATAGACTTAGCATATGTCTGTGGAATTTCAATCCCATTTTGCCAGAAATAAGTTTGGGGATAAACACTGGCTAATTGACTAGTCAGCTTATATATGGACATTGAACTTTGTATGGCTTTATGATTCTGCTTTTTTGATCAGGATCTGTAATTTCAGTAGCTTAGGCAACTCTCTCTACAAGCAATGAAAACAACTGTTCTTCATCTTTTAGTTTTAGAGAGACAGTGAAATGTTGAAGTGGACAGAGTACAGAACTAAGTCAGGAATGCTCAAATTCAAATGTGGCGTGATCCTGAGTAAGCCATCTGATTTTTGACTTCTTCAGTTTTCTTCTCAGCAAAATGGGGATAATAATAGCACTTCCCACTTCTTATCTTCCTCCCCACCTCTCCCCTCTCCCCTCCCCCCCCCCCCCAGAGTTGTTGGGAGAATCAAAGGAAATCATATTTGTAAAACTCATTGTAAACCTTAAAGTGCTGAAAAATGCTGTTAATTATTATCATCATGTTATCATCATCATCATCATCATCATTATAGAAGTTCAGATAGAGATTTTATAGCTAATAACTGTCAGAAGTGAGAATCTTGGGAACCCAATCCAGGGCTTTTTTTTTTTTTTTTTTTGCTATGATACCTCTCTTGTGGCAGTGAAGTATCTAATATAATTTATGAAGACAAGTTATATCACTAATTAACTTCAAGTCTAGCAGTCACTTAATTTGCCTGCACAAGTCCAAAACAGCTAGTTGTGTGTGTGTGTGTGTGTGTGTGTGTGTGTGTGTGTGTGTGTGTATTTTAGAGAAACACTCCAGTAGTCAGCCGGTTGTTCTGTCTACACGACAAAATTCATTTAATCTTTCTCAACTGATTTGATGGAATGGATTGGTTGTGTTGGCATCGAGAAGTCACAATCTGGGTATCTGCTTCTCATCTGCTCCAAATTCTCCCTCCGGATTGTCATCAGTTTCTTCTGGTGCAGAGAGGATTTGGTTCACAGATGGGAGCGTCTCAGCTATGCCATTGATTAAAGTCTTTGGGGCAGATGCATTCCTCTCACATCACATGGCCACTGTTAGCTGTGAGACAGGGAGCTTGGCCACGGATGCTGGTGCCTTCTTTTCATTATGTGTTTGTGGCTGAGCAATAGGAAAAGCCTGGCGTTTCTCTGTCATATCTATTGCCGAGAACCTATGAACAAATTAAAAAAAAACCCAAAATGTTTTAATTGATCTTTTATTTTTCCACTAATCATTTCCGAATGTGTCATGAAGACCTCACCTTGTTGAACCCATCCTTATAACAAAAAAAAAGCCATTTGTAAAAATAGTGGATACAGGGATGGAAGCTAGCAGTGTATGTAATAATCTGCCCCATGGGCCTCAGCCCTGTTATTGTTCTAACTGCTTTTTAAAAAAGTTACTGTCCTCCAAGCCTGCTTTTCCTTCTTTATTCTCCCCTCTTTCTCTTTTTTGTCTTTCTTCTTCTTCCTTTCCTTCTTTTCATTTTCCTCTTCCTCCTCCTCCTCTTCTCCTTTTCTTCCTCCCTTTCATTCTTTTTTCCTCCATTCCCTCCTTTTCCCCTTCTCTTCTTTTTCTTCCCCCCTGCTTCTTCCTCTTCTTCTTCTTCCTTTTCCCCTCTATCTCCTCTTCCTCTTCTTTCTTCCTTCTTTTTTTCTCAATTTTCCTCTTCCTTTCTCCTTCTGTTTTTCTCCATTTCCGTTTCTTCCTCTTTCTCTTCTTCCTTCTTTTTCTCCATTTCCTTCTTTTCCTCTTTCTCCTTTTCTTCCTTCTTTTTCTCCACTTATTTTTCCTTCCTTTCTCCTCTTCTTCCTTCTTTTTCTCCATTTCCTTCTCTTCCTTTTTTCTCCATTTCTTTCTTTTCCTCTTTCTTTTCTTTCTTTTTTCCTTCTTCTCCGCATCATCTGTAGCAGCAGCAGTATTCTTTTCTTATCTTTGTATTCTGTATTATATCAAAGAACATGTAATCATAGATGTACAGCTGGAAAATATGGCAGAAGACAGCTTAATTTTCTCATTTTCTAGATGAGGAAACTGAAGTTTAGAGAAGTACATTGACTTTACCAAGATCACATAGACTCTAAGTGGCAAAAGTGAGATTTAAATCCAGATCTTCTGACTCCAGGCTTAATATTTTGTACAAAGTGTATGGTTGCTAAATATTTGCTTAGTGGATAATCACAGATTCATCAGGTGCTTATTTGCATCTGATTCTGGCATAAGGAGACATGCACATTCTCTGCCTTGAAGTGTTCTTTCTCTGAAAAATCCTCATAGGTTTTTCTTCTACCACCTTCACATTTTTCTGTTTCACACTGAAATTCTAGTTTGATTCCTTTTTTCCTTTTAGAACAACTTCTTGTTTCCTCTAAAAGAAATGGAAATATCTCATCATGGACTTCAAGGTTCATGAATGCTGATTGAAGATTAATATTTCTAACATCATTTTTGATCATTAGAACATTTCACCTCTTCAGTAGTTCCCCATTCCCTATAGGAAAAATTCCCGGCCCCTTAACTTGGCATTGAAGAATCTTCATAATCTTACTTTACCCTTTATTCCTAGATTGACCCACCAGTTGTCCAACAAGAACTCATTGCTGCATCCAGTTTTTCTCTCAGCAGCTAGCTAGGTGGTACAGTGGCTAGAGCAAATGGAAATCCTAAATTTAAATCCAGCCTCAGGTACTTATTAGCTGTGTGATCCTAGGCAAATCACTTAACTTGTGACTAACTCAGTTTCCTCAATTGTAAAATGATTATACAAGCAGCAACTTTGCAGGGCTTCAAAGGAGATATCTGTAAAACACTTAGTACAGTATCTAGCACATACTAAGTGCTTAGATAAATACCTGTTTCCTTTCTTCCCCTCTTTCCTTTTGTTCATGTTATACCACCTAGGTGGGACATCTCCCTTTCTTCCCTTTGCCTATCCAGATTGCACTCATTATTCATCACCAAGCTTGAATTTTACCTCCTCCTTTTGACTTTCCTTGGTTATCCCGGTTTTAGTGATCTCTTTTTCTCCTATATTTCTAAAGCAGTTACTGTCCCTTCAGTTTCTTGGGGTATGAATTACATTTTGGTGACATCTCTCCTATTGTAAAATGTACATTCCTTAAGAATAGGGATTGTTATATCTCCAATGTTTGGCACAGGCAGATGTTTAATAAAATCTTGTTGAGTTGAATTTTCTTTTGTACAAGAGGCCTCCATAGATATAGGCACATTTAATTTGATTTTCATTGGTTTGGAAGTTTCTCTGCCCTCTAGTCCTTTCCCTACTCTCTTCTTAGCTTCCTCTCACCTCTAAACTTTTGCCTATACCATTCTGTTCAGTCCTGAGCCTCCTTTCCAACATGTTGACTCCTACCACCAACCTTTGGCTTATAGTTTGTGTGTTCAGAAAGCCAAAAGGTCCATTTCTTCTTTTAAAAAATTATTTATGATGATGATGTCATTTTAATCTATTACTGGGTCTGTCTGCCAGCTCTTTCCAGCATGTTCCTCTAGGCTATACTAATTTTCCTTTTAATTTCCTTTTTATAGATATTATCCTGTAAATCTCTGATATGAGCACATTGATTCTGATTCTCTAGTCTATGTACTATAAATCTTTGAATCAGCTTGCTAATAATTCAACCCGCACACCACCTTTGTAGATTTCTGGGAAACCTGAGCATCCCACAAATCAGCATCATTGTGCATTTTTCTCTCTTCCTTCTCCCTCCCCCAAGTAAAGGTTTTTCTTTTTCTTTCCTTTTTTATATCATCCATAAGACTTTTGTAATTTTCACTTGTAGGTACCTCAATGTTGATTGCCTTTGGAATGACAATGAATTTCCATGATAAACCTTTAGGAAGAGACTTTAAGCCTAGTTTTCTGTAAACATTTATTAAGCACCTACTATGTTTCAGGTACTGTGTTAAGTTCTGGGAAAAAAGGAGACAAAAAACAGTTCCTACCCTCAAAGAGCTCCCCCATGGAGGAGTTAATAAGCAGCCAAATATGTACAAATACACAGGACAAATAGGAAATAGCATGTTTCATAATGACTCTTCTAGAATCATGGTTACTTGGTTTGTTTGTAAGAATTTTCAAAGTTGTCTTTACATTGTCATTATTGCATAAATTGTTATCCTGGTTTTGTTTTCTGGCACCTAGCTAGAGACAAAACCCATAGTCAAGAAAAACAAATTCTGCCATTGGACATATTCTCTCTCTCTCTATATCTATCTATCTATCTATCTATCTATCTATCTATCTATCTATCTATCTATATCTCAATCTGTAGTCTGAGTCTGTCACCTCTGTCAGAAGACAGGTAGCATTCAGATAATTAGTAAACATTTATTAAGAGCCTATTATATTTGAAGACGAAGATAGGTGACTCAATGGTTATATCACTGGCCCTGAAATCAAGAAAACTTGAGTTAAAATCTGGTCTGAGACACTTATTACCTGGCCAATCATCGAACCTCTGTTTGTCTTAATCTATTGGAGAAAGAAATGGCAAACCATTCCGGGATCTTTGCCATAGTACTACCATGCTGTGGGTCATGGAATCACAAAGAATTGGATACAGCTGATAAAAACAACAACTAAGTGTCAGGTACTGTGTTACATGCTGGGGATACAAAAAGAAGCAAAAGACTATATACAGAATAAATATTCTTCTGGTATTGTGGTTTGTCACTGTGTTGGTTAGAATGCATAAGAATTTCAAAATTGTTTGTCTTTACATTATTGTGATTACTAAATTTTCCTCCTGGTTTTGCTTACCTCGTTCTGTATCAGTTCATGCAATTCTGTCCAGGTTTCTCTGAAACCATCCCTTTCATCATCTCTTATATCACAAAAGTATCTCATCATATTCTTATAGCAGAACTTGTTCAACTTTTCCCCAGCTGAGGAGACCCCCACTTAGTTTCCAGTTCTTTGCCTCTACAAGAAGATCTAATGTATAGATATGATTTGTTTTTCATTCATACACTGGCGCTGTTCAGTGAAAAATCCTATCTTGACCTTTGCCAGATTGGTCTGTTGTGTTAATACACTGTTTTTTTCCAAAAGCATAGAAAGGAGGGAAAAAATAAGTGGGAAGAGCAGAAGGGAAGGGCCTACTATGTAAGTATAATTGATAAAATGGGCATTGGGAGGTGGTGGAGGAGGAGGTGGGCAGGCAGAAAAATTAAGAGGACAGGGGAAAAAGAGAGAAATAGAAGGAATAACAAAAGAAAAAAAATGTGCCTACATTAGCGTACTATAATTTTCTCAAAGTATTGCCATAGAAATTGAATTTCCTCCTCTCTGTCATAATTTTCATGCATAAATTTCAGAAGAACAATTTACCTGTGCTGTTCATTTCATGTCATCAGTATTCTTTCCTGTCTCGAGAATCACTCAGTAGGACTCATTTTGTATATTATCATCTGGGACCATTCAACATTCATTTCTTTACACTGATTTTGCTGCCAAATGTCCCCTTTTCAAGTCAGAAGGCATCATTAAGTATATATTTTATTTTGCATCTCCTTTTATTTCACCCTTTAGTTCATTAGTTTGCATTCAGAATTCTCAGGCCCAAATCAATAGATTGGACGTTGAGCATACATCCTGCTTTCTTTTTTCAGCATTAGCAATTCCTGTCTCAGACTAGATTTTTTTTTCCTCTTCAGGAAGTTGTTCTGGGTGATGAATAATTAGTGTGTTTAGCAGAACATTAGCAGCTCTCAAATCTCATTCAAGGAAGAACAAGGCACCCCCTGGGATAGAAAAATGGAGATAAAAATTAGATTTTGGGAACTCCCCTTAGAAGAACAATGCCTGCTTTCTCTGCCTCTGTCTATCTGTCTGTCTCTATTTGTCTCTCTGTCTCTTTCCTTTCCTCTCCTCTTCTCTCCTCTCCTATCCTTCTGTCTGTCTCTGTGTCTGTGTCTTTCAGTCTCTCTATTATTTTCAGCATGCCTCCCTCCTCCTATTCTGTTTGCTCCTTTTCCAAAGGAGAGAAAGGTGTAATTGCTGAAAATATTAGTACTACTACCTCACATCTATATTGGACTTTATTGTGTAAAATTTACAAGCATTTTCCCATTTGGCCCCCAACAAATCTGTCTAATAAGTACTAAAGTTATTATTATTGCCATTGTATAGACAAGAAAACTAAGGCACAAGAAGAGAGATTTGTTCAAGGATCATAAGGCTAGTATCAGAGAGAGTATTTGAACTCAGCTGTTCCTGATTTTGTGTCCAGTATGCTAATTATTATATTACATTGCCTCCTTTATTTAGTAGATGTCTGTGAGTGCTAACTGTACCTCTGCCCTATATTGGTTATATAACCCCAGGAAATTTGCCTGGCTCTTCTGTCTTGACCTCTGGAAGGTGAGGAAACCCTAGATTCATTTAGGATAGTTTTGATGACCACAAGAGCTGGTGCATAGTAGGTGTTTAATAAAAGATCATTGATCTGATACACTTATGCCAATAAAATGAGCTGGTATTTTAATGTTAATTCACATTTATATAGTTTTAGGGCAGTTTTAAGCTATTAAAGTTTGAAGCCTACAAAGCACTTTCTTTACAACTACATGTAAGGGAATATAAGAATATACCTGAGAGTTAAAGTGGAGAGTGGGGGACAGTAACATGACAGCTGTCTTTAGGTATTTGAAGGACTATCATATGGAGGAGAAGCCAGTCTTCTTCTTGGCCCTAGAGAACAAAAACTAGTGGCAGTGGTTGAACGTTCCAAAGACATAAATTTAAAGTTGAGGTCAGGAAAAATGCCCTGAACATTGGACACACCCCAAAGTTAAATGGATCAACTGCCTCAAGGATGAAAGAGTGGCTTCCCACTAGCTGGAAGTCTTTAAGCAGAAAAGAATGACCACTTGTCAGAGATGTCATTGAGGAAATATTATGCAGGGCTGAACAGGACTAAAAGGTGGAGTTTGAGATCCAACCAGGACCTCACCCCAATCACCATTCTTTTGCCTCTCCAAAATAAATGAATTATATACCTGACCAGCATCTGTCTGGTGGGATATCATCTGATTTTGCTCCTTTGAGAAAAAAGAGCAATTATTTCCTCTACTTTGCTTGCTATGGATTCTGAATGAGACTTCTGACTTGCTCATGCAAGGTAAGTAAGGGAAGGGAAAAAGAAAGTATTGTAATATTACCTTAAATATTAATGGTATTAGTACAATAATGAAGCCCTCAAGCAGGCTGCCAGGTACACAGACCTGGAAGGAAGAGACCGTTAGTTGTAAAGTTGTAAAGAGGGAAGTCTTTGACTTTTCCTTTCTACCCTCCTCCCTTTCCTTCCCTTCTCCCTCTTTTTCTCCTTTCTCTTCTCTTCTGCCTCCCCTTTCCTTTGTTTTCCTTTCCTCTCCCTCTCCTTACTTCTTTCCCTTCCCTTTCTATTTTTCCCTTTCCCTTCTCCCTCCCTTTCCCTCTGCCTCTCCCTTTCTCTATACTTCTCTCTCTTTCCCCTCCTCTTTCCATTCCCTTTTCCCATCTCATTTTTGTTTCCCCTTTCCCTTTCTCTTTCCCTTTTCTTTTCCCCTTCTCCTCTTCTTCTCCCCTTTCCCCTCTTCCTTTTCCTCCTTCTCCCCTATTTCTTTCCCTCCCTTTTCCTTCCCCCTTTCTCTTCACCCTCTTCCCTTTCTCCTCTCTCACTTCCTCTTCTCTCCCCCTTTCTCTCCTCTCCTCATCACAGAACAAACTGAAAATTTTTTTCCAGTTCACTGAGGGTTTCCATACTTATAGCCCCTGAGGCTATTGGTGAACATAATAACCCCTGCATCGTGTCATGGCTGCAGAGGGTTTTCACTGGTGTACTCTTTGGATTAGACTGGGAGGCTCCAGCTTTTAAAGATTAATGAAGAGACTTCAGACTTTAGTATGATGCCTTTCTTTAGCTAGCTTGCAAAGTAGTTGAAGGGTCTGGGTCAAAAGCAGACTGTTCTCATTTCTTTCAACATAATCAATTCTTATACCTCACATGTTTCCTAGGTAGAGTGATGTTCCCAAGAAAATATTGACAACTAGTAATTAGCTCATCTGTTTGCTCTTCTCCCAGCTAGAAGAGAAAGAACAGCATCTGGAAACTCCTTTATAAATTTCTTGTGAATGCTTTGCACTGGGTGAATTAGAACTTCAATATTTGAACTAGATAACTGATGTAGGGAATCCAGTCACTTGCCTTTAACTAGAATCTTTGTGGTTGATGACAAAGGAGAATAAGTGGTAGGAGCTAAGATTCAAATTGCATTTTATCACTTAAAAAAAACCTTAAAGCAGCTTAAAGAGCTTTATTTAGTCTTATAAAATAAATTGTTTGTTTAAGGCATCTGGGTTCGGACCATGTTGTCTCCTGGGAAAAATTGAGAATAGGCTTAATTCACCTCTACCTTTTCCTGAGATTGTTCCCTTAAAGAACATTAGCAGAGTCACAGACTTGTGCCTAGAATGCATTTGGCTATTTTC
Source organism: Antechinus flavipes (assembly GCF_016432865.1). Taxonomy (NCBI): domain Eukaryota; kingdom Metazoa; phylum Chordata; class Mammalia; order Dasyuromorphia; family Dasyuridae; genus Antechinus; species Antechinus flavipes. The sequence continues at coordinate 84,217,100 of NC_067401.1, read as the reverse complement.
CTAGTCAAAAATGAGATCATAGGGTATTAGGATTTAAATCAGCCTAACTTTTTCATTTTGTAGGAGTGAAAACTGTGGTCTGGAGAAGATAGACCATTTTCAGAGGTCCCAAAAGTAAGGTTATAAATGACAGAACTGGCATTTGAACCCAGATTTCCTGGTTCCATACCCAATACTCTTTCCATTACTCTGCTTTAAAGGGAATGGAGAAGTGGTGACCTGATGTTCAGGGAAACATTCTGCCTAGTGATCTGGCACCAGGGAGATTTATTTTGCATTGTACAAGCAATATTAGCTCAGGCAGATGAAATTCTGGTTTCTAAGCAGTTACCCTTGCCTTTTTTTTTTTCCTACTTCAAAAAAAATGATTAGACCTAGGTCCTTCTCTTGGATTAGCCACATAGCAAACAGGGATTCTAGACAGGAAGCAAACCAGTTTTTATGTTTGGTTGTCAGCACTGGTGACAGAATCAAAGCATAAACCATGCAGAACTGGAGGGGAACTTCTATGTGTCTCAATTTGTTGAGTTTTATTTGTAAGAGTATAAGTTTCCTGAGAGGTAGGTTGTTCCCATTCCTGCTCATCTTTAAACCTATAGACTGTGAGTTTTCTTTGCGAAAAGCTTTGATTAAAAAATCCAAAGGAAAGATAAAACTACAGGAGTCGCACCACACCTGATTCCAACTGGGTTGGAAGTAGGAATGTTGAACCTGTCCAAAAGAACTAAGGAAGGCATGATCACTACTTCAAACATCTGAAAGGTTAATCTATGGAAGACTGATTTTAGAGAGGAGTAGCTTAGTACAGAGATTCTTAATTTGTGGGTCACAACCCTATGTGGAGTCACATAACTGAATGTGGGAGGTCATGTAAGGATGATTTACTATCAGTAAATGTTTGATTTGTATACCTATTTTATATACCTATATACCTGGGGTCCTGTAAAAATTTCTCAGGCAAAAAGGAGTTACTTGTGGAAAAAAGTTTAAGAACTTTGCTCTGGTAGATAAGAGAGTTGAGCAGCTAGGTGGTGAAGTGAATAGAGCTCTGAGCCAAGAGTTAAAAATCCCATCCCAGACACTTAACTCTGTGACCCTGGACAAGTCACTTAACTCTGCCTCAGTTTCCTCATTTGTAAACTGAGTTGGAGAAGGAAATGACAAACCACTTCAGTTTCTTTGCTAAGGCTTATACTCTTGCTAATGAGATTACAAAGAGCCAAAAACAGCTGAAATAGTTGAATAACAATAAAAACACTCAGAATCTGAAAGATCTGGGATCTGCCCTTAAAACATACTGACTGGGTGATGTGACGCTGGAAAATTCTCATTGTAACTCTGAGTTACAGAGTAGGTGCCAATCTTGCAATGGTAAAAAGCAATTTCCTAGACTTGTCATGTCTGGTCCAAAAAGAAAACAAAATCTATTTGCTGTACTTGCTTGCTTCTGGAGGTCAACTCATAGCCAATGGATAGGACTTATAGATGGGTTGATATTGACTCAACATAAGGGAAAACTTCCTAATTAGTTTTTCTAAATGGAATGGGCTGTCTTCTACAAACAGAGTCTAGATAAAATCATTGAGCTTGTCATAAAGAAAACTGATTTTAAGGACAAGGAGACAGGACCTCAAGTAAATTGGATGCCTTGTTTACTATGCACTAACTAGTCTGTGGATTATTTAAGAATATTTCATTACCGCTGCTAGGTTCGGGCATACAAATAAAGAAAAATTAAAATTCATCTTCATCCATTTTGAGCTGCAGTTCTTAAGACTCTGCTCATCATACAATGATGTCACATTATCTAGATCCTTTCTAAATCACTTTGGTACAGCCAAATATTTACAAAATAAGTAAATTGAGGAGACGATAATTTCATAAAGTCAAAATCTCTGTGCCTTCATCAATGTAGGGGTGGTATATTCTTCATTGACATAAATCACATTTTTGTACCCTAATAACCTATTACATTATCTACATCCTAGATGGCTGATATAGTGGGTAGCAGGTAGGGAGTCATGAAGAGCTGAGTTCATGTACTGCCTTCCTGGCTGACACTTCCTAGCTGAATGACTCTAGGCAAGTCACTTAGCCATGCTATATGCTTCAGCTACCTCATCTGGTAATAATGTATATATAAAAACATATATATATATATATATATATATATATATATATATATAATATATATATATATATATATATATATATATATAATATAATGTTGATAGCACTAGCACCTATTTCACAGGTTTGTTGTGAGGATCAAATGGGATCGCATAAAGTGATGTGTTTTACATATATACACGCAAGCTATTACAGCTAAGCAAGGACTATACTTTTATTAAGCATTTTTTAGGTTTCTTTTTTTCTTTTAATTTTTATACTACTTTTATTTGCAGTATTTATTATACATCTTATTTAAAACTACAAACTCTTTTTATTTTCTATATAAAAATTGCAGAGAACAAATTCCCTGAAGGGTTTATAAAAGACATGCATCCTACCTTTATGAATGACTATTAAAAGGATAAGTAAATGGGGAAGAAAAAATATCAAGCAATAACATGAATATCTCCTTGAAGCATTTAACTTTTATAATCATTTTATATTATTATAATATTTTAACAATTATTCAAAAACAATACTTCAGGCTAGAGGGATCAGGTTTCTTTTCTATAGTAGTTACTATGCTTTGTTTTATTCTGTTCTAAAATTAGAACAGAATTTTTGTTTTTTTGTTTTAGTTCTCATAGTCCTTAATCTACAAGTGTTTAATCTTCAGGTTTCAAATACCTATAGACTTGGTCATGGAATCATAGAATCATAAAGCTGGAAGAGACCTTTGAAATGAATGGGTCCATTTCTCTCATTTTACAGATGAGGAAACTAGTCTAACAGATATGAAGTGCTTTATCTATAGTCACTTAGCTGGCTTCCAGTCCAGGAAAATTTTAAAGTGCTAAGATTTGATTTTACTACTCACATTTTATTGTATTCGTTGTTGTTGTTTAGTCATGTCTGACCCTATTTGAGGTTTTATTGGCAAAGATACTGGCATGGTTGGCCATTTCCTTTTCAGCTCATTTTACAGATGAGGAAACTAAGGCAAACAGAATTAAGTGACTTGACCAAGGTCACACAGCTAATTAAGTGTCTGAGATCAGAGTGAACTCAGGTCTTTCTGATTCTAGGTCTGGCACTCTATTCATTGTAACTCTTATTACATTTTATTATATGAGTAGTTTTTAGTAATCCATACTAAAATATCTTTCCTTTCTCCTGGATCATTTTGATTTGACTTTATGTCCAAGGATAAGGTCAAGTATACTACATATACATCCCATGTTATGATAGATCAATAGCAATTTCCACGTGCTAAGCCCATTAAAAAAGTGACAGTATTGGTAAATATCCCTGGTCGAAGCATTGCTGTATTCTTTGTCTTACTAATGTAACAGTCTTGTGGAAGAAGGAGAAGTTCTAATAATCCTTGCTTTTCGGTGGGAGCTTAGGAATATTGCCAAAAGAGCCTGGAGTGCTTTTTTTCATTTGCCATTTTCTCTTTCTCCCTGCCAACATTGAATTTCAACAGTAATCTTTGAAATATCACTAGTAAGTTCTAAGTTGTGATGAGTAGAATGGGCAGAGAAGTTTGGAGATGTATTAACATCATGGTAATTATAAACAAAAATACTCCATAGGGACAGTTCATGACTCCCTTTTTGTTTTTCCTTTCATGCTCCATTTATTATTATTTTTAAACATTAAATGTAATTCCTGGAGCATGGTGTTTGTGTCTTGTAAGAGTCCATCTGCTCATGCTACTTATCTCCCACCTGAAGCCATGATGTTCCATTTGGAGCATCAAAATCATTTTCACAGCAACTCAATGTGATTTCACACGCAGAAGATTATGACTTCAGGTGGGGATCGAGCAGTGCAAAATGATTAACCCTTTAAGCTCAGGGATTTCATCTCATTCTAATTTTCTTAGCAACCAAAAGAAGAGAGGGAGCTAGACAGCCTAAATCAATCAAGGGCAATTGAGGATTCTGTTTAAATGATCTTTTCCAAATGTCCTCCAAACAGACCATCAGGGAGGCATTAGAGTTTTACTATTTTGTCAGTTCCTTGAGCAGAGGCTGTGACTTATCCATCACTGTATCTCTAATATCCAGAGCAATGCCTGGCAGGTAGGAGATGCTTAATAAATGCTTGCCAAATTAAATCGAGATCCAGAAAATGCTAGGCAGGTTTCCTAAAAAGAGAAAGCAAGACACCAATGTAAGTAATGAATAAATGAGTGAAAAATAACTTATTATCAACTTAGATACTGGATACAAATACGAAAGTGAAATAGTACCTGAACTCAAAGAACTTACATTCAAATGTGTGGCAAAAATTCACATTAGGGGGATGGTGTCCAGGAAAGGGAGTTGTAAAATTTGAGAAGCCATTGGTATGGAGGCTTGATCTGCGGGACAGTACCTTTTCCCAAAACAATAGTAGAACTGAGTTGTCCAGAGCAATAGCTAGAATTGAGATGGAAAAGGAAGTACTAAAAGAATAGCAGAGAAAATAGCAAGGGTGAACAGCAGAATGTGATGTGAAATATGTTGTTTTTTAGTCACCCTATTCTTTGTGACCCCATTTGGGCTTTCCTTGGTAAAGATACTAGAGTGGTTTGCCATATTCTTCTTCAGCTCATTTTATAGTTGGGGAAACCAAGGCAAACAGAGTTCCCAGGATCACACATTTGATGTCTAAAGTCAGACTTGAATTCAAGAAGATGAGTCTTCCTCACTTCAGACCAGAACTCTATCTAGTGTGCCTTAGCTACCCTAATGTGAAATATGGACCAGTAGATAAAATAGACTATTGAAGTTTGCCCTCACTCACCAATCAAAATAGCTCAGGCCTAGGTTGAGACTGATGATTAACTTAATGGGGAAGTCAAGACCCAGAATGATGACAATGAAATATGACCACAAGAATAATATAAGGTGAATAATGGATTCCTGATAAGTTTAGATTTGACATCTTGTCAAAGATGCTGTCATGAGAAGATTCCACAGGCTTCTAAATGTTTACCTCTCTCTGGTTTCCACCAATATTCACAATACTGGAAATAAAGATTATAATGACTGCTCTATTCTTCCACAAGAATGTGATATTAATGAAGCAAAATACTTAGAGATGCTCAAATCAGTGATACCTAATAATATAGTCCCCCCATAATGCACTTAGCGTATGGAAATAGATATTGGTCCATTATTACATGGGTTGCAGTTACAGAATTGAATACTCTTAACAGTGTAGCTTTATTATCCCTTTCCATTTTGTTCCTATCACAACATTAAGGATTTTATTTAATGAACTCTTTATGGAAGTGGAGGATCCCAGGGTTCAGTTCTATTTTGTGTTCTGTAGCTTGACAAAATTATCCTGACTTTAGATCCTCTGCTCCCTCAGAGGATGATTTAGGTCTTCAGCTCAATTGTAAAATTCGTACTTAAAAGTCAGTCAGGAATAGGAATCTTATCCTTTTGAATTTTGAATTCTAAGCAAGCTTTGAAATCTCACTTGAAAGTGAAGGTAGGTGAATCAAACCAGGCAAATTTTCTCATTGTCTTTTGTCAAATTTTAATTTTAATTTGATTGTAGAAATGGCCAATGGATAGGTAGGATCCAAAAGATCCTTTTTTTTTGAATAAAGGTAACTTCTTCCTAAAAACTTATTGCTTAAGGATAGCAATAGACATTCATACTACTATGGAAGGAATCCTCTCATTACGTACTTGTGTTATTATTGTTATTAGGACTTTCCATCAAACCTTGAAAGGGAGTCATCTAATAAACATTTATTAGTGGCTGCTAGGTTCCTGATAGTAGAAAATTAGAAAGAACTAGATGTACCCACTTTAATTAATTGACATAATCAGAAATGTTATACAGCAGCAAGGGTGAAAATTACCTACTTGAAAAATCCTGGGTCAGATGAAGTTTTTTAATTTATATATCTTTTCCCCCAAACTCCTTCAATTACCATAATGATGATTAGAGCCTCTGTGTTTTTATTTCCCCTACTATGTGGATTTTTCTTCTCTTTTCTATCAATCTCTGATCTCAGTTATGCTATAAACATAATTGACTCTAGTTTATCTGTTATAACTCAGAAAAGGAAAGTCATTGTTGACTCTTCCCAGAAGACATTGTTCCAATACATGCTCCTGAACAGAACCTACTACCCTCATGCTAGACATCTTCAAGAAGAAAAATGAGGAAAAATTCCCAGAAAGCATGTTTCTACTAATTCCTTTCTGCTCCTTCCCTCCTCCAAATGTTGATAGGCTACAACAGCAAATGGGTGCATTATCTAGTTACAATTGGCTAGAATTGGAGAAGGGGTGTTTTGCACAGGTTAGAATTTCTGATATCAGCAATTCATGAGGTACATTTGATCTTTTTACCCCTTTTTATTCTTTTCTTTTCTTTTTTTCTGATTATACATGTATATTAATTTTAAAAAATATACATTTTTTTATGAATCATGTTGGGAAAGAAAAATCAGAACAAAAGAGAAAAACCACAAGAGAAAAAAAACAGAAGAAAAAGGGAAAAAAAAGTGAACATATTATATGTTGATTTACAATCATTTTTCATAGTTCTCTCTCTGGATACAGATGGCATTTTCTATCTAAAGTTTATTGGATTACTGAATCACTGAGAACCAAGTCTTTCATAATTGATCATCACACAATCTTGCTGTTACTGTATACACTGTATTCCTAGTTTAAATTGTTTTGCTCAGTATCAGTTTGCATAAATCTTTCTAGTCCTTTCTAAAATCAGCTTATTCATCATTTTTTATATAGCATTAATATTCCATTACTTTCTCCAACTGATAGGCATCTACTCATTTTTACAGTTTTTACCACCACAAAGAGAGCCTCTACAGCCATTTTTGCACATGTGGATCTTTTTACCTCCTTTATGATTGCCTTGAGCTATAGGCACAGTAGACAGCACTGATGGATCAAATTTTATAGATCTTTGGGCATAGTTTTAAATTGTTCTCCAGAATAATTGGATCATTTCACAACTCCCCCAACAATGCATTAGTGTCCCAGTTTTCCCACACCCCCTTCAAAATTTGTCATTATCTTTTCTTGTCATCTTAGCCAAACTCAAAAGTGTGAAGTGGTATCTCAGAATTGTTTTAATTTGCATTTTTCTAATCAATAGTAATTTGAAGCATCTTTTCATATGATTATAGATGGATTGAATTTCATCATCTGAAAATTGTTCATATCCTTTGAGGTATTTTTGCTCTTTATCTTAAATAAGTTTGGTCTAAAAGTGGGTAGTGGCTAATTTAAAAGAGAGAATAGGGAACTAAAATTGTAGACTTAAGAAGTTTAAACTACACAATGAGGGAAAATAGTAACTTGATCCTTAATAAAATAAAGCAATGTATCAGATTTTAACATCACAATAATCAAGTCCAATTCACTTATTTTATGAATACAAAAGATAATGTAATAGCTTGTATATTACAGCTAGGACTTATGGTGACAGATTTGGTATTCTTTCTGTCAGCTCATGTGCTGTTCCTTTCTACTATCAGAGAAAATGATTTATGCCGTTGAAAGAGTATGGTGGAACAAGTCCTGTAGTTTAGAGAACCTGCCTCATGTTAGTTTTGTTTTGAAGTAGTATAGGCTGGGACTAGGAGACTATTTCCCTCTGATACTATAATAAGCTCTCTATTTGAGAGTTCCATTGACTCATTCCTGTGTTCACACTTTCAGAGTCAAGGCAGACATGGACCAAAGGGAAAAGTGAAAGATTTTTTTCTTTTTAAAACAATTGTTTTACTTTTTATTATGAATTTAGGAAACAAATATTTCCATATACAAAGTAGTTACGAGTGATTGTGTTGTAAACCATGCACTTCTATTATATAATAGTATTTAAAAAAAAAAACAGTATATGTCACATTTAATATGGTGGTGATAAAATTACTCTTCTTGACTGTGACCTTTTCTGAATTTAATTCTTCTGTCTTTTGTGTATTATTTAAAACAAGAATTTTAAAAGAATTATTTATTTCTTCTTCCCTCCTTTCCTCCCTCCCTCCCTCCTTCCTTTCCTTTTTCCTTCCCTCCCTCTCTCTTCCTTCTTCCCTCCTTTCCTCCCTTCCTCTTTCCTCCCTCCATGAAAGTCCATGAAATGCTCATGTCTAAAAAAATTATGTCTCATTCTGCAGCTTCAATCTATGATCTTTTTGACAAAAGGTTTGGGGAATGATTTGTCAGCAGTCATTTTTATTTGAAGTCATCATTGATTATTGCATTGATTTTGAGTGTTTCAAAGTTGCTTTTCTTTTTTTTTTTTTAGTGTTGTAGACATGTAATAAATTGTTCTGCTGGATCTATTCACTCTATTCTGCATCCATTCATATAGGTTTTCCCAGATTTCTCTCAATCTATCATTTTCACTTTGACAATTTGAAAATTATGGCAATGGAATTGCAATCATGCAATGGAAATTTGTTGATGTTTGTTGATGCTATATTTGCCAATTTATGAACATTGAAGTGATTTCTATTTCTTTACTATAATGAAAGAACTGCTATAAATATTTTCCCACTAGCTTTGCTTGCTTTGGGATATAAATGTAGCAGAGGTATTGGTGGGTCAAAAAGCACAATGTAGTTTCATTTGAGGTAAAGTTCTAAATTGCTTTCTAGAATGGTTGGACAAATTTGCAGCTCTACTAACATTGCTTTAAAATACCTGCATCCAAAGCCCCTCCGGAAATCACCATTTTCCATTTTTTTTTAAATCTTTGACAATCTTATATGTGTAAAGCAGAAACCACATTCCCCTTTTAATCTTAATAATCATTGGGATAAATTGACATTGACTGAGCATATATATGACTGTCAGTGTAGGTTTTCAACATTTAGTTAGCCATTGTCTTCAAGAAATTTGTACTGGTAAAGGATAGATTATATAAATTAATGTAACTTTTACATTAATATACATAATAGACAAATTGAGGATAGGGGAGAAAAGATTTAGTTATGGGGAGTTCTAAATGGAGAAGTGAGTAGTACTTAAAAGAAAAGGGCTTGAAAGAAAAAGGGTCAGATTTAAGAGGACTCATATGTAGAACAGTTCTAATCTCATATGGAGCAAAATTTTGAAGTGCGTGAGATTAAATTTTATTGGTGGCTTATTTTGCTTGTATCTTATTAATCACTTTTTGTAGTTTGGACTTCTCTTCCATTCTGTCTATGGAACTAGGACCCTTGAGCTGCCTTTTGACTGTCTAGAAGTCCCCAATTCATTTATATGCATAAGAATGATTCCTTTCTTCTTTTCCTTCCTTTTCTTGTTAAAATAAATTTCTTTTGATAACATTTTTTTTCCCTATCACCTATCATTCACCTATCATTTTTTTTTCCTATCACCTATCATCCATTTCTTCCCTCTCAGTCCCAGGGAGTCATTCCCCATACCAAATAGTTCTTAAAGAAAAGAAGAAAAAGAGGAAGAAGACACAAAAATGATCAAAATTGATTAATAAATCAAAAAAGTCAGGAAAATATATGCAATATATCACAGCTGTGGACCTCCTACTTCTGCTAAGGTGTGTGGTCCTATCTTACTTACCCATAGTCTTCAACAATGGCCATTCGTAAGAGTGGGGTCGTACTGCCCCTTAATGTACTCTACATTCTTTCAATCTGGAATCTGTTCCCTCACCACTGCATAGAATCCCAGTTTTTCTTCTGAACTCGTAATCCTGTTCCATAAGTTAGTATTTCTTTATCTTCCCACCTTCTAACATCTCTATGCCCTGAAATTATCTTGCATTCATTTCATAGCTATCTTATTCCTGTATTTGTAAATGTTTCCTCAGATAGAATATAAGTTCTTTGCAGGCAGGGACTGTTTTATTTTTCTTTGTATAAAGTTACTCCAGTACCTGACACATACATGCTTAATAAATGTTGGTATATTGATTGTTTATGTGTTTATCTTCGAACTTCCTCAGGAAATCAAGTTCCTGCTATTGGGATTTGGCTGATCTGCTGATGCCTTGCCCTTCAAAAGAGATTTTCTTGTCCATCCCTTTGGACTCTGTTAAAATAGAAGTCATTTGATGATACTTCAGGGAAAAGATACACTTGAAAAACAAGCCAACAAGAAGAAGTGGCTGAGGTCTGGAAAAGAAACAAAGGCTGGAATCCCAGGTTACCATGGAGCCTTTATCAGTCACATTTATCAAATGGATATGTATTTATTAAAGACACAAGATCATAGTAGGGACAGAGTGGTACTATGATTTTTAAAAGATGTGACAAACTAGAGGCTATGTTCATGATAAGCAGATTATTGTTCTCTTCAATTTTACTGAGTTCTCAAGAGATTATAGAAACTGCATTATGAATTGTTTATTTCTTTCCCAATAAAACATTTACAGTCAATGGCTGCCCAACAGTTCATTAAGCAAGTTTTCTCTCTTCTATGGCCTGACCTCTGTCACTGGATCATGTCTCTTTTCCTGATTTCGACATTCATTGTGTTTTATAAAGCCTAAGTTCTGCTTATCAATCATGTTCAATATTAGGTTACTTGCAGAATAGAATCATTACCTTTAAAGTTTAATAACTGTGCCACAAAGATAATACAATAAAATCTAAGAAATGTAATTTAGAGAGGCTTTTGACTCAAGCCTTGTATTTTCCCCTTGCCAAATCTCTTATAATCCTATCCCTTGGGCCAAGAAAAAAACGGGTTTTCTCTCTTCCTTCTACTTGGTCTGTCTTTTTTGTGGGTTTCTGCCTTGTTGTATATTATCTGTCTCAGATGGTCTCTCAGTGTGGTGTGACTGAGAGTAGAGATTACATTAAGAACACACAGTATCCTGAACAGGGACAGTGCCTGATTGCAGCAGAGAGGGTGACGGGTGGTTGACTGCAGGAGCCCAGCCTGCTGACGGCAGCAGGTTAGAGTCTGCCGGAATGGAGCCCCTGTATATCATGGAGCTTGGTGAAGTGTGGAGAATAGATGACCTGCCTGAACTCATTGACCTTGACATAAATGAAAAATGTCCTCAAATTGTGTGGATGCTTCCAAATGATTTCCAGAAGCTTTGGAAGAGAAGGGGTTTTTTAAATAGAATTTGGACCTATTACAGAAGACTATTTTAGAGCAGTAAAGCCATTTTAGGGGATGAGGAAGATGAAAGTTAAAAAAAAAACCTTCCTTTTTATTTAGGAATCCATATGAAGTTGAATTCAACTATTTTGAAATATATATATTTTTGGGAAAAACATCATTGGCTAAACAACCTCCAAAATCTTAAGGGTAAAACCTTATTAGTTATATGGCACAGTGTTGTGCCACAGTAGCTATGTGTTGATTTATGTTTCATTTAGGCACCTATTATTACTGTGCCTCAGTATTCTCATTTGAAGGATATAGATGATAATAATGTTTGCCATCCCCCTGCTTGTTGAGAGTATAGGGGAAAAGGATGAGAAAATATTCATCAAGTATCATGCGTTCCTTCAAAGAAGGACGTATAGAGATAAAATATTATGATTATGATAAGAGGCAACACTGAGTTATAGGGGTATGACCTTATAATCAGGGAGACACAAGTTTAAATCCTGTCTCTGATGCACACTGGCAATGGCACTCTGGGCAAGTAGCATGACCTCTCAGTACACCAATTAGCTGTATAGCTATTGATAGAGAGTTCCCAGAGTAAAAACTTCCAATGTATATGAAATGATAGTTCTAGACTAAGAAAAAAATACCATGTTGGAGATTTTCCAGAGACTTTGTGGAGCATATGTGAGATTTTATTTTCCTTTCTTCCTCTTTCCTTAACTTCTCTCTTCTCTATTAAAGCTTTTTAATTTATTTTTTGAAGACCAGACTGATGCTATATTTGAGATCTTCTAGAAGAGTTGATCTCTACATTTTCTATCTTGGACATGTAACAGTGAAATAATACTCTCTCAAAACTTCTATAGAATCAGGAGATTATTGTTTCTACCATTCTTGGACTGCTTAAACAAACATATCAAATAGGCTCACTTGCTTTGTTAAGAGAAAAAAAAGCCAAAATTGATGGGTTTTCCTTTAAACAGTATAAAATACAAAAAGAACAAAGGTGATATTTGTTTCCATCCTGATGACTAAGTTTTCATTTTAGTACTATGTTAGAGGTCTGTTTTGTGAAGAAAAAAATGGAAAAACACCCGAAGATTAGGTGTATTTTAGCACGAGTGATTTTTCCCGTATCATAATTACAGGAATGCCATCTTTAAATTGAGGGGAAAGATAGAAGAAGGGGATAGGATTTACATGTTCATTTAAAACAATTAAGTCAGGAATATAAGTTTAAAAAATCATTAAGAATGAAAACTAGGTAGTTGAAAACTAGAAATTCTCTGCCTGATTGCACTTGGATCTGATTTTAACAGTTTTGACCAAATTCATCAATCAATTCAGTCTAACAACTAGTCAATTAATTTAGAATTGGACAGATATTTTCTTTGGGTTGATAAGTTATTTGAATTACTTGGTCAATTTAATCAAAAGTCAAATTTAATGTCTGTATAGTCAGATGAATTAGGTTAAATCAGATAAATGATTAAGTAACAATGTTTTCTTTTAAGGAAAGCACAAGAAAGCTGCCCATTGTCCTAGATTAATATCTGATGAAATAAATAATAAAAATAGTTACATTCTAGATCTATTAAATCCCTACCCGATTTTCCATTTTCCTGACCATGTGAAGTTTTTTTTTTTTGTTTCTTTTCTTTTCTTTTAGTTTATTTTTAATATACATTGTTTTTATAAATTATGTTGGGAGAGAAAAATCAGAGAAAACAAGAAAAATCATGGGAGAGATAAAAAACAGAAAAAAGAAGTGAACATAGCATGTGTTGATCTACATTCAGTCTCTTTAGTTCCTTCTTTGGTTGTAGACAACATTTTCTGTCCAAAGCCTATTGGGATTCCCTTGGATCAATGAACTACTGAGAAGATCCAAGTCTTTCGTAGTTGATCATTGCATATTCTTGCTGTTATTGTGTACAATGTATTCTCGATTCTGCTTATTTTGCTCAGTATCAGTACATGTAAATCTTTCCAGGCCTTTCTATAATTAGCTTGTTCATCATTTTTTATAGAACAATGATATTCCATTATCTTCATGTATCACAATTTGTTCTGCCATTAATCGATGGGCATTCACTCCTTTTCCAATTCTTTGCTACAAGAAAGAGAACTGCTACAAACGTTTTTGCACACGCGGGCCCTTTTCCCTCCTTTATGATTTCCTTTGGACACAGACTCAGTAATAGCATTGCTGGATCAAAGAATATGCACAGTTTGATAGCCTTTTGGGCATAGTTCCAGATTGCTCTCCAGAATTATTGGATCATTTCACAACTTCACCAACAATGCATTAGTGTCCCAGTTTTCTCACATCCCCTCCAACATTAATCATTATCCTTTCCTATCATCTTAGCCAATCTGAGAGGAGTGAGGTGATACCTCAGAGTTGTTTCTCTAATTAGTAGTGCATTTCTCTAATCAGTAGTGATTAAGAGCATTTTTTTCATATAACTATAAATGGTTTAATTTCATCATCTGAAGATTGTTGATATCCTTTGATTATTTATCAATTGGGGAATGATGTGTAGTCTTATAAATATGACACAGTTTTTTATATAGTTTAGAAATGAGACCTTTATCAGAAATATTATCTATAAAGATTTTTTTCCAGGTTTGTACTTCTTTTTTAATCTTGTTTCTGCTGGTTTTGTTTGTGCAAACCCTTTTTAATTTAATGTAATCAAAGTTGTCATTTTTGACTTTCATAATGTTCTTTAATTCTTTGGTCATAAATTCCTCCCTTCTCCAAAGATCTGATTGGGAAATTATCCCTTGTTCTCCTAATTTGTTTATGGCATCATACTTTGTGCCCAAATCTGTACCCATTTTGATCTTATTTTGGTATGGGGTGTGAGATATAGGTCTTTTCCAGTTTTCACAGCAATTTTTGTCAAATAGTAAATTCTTATTCCAGAAGCTGGAGTTTGGGGGTTTATCAAATATTAGGTTGTTTTAGGCCTTGCTTATTGTGTCATGTGTATCTAATCTATTCCACTGATCCATCATGTGAAGTTTTAAAAAAAGTAACCTTTAGAGGCTATCCAAAAGATATTACTGTATTTGGAATCTAAAAGGCCTTATCAGAGTTTGTGAGAAGACATCTCTGTAAGTTTATTTCAGTGTATTTCATCTCCTTTTTTTCATAAATTGTACTTGGCAGAATCTAGAAGTAACTCAAGTAATTCCTATTAAAAGGAATTGTTTAGAGGGGAAAAGCTTTTTGAATCTGTTCTTAATGATATTGAATTTGTCCAGGGCCATCATAGTTGGCAATAGAAGAATGAACTTGGGAGAATGCTTGCATTAATTTTGATTTGGTCTATGCCTTTAAAATTTTTTTGGGATAAAGAGCAGATCTGGATATCTGAGGTTTTTAGAGCTGAGGAGACTTCAGGATGAGTTGAAGACTGTTTTGGAAGTTTGAATCATTTCTATTATTCAAAACTCACACACTTAGTGAGTTGTCCAATTATTCTGTGAACAATTTTCTTCTCTAGTATTGTGTTGGATCCTTTAAGGATGAGGGTTATCTCAAGTGCCACTTGTACAATGACTGCAGATAGCTTCCCTTCCCTTAGCCCCAAGTTACTTCTCATGGCCTAGCCAAGTTCCCTACTTTTCCCTCTCTGTATTTTACTCATCCTTACTCCATGAAAACAAACACTCACACATGTCTGGGATTGTTAGAAAATTAAAAATACAAAGTAATTTTTTCACAACAATCCTGCAAGGTGGGTAATACAAGGGCTATTATCTCGAATTTACAGATGAGCAAGTCTCAGACCAGTTAAGTGACTTATATGTCATCCTACTAATCGCAAGTGTTGGAGCTGGTATTGAAACACCAGGCTCTTCCCATTGCACTACGCTGCCTCTCTGTGCTTTTATTCGCTTCATTCATACCATAGAATCAGAGATCTAGAGCAAGAATGGACCTTGGGGGCCATCTAATCTAACTTTCTCATTTTTACTTTTGAGGAAACAGCCCAAGATGAAATAACAGGTTGTGTCAGAAGCATTTTTTGGATCTGGGATTTCTGTTGTTATTGTCCTTCTTTCTCAAAGTGGACCAATGATATCATGAAGGTGATGTCTTGACTTCCTCATGAATTAGACTTAGGTGAGATAAAGCTGCACTTTCTCTTTTCAAGCCTCATTTCTGAATTTTTTTTGACAACCCACATCCATAATTTATTTCAAGATTCAGGAAAAAGGAACCAAAATTTCTTTAAGCATTTTTTCCTGGTTCACTTCACTGCATTCTCTCCTTTTACTCTATGTCCTCTCATCTTATCTTATACATCTCATGCCTCACATGCTATGCCATATGTGCATGCTGTGTGTTTTTTTACCTAGATAGTAAATTCCTATTTCCTTTGTACTCCAAAGCACCCAGAATCATGCTATTCTCAGGCAATGTTCAAAATACTTTGAGGGCTTAAAGAGCAAATCCTGCAGAAAAAAACATCAGAGCTGTAGCTCAACTATGTCTTGCAACTCAGAAGGGCTGTAAAAATAATGCAAGCCTTCTCCAGCAGTATTTCCTTCTGAAGGTCTGTGATTTTTCTAGACAATTACTATGTTTTGGAGCAAGGATTAGGAGCTGTCTGAAAAAGGAATTCTCTAGCTTTTGAGCAATGGGGTCCCATAGAGGTAGATTTCATATGCACCCAGGGAGAAGTGAAAAGAGAGAATTTATCGTATTGCTGATTGGGTAATAGATACCTGCTGTTTCTCTGCATCCTCTGCTGGCAAGCCTCCCTCTGTGCTGTACAACTCTTGGCGTACTGTCTTTGCTCAGAGAAGGTTACTTTAAAAACTGTGCAGACAGAAAGGAAGGAAGAAATGACAGTTCTCAAAAAGCATCCACTAAAATGACCTTAAATTATACCCTGGTTTTCCAGGGCAGTGGGGAAAAAACCATTCAGGGTTTCAATAAGCAATTCTCAAATTTTGTCTGTCACCTGTCAGAGGTGGACCTCTCTTCCCTGGATACATGTGTTCCATTTCACTGGTGTTCAGAACAACTGTATGAGGGGGAAAACAGAATGAAGACTTAGGTACTTCCTTTCACAGTTGATTGGCTAATGAGAAGAGCTATTCTCAGAGAAATGAGAACATGTGTATTGGAAGGCTGCCTTGGCTTAATGTTTCACATGATCCAGGAGGCCAGATGGCATTTTATGTGGTTTTCGCAACTGTGATTTTTGGATTGATCACTAAACCTGTTTGTACTTCTGACCTAGCTGCCTGCCTGTCTGGTAGGCTGAGCCTACATGAACATACTTTGCATTTTAACTATTGCATAGGTTTTCTTTCTTTAATTATATTTAGTGCATCCTCTTGAAACCAATGTCCTGTAATTTAGGACATGTTTAGCTATATACTGGTTCCTTAAGCATATGTCTATATTTTCATATTCCACTTAAGGAAGTTAAATGCTTCCCCCCAACCTGGGTTAGCTCAGTAAAATATTTTCCATTTTGGAGTTTATGGTCAGGTCTCAATTTTTCATGTGTGATTTTTCTTTTTTATGGATAATTTGCAGAAGAATATTCATCCTAGGCTAACTTTTTCCTGTCACCCAGATAAGCATTCAAGTCATCTTCCTTCCCTGTTGGCTAGTGAGTGCTCAGCAAAGGCATACTAATTTTATCATTAACCTAAGACAAAATAATTAGGAAGGTAAGTCTGCTGTAAATAATTATATAACCCAAGTTTAATAGGAGAGATTTAGGGATTAGCCACCATTTTGAGCTCTGTCTCATTGCTGCTGTCTATTAGATAATTGACCTTTGGCTACTTGATCTTTAACAGAGATTTTAAGCCATTTTATTATGTTATTTTGTAGACTGATCATATCAAGTCAGACATTTTAAGTAGTCTGAAAAAATGCATTACGAGTATCACGAATGCTTATAGCTCAAGAAGCTTCAGTAGCCTCATTCTTTCTAGGATAAAATAGGAATCTTTTGTTTCACATTTAAAGCTTCTCATGATTTGGCTCCAAACTATCTTTCTAATCTCCCTTTTATATTCCCTTTGCATTTCAGCCAAAGTCTCACCTATTTGCCATTTCCTATACACAACAGTCTATCTTCCTACTTCTGAGTCCCACGCCTGAAACACTCTCCCACCCTCTTTGGATTCCTGGGTGCTCTTCCTGACTCAGATCATATATAGCCACATCCTATCTGGTGGCTTTTTCTTGTCCCCAAATGTTAACACTCTCTAAATTACTTTAAGAGGACTTTACTTTAAAGTCACTCTTTTTAGATCTTCTGTGAGACTTTCATAGCCAAGATTAGCTTGGCCATTTAGAGCTGAAGTGGGAGATCCTTATCCAATGAACATGCTGCTAGAGGAACTGAGTCCTATCATTCTTGCCATTCTCACTGACCACAAATGAAAATAAAAGAGAGAAAGGAAGAAGGAAGGGAATAGAAGAAAATAGAACAAAAAAGGAAGTTTTTAAATAGAAGAATGTCTTACAGGTTCCCTTTGCAGAGGTAAGTAAAAGAATTAGTAAAACTGGTTTTATACACACCCCAAGACAACAAGAAGTATCATTCAATGAGATTTTTAGTCACCTTGTATTGCAGTATTAATGAAAATGATTTGTAAAAAGACCACAGTGAAAATAATTGCTATCTGTGTACCAGACTTCAACAAGGAGAGTTAAAAAATGAGACATTTTACCAAGAATTTCCTAAGATCCCTCATAAAATTCCTGAAATAGTAAAATCACAGGTCCAGAGCAAAACAATAAAATTAGAAAATGAACACCAATTCTATATTGCTGTTATTGTTTTAATCATGAAAAAACATTTTCATTTGATGAATGCTTAAGTAAATTAAATTTTCATGGTCTTTTACAAACGAAAATTAAAGTCAGTTTTTGCCTCATGTACTACCAGAGATACCCTACTGCATGCAGCCTCTAGCACATTGCTTTGATTTCCACGAGCTGTTCCCTCTCTTCCCTTTGGGATGTGAGAGTTGAAGCTGCTGGTCCCTGGCTGACATTGCTCTGGGTTATTACGGTGATATATCTTGGAGCTGAGCTCTAGCAGGGATCATCCCGTTTCCTGTTGGAATTGATTTTCTGTCCAACTTTCATTTCCTATTGTATGTTCCTGTGGGGACAGTGCAGCTTTGTTAGACAAACGGGGCGTTCTCCTTTGGACTCAGTGCTTGATTGTCTTCAGAACTGCATTTCTAGAAATGAACAGTCAAGCAGCCTGGCAATAAAGGGGCTGCCTGGCCCATTGGTGTTGGACTTTCTTGAGGATGAGTATTGGAGTCTTGGTGAATGTACTATAGTCCTGGGAGCTGGAAACAGGGATTGTCTTCCAAAAGGTTCACTTTTTAGTGCTTCTGACTCCCTTGTCAAAGCAGTGGAATTTTCACATGCCTTCTGCTTGTGACTGCTGGGACTTTATTTACTGAAGCCATTGAAGAAATTGCTTTCTTCACTCAGTTTCAAAGAAAAGCCATGATGATGCAAGGTATTGCTTCTGTTTTAAAACATTGAGTATTCAAATTGATTTGCTCTTGAGAGGCAGTGTGAAATAATGGCTAATGCTGGATTGGAAGTAAAAAAAAAAAGACTTCAACTCAGATGTCTCCTTGGATATTTACAAAGAATGGGACTAGGAACAAGCCACTTAATTTTTCTGGATCTTAAGCCTAGATGGTAAATTGTAGATAAAAATCACATTTTAGATTGTAGATAAAAATTCAATTTGAGTTTAACATATTTCATTGATTTAATAAACTTAAAAACAATCATTTTAAAATGTAATAATCATTTATTTTTTCTCTTCCTCCCCCTTTTCTGTTGTGAGGAGAAAAGGGCAAACTACCTTGTAACAAATATGATAGTCAAACAAAACAAATGACTACATTGGCTCTGCTCCAAAGTGCAAGTCTCATTTTTTTTTATCTTGCATCTATCACTTCTATATCAGGAATTGGGGGGGAGCATCCTTCTCTGGAACTGTGTTAGTCATTCATTGTACCTTCTAGCAATTTGGCTTTCTCATCCACTAACCAGTCTGCTTTGTGTTTTAAGCTACCTTTCTATCTATTCTATTTTATTAGACTCTGTGAGGTCAGGAATCATCCTTTTTATTTTTTAATCCTTCTGTCATTTTCTACTTCAGCTTATTTTATAGAGGAGGAAACTGAGGCATACACAGGCAAGGGATTGCCCAGACTTATACAACTAGTAAACATCTGAGAAGAGATTTGAACCCAAGAAGAAGAGTTTCTCTGAATATGAGCCCTGAACTCTTATCCACTGCACTACCTAACTTGAACTTAGTGCTCTTTTATTGAATAAAATTAAAAGAGGTAGTGTTGCCTAATGGATCAAACCCTGGATCTGAA
Organism: Antechinus flavipes; assembly: GCF_016432865.1. Taxonomy (NCBI): domain Eukaryota; kingdom Metazoa; phylum Chordata; class Mammalia; order Dasyuromorphia; family Dasyuridae; genus Antechinus; species Antechinus flavipes. The sequence continues at coordinate 84,197,496 of NC_067401.1, read as the reverse complement.
ATCAAGTAGAACTGAGTTGAAATTCTATCTCAGACTGTGTGACCCTGTAATTTTACTGAATCTCAGTTTCCTCATTTGTAATTTTATGAAATGAGGGAGTTGGGCTCACTGACCCTTAAAGGTTATATTATCTATGATCCTAGATAATTCTAATAAAGTATACTGGAGAATTGTAGAGCTGGGAAAACTTAGTTCAGCAAAGATAACTGGTCCTGTATTCTGCCTGCAGACAGCTATGCACTTAAACTAACACAGAGATAAAGTTTTCTTGGTTAGAGGATGGACAACTAGAAACTTCCACTCTCGACTGATGCCACATATGATAAACTATCCTTTATTTAGATTTTAACTGGCATAAACAGAATCAACCCATTTGATAACTGACTTTAACTTGATGTCCTACTGACTTTATGTTCACTTAAATTTCTCAAAAGTCAAAAAGAAAAAAAAAGGCAGCTTATTTTCCCTCCATGTGTCCTTTGAATATTTAAATTAAATTGAACAGTTTCATCTACCAATTGTCCTATTTTATTATCTTGTGAGTGGAATTTGTAAATCTGTTATCATGTTTTATACCAACTTATATTAAAACATATGTGTTCCATTATATTCTTGGATTCATACTTAGAGTGTTGGGTTAATCCATTTTTAAATTCAAGAGTTGAGGGCTTTTTGTTGATATATAATCTTAGCCATGCTATCTTTCAAACCAAATGAAAACATATTTATTAATCATCTGTTATATATAGTGTGCGTATGTAATGTGCAATAGCTAGCAGCTATAAAGACAAAATAAAACATTCCATCCCTGAGGAAACTTAGATAATATTGAGTGTATGGAGATGGGATATAGCATTTATAAAAATAAATAAATATAAGAAAATTTAAAGATTTAAGGAAAACTGGCAAAAAAAAAAGAAAATGAGGAAAGGTATTGAGTTGATCTTTAAATAAAGCTAGAAACTATAAGAAACTATCATGTTCGTGCAGATTCAATTCAATGCAAGAGACATTTATTCAGTGACAGAAGATGAGCCAAGTATCAGCTTTTCTAGAACTTAAAATCTGATAGGCTGGAGGAAGCAACTTCATAAATAACTACAAGGAGGTAGCTTAATACTTGGAAAGAAGAGAGGCTGGAGTCAGATGACCAGGATTAAATCATATCTCTAACTCTTTATGTGATCTTGGGCAAAAGTAAATTACTTACCCTTGACCCTAGGTCTCAGTTTGCTCATCTAGGAAATGAGGGAATTTGATTAGAAAGAAAGCCTTCAAGATCCATTTCTGTTCTAGGTCTCTGTGATCTTCTATGAAAATGTGGAACATTGAGGAAAGCATCAGGCAAAGTGCTATGAGGTCCCCAAAGAGGAAAAGATGAGTCAGGTATAAATTTATTAGGAAAGTCCAAATACTAGTGTCTATATAAACACAAAATGATACCAAAAGGTCTTATTGCTTTCGAATTTTTGCCAGATGTTAGGGCCTTGGTTCTGAAACAAATCCAGTTGAATGAGTGTGAACCTCTCCCAACGACCAGGGTTAATAACTAGTTTTTCTTTGGTTCTTTAGTTAACTTTAGCACTTCTTCCTGAGCATCCAGCACGTGAAATCATTGGAGGCAAAGATTGTTTGTTTTTGTCTTTATATTCCCCAGTGCCTTAGCAGAGTGCCTGGCACATAGTCACATACTAAACGCTTGTTGAATGATAACCTGGATTTCTGAATTCAATATGAATGTCTGTCTGTGTGTGGAGGCAGGGAGTAGGGAGCCTGGCACGAAGGAGGTAAGATTATTGTTGTACCTGGGGTCATTTTTAGTATTGGCAGCCAATCTTCAATTGCCACTGTGACCCTTCCAATCTCACTAATCAATTGGGTTTTGGTCACATAATCTTCACTAAATGGATTTGGATTTCAGTTAGGTAGTTTTCACTTGGGCAAGTATTGTTAACACCTTCCAAGGAAATTCGAGAACACAGTGACTTCTCATTTTATTTGAAAAAGCTGTGAAGGAAGTGTGAACAGTGCTTCAGGCAAAACAAGAATTGGGAAAGAAATCTCATGTCATTTTTCAGAGCCATCACTGGTAAGAAAACCATGTAAGAGTACTCTGGCTACTTTACAGCTCGTAGACCTGGCCAGTGCATCTGGGTGCATGGCAATAGTTAAGTAAGAAGAGCTTGGCTTGATTTTTTGGTGTTTGTGCTTAGAAATGGCATTATGCTGGCCTGCTTGAGATCATGTGGTAAACAGAGGAGGTGTGAAAGAAGGAAGCTCTCCCAGCAGTATAGGACAAACTTGATGTTCTCTAAGCTAATGCCTTTGTTGGATAGTCTTCCAACTCCTCAATCTTTCCTCCTCAAATGAGTCTCCCAGAGGATAGCACTGTCTGGCAAATCACATTACAACAAAGGAAAGTGAAGAATAACTCTCTTCCTTAGACATAAACCAGCTACATATTTGGGGCCATGGTGGAGGCAGAAGGAAGGGGAATTTGCATATTTTTTTGGGGGGGGAGAAGAAAAACATGAATAACAAATATGCTTCTAGGAAATGAGTAGAATTTTGACTTCATCTCTTTATGCCAGCATAGAGCCATGTTCTCAAGGTACCCTTTTCCTTATTCCCCTAACCCCCCATTTAAAAAAAAAGATACTGAACATGGAACTCCCATTGATTTCAAAGAGAACTCTGTTCTATGATTAAGTTCTCTAGGGAGGAACAAGACAAGAAACAGGCTTAGTAGTTAATAGCAAAAACATCTCTGAATTGCCTTGTGAAAGGGGAAACATTGATATTTATGTTCAGAGATGAGTGTAGATGTTCAAGCAAATTGGACAACTGATAAAAAAAAATGATTTGGAGTTTTCTTTAAAAAAAGCCATGTGCACAACTTGTTTCATAAATTTTTCATATTTTCATCTACTCCCTTCTTAGTTTTTTTTTTTTTATCAGAGGGAAAAGTGTCTTATCTTTCTTGTAGGGTTAACCCCACTCACGGTGTACATGATTCTATTCTTTTAAGGACTTGATTACAAATATTATCATCATCGCCTTCTCCCTCCCTCCATCCCTTTTTTCATTTATTTCTTCTTTTTGATAGATCCTGTGATTTCATCTGTATAGGAAGCGTGTGATGAGAATTTCTCTACCAGATTGGTGCTTTCTCTTAACTTGTAGTCTTAAAAGTTACTGGGAGCATGACGAAGCTGCCCAATCAGCCAGCCAGTTTGTGGCTTGGACAGAAGGACCCAGGTTTTCCTGAGGCTAGCTTTCTACCTTTTTTTTTCTGAAACAATTAGGATTAAAGAGATTTGAAATAAAAATGTAGAGAAATTGAGGCTTTTTGTCAGGCTTTTAGGCTTATAGCACCTCAGCCGAAGGTCCAGATATATTCCAGGAATTTGGGAAAAGAGAGAGGGAGTTCATGGGAACTGGGGAAAACCACCTTCAGTAGTATCTGCCAAGGATTAGTGAGAAGCAATGCCAGCTAGGCATTCTACCTAGGGAATGACTCTTCCTAACTGAACCTCTACAGGTATCTGGCAAAGGTTTTTTCATTAGTAGATGGCAATGTTTTTCATGGGCTTTGGAAGAATTTATTTTTATTTTCTTGGTCCTTTATTGAAAAAACTATGAATTTTTTTTTTTTTGGTGTGTGTGTTTGCAAAGGGAGTTAAAAGCACTAGATGGCATAGTAGATAGAGTGCTGGACTTGGTCAGCAAGCCTTGAATTCAAATCCAGCATCAAATATTTGCTAACTGTGTGACTCTTGGCAAGTGACTTAATCTCATTTTGCTTCAGTTTCCTCAATTGTAAAAAGGAAGCCATCACAGCACCTGGGGCAGCAATATGACACAGTGGACAGAGCATTGGTTTTGGAATCAGGAAGAACCATCTTTATGAGTTCAAATCCAGCTTCAGACACTTATTAGCTGAGTGACCCTAGCAAGTTATTTAACTGAGGAAAACTCAGTTCCTAATCTGTAAAGTGGACTGGAGGAAAAAAGGCAAATATATTTAGAGCTGGAAGAAACCTTACTCCTTATTTTAGTGATGTGGAAAACTGAGGCATAGAAAGGTTAAATATTTTGGTCCTGGTCACACAACTATTAAGTGACAGAGGTGAGATTTGAAGCCAGGTTTTTTTACTTTTGCCAAGAAAACCTCAAATGGAGTCATAAAGAGTTGGACACAACTGAAATGACACAGTTACAGCAATAGCACCTACTTCATGGGATTGTTAAGAAGGTTAAATGAAATAGTCTCTGTAAGGACTTAATATGATACCTAGCATATATTGGGTACTTAATAAATTTTCACTCCTCTGCCCCCTTCTCCCTTCTTCACTCTCTCTAACACATACAATCGGGAAATGCTTTGTAGATAATTAATATTCTAATTTTTATGGGTAGGACAATGAAAAAAACATACCTAGCCCTTCCTGTCATTTGAGAAGTTCTGACACAAAGATTACACAAAAAAGGGCAAAATTGCAGAGTTTAAAGGGTAGCTAGTGGGTGTAGTAGATAGAGCACCAACCTTGAAGTCAGGAAGACTTGAGTTCAAATCTGAACTCAAATACTTAACACTTCCTGGCTGTGTGACCTTGGGAAAGTCACTTAATCCCAATTGCCTCAGGAAAAAAAATTGCAAAATTTAGAATGTAATGAACCCAGGGAAATGCCTCCTCTCAAGATCACCTTTTTCTCTTTCTTTTATATATGTATACCCATTCCTATCTTCCTTATTGGTTTCTATTTCTCCTCTTTCCCTTACAGATGGGTGCATTCCCTAATCCGATGTTTATAGATCTCTTACCCTTTCTATCTCTCCATTCAGTTGATGATCTCATTTACTTCCATGGTGTTAACTACTACCTCTGTGCAGATAAGTTCTAAATCAATATCTGGCAGCCCTAATTCCTCATATCCCCTTAATTTTAATTTGGCTATTGAACTTCTCTATTGGGATCTCTAGCTGGAATCTTAAATTCAGCATGTGTACAGTATAATTCATCATTTTCAACCTTCCCCTGACCAGCTCCTCAGCCTATTTCTTTGCTTATATTTTCTTACGTTAATGAAACTTTTAACCGATCTTCTGTTTCCCCCCTTTATCCCTTATCAATAAAACTCAGAAATCTATTCCTTCCTTTGGATTCCTGTAATCATTACCCTCCTTCAAGTCAATAAGCATTTATTAATTGCCTACTGTGTGTCAGACACCATGCTAAGTTTTGGAGGTCCTTATAATCTCTCATCTGGATTTTATGATAGTTTTCTTATTGAAGAAAAAATATTTTAGTTTTAGTTTTGAATGTCTCTCTCCCCTCTTCTTTTCCCAGAAATTGAAATGTTAAGAAAAATAAAGCACTCTCTCTTTTTGTTTTTTTTCTTAACCTTCTCAAGTCAGAGGTAATTGAACTGATTGAACAACAACATATATGTATATACCCCATACATACATGCACACATAATAGACATGTATTCTACATGTGTGCATCCACACATACATATTATTTAGTCATTTCTATTGTGTCCTTCTTTTAATGACCTCATTTGAGGTTTTCTTGGTAAAGACACCTAAGTGGTTTGCCATTGCTTTCTCTAGTCCATTTTATAGATGAGAAACTGAGGTAAATAGGCTTAAGTAATTTGCCCAGGATCACACAGCTAGTAAGTATCTGAGGCCAGATTTGAACTCAGGAAGAAGAGTCTCCCTAACTCTGGACCCCACTGTACCTAGTTGCTATATATATATATATATATATATATATATATATATATATATATACAGCCATGCAAAACAAAGCCCTAAATTACTCATCCAAAAGAAAGAAAGGAGGGAAGGAAGGAAAAAAAAAACATGCTTTAATCTGCATTCTGGAGTCCATCACCTATCAAAAGGTAGATAGCATGTTTCAGACCTGTTGTTGGTTATTGTGCTGATCAGAGTTAATTAGGTTTTTGAAAGTTGGCTATCTATCTTGGTTAATGATGATGTTATTGTATAAATTGTTCTCCTGATTCTGCTTCGTTTACTCTGTATCTGTTACATACAAGTCTTCCTAGGTCTCTCTGAACATATTGCCTTCATCCTGTCTTATGGCATTATAGTATTCCTCTGCATTCATATATCACTTTGATAGCTTCCTTACTGGTTTCTCTCTCTCCAATTTTTTCCTTCCTCCCCTCCCCCCCCCAATTTATCCTATATACCAAAGCTTCTTACATTTTGAGACACAATCCCATATGGGTTTGCATAACTCAAATTTGGCGAAAGTAAAAGGTTTCAAATATTCTGCCAAGATTTAATTCTTTATGTAAAAATATACAAGCAATCCATCTCATTAGTATGTAAATTTGCTTTTAATAAATGGCAAATTATGTGTATACCAAAGATTTGTTTTAAAATAATTTCTTTATGATTTATTATCAGTAAGTGTTTGATTTCTTTACCTATTTTATATAACTGTATGTCCAGGATTATGTAAAAATTCCTCAGTAGAAAAGACATTGTGAGTGGGAATCTATGGCAGTGTAAGATTACTCTTCTCAAAACACATTTCTGGTTAGGTCACTCCCCCCATTCACAAAGAAATTTCACTGGCTCCTTATAACCTACAAAAGTAAGACTTCTTAGTTTAGGATTCCAGATTCTCTATGTTCTGTGCTCAATTTAAGTTTTTCAGCCATATTTCACTTCAATTCAACAAACATTTATCAAGGAATCACCATGTGTAAAGAATTATGCTAAGAGCTGGGGACACTGAAATGATATCAGATCCTTTTCCTGTTCTCAAGGAATTGATTATCTAGTAAGAGGAATAAATTTGGGCTTACATAGCACTTAAAAATACTTTTCTTACAATAATCATATGCAGTAGATGATAACTTTTTATTCCCACTTAATAGCTAAAGAAAAAGAGGGCCAAAGAATTTGATTAACTTTCCCAAGTCACAGTTGGCCAGGATTCAAACCTATGTCTCTTTTGATCCTTACTCTAATGTTTTATCATATCAAATTGTTTCTCTACCAATACAAATTAGAGAAATGATTGATTTCTTCAAAGTGAATTTCTGACTCTTCTCTAATCATTCTCCACACTATTTTAATTATTTTATTTGTGCCTTTTCTTTTACAGTCATATTCATTTCTGAACATATCCCTTCCTCCTGACTCAGAGATTCCTCACTTGTAACAGTTTAAAAAGAAAGGAGAAAAAAATGGTTTAATGAAACAACATGGCATAAATTACCTGAAAATATATGCAACAAGATTGTGCACTCTTTCCTCTTGTCTATCCATTTATACCCATGTTGTTTTTTCTATATGTAATCCCTAACATCCCAGATTCAGCCTGGACAAATTTTTCAAATCCCAACTCCAATGAGATTGCCACCATGAAGTCATACCTGATAGCTGAATGGCATCTGTTGTGTGTCTCTGAATTTCTACAATACTTTTTTTTATCACATACTTAAGGGTGTACACATTGTTTTCCCCAGCAGAACATAAGCTCACTCTCTGGGATGGGGAAAGACTACTTCCATTTCTATCTTTGGCAGAGCACCTGACACATAATAGGAGTTTAATAAATGTTTGCTGAATTAGACTGATTGAATTCTGTTTTGTATTATAATTATTTGTACAATCATTTCCCCTATTAAGAGTATAAATTGCTTGAGGGCAGGGACCATGCCTCATGCCTATGAACATCTTTAGAGAACGTAACACTAAATACTGAACTTATTGAGTGCCCAATATATATCTCTTTAGTGAATGTGTGAACAAATTATGAAATCACTGAGAAAGACCATATGGTACAGATAATATAATTGTAATTTCTCCACCCATTTTGTGGGGTTCTTATGGGAATGAAATGAAATGATAGACGTACTTTGCAGCCCAATGTAATGCCAAGTTAAAAACCCAATTTGATGTCATTATCATTGTTATTATTATTACTACAACAAATAGATTTTACTTAATTCATACTTATATTCCAAAAGATAATTGTAATGTGCATTTGGGGACATGGAACAAAAAAAGTGTGTGTGTGTGTGTGTGTGTGAGAGAGAGAGAGAGAGAGAGAGAGAGAAAGAGTGAGTGAGTGAGAGAGAGAGAGAGAGAGAGAGGGAGAGAGAGAGAGAATGAGAGAGATGGGGGGGAAGAAGGAGGAGGCAGGAGAGGGAGCGGGAGAGAAAGTGGGGATCTCAGTTCCACCCACAAAAATCCAATCATTCAATTATATATACTTGAATTATGGTATTGTGCTAATGCCATATATGCAGAATAATATTTTTGTGGGAAAGTCCATTTAGAAAATGAGTTTGGGGTGTTAAGAACATACTTCTCCCTTCTGTTACAGACAAGTTGATCTGGGAGATGCTACCTGTCAAATCAAATCTCTTTCCTTCCTCTCCCCTTCCCACTTCTCCTAACCCCTCCTCTTTCCTCTCTCTTCTTCATCTTTGTAGTCTTTTTCTTCATTTTCTTTGTCTTCTTTATCATTTTCTATAAGTACTGGGGACCCCAAAGTTAGAATATCTAGAACTTTCCAGCACTTGGAATCTAATTTCCCTTGAGGCTCAGCCTCAGAGGCTTTTCCTATTACTCCCAGTTTTTCCTATTCTTTCCTATCCCAATTACACTATGTTTACTTTATATATGTTTTGCATTCACATTAATGTCATATCCCCATCTCTGCCCATGTAAATTTTTTTAGTTGTTGTATTCCCAGCACCTAGTTTGGTGCCTGGTACAGTTGTTATTTTAAATAAATGCTTTTTGAATTAAACTTCTCCTATGGAAATCCCATCTTTTGGAGTCCAAGTTAATATCAATCTCTCCAAGGAGGTTTTCCTTGAGTCTAGTCTGATCCTTATAATAGTCAAATCAGCAGGCATTTATACTGTGTCCTGGGCATCATGTTGGGGATAAAAATACCCACAAAAAGACAGTTCCTGCCCTCAAAGAGCTTATATTCTAATGGGAAAAGATAATGCTTAATAGGTAGGAGAAAAGGCTCAGAGGAAGTGGGGAGGGCAGAAGAGTCACAGGAAGAAGTACTCCTTTTGGAAAGGAGTGGAGGTTGGATGGCCATAGCTTTTCTTCAAAATGGAGGTTCTAGAAGGAACTCAGCAATGGGAGGAAGAGGATGCTGGGGAGGAAAGATCTTCCAATATGAGAAGACTTAAGGGGATCTTTTAGGGTGAAAAGGCAATTGAGTAATTGAGTAATTGAAGAAGTCCACAGAGTTAGATGGAAGAATGTGAAAGACAATTATTAATATGTTTTTTTTATTTCTGTCAAACTGTAGCTTCACTCTTTTAAAGTGTATATTCAGATTCACTCATTTCAGACCAATCAGAATTGGATTTTAAGCCCAATTATTCTATTTCAGTGATAACTATTTTTTGGAAAAGGGGTACTCTCTGGGCTTGCAATTTCATTAGTACAATATGGGGTAAGTTCAGATGAGGAATCTCTTTGTACCAAAGTAAGTTGGCTCTTTGGGGGACAAAGTTTGGGGGCAGGGACCTTATTGCCTTTGAGAGAGAGCTTGAAGCAATGGGAAATTAAATGAATTGCCCAGGTCCACAGTGAGTATGTGGCAAAGATGTGATTCGATCTCAGATCTTCCTGGTTTTTAGACCAGATCTCTATCCACAGTGCCACACTGTCTGTCCCATTTCTGAATATTGAACTTAATAAAACAACAATCTAAGCCGAACCTGAGAACACCTGTAGCATGCCAGGTACTAAATAATCTGGGAGAACATTTAAAAAAAAACAGTACCTAAGATACGTTGGTTTTTTGCTACTAATATTGAATGACAGTAGTACTGCTTATCCAAGGACAAGTAACATGAGCCTTAGGAGCAATATGTAAAAGTGCTTGAGTTCCCCAGGGAAAATGTACGGAGTTAATAGATGTTCCAACTGGCCCAGCTCTGTGGTTGGACCTTAGTAAGAATGGTTCATTTATCCACTTTGCCTGAAGCATTCTGACTCATCCCACTAAGTTGTGTTATGCCTTGTTCAGCCTGAATATTTCTTTTTTCTCTCAAAGAGTCGTTCTTGTAGTATCCACATGTTTTCAGGGGGAAAACCAAAAGAAATGATGCTTCTTTCCATAATCATCGCTATCTTGAATCTAATCTGCATGTGATTGTCATGGAAGCCTTGTGATCAGCTGCCCGGGAAAAGAGGTCAGTTTGATTAGCCCCACTTTGTAGAGGGAGAAGTAGAGACAGTGAGATATGTGAACCGTGGAAGATTAAACATAAACCTTGCTGGGGAAAGGATTAAGAGATGCTGCGAATGGAGGAAAAAAGGAGGAGGGAGAAGGAGCAAGAGGACAGCAGATAGGGAAGACTTGAAGAAATATAGATCGGTTTCTCTATTTATGGACTTTCCCAACATCTAGTTTTTTCTTTCAGACTATCCCATTACCTCTATACAACTATAGGAAAACTTTCCCAATTCTAACCTAACTTCAAAATATGTTTTGAAATCTGAAAAATGCTTTACATATATTACATTATTTAATTCTCACAGTAAGCTTATGAGATAAATGCTATTATTTCTATTTTATAGATGGAAAAACTGAGGCTTAGATTAAATGACTTGTCCAAGATCACACAGTGAATGAGTGGCAGAGATAAGATTCAAATCTAAGTGTTCCTGACCCTAAACTTTATCCATTTTCAACATATCACTTCTATTTTCAACTAAGCATTAGCAGGGTATTTATATTTCTATAAATCGACATATATACCTATGAATATACCTACTTTTGTTTGCAACCCTGTAAATCAGCTTCTTTAAAATGGCTTTTCTCTCCTTCTCTCTGTCTCTCCTTTCTCTCTCTCTCTCTCCCTCTCTCCTCTTCTTCTTCTCTCCCTCTCTTTTTCTCTCCCTCTCTCCTTCTCTTCTTCTCTCCTTCTCTCTCTTTCTTGTTTTCTCCCTCTCTTCCCCTCTCTCTCTTTTCCCCTCTCTCTCGTCCTCCTCCTCCTCCTCCTCCTCCTCCTCCTCCTCCTCCTCCTCCTCCTCCTCCTCCTCCTCCTCCTCCTCCTCCTCCTCCTCCTCCTCCTCCTCCTTCTCCTCCTCCTCCTCCTCCTCCTCCTCCTCCTCCTCCTCCTTCTCCTCCTCCTCCTCCTCCTCCTCCTCCTCCTCCTCCTCCTCCTCCTCCTCCTCCTCCTCCTCCTCTTCTTCTTCTTCTTCTTCTTCTTCTTCTTCTTCTTCTTCTCTTCTTCTCTCTCTCTCTCTTTCTCTCTCTCTCTCTCTCTCTCTCTCTCTCTCTCTCTCTCCTCTCTCTCTCTGTCTCTCCTCTCTCTCTCTTTTTCTCTCTGTCAGTCTTTTATCCTTTCTGTCTCTCTATCTCTGTTTCTGTCTCTGTCTTTCTCTGTGTATGTATATGTATGTATACAGGAGACTCAGAGTTTCATCTCCAACTTCTGTTTCTGTTCTTTGAATATGGAAATGCTCTAGTTTTGGTAATTGTTAAATTCAGAATAATAAAAAATTTAAATAAAAAACTCATAGTCCTCTCTTGCTGCTTAAAATTTTTGATGATTAAGATTAAGAAGGAAAATATTGTTGTTGTTTTTGTTATCAAGAAGGAAGCTATTTAAGAAAATAGAATGAAACCTTAACAGGTAAGACTTCAACTGTACTTTTATCTTACAAAGTTTCCTTTTTCTAGTTCCACAAAACAAGTCTGTCTACATATTAGTCATGTCTAAAAAATATGTATCAGTCTGAACCTTGAATCTATTATCTCTCAATCAAGAGATAAGAAACTTGCTTTATTATTAGTCCTCTGGAATCCTGGTCGATCATTGTCTTTGGATCACCCTCTTAACATAAATGCCCCCTTGCTGGCCATCCATGGTGAGGTAAAAATCATCAAGAAGAAATTCCTCAGTTTATTTCTTTTCTTCTGATCATACCTTTATTCTTTTATCTGCAGAGTTTTTCCAGTTCCTCCATTTTTATTTCCTATGCCCACCCACTACTATGCATCTCCCCTAGGGTAGATAATTTATTTTTGATAGTTATTTGAATAGAAAATGGATTGAACAAATATCCTAGCACGCATTACATTTTCAAAGATGAAATTGGAAACTGCCCTTCCTTCTAGGAGCTAATAGTCTAGGAAAGGAGAAAAGATACCATATAAATAGCTAAACTACTATTTCGTGAATCAGCAAATATGGGAAGAAAATAAAAATACTGTGAGAAATCTGAGAAGAGAGCTCTGGGATATGCTTATTTAAGGGAATATGATAGCACTCAAAGATCAAATGTTTCAGGGCTGCCATGTTGAATGAGGATTAGCCTTGGTCTGCTTGTGAGGAGTTGAAAAAGCATATTTCAGTTCAATATAAAGAAAATCTTCCTAAAAATTAATAGAATAGGCTGCCTTCTCTGGGAGGCAGAGATTTCCTATCTCTGGAGGCCTTTGAGCAAAGATTGAATGGCCAGTGACTTTATTAGAGGTGTTCAAGAAAGGATTTCTGCATTAGCTATTGGTCATGTTAGGGGCTTGATCTAATAATTTGTTCTAACTCTAAAATGCTGTCATTGTCACATGAATACTTTGTTGTGATACTTCACAGATAAAATCCTAAGGAATCACTTATGGTGGCAAAAACCAATTGGAAATAAACTTCCGCCAACTAGTAGCCCCCGAAACTTTCAAAAAACCTACTGAGCAGACATCTATGGACAATTTTGGCTTTGCTTATTGTATCTGTCAATTTGGCTTTGGATAATTCCATTGTAGACAAGACCACGTAAGCCTGCATCTGCCCCATCCTCATGATGACCAGGAAGTGGTTCAGATGCCCTGCTCCAGCACCCTCTTCCTTCCCTCCCTTATGTAAATACTGCTCAGACTCCCAGACTGAATAAAACAACATGATAGAACTTGCATTGAAAATGCAACTGATGGCCCGTGTCAGCTTGTTTGAGTTAAGAAATATATTTTAATTTGTTTAGCTCTCTGGGGAAATTATCTGAGCCTGCATGTGATAATCAACTTTAACATGAACTCCCCCTCCCCCCCAAAACCCCTCTGAAATTATTTGAGTGACAAAATGAGATTTTCAATCTATTTAAATACAGAACTCTTTTCTACCTCTCCCTGTTTTTTTTCTTTTTTTGTGGGGGAATGGAAGATTTAAAAACTCACATTTGAATACATTTTCTCCAAGTGATAATATCCTTAGGAGTCGTACTGCTAACAATAGTAATAATAATAAAAATCACCATAAGGCAAACCTCATTCTATCATGTTAGCTATAGCAGAATAGAATTTGGAAGAAGACAAGAGGCATTTTGGCCCCCACAGCCACAGGCAATGTTGCCCAAAGAACCTCATTACAAAATGAACTGATGAAGCATTTGGGCATAAATTTTGCCAGGTTTGAAAATTTTAGACATCATCCCCAATCACATTTTGAAAATTTCTCATGGAAACCATAGGGAAAGACTATTAAGCACCAGAATCAGTTATAACCTGATTTGAATGGACCCTATTACAAAGTAGCTAGGTGGCATTGAACCTGGCATCAACAAGATCTGAGTTCAAATTCTACTAGCTAAATGACCTTGGGCTTGTCACTTAATCTCTACTTCAATTTCATAAAATGAAGATAATAGCATCCCAGGAGTTGTTGGGAGGATAAAATGAAATAATATATTTTAAATATATGTAACATATGCATAAAATACTAGCTATTAATATCATTATTATTTACTTATGTATGTCAATAATTATAGAAGTTAAGATAAAACATAGATCAGCTATTCAAGTCACCTCAAAATAACATTAGAATGAGCAGTATAAAGCTCAACAGTATTGGGCTATAATTGGTTCTATAAGTTATCACAACCAGGAATCATTCTCTCATTTAGTGTATAGGTTTATAGAGCTAGAACCTAACAGGACTTCAGAAGTCTTCTTGTCCAATACTTCATTTCATACATGAGGAAACTGAGGTCCAAATAAGTTTATTAATTGACTCATTCAAGATCATAGTCAGTTCAAGATCTGGGATTCCAACTCAGGTCTAATGACTCTTAATTCAAGACATTTGCCATCCTATCTCACCATTAGTTGCCATAATTGTGGAGATAACAACTGAAGTTCAGGTATAAAAGTTTGTGAATGTGTGTTGCGGGAGCTTATGGCTTCCTCCTTATTTTTATTTCAGAATGCTATACCCCAAAGGAGACCTAGTTTTATGGACTAAATTTCTATCTCTTTCTACATGGTAAAGACCTGACCTATTGTGTTTTTTGTTAATTTACTCAATAATTGGTCAGTCCTTCCACAAATATATATGGAGTGCTTCATTTAATTTATTTGGGGGCTGACTTTCCTTTAACATGCTTTGCTCAGCCTACAGTATGGATTTTTCAGCTTCATGGCTGGAGTTGCTCCCCAGTGTCCCAGTGACAGATGACTTTGTCAAGCCTTGTATTGGATCTGTTACATGGTAGTGATGATGTATGATTCCAACAAAATGGGTCTGATTTGGGTTTTCTGTGCTCCCTAACTGGAATTCTGCTGCAATGCCACTTTCTGCTTGGCTGCTCAATGAGTGGGACAATAAACCTTGCCACCTACATGGAGGCATTCCTCCATCTACATTTTGTGGGTGTGATTTTTGTGTATGTTGTTCCTTTGTTAGAATGTGAACTCCCTGAAGATGGGGAACTATTTTTTTGGCCTTTCTTTGTATATTAGAAGTCAGCACATAGTAAGTGCATAATAAATGTTTAGTAACTTACTGATAGACTGTATAAAATGATAATAATGGCCTGGATGATCCCTGCATTTCCTTCTAGCTGTAAAAGAATTCTGAAATTCTAGATTAATAAATAAATTATCTCAATTGGAGTATGTTTTCATTTAAGCAAGCTAGTGGTCTTTTGGATAGAGCATGGAGTCTGGGGTCAGGAGACCTGAGTTCACATCTGGCTTTAGACACTTACAAGCTGTGAATTGGGGCAAGTCACTTAATCTCTCTTTGCCATGATTTCCTTCTCTGTCAGATGGGAATAATACTAGCACACGTTTCCCAGGGTTATTGAGAGGATCAAAGGAAATAATATCTGTAAAACACAGAACAATGCCTGCCATACATTAAATGTTATATAAATATTAGCTGTTATTATCATTGTCATCATCATCATTTATAATTGTCCACTTCTCTCAAAAGACAAGTATATAGAGGGTTCTCTGAGGATGAAGACATTTTTATTTTGTTTATGTACATTTTCTTTATTTTTAACATTTATTTTAAAAAGAAATTTGACTATAATATACTTTTGTATACAAATTTTATTTATTCATAAAAAAGTATTGTTCAGAAAAAAAGAAAAAAGAAATTTGAGGACCAAATTCTCTTCCTTCCTCCCCTATTTTACCTACCCATTGAGAAGGCAATTATACCTGTGAAGTCATGCAAAATATATTTTCATATTAGCCATGTCCTCCCCCTCCCCCGCAAAAAAAACAAACCAAGAAAAAGGAAGTAAACAATGTCTACTTCAGTCTGAACTCTTGAATTCATCAATTCTCTCTGGATATAGATTGCATTTTTCTTTTGAGTCCTTTGAAATTATCTTAGATCCTTATATTGATCAGAGCAGTTAATTCTTTCATAGTTGATCATTCTTATAACATTGCTATTACTGTCTACAATGTTCTTCTGATTTGCTTACTTCACTTTGTATCAGTTCATGTAAATCTTCCCAGATTTTTCTGAAACCCTCTGCTTGTCATTTATTGTAGTATAATAGTATCTCATGACTATCATATACCACAACATTCTCTAATTGATGGGCATCCTCTCAATTTCCAATTCTTTGTCATCACTAAAAAAGCTGCTATAAGTATTTTTATACTTCCGCCCCCTTCATTTTTTGCATCTCTTTAGGTTACAGACCTAGTAGTATTATTATTATGTCAAAGAAACATCAGGGTTTTATAGCTCTTTGGGCATAATTCCAAATTGTTCTCTAGAACGGTTGGACCAACTCGTAACTCCATCAACAATGCATTGGTGTATGTTTGTGAGCTTTTCCCTTGGATCCCTCCCATTCCTTAAGGTGAATTGATCAGCCTTTAGGAAGGATCATTGAAAGAAGCTATTTTGTGGGCCCCTGCTAAGAAAAATAGATGAAATACCTACTTCCTGAATGGATTCAAGCAGTGCTTTAAAAGAAGTGGATTTTTCTCCTTTATTTTGGTAGAAATTCCTACATTTCAGGACAAAAAGTGAAGGAGAAAGTTTGATACTTTGTGAAAGGCATTTGTTCTGGAGTCTGAGGACCTGGGCTCAAACCTGCCTCTAATATTTTATTTATGTGACCAAATTGCTTCACTATTTTTGGCTGTAGTCTTTCCATCTGTCAAAAGATAAAAGATGGTTTGACTTGCTAGCCTTATGAGGTCCCTTTTAACTTCAGATTTTATGTATGAAGATGCATAGCTGATTATAAAGCATTTTATTACTATCTTAGTCAATCAACAAGTCTTTCTTGAACATTTACTTACTATGTACCTGGGTTAGGCACTGGGGGGACACAAGTATAAAAAAAATGAAACAACCCCTGTTTTCAGATGATTATCCCTATTTCACAGCTGAAAAAACTGAGGAAAAGAGAAATTGATTTGGATACAGCCTCAGCTACAGGAACTGGGATTAAATCTCAGGTCTAGTAATCCTAAACCTAGTGCTTGCCTCCTAGACTATTACCTTGATCTCTAGAACCTTGGATACCATTGTTTTTCTGCTCATATGTTGTTCTTCTT
This sequence comes from Antechinus flavipes, assembly GCF_016432865.1. Lineage (NCBI taxonomy): Eukaryota > Metazoa > Chordata > Mammalia > Dasyuromorphia > Dasyuridae > Antechinus > Antechinus flavipes. Next base: position 84,180,655 of record NC_067401.1, on the reverse strand, counting down.
GAGTTATGTCTGTTCTTCATGACACCATTTGGGGTTTTCTTGGCAAAGATATTAGAATGATTTGTTATTTCTTTCTCCAGTTCATTTTACAGATGAGAAAACTGAGATAAACAGAGTTATTTAAGTGACTTGCAGAGTCATACAGCTAGTGAAGGTCTCAGGCCAGATTTGAACTCTGTTTCTGACTTCATTCAGGCCTGGCACTCTATCCATTGCACTGCCTGACAGTCCTTGCTTTTGTATGGAACTATGCAATTTGATTGAGATGTGCCCTCCTTTCTTGCCCTTCCTGCCAGTACCTTCTTGTCCTTAGTTGATTCTTGCTAATTTCTAAGCCTGATATTTCAGGGAAGAGCCTTCTCCAATGGTTAGTTAAGGGTCAAAAGACTTAAGTTGGACAAGATTGTGGATCAGTTTGGGCTCTTTGGCATATGCATTTGGGGAAATGTATGGCTCTGTAAACTGTGGAGAATATAGTCAACCTTCAGCTCACTGCCTAAGGTCATGTACAGACTCAGGAATTGATATCTAAACATACTCACTAAAATATATGAATTTTCTTAGGAACATGCAAAAGCTTTAAATAACAGGATGCCATCTGCAACTCAAAGCTGAGAGGGAGAAAAAAGTCCAAAATATTTTATTCCTAGGAAGAATGTGATATTTAGTGAAGAAATAAAGATCACTCTCATTATCTTTAGTTTGTGAACTTAGAAACTCTCCAAAATGGGACCCCTAAAAAAAGGTAAGTGTAATGAAGGCTTCCCATTAGGCCAAAGAGGGGACTCTGACCTACAACAGTCTGAGCTAACCAATTCATCTTGAGCTTTTCAACTTGAAAAACATATTCTTATTCTCGGGGAGGGACCAGGGAGCTAAGTCCTAGTATGCACCTCCCATGTCATTGAGCATGCTCTTATCTCTCACTGGAAGATTCAATTTAAGGTCCCAGACAAAGGGTTCTCACTTCTACAAATTCATTAAGTCAAGTAGGTAACTCCCTTGATCCACAAAGACACACACATACTATGGATGAATAGAGTGGTCAAGATTTTTTAACTAGATATTGAGAATGCTGCAAATGCCCTGTACCATCTAGCTCTTTAGATTTCTACGTGATTTGTAATTGCCTTTGCCTTGTACACAGAAAGTGCAAAACACATGTTTGTGGAGTGAGTTAATTGGTTGAATGAATCATCATCATTAAGTTCTGTCATCAAAATCCATGTTGTCAGTAATCATTGTACTCTAAATTCTTCAAATTAGGGAATGAAAATATAGTTTTTTTTAAACCATTCATAGAATTATAGAGTCACAGAATCTTATTGATAAAAGAAATCCCAGAGTTCATATGGACCACTGTGTGTCTGAAAAAGAATCCCCTTTATTTGACCAAATAAATAGTCAAATGGCTTTTCTCTGAAGACTTCTGGAAAGAGGAAATTCATATTGCCACCCAAGGGATCCCAGTTTACTATGGGTTTGCTTTAATTTTTAGGAAGTTTTTACTTGTTTAAAGTCTAAATTTGATTCTTTAACTCTATCCACCATGTCTAATTTTGCCGTCTGATGCTAAAGAAGAACAAATCAATTTCCTCTTCCCTTGAAGAAGCTTGAAACTAAATAGAAAAAATGGGACAAAATGGCTTGGTCCCCTTTGGAATTCTGCTGAAGTCTATGAACTCTTTCTCATAATGATGTTTTCAAATGTATAAAATAAGACAAACATGATTGCAAAAAAAACCCCAATTATACTGAAATAATTATCAAAATATTACCCCCCAAATAAGTTCATGGACCCTAACTTAAGAAATCTCTGCCACACAACTTAATTCATTAAGGGCTCTATAATGACCACTTCACATCTTGTCATATCATCTCTCCAGGCTTAAATTTTTTTTCTGGAAAATGGGAACACCACTATGTGGTCTTTAAGAGCTCTATGAGCTCTTGAGACCTCAGGAAAAGAAATTCATGGTGACTTTAAGTAGTTGTCTCCTTGGGGTTTCAAGCCCCAGGTTGTAAAAAGCAGAAAGTCAAATCCAAACTGCTCAAATTCAAGTTCAACTTTATTTGTTCTACATCCTGGGACCCATGTTCCTATGCATTCATTTACCAGACTCTGAGCCTGTGACACTTTCATCTGTCACTGTTCAACATTAATCACATAACGATAGAAGATAGAGTGGAAGCTCCCATTTGCTCAGCATTTCCCATGAAGACTTCTGCCACTGGCCACATGCCAAGCTGACAAACAGCCGTGAATGCAACTTGGCATAAAGTGATGTTTTTTTTTTTGAGGTGGCTCTGCTGGAGAATCTTTTGTGCCTGGCAAAATAATTATCATGCTAACTTTTATTTTTCACAAAAGGAAATTTGATGGGTGTTTGCTTTTAAACAGATTACAAGATGTGGCTGTGTCTCTGAGGTTTATAAGCAGTCATGTATAAGTATATGTGTCATGTGTGTGTGTATATGTGTATCTAATGCTGTCTTTGTCCTATTTGTGGAGGGGCAAAAGATTTTACAAATTACCAAATCCCTACTGAATCATATGTGACAATGAAAGTTTTAACTCTACTATTCAAAATTATGTCTGTGGAAATAACCTGTTAGGCAATGTGGTATGGCAGGCAGCGCTTGAAATAAAGAAGACCTGAATTCTAGTCCTCTGACAAACAACTAGTTGTGTGACCCTGGGCAAGTTCCTTAAACTATAAACTTTATAACCTACAACCTATAAAGTATAGTTTTAGCTGAGTTGTATTTCCCCACTGCAATTGCGGAATCCCTTCAATTATAAGATAACAGGTTTGGACCTTCCCTCTCTGCTCCCCAGCTCATCCTCCCCTCCACCTCCCAACTACTCAAATCTATATGTACAGGGCAACTTATTGTTTTCAATGGTGGAGGAGGGATGGATATGAGACATCAACTCTGGTCTACTATTTAAATACTATACTGTTTCCTCATTCTTAGAAACAGAAGCTTTCTCCATTGGAAATGTTATCCATATTCTGACCCTTTCAGAGTGGTGGTGGACTTAAGCTTCAGTTTGATAAATATGTATATACATATATATCATACATGCACATATATGTGTATGTATGTGTGTGTGTGTGTGTGTGTGTGTGTGTGTGTACTTCTATACACACACATGGGAGGGAATGGAGGAGAGATGACCAGATATCTATTTTACTTGACTATACATATTTGTTTAAAGGGGATTTTTCCCCCCTCCCACCACAACCCCTACAATGGAAGGGAAAATGAGAAAATAGGTTTTTGTTAATTGAAAAACATTTTTAACAAAAAATGAAAAAATTAATTGAAATTTAAAAATACAATAAAATCTATTACAAAAAATTAAGAAAGGAAATATTACTGTCACTCTCAGAGAAGCAAGTTTGAGAGTGTGTAGGTGTGTGCCTATGAGAAAATGGATCAGTGAATTTATGACATATCTTTTTTCTAAGGGGGAGTAAGTTTTTGAAGTGTCTGAAGACAGTGGGAAGGAGATAGAAATGAGAAGTCATTCTGACTCAGTGTTACCCTTCCTTCTCACATAAATACGCCCACTACTAATCATACCTGTACTTACCAATTTATAAAAATGTTTTACAGATAGATGACATAAAATATGTAAAAGAAGGCTGTATTCTTAGGAGGGTGTTATGGAAACTAAAGTATTTTTTGGTAATGGTTCACAAAAATGAACTGATGACTTCAATCTGCTACTGTTTTTCTCTAAGAGTTTGTTCTCCCTCAAGGAAAGACATTATCTCTTTATTCCTCTCATTCCCTTTATAATCTCCTTCAAACACTTAACTCCTTTCTCCCCACATAGTATTAGAAAGAAAACAGTAGAGGAAATATGGTCTCTAGAAAGGTTTTCTAATTTGGAGATTTCAGTTCACCAGAGAACAATGCTCAAACAATTTTGCATTGCTGATTAAAAAAAAAAACTTCTACCTTATGAACCCAATGGTTATTCATTGGTATTTTTATTTTATGGCTGAGAATATTGAAAAAATAAAAGAAAAATTCACAGAAGTATAGAATTTAAGATTTAGAAGAAACTTCTTTAACTATCTTGCTCAATCTACACTTGGAAAAATATCTTTACTCCAACAAATTACTTACTCAAATAAAATTAGTAAAAGAATAGATTGTAGGGACCCAACTTTTAAAAGATTTAGAACTGGAAGAAACCATAAAGAGCAGTTAGGCCAACCCTTTTTTTTTATAGGATGAGGCCAAGAGAAGAAATTCAGCTATTGGCCCAAAATTCCTAAGTAGAGCATAGCAAAGATAAGGTTTGAACTCACATTTTTTGAGCCTAAATCCAATACTATTTCCAGTATATATTTTACTTTTTTTTTCTATGGGATTTTGTTCACCTTATCTGTGACTGTATCATGACTTCACTCAGCCTGGAAAGTATAGCTGAAGGCAAGAGGCTATGGCTAATTAGTTTAGGGCTGTGGCTGGTGCAGTTTCTGAGAGGTTTCTGCTAATGAGGTCATAATTTTGGTCTTATATGTTCAAGTTAACCCTCTTCTGTATCCCTACTTATAAACTACAACCATTCTTCTTGCAAATGTGAGTTATCTCTGTTCACAAAAGGGAGTCTTGAAAGAGCATGAATAAACACAAAAGCACAAAATAGGCCAGTTATCCCACTAATTTTTTAAATTGAAAGAGATGATTATATTTCAATAGGTTCATTATTTCATTGATAGGTTTATAGTTAAAGCACATTTTGCCATTTTGTCCTTTTCCATTTTTATTCCCATACTGCCATGAATCCTCTGTAAAGGATTGACTCAAATTATAGTGTCTTGTATCGATCCTATAGAGACTAATTAACCCAATTTCCTCAAACTTGACATATGAGGAAACTGAGGTTTAAAAAATTTGCTTTTTGTCCAAAGTTCTATAGTGTAATAGGTACACAGGTCTTCACCATATCTAACTCCTATTGTGCTATGCTCTTTTTCAATGTGGAGGCCAGTTCCTTTAATATTTGGGCTATTTAATAGGGATCCAAGTGTAATTGGATTGTTCATCTCTTTTCCCATGCTTCATGGGACTAAGTTACCTCATTTTCTGTTTTTATTCATCCTGGATATATTATTTATACCACTTCTTGAAACCCTTATTTTGAAAGGAAGACCAGGGTTGGGTTTTTTTTTTTTTTGTTGTTGTTGTTGTTTTAAGATGAATCTTTCATCTTTGCAGAAAGTCCAGTCCATGACACTGGGGCTGGGGCTTGCTTATTGAGCATGTTCCCACTCAATGCTGTTAATTAAAATGGAAAAAGTAAGAAAAACTTAACAAGGAATTTAGTATAGGGGTGAGATGATAGAGGAGATTTTAGAAAGAAGTCTGGCAGGAGGTGAACAATAGAAGAATTGAGAGATTGTAATGACTCTTTGATGCTTGGGTGGGGATTATTCATAGATACTCAGATATAGAAATAGATATTCAGAAGAACACAAAGATAATAGATTGATATTGGATGGGAGTGCGTGATTTCTCTTATTAACAAATAAGGGAGAAGTCTTGTAAAGAGATCTCATGTGATCCAGGGATTGAGCAATACCATTGGCAATTCCATTCAAGGGTCTTTTAAAGAAGTACTTTTCTGTAGGTTGTGCTATAAATCTGGGTATTTTTAACTTTGTCAGTTAGATGGCAGCATAATCTTAGTAGAAAAGTATGAGATGGTGAATGAGAAAGCCTCCCTTCTTTTTCTAAGTCTTTCACTGACTGCCATACTTGGTGTGGGCAAAGCCTTGGTATGGGTAAGGCATTTAGCTTTCCCTTGTTGTACAGGACAGCTGTCAAATACAGATAATGAAGCTGGCCTCTAAATATCATCATGAATATTTTGAGTTTACCAGGGAGAATTTGCTATTGCCATATTCAAGTCCTTTATCAGACAAAAAGAGATTATGTATATTAAAATTAATAATGATTTATGCCCCTTTTAGTATGGACGCTCTTCAGAGACTTAGAATATGGGAAGAAGAGAATAACTCTAGGCAGGAATTCTTAACCTAGGATCTGTCAACTTAAAAAAATATATTTCCGTATCTGTATTTACATGCAATTAGTTTCCTTTGTAATCTCATGGATTTTATTTTATGCATTTAAAAACATTCTTTTGTGAAGGAGTTTATAGACTTCATCAGGCTTCCAAAAGAGGATACAAAAAAACATGTTAAGAAAAACTCTGCCTTAGGCAGAGCATGCAATTTAAACCAGTAGGTCTTTTACACTATTGTCTAATCATTGGTGATGAGGATGATAAAATAATAGGTAGCATTACATATAAAAACTATCTCAAACTTTGTATACCTACCTATCATCTTTGGATGAGTGGAGGGAGGGAGAAAAATTTGGAATTCAAAATCTTGTAAAAATGAATGATAAAAATATTCTTGATCCATAATTGGGGAAAAATGAAAATATTATTAAAAAATTAGAAAATTAACAATAAGTAGCATTAGGTTTGCAATTGTTATTCTGCTATTCATTCATGGTTGAATGACAGTTTTTGTGACCTCAATGGACCATACCAACTGTGGGATTTTCTTGGTAAAGATACTGCAGTAAAGTGGTATTTTCTTCTCCAGTGGATTGAGGTAAATAGAGGTTAAGTGACTTGCTGACAGTTACACAGTTAGTAAGTGTCTAAAGGCATATTTGAACTGGGGTCTTCTGAGTTCAGGCCTGGTGTACTATCCACTAAATCATCCAGCTGCCAGATGTTCCAGAAATAACCCAACACTTTCAGAAATATCCAGTGGACCACACTGTTATCCATATGAATAAATCTGGAAAAGATGCTTAAAATGAACAAAGAGCTCATCATTTTGTTGAAGTTCTAGGTTTTAGAAGGAAGTGGAAAGAATATTTACTGCAACCTCAAATCTACATGCCAGATTGAGAAAATTGGGCAAGATTTCTTTTCTACAATAATACTTAAGGATGATGAACTTCAAGTAGTAGTCAAATGCTATTGAGTTTAACCTTATATGGAAGATCCTGTATGGATCTACAGGTCTCCATTGTGTTGTGTAGTCTAAAAAAAGCCCAATGAATTCACAATCTGAGGGCACTGTGTCATATCTTACAGCTGTTTTTTTTTTTTCCAATTTGACTTCAGGCATATCATTGTGTCTCAATTTTCTCATACATAAAATGAGAGGATTGGGCTAGGTGACCACTAAGGGCCTTTCCAGGTGATCCTAACTGTAAACAATCTCCCCAAAGCCTGGCTATTTTCTTGCATTTTTATGTTGATTATAGTCAGTTTTATTCATAGATAACATAAAGAATAATGAAATTTTATGCTTGTTGGACCCTCGTCTACATGGAGTCATCCAAACCTCCCAACAACCTTGTGATATAACCACTCCTGGGTTTTGAAGAGACACTGTTTGCTTAGCTGTTCTTAGTCTCTGCAGAGAATTTAGATCACTGACTTTCAAAGGACTTTGGAATAAAGGAATAAGTTCATAGCTGGAAAGGGGATTTCTAGATCATTTAGTCTATCCATTTAATGTTATAAGTGAGGAAACTAAAATTTAAGTGACTTTTTCATGGTCTACAAATAGATAGTCAATAGCAGAACTAAGATGCACATTGACCAGTCGTCAGGATGTTATGAAATCTCTATTCAGCGCTAGCCCCAGTGCTCTTTCTACAATACCATTTGGCCTCCTGTTACACATGTCAGATATCTTCCCAGAATTTGGATTTGGATTTCTTCATTTGTTTATCCATCCATCCATTTATTCATTAATTAGTTCCTTCATCCATTTACTAGTCCATTGTTTACTTATCTATCTATCTATTTATTGCTGAATTAGGCAGGATATGAACTTGAATAAAAGAAAATTTTAGTGAGACTACTATACAATCATGCTACGTCTATGGATACTTTCAGTTTATTAACAACAGAAATCATAAGACTCAAGATCTGTGCTGGGGAATTCTCTTTGCTATTAGATTGTAGAGGTTAATGTACTATAAAATATGAAGTGCTTTTGGTTAGGATTTCTCTCCCCCCATCTCCCATCTCTTTTTCCCATCTCCCCTTTTCTATCTCTGTCTCCCACCCTATATACAGAATTTTCCTGTGGCTTGATGTCTAAGCAATGGTGATTTACTTGAGATCACTTGCATATTTATCTTCCTTCACTTGGGACACTATCTGCTTTTCTGCAATGGGTTTGGAACATGTGAAGAGGTTGTAGAATGTCTGGTAGAGATCCCAAAGCCCATCTCCCTGCCAAGGCAAGAAACAGGAAAGTTTCTCAGGCAAAAAACATAGCCAGTCATGGTAATACTGAAGGCTTATTGAGCCAAGGAATGGAATCTGAGCTATCAGGAACAGAAAGAGACTTAAAAGCTATGTGGGAAAAGGGATACTGGAAAGACCATATTTCACAATCCCATTCATCCATGTTTCCCCACACAACCTGAAAGCTAAATGTATGGTTAAGCCAGTTATATAGATAAGGAAAGCTGAGCAGATGATGTTTTGTTTTTTCTTCTCTCCTATTTTAGTCAAAATTGGCTGTTGACATTAATGTTAATAATAATGATGACAATTTTTATTATTATTATTATAACTAACATTTATTTAGTATTTGCTAAGTATCAGGCACTAAGCTAGCCAAGTTTATTATCTCTTTCATCTGCCTGTGTAGATACAGCTTTATTGCATACAAAATGTGTTGTACACAATTTAAATAATTTATAGTTGCAAACTGCTTGATGCTGGTCTGTAAGTTAGCTTCCTACTATTTTGTCGTAGGAGGAGGAAGAAACTGAGACCTGATTCCATGGAAATGACTTATTTTACAGATCAGCAGAATTGTTTTTCATTAAGGCTTACAGTGCATATGTCTAATTTCTCATTCTTTTACTTAGTTTAAGAAGCAATGTGTCATAGTACATAGAGAACTGGCGTCACAAGCCAAAAAGGACATAGGTAGAAGTCTTGCTTCCAACATATATTGGCTATGTGACCCTGGCCAATTCAATTAACTTTTCAGTACTTCAGGCAATTCCCTAAGATGACCAGTTGTAAAGAAGGTGCCAACCTCCTTTGGTAGAGGGAGTTTCCTCAATTGGGATTATTTCTGTGTGAGTAAAATTACATAGCTATTCCCAATATTCTCTGAGTAGTCCACAGAAATCTTCTAAAATATTAATATCATTATTGAGTTTTAAGAGTTCAGGTTTTTTTATGTCATCTGGTCTCTCTCCTTGCTTCCAAGAAAGTGAACTTCTAAATCATTTAAGACCTCTCACATATTCATTACTTACTTTTAAAAGCAAGACCCCAAAGAACAATTTGACTATTTTCCTGGAGCCTGTCTTTTGAAGAATTAGGAGCTGTTGGCTCCTAGAGGTTATAGATTTTCACAAGAAGAGGGTCTTTCTTTTGTACATTTAGAAAGAAAAACTTCAAGGAATTATAAGTGATGTCTATGGTATTCCTGCTCATCTTGACATGGGGCCTCAGTATCAGTGGAAGAGAAAGATGCAGAAGGGGAAAAACAAGCCATAAAAAAGACACGAATTAATTACAAACATGAATAGGAATTCATTATATCCCCTTCCTATTCTGTTTGGGGATACTCTCTTCCTAATTGGTCTTAGTTCAAGTTTCTCCCTACTTCAATCCTTCTTCATAGCAGCCAAAGCAATTGTATTAAAGTTTAGATCTAACATGTCATTCCCTTACTCAATAAACTCTGGTGACTCCCTGTTGCCTCCAGAAGCAAATAGATCCATTTAGCATTAAAAAACTCTTTATTATCTCACTATAGCCTGCCTTTCAAATCTATAAATTACTCTCCTTCAGATATTGTGTGGTCCAGCCAAACTGACCTTTTATTTTCTTACATTTGACATTCTGTCTCCACTCTTTGTACTATCTTTGAACTGGCTGCCCCTTATTTCTAGAATGTGTTTGCTGGTGCTCTTTGCTTCTTAAAATCCCTCTTTTCCCTCAAGGTACAACTCATAAATGACCTGCTGGAAGCTTTTTCTAATCCTTCGACTGATAGTGTTTCTCCCCCCCCCCCCCAAAGTGTGTCTATTTTGTATATTGCAACATTTGCTGGATAATTATAAGCTTTCTGAGGATAAGGTCTGTTTCCCTTTTGCCTTTATGCCTATGGGACTCAGTGCAGTTTCTGGCACACAAAGCTATTAATAAATGTTTGTTGATTCCCAGAAAAGCAAGGATATCACAAAATACATGAAGGATTAATAATATGAGAAAATCTAGCAACATTTGGGAAGGGAAAGTATCTCATAGAATCATAAAATGTTGAAATTATAGAGAGTTTTAGCCTAGTGGCACATTCTCGATAGGGGGGACTGAAAACTTCCTTCTCTTCAAACCCATCTGAATTTCATTGGCCACCAATAGGTCCTACCCCAAGCCCCATTTAGTCATTGTTTGAGTGCCAAACAAATCAGATTGAATGTAAATAGCAATCAATCCTGGTTTGGTGGAAAATTTTGAAGGCCTTCCCCTCCCAGATTTATTTATTTAGATTTTTTTCTTTCTTTTTTGGTCTAGGTGAAACCCTCATTTCTTACCTAGCCTTAATTACCAAATGGGTATGGCCTTAGTTAAATTGAGACGTGTTAAAGACCTTAGCTTAAAAGGCCAAGGTCTCCCATTTCAACTAGGGCCATCTTCAGTCATCTTGTTCTATGTCTGGCTATTGGACCAGATGATTCTGGAGGGGAAAGTAAGGCAGGTGGCCTTGCATGCTCTGCCTCACTTAAATTCAATTCACTTGCATGTCATGGCACCATATCCCTGATGGGATGATCTCTTTTGGAGAACAAAAAATAAATAACAACAAATGTTCACTAGTCAGGGTTGATTTTCAATTATCAGGGGCATTCTGTTTTACAAAGATTTTTAAAGCTTTGGGTTTTTTTAGTTACTGAGAGAAACCAGTGGTCCTCAATTTATTGATAAATTGATTATTAATTACCCAGAAACTCTATCTCTTGGGGTTTTTCATTAATTTCATGTCAAAATGACTTGTTCAAAGTCACATCTGTGAGTTATTAACAAACAAAAATGAAAACACAGGACTAGAACCTGTCTTGATTCCCATTGCTTTTTATTGCCTTACTTTTTTAGATAAAATTTGGACTAGATAACACCTATAATTTCTTACAACTTTTTGTGTCTGTTCTCTGATCCCTCAGTCCTACCAAGCCATAGTGTCTGCAAAGTGAATGGATTTTGGGGTCTTGGAACATCCTGGTATGATTTCTGTAGATATGATTATAATTTTAAAATAACATTAAAAAACCCCAAACAGTATTTCTGTCTCAGCTTCATGCTGATGGTCACAAGAATTCTTTGTTTAGAAAGAGAGAAAAAAAAGTGGTGAGAATTCTAGTGGATATAACAAAAATAATTTTAGAGCATACTGATTATTTGGATTACTTGACAAACAAATCCCCCTGATCCTTAGAGTTGCTATAAAGTAGCCCTTATTTCTACCCACTCTAAGTCATTATTTTTGATCTTTAAATTCCAATGACTTCCTGATTGATTCTCAAACATCTAAGTATTGGCTTTATGGCCATTTTCTTTTCATTTTCCTTTTGAAAATGATCTCATGATTTTCCACAGTGCTAGTTTTTATTAATAGGCTAAGAACAACCCTTTGTGTGGTTCAAACTTTTGTTGCAATCTTGGTACAATCAATATAGAAAAGATTTAACAAACTATCTCTAATTATTCATTTCTTCAAGAAGCCTCCCTATTGCTGGCTTTTTGACTTACATCTCACTATATTTTACTCTGAAGTCTTATTTTGTGAAGTCCCCATATATTCAGAGTTCATAGAATGTTAGAGGTGGAAAGTACCTTGGAGAGGATCTAGTTTGATAGTTCTCAAAGTATGGTTCAGGTCCCCAAGATCCTTTCAGAGGGTTTGTAAGGTCAGGGTAACTTTCATAATAATACTAAGATAGACTTTGGACAGAAAATGCCATCTCATTCAGAAAAAGAACTAAAGAGACTTAATGTAAATCAACACATGCTATGTTCACTTCCTTTTTTCTGGTTTGTGAGTGTGTGTGTGTGTGTGTGTGTGTGTGTGTGTGTGTGTGTGTTTCTCCCATGGTTTTTCCCTTTTGCTGTGATTTTTTTTCTCCCAACATGATTCATAAGGCAATGTGTATTAAAATAAATAAATTTACTAGAAAAAATGATATTAAGAAACTGAAAATTTGACAATTGACTAGTTGGTTAGAGCTGGTTCCAGCATGCCTCTGAGAAGACGGTAGTCATATATGTCTAGGTTGGAAAAACTACATCTTGCTAGATTGTGGGGAGAGAGGAAGATTTGGAATGGCAGAATAAGGAACTTAAACTTTACTTGGGAAACAATAGGGAGCCACTGAAGATTTTTGAGCAAAGATGTGATATATGTGTAGTGTATATATATATATATATATACATTCACACATATATGTGTGTGTGTAATTATGTGAAATGAAATGGTTTCTGAGTGTGTTAGTAATGCAGATTCAAATAAATTAAGGACAAGTTTAATGTTCAGATTTAATATTCAGTTTTTTTCCCCCAGAGGCAATTGGAGTTAAGTGACTTACCCAGGTTCACACAGCTAAGAAGTATTGTGTGGAGACCAAATTTGAACTCAGGTCTTTCTGACTTCAGGGCTAGTGCTCTATCCATTTGCACCATATAGCTGCCCCAATATTCAGTTTTTAATATATATTTCTTTCTCATCATAAATAACACAAAACAGTAGGATATTATGGATTGTCTCTAAATTGCTTTTGGTTGCAACAAGAAAGAGTTAGGTTAGACATAAGTAAGATTTTATAAACTGTAATAAAACATATTAACTGTATTAATTTGTAGGACTCAATTTTTGTAAACAATATTACTAACTACATTAAAAAATTTTTTTTTAAATAATTTTTTATTGATAGAACGCATGCCAGGGTAATTTTTTACAGCATTATCCCTTGCATTCATTTCTGTTCCGATTTTTCCCCTCCCTCCCTCCACCCCTTCCCCCAGATGGCAAGAGTCCTTTACATGTTGAATGGGTTGCAGTATATCCTAGATACAATATATGTGTGCATACTAACTACATTTTAAAAAACAAATTGCTAATATGTAAATAATACTTATCAATGGTAGATTAGCAAACATGGAACAATCTGTTTGAAGAGTTTTTTTTTTTTTAAATAAGGATTCAATCTTGGATGAGACAATTTTTTCTGGAGGCCACAAATATTTCATTCTCTCTTAGATCGTTTGTTTGTTACTGTATCTTTTACCATTAGTTTTAGTTTTCAGTTCCTCCTTAGTCTTTAACTAAGTTTCCTTGTAAAGTAATTGTTAAGAAACTGGTTTAACAACAACAACAACAAAAACCAGACCAAAAAATCCATGTTTTGTTTGATGGTTTAAAAATCTTTTGAATAAGGTTTTTGCCCTTTTAACAATAGTAGAATTTTAGAACTAGCAAGGAACATAATTTTCCATTTTCCAGATGACAAACTATGGCTCAAAGAAGCTCAGTGACTGACTTGCCTAAGGCCACTGAGCTAGTTAGTGGCAAAGTTGAAGAGGGGATCCCAAGTATACCAACTCCCAGACCAGTGGCTTCTCATTACACCATTCTCCTTCTGGCTAGATAGTAAACTAGATATATCATTCACCCACAGGGAGGAGCCCTGCTTGAGGCACATGCAATTATGAACATCCTCTTTAAAGGGTAATTCAAGAACAGTTGGAAGGAAAGATGGGGATAAAAGTGATGTAGAAATGAGAAACTCCAGAGTTTAAGTTAAAAAAAAACCCCATAATTTAACTAGATCATTTCATTTTCAGGGAGAATGGAAAAGAGGTTTGGTAGCTAGATCATATATTAGATCATTAAAATCTGGCCTCAGATATCTACTAGCTATATGCCCTGGGCAAGGCATTTAAATTTTTGTCTGCCTCAGTTTCCTCATCTGTAAAATGGTGATAATAATACTACCTATTTCCCAGGGCTGTTGGGAAGATAAAATAAGATAATATTCCTAAAGAACTTTGCAACACCTTCAAGTGCTATGCAAGTGCCAACTATTATTATTTTCAATTATTATCACCACTTAGTAGATGGATGGGTCAGCTAAGTGATACAATGGATAAAGCACTGGGCTTGGGGTCAGGAAGACTGTTGTTCAAATCTGACTCCCATATACTTACTAGCTCTATGACCCTGAGCAAGTCATTTAACCACTGGGGAAGGAAATGGCAAACCACTTTAATACCTTTGCCAAGAAAACCCCAAATAGGACTCACAAAGAGTCAGATACAGCTGAAAAATGACTTGTACAACAATTACACCTGATGAGTGCTTAATAAATATTTGTTGGTTGAAGTAATGAACCTTTATCTTCTTCTTTTTTTCAAAAAAGGTCTATATTTATTTTTTATACTATATAGTCTCTCTGTGCATGTGTTGTCCAGTCAAAAAGATAGGGACCCCTTTAATATCAGATACCATGTCTAATACTTTTGTCTACTTTGATCCACAGTGCTAGACACATAAAAAACATTTGATAAATACTTATTGAATGAAATATTGCTTTACCATCAAAAAAGTTATACCTTTAGTTTCTTTCTTAATTTCTTTTTTTTTTTTAACATTTTTAAAATTATAGCTTTTTATATGTAAAACATATGCGTGGGTAATTTTTCAACAACTTCTTGCAAAAACTTCTGTTTCAACTTTTCCCCTCCTTCCCTTCACCCCTTCCCTTAGATGGCAGCCCCATACATGTTAAATATGTTAAAGTATATGTTAAATAATACACACACACATATTTATATAGTTATCTTGCTGCACAAGAGAGATTGGATTTAGAAAGAAGGTAAAAATAACCTGTGAAGAAAAAACAAAAATGCAAGCAAACAATAACAGAAAGAGTGTAAATGTTATGTTGTAGTCATACTCATTTCCCAGTTCTTTCTCTGGGTATAGCTGGTTGAAACATTTATCTTCTAAAAAAAGATTGAGTACAGTCAATCAGCAAGTACCTACTATGTTCCAATTACCTTCTTAGGTGCTGGGGAAAACAAAGTCTAAAGCAAAACTATCTTTCCCCTAAAGGAAATTATATTTTCTTTGAGGAGACAACTTATACACATTTCAGCAAATAAAATAAATGCAAAATAACATTGAACCAGATAATTCCTGCCTTCAAGAAGCTTACATTCCACTAAATAGCTGGAAAACAAAAATAAAAAATCTGGAAAAGATCATTCTGAAGAAAGGAGAAAGATACATTAGCACATATTTAGACTAGAACTGTTGGAGTTAATGTTGAAAGTATTTCCTTGGATTTTGGGAATTCTTTTTGTTCTAACATTTTATGGTTTATACATACATATGTGTATATATAAAAGTAGAATTATTATTAATTTTATAATCCTTGTCTGAATAATTGCTTTTTGTTGGAAAAGTACAGATGAGAGTATCAAGTGACTTCTGTGTTCTTTTTTAAATTATCCATCTTGGAAATGATCTGAATTTCTTTAATTGTACTTACCTCAGCAGGTACAACTATTCATTTTGTCATAGTGACTCATATCTTAATCTGGAAAAAGTTTAAAAGCTATGGGATTTGAATTATGACCTCAATCCTATTTTAGTGATGGACACATCACAGCCATATGAAAATGTATCTTCTCCCTAAAATAATGCTTTCTGTAGCAGTTTGTGAGCTAAAAATGCCTATTGAGTAAGCACAGCTTTTAGACAAAGTTTGAAAACTCAGAAACTCTAACCTGAATTCACTTTAGATATAATTATCTCCAGTTTCTTCCTGTCCCTTTTTGCCCCAGTTTTCGGTGGAGAGTTATCATGTTATAACTGCAGATTCAATATTAATTAGGAGGGAAATATATAGGAAATATATTTAAATATATGATAAATATAATATATTTAAATATATATAATATGCAAACATATAAATAAGTAGAAATATAGATGTATATATATATATGTTTTTACACATATGTGTTCATGTGTGTATGAATATACCATACTGCAAATCTAATGTTAATTGGGAAGGAATGCTGACCAGAATATGGCTTGATGGATTAAGTTGAAGATCTTTCATTCATCTTTAGGGCATTATATGGCATGAGAATTCCAGTTTTGCCTTGAGAGCTTTTCTCTGCATGATTTTATGATAATATTCCATATCACTTGACTCACAGAACAGTACTGATTTGCAGTGTGCATATAGGTTTATGTCTATATTTGGGCCTAGACTTGTGACTTCAGTGACAGGAGGTCTGCATGAGGAGATCCTTGTTCTGCAATTTATAGTCTTAACAAAGAGTTGAATAGAGTATATGTGTGGATGAGGGGAGAGGGAACATGGGAGCTGAAAAACAGATGAAACTTGACTCCATCTCTCTACAAGATCTACTCTCTAGCTAATATACAGTGCTATCTCCTTTTCCTGGTTGTTAAAGATTTTACTTAGGGTAGCTAGGTGGTATAGTAGATAGAACATTGGGCTTGGAATCACAGCGATTCACCTTCATGAATTAAAATCTAATTTCAAACAATTACTAGCTATGTGACCCTGAACAAGGCACTCAACCCTCTTTGCCTCAATTTCCTGATCTGTAAAATGAGCTGGAGAAGGAAATGGCAAATGATTCCAGTATCGCTGCCAAGAAAATCCCAATTGCGTTCACAAACAATCAGACACAACTGAAAAAAAAAAAAAAAAAACTAAACAACAACAATGGTTTTTACTACTATAGGTCTCTATTCTGTAAAACTTGTGAACTTAAAAAATTAACTCTTGGCAGCAAAAGTGAATTACACCCAACATTCACCTCAGTTACTGGATACAAGTCCAATCAAATTCTTTGGTGACTAAACTTAAGGAAGGTGGATTGTTGGGATTAGATTGCTGTGTCCTTTCATCTCTTCATAGTCATACAACAACTAGCAGGATGGAGGGAGATATTCTTTTTTAGGAACAGTTGAGAGGTACTGGAATAAAACTTTGAAGCAAGTGAAGTTTGAATTGAAAACTTTGAATTCAGGAAGATCTGAATTCAAATACAGCCTAAGACACTTACTAATTGATCACAGTTTCCTCAAGTATAAAAATGGGGATACTAACAACACCTTTCTCTCAATTAGATTGATATTTGCAGAGACCCTCAAACACTAAAAAAGTTGTTTGTTGTTCAGTTGCATGTGATTTCTTGATTCCATGGACCATGGCATGTCAGGTCCTTCTTATCTTTCACTATCTCACAAAGTCTGTCTAAGTTTGTATGTTGCTTCTCTCTGTCCATCTCACCTCTGCTGTTCCATTCTCCTTTTGCCTCTAATCTTTTCCAGCATCACTGTTTTTCCAATGAATTCCATCTTCTCATTATATGGCCAAAGTATTTAAATTCCATTTTTAGCATTTATCCTGCTAGAGAATAGTCTGAATTAATTTCTCTAAGTCCCTAGTACTTAATACTTGTTTCCTCTCTCTTTCCCTCCCTTCTTCCCTGCCTCCTTCCCTCTTTCCTTCCTCCTTTCTTCCTTTCCTCTCTCCCTCCCTTCCTCCTTTTCTCCCTCCCTTCCTCTCTCCCTTCCTTCCTTCCTTCCTTCTTTCTTTCTTTCCTTCCTTCCTTCCTTCCTTCCTTCCTTCCTTCCTTCCTTCCTTCCTTCCTTCCTTCCTTCCTTCCTTCCTTCCTTCCTTCCTTCCTTCTTTCCTTTCCTCCTTCCTTTTCCTAATGGCATCACACTATGATTTTACTTATTATAGTCTCATTTTAAAGATTTATTCTTTTAAAATATTAGATCTAGAATAGCAGTGATGCAGTTATTCCATATCAATTCACCAGATCTCACTCCACTCAGGCCTGTCTGCCCTGACCCTTATTCTTCTAGAAGTTCACCACAGGGACTATCCATCATGCTGTGGCCTTTCCTTACTTTCTCTTGACATCTCAAGGATACTCAAGTAGTGTAGAGACTACCTATCAGTTATCCTTTGATCCTGCCACGTGATTGGCCTGTCTTCTTGTTGGCTCTTTATGTTTTCTTGGTGTTATCTTTCACTTTGATTCTCCTTCCTAGTTCCTTGTTTGTGATGTGGTGCAGCTTGTTCATTCCCACCAGGCCTCTAGGTGACATTCAGCCCAATCTTATGAGGATTATTAAGAAGGACTGAACAGAATACTAGGGACATTGCTTGTCTTTGTTATACAAAACAAAACCCTGCAGCAAATTCATTGCTCAAAATTCGCTTATATTAGACCATGAAACTGAAATAGGACTTGATTGGAACTGCCAGAAAAGGCAAAAAAGATTAGATTTTGTCTGAAGGTGTAATGCTAATCATTTTAAATTTGGGTGAATTTGCTTGGTCTATATAAGAGGTTTTTTTTTTTTCAGATGAAAAATCTCTTGAAATGAAATGCCAAGAGAATTTTTTTAAAGGTGCTACTTAGCTGGAAAATCATTTGTGAAAGCTTCACATTTAATTACTTGTCAAATTGCTGTCACCACGAAACCATTTTGACAATAACAAAATCAAAGCAGAGAAATTGGTTGGTATCTTGTCCTCTTCTGTGTCTTAAAGCCATATTGTTAACTTCTAGAACAAAAAAAAATGATTGAGCATGAACAGTAACTATGCTGTATTAAATTTGGCAGAAGGCAGTCAGGTGGCACAGCAGATTGAGTGCCAAGCCTGGAATTAGGGAAACTTGAGTTCATAAGTGTCTTCAGACACAATTTGTATGACCCTGGGCAAGTCACTCAACCTGTTTGCCTCAGTTTTCTCATCTGTAAAATGATCCAAATAAATCTGTCATTGAATAGCACTTAGGTTTTCCTGACTTTTAAAGACTATAAATTGTATAGCAATTAAAGACCTGCATTGGTAAAAAATATTTTTCTCTTGAAAAATGTACCCCAACATTTGATTTAGACCAAAAAATTATGATGACATTAGTAAATTTCCTAAAAAATCTCATACTCTTCTTATGGAAAAGATAGATAGATGTGACATGACTATGTAACTAGATAGATTTAAAACTAGTTGGGTGAATCACTGGCCTGAAAGAATAATGATTCAATGTCATTTTCAAAGGAGGTTTCTTGAGCAAGCCCCAGGGAGCTGTGCTGATTAATATTTTTTAACAGTGGCTTAGTTGTCATGCTCATTAAATTTGCAAATGACTCCCCAAAGTGGGAGGAATGTTTAACACCTTGGAAAACACTTTCCAAAAAGAACATTGGTTATATCTAAGATGAAATTCAATGCCAACAGACTGAAAGTTGACTTGAATTTTTAAAAAAAATCAATTTCACTAGCTCAGGATGGGAAGTTATGATTAAAAAACAGTTTGTCTGAAAAAGATCTAAGGGTCTTAATGGATTTCAAATCCAAGTCAGTATTGTGATATGACAATTTACAAATCTTATATGATTTTTTTCATTTGCTACATTAAGAGATATAGTTCTAGGCAGAGGTAAGGTGACTTCAGTCCCTCTGGTCTATATTTCCTTGTTGGCAAGACCACCTTTGAAGTATTGCATTCTGAAGAACAGCTAGAGTGACAAATAGTATTGATTCTGTATCTTAATGAAAATCAGTTGATAGAATCAGAGATGTTTAGTCTGGAGAAGGGAAGATTTAGGAAAAATGCGAAAAGCTTTGTTCACATATTTTAAAAGCTGTCAAGGAAAAAAGTCAAACTCAGGTAAAAAGCACTTACTACATAGCTGACAATGTACTAAAGGCTGGGTATACAAAATTAGGTTTTTGTTTTATTATTATTTTTTTTAATCTGGCCCTGGAGCAGCTAGATGGTGCACTGGATAGAGCAGTCAGGAGGACTTGAGTTCAAATGTGTCCTTAGACACTTTGTAGCTGTGTGATCTGGGGTCACTTAACCCCAATTGCCTTGCCAAAACAAACAAACAAACAAATGAATAAACTATTAAATAAATAAATAAAGCTGGCCCCCAAGGAGCTTTTTGTGTAATGGGAAGAGTGATTTTGGACCTAGAGGGCTGAATTTGGGGCAATGGGTAGAGAGAGAAATTTGGGATTGAAGATAAGAAAATCTTCCTAATAATTAATGATGTCCATTAGTAAAATGGGCTGCCTCATGAAATGATGCTACTTACTTGAACATCTGCAAATAGAATTTGGATGACTATTCATCGGTGTGTTATAATGTACCTTCTCTTTCCCCTTTTTATCTTGTTTCTCTGCTTTCACGTTGGCCATATCATGTGATCTTTCCCATGAGATCTTTTCTGATTCTCCCCAACTGCTCATGTCTTCTTCTCCAAATACTTTGTATTTTCTTTTGCATATATTTGCATTTATACTGTATGTGCTTATTTATGTCCTTATGATCTTCCCATTAGAATGTAAGGAGAGAATGTTTTATTTTTATATTCTCACTGTCCAACATAGTGGGTGCTTAATAAATGTTCTTTTATTTATTCCTTTGGGGTCTTGGTTGGATTGAATGGCTACACACGTCCTTTCTAACTTTCTGATTCCTTAATTATGCAATAGCAATAACAATGAAGAAGATTGCAATAGAATGATCATGGGGCAAAAGAAATGAGAAGATAGATTAAGAAATGTTAGTAAAGCAGAATTGATAGAATTTGGCAAGTGAATAGAAATGGAAGGTGGGTGAGAGAGGGATATTGATATTAACAAAGTTTCAGGTAGGAATGACTAGGTAAAATGTTGAGGCTACTGGCAGAAATGAGGAATTCAGAGGAGGATTCAGAGGCAAAATCATAAATTAAATTGAAGTCATGAATCAGACCAAGGAAGAAGAAATTTTGAAGGTACCAGGAGAAACCATTCTAATGAGGAAGAAAATGGAGAGCTGTGGATGCAAAGGGAATTCATTGACCAATTTCATTTTTAAAACACATGTACATAAAATGGAAGCAAGGATAGGCAATATAGTGGCATTATCATTTGGAGGAGAGGAAAAGGTCAAAGAAAGAATGAGACTGTATCAGTCAAATAGTTGGGACAGTGATAATAGATAACAGAGAAAAGGCAAAAAACACTCAAATCTTATTTTGTTCTTGTCTTCTCTGCCAAGGACAATAATTTTTGGACTTACTGAGATGGGAGAAGGTTGTGATAAATAACAGGGTTACTTCAATAAACTATATGATGAAAGAACATGTAGCTGTTTTTGATAAGTTCCAATCACAAGACTCAGAAATACATGCCAGGTCACTGAATGAATTGGCCGATGTGATTGCTTATGTTGTTGTGAGAGATAATTTGAAACTTTTACTCTTTAGAGGACTGGAAGAGAGTTTGCAAGACTGCAAAAGATGAAATGTACCAATTTTCAAAAAGGGGAAGTTTTGCAACAAATAGGTTGATCAACTTCATTCTAATTTCTGATAAAATTCTAAGACATTATTCAAAGAATAGTTTGTATATATTTAGAAAATCAATTATAAAGAGCTATTATGGCTTTATCAAGAACAAGTCATGCCAGATTAATCAATCTTCCTCCCTTCTCCCTTCCCTCCACTTTCTCCTCCCTCCCCCTTCCTCCCTCCCTCCTTTCTTCCCTCCCTCTCTCTTTTCCTCCCTCCTTTCTTCCCTCTCTCTCTCTTCCTTCCTCCCTCCCTCCCCCTTCCCTCCACTTTCCCCCTCCCTCCTTTCTTTCTCCCTCCCTTCCTTCCTCCCTCCCTTCCTTCCTCCATCCCCCCCTTCCCTCCACTTTCCCCTCCTTCCTTCCTTCCTCTCTCCCTTCCTTCCTTCCTCCCTCCTTCCTTCCCTCCCTCCCTTCTTCCCTTCCTGCCTTCCTTCCTTCTTCCCTCCTTCCTTCCTCCTTCCCTCCCTCCTTCCCTCCCTCCTTTCCTCCTTCCCTCTCTTTTTTCCTTCCTTCTTTCCTTCCTTCCTTCCTTCCTCCCTCCCTTCCTCCCTCCATTTTTCCTTCCATTACTTTCTAAAGATGAAAGGAAGGAAGGAAGGAAGGAAGGAAGGAAGAATTACCTTCATCTTTAGGAAGTAATGGTACTTCCTGAGCATTTCTATGCTGTGCCTTCTCCACTTGGATCATCCTTACCTCCTTCCCACTAGAACCTTAGATTCTACCCCTAGTTCCACCCTGGAGTTGGACCAAAGAGAATTTGTCTCATATTGCCCGGATCTAGGTCTCTATCTCATTTCTAGGCTATCTCCATGCCATGCCATAGCACCATATATGTCATCTCTACCTCCTTCCCCTCCTAACTGCTCTTTGTATAATGTCTTTCCATATTAGATTTAATCCTCTAGAAGAACTTGTACTGCTCACTTGTATTTAGATCCCTAGCACTTAGAATAGGGCTTATCCTCTATATCACTTCCTGGACACTAGAAATAAATGCCCCAATATGAAAAAGCCTTTCTGTGTAAAGAAAGGAAGGAAGAAAGGCTTAGGATTTATTACTGATAATTAATATTTGACTTTTAATTTCCTATTAACGTGTTTGTTGCCATGTACAAACTTTCTCTCAGAAGTACATAGAATAAATGTCAGACCCCATAAAACACATATCATTTTAAGATGTTCCTCTCTCAGATGAAATGGCATGAAGGATAGAAGGGAGTGGGTGCCATTTGACTGAGGCTTTAAGGAAAAAGAGGAATATTAATAGAAATGACAAACAGGAGTGACAATAACTATGGGAGAAACATATCAGTGTCAGGCAGAGTGAAGGTAACTTTAACTTGGACATGCCAATTTTGATCTGGAAGAAGTCACTTCTAAAGGAATTCAGTTATTGGGCAATTAATTGGGGGAGAATAGTTAGTGTTGCTGAGTAGAGATGACACTGGAGATATTCTGAGAGAAAAATCAGCCAGAGAGGAAAGCATATCAATTTGAGATAGTGAAGACAACTCTAAGCTGAAGGCTGATTTTTAAAAGAAAAAGAATATAAATAAATAGTCTGTCTATTATAGCAATATTATATATTATATATAAAACCATGGACAATTCTTGGCCAGGACTTGAATCCTCATTCTACTTTTATTAATACCTCTTTAATGTAGGCCCTCCTCACTTCTGACCTTGATTATTCTAAAATCCTTTTAGCTAGATGCTTTGACCTTACTCTCTCTTCTTATAATCCACCTTTCATATCTCTGACACAGTTATCTTTCTAACATAAAGGATCATTTCCTAGAACTTGATTGGTTAAAAATCTTCAATACCTCCCTATTGCCCATTGAATAAAATCCAGTCTTGTTAGGCCAGCCTCAAGGTCCTCCATTATTTGTTTCCAGCTTATCTTTCTTGTATTACTTTTTAGTAATTCCCAATATGGGCTATACAGCTTGGCCAAACTATATGACATACTACCCTTCAACATTTTGTTGCAGTTTCTTGTTACCTTGATATATAGATAGATAGATAGGTATAGGCATATATATATATATATATATATATATATATATATATATATATATATAGCTATATATATCCCACGCTTAAAAGAATCTCCTTTGCTCTCTCCTCCCCTAATAACATCCTTTCTCTCCTTCAAGCCTGAAGTCAGATGTCTCTTTCTTTATTAAACTAAATCTTACCCCTTACCATGAGATCCTTTCAAGTAGAAGTAAACTCTTCTTTCTTCTTAGATCACTCTTTGACCTCTCCTATATACTTATATCTACATAAATTATATGAAATGGTTTGTGACTTGTTAAATTGAAATTTAAAGGACTATTTTTAATCTAACTGATAAAGCTTGACCAGGTTAGAGGGAAAACCCTCTGGACAATGTCAGAAGTTCCTCTGGGGAGTGACTGAGGAAAAATGAAAGAGAAACCATGAGAGGACCATGGTTATCTAAACATGTATTTTAAAATTCATTAAGGTAAAAATGAAAACAGAATTAGGATATAGTGGTTTCATTATACCATTTGAATTTATAGATTTTTCACATTAATTTTTAAAATCATTTCTTAGTGTTATTGGCTTATAAGTAAAGGATTTGTATAAGTTCTTTCTTTCCAATGTGATAACTCAAAATATGGTACAGACCTGATATAACTGATTAGCTTAGTCATAGTTGTGAGATAGCTCAGTGGTATGTTGGATATGACACTGATTCAGGAGGACCTGAGTTCAAATCTGGATTCAGGTATTAACTAGCTGTGTGATCCTAGTCAATTAACTTCTCTCTGGTTCAGTTTCCTCATTTGTAAAATGGGGATAATTGTTTTGAGGATCTGATGAGAATTATAACATGCTTAGAACAATGCCTGGGACACTAGCTAGCTTGCTTGCTTATTTATTTACATACATACATACATATATAGTTATTATTATTAAACTAAATCTCTCCAACTTCTATTGGCAGTAAAACCAAGGGGCATAATAATGAATACTCTTAATAAATTTATAGAAGCTTAAGTAATTTTGGAGGAGACAATGTGCCATATATAGAGGATAAAGTTATCCTCAGAGTCAAGATGACCTAGATTCAAGTCCCATCTTAGATATATACTGATTTTGTGACCTTAGGCAAGACACTAAACCAGTGTTCTGGGTGATCCTCAGAAGGATTCTTGACAACTTTTTTGCTACATGGATCCATTTGACAGCTTGGTAAAACCAGACTATGAAGCCCTTCTCAGAATAATATTTTTAAAAACATAAAATAAAATGCATAGGGTACATAGGAAACTAACAATATAATAATATTGAAGTGTCATTATTTTAAAAAGCTCTAAATTAAAAGGTCTGGTTTTAAGTATTTAGGTTATAAGTTGCAAAATAAAAAGTGCTTTCATGAATTGGTAGAGGAATACCCCCTTCCTCCCGAGGAATTTTGACCAATGAAATGACAGATCCAAGTAAAAAAAGTCATAGCAGATCTCCTAAACCAATTGTGGCCTTCATAGTCATTATGAGTGATGGGCACTGCCATAATTTCCAAACTCCCAGGATAAAGCAGGACTCATGTGTCATATCAGTGTCCTAGTGTCTTTCTTTTTCTGAATAAGAGGAAAGTTGGGGTTTTAGAATGAGAAGCCTAGTGTTATTTCAACGGTAGTTTGTGGCAGCTGGCAGGATGGAGATTTGAGAATTTCCCAGATTATTTCATTCATCCTTAGAGTGAGAGATTGTTTTGCTAATACAGTTCTCTATGCCAGTGCATGCAGGATGATGCATAGTGTGCTATTATTAATATATTATCATCTATTAGAGAGTAATTTACTCTAATTTTCTGTCATTTCGTAGTGCTATACAAAATGTTTTAAAAGCTATGGATTTAAATGAGAGCGTCAGGATTTCACAAAGAAATAACAGTGAATTTCAATAGTAGTTGTTGACTCTGCAAAGGGCAATATAGTTAAAATCATTTAGCCTTCTCAGATTCTGGGATGTGTGTGTGTGTGTGTGTGTGTGTGTGTGTGTGTGTGTATGTGTGTATGTGTGTGTGTGTGTGTGTGTGTGTGTGTGTGTATTTTAGGAGAGATAGGGCACTAACCTTTTATAATTCTTTAGCCATTCAGGAGACATCAATTTTTTCTCCCCTTAATGAAATAATCTCAGAATTGGGCTTTATTCTAATTCATATATTGCCAATTTGGGGGGAATTAGAGAAATTCTGCCTCTCAGAGCTCCATCAATCCTACAACAAGGTTAGTTAAAAGGAGTGGGGGGAGATGATCCTTGTCAGGACAGGGGAGATTTGTATGTAAATCTCCGAACTTTCCCCCCTCCCCTTCATTACCTTAGTGAACCTTTGCAATTTTACTTTTTGGTTGAGCCTTCCAGTTCGATGAGATGCTGGGGGTCTGCCTGGAGCTGCTGACTTGCTGGATGACACTGCCCAGATCTTGAATGTCTCATTGTCCTTCTCACCTGCTCCCTGATAGCAGTAATGGCTCCTTTCAGTCTTACTGTCTGTGTTAGCCCAGAGGCATGTGTCAAAGGCTCATTAGGACCTATCTTGAAAACACAATGAGGGCAGCATTTTGAAGTATGAGAAGTTTCCTCTTTCTGGTTAGGGGAGAGAATACTTTACTTGTTGTGTATCAGACCCCAAATATCCAGTTCCCTTACAGGGCTATATAATGCTACTCTGGAGAAATCAGAAATGAAGGGTTTCTCTCCAAGGAGAGAGAAAGCTAGAGAGCCTTGGACCTGGTGCTCATAGATCCTGTGGATGCTTGGTTGATTCCTTGTGAAACTGCCCACAAAGCACTCCTCCACACTAATGTGGTGGAGCCCCACTGTCCTGTAGATTGACAATTGGCTGCAAGACCAGAGGCAGGTTAGGATGATGAGCCCAAGAGATCTCTCCAGAGATTTTGGGTGAGGTATTAAGAATGTAAAAAGAGCTTAGGTTTCTTGAGGGTGTTCTTTAATAACCTAGAATTATATAGTGAAGTGATCTTCATGTAGGAAAAAGGGAACAAAATCTCCAAAAGTTTGAGGAATGAGGAGATGAGAAACATAAGCAAGAAATAGTAACAGGAAAGGTATCATTGATGAACAAATAAATGAAAAGTAGTAAGTATTTACTATGTGATAAATGTTGGGGATAAAACAGTAAAGAGAGAATGAGGAGAAAGAGAGAGAGAAAGAGAGAGAGAGAGAGAGAAGAGAGAGAGAGAGAGAGAGAGAGAGAGAGAGTCAGAGAGAGTCAGAGAGTCTAAAGGAGCTTATACATTCTAATTGGGGAATGGTAGGTCACCAAGCAGGTATGTTTTATTCTGGGGAAGTGGAAGAGGGGTGAGGTACATGGACAGTGGTTGGTAGATAGTGAAGTGGCTTGGACAAATAGGAGGTGAAGGTGAAGTACAGTCTGGTGTCTAGATCTAGCCAGCAGTAGTCCCAGTGGGATAACTGGCACTCATTCAGTCCTCAATCACCTAGTTGGACTCATGGGTGAGAGTTCTAAAGGTGAATAGCATAACTTCTCAGGTATGGGAATTCTGGAATTCTTGGGGTGGAGATCCAGGTTTCAGAACTAGTGATATCAGATTCAGAACACTGGACAGAGAAGGTCTAGACTTTTCCAGTCTCTGCCAGTCATTAGCAATGTGAAATGAGGAAAGTTCAATAATCACTCTGGGCTTGAGTTTTCTCAGTATAGAAAGAGTACTGGATTTGGGCTGCAAAGATTTAGGTCTGAATAAATACCAGCACTGCAGATTAATTAATTGTGTGGTGTTATGTATCTTGTCATCTGAAAAGTGACAGGATTGAATCAGTTGATTGAGGTCTTTACCATCCTTAAATCTATAATCCTAAGAGTTGTAGAAAGAGCAAATTGGATTTAATGGTTTCTAATGACCCTTCCCAGTCGAATATTCTGTGATATTTTTAAGTCCCTAAAAAAATGCAGGCAAAGGCAACCTGATTGAAACTGTAATTTCAAGCCACATATATTCACTCAAGCAAGAGAAAATTGGAAATCCAGAACAGAGAAGTGAATCAGGCGTGATAGGGTTTTACAGTGTGGCATGGCAGCGAAGGGAATCCATGAGATTTGAAGTGACAGAAGCAGAAGCAATCCTTTGTGGAAGTACAGGTCCCATAGGAAGATGGGGAAGACAGTACTTAGATTCCTGCCCTTTGCAACAGTGGCCAGTTAGTTAGCTTAAGTAAGAGAGAGCAATTCAGAGAATTTCTGAGAGGGAAGATAAAAACCAGGAGGAGTCTGAAAAGACCTTTTTTTTTTTTTTTAAAAGACACTTTCAAGATTTAAATCTACAGTTTGGCTGTGGGAGGTTATGGGGAATTCAGCTCTCCAGTCCAGAGATTTCTTTATTTAAAAAGAAAAAAAAGAAAAAAATTAAAAGTAAATTTGAATTTACTTTAAATTCAAAAGTAAAAAAAAAAGAAAACCAGGAAGTTCTTTTTTTTTTCCCTCCACAGAGGTACCTCAAGAAAAACAGAGCCTTGTCCTATTTGTAAAGGCCATTTCAGTGATGGCTTAGCAAGAAATAGCCATCCCCCAAAGCAGAATTGTTTTTAGAAACTCCTGTGGATCTTTGATTTCATCAAATATAGATGTTTTCTCCAGTGATAAAGATAGCAATCTATCTATATATCTCTTTCCCATTTGGCTTTTATCTGTA
This sequence comes from Antechinus flavipes, assembly GCF_016432865.1. Classification (NCBI taxonomy): domain Eukaryota; kingdom Metazoa; phylum Chordata; class Mammalia; order Dasyuromorphia; family Dasyuridae; genus Antechinus; species Antechinus flavipes. The sequence goes on along the minus strand of NC_067401.1, from coordinate 84,152,440 downwards.
CCTTCCTATAATTTTGCCAGTCATGCAAAGGGATGTTCCTTTTTCTTAATAACATGAGAATACCAGTGGGGTACATGGGAATATGGTCACTAAGTCTATTAACATTTATTAAGTACCTAGGTGATGCAGTGAATAGAGTGCCTGGAGTAATGAAGATTTATCTTCCTGAGTTCAAATCCATTCTCAAACACTTACTAGCTATGTTTGAGGCACAAATCACTCAATCTATTCTTCAGATTCCTCATCTATAAATGGAAGCTCCACCTAATGGCTCCTAAGGTCCATTCCAACTTTAAATCTATGATTCTCCCCCCAGAAATCTTAAATCTCCCAGCTGACATCCTTTGCTTTCATCCCTTCTCAAATTCTTTCCTCCCTCCCTCTCTTCTCCCTCCTCCCCATCCACTAACTTCCTTCCTTCCTTCCTTCCTTCCTTCCTTCCTTCCTTCCTTCCTTCCTTCCTTCCTTCCTTCCTTCCTTCCTTCCTTCCTTCCTTCCTTCCTTCCTTCCTTCCCTTTTTGGAGGTAATTGGGATAAAGCGACTTGCCCAGGGTCACACAAATAGGGTCTAGGGTCAAATTTGAACTTAGGACTCTAGGGCCACTGTTTCTAGTTGCCCTTCATGGTTTTTTTTATTGTATATTGCAACCAATTCATACAGAGAACTTCATTCTCAGACAGGGAGTCATTTTTAATTCTTTGGAGATTGTAATATTTCATGACTTATAGTCATACAACACCCCAATAGCAGTACTAAAGAAAAGGGGATTTGTTTCTGGGATTTTTCTTTTTCTGTAATTTTCTGAAGACATTCCAGTTTGCTCTTCACCTCCCTGTTAAATTCTAGGCCCCATTTTGTCCATTTTCAACATTCATATCTATTGGCAAGGCTGTATGGGCTCCTTCCTCTGACTTCCTCAGCTCTAGGCCTCCTTCCTATGTGTGATGTATGGAGTTTTTCAATCAACAAGCCAGTCTTGATTAAGTTCCTATTGTGTATGAGGCCACACGTAGGGGATCCAAAGAAAGACAAAACAGTCCCCTCCCTAAGTCTAAAAGGGAAGACCACATGAAAACAAGTATGGACAAATTGGATATATACGTGATCAATTGGAGCTAATCTTAAGGGGAAGACACTGACATGAAAGGGGATTGGGGAAGTATAAGGTTCTGGTTGGTTTTCTGGAGGTTTCAGGACCAACCTTCATTTCAGCAGAGTAATCACCACTAGAATAGCCAGAGATAAAGTCCAAATTCTTTGTTGTCTCCTTCACAGTCTGTCTCCTTGCCCGGGGTCTGGACTAGCTTTCTGGAGGCCCTTCAGATGGGCCTTGGTCTCAGTGGAGAAATGAGGAAGGACAGGCCAGCCACCACAGTGATGGGAGATGGAGTGAATGTCTCTCATCCAGTGCTTGTTGGCTCTTATATACTCTATTATAATTACATCATAGTAGGTGTGAATCTTGTAGAACTATATTAAGTACTAAGTACATGTACTGAACTAGAGAACTCACATGCTAAACTAGATAACCACTGTCTTATCAATTCCTCTGAGTTACCTTGTTCCAAGTATGCTTCTCCAGAATTCTGGCTCTCTACAGGGAAGCATCTTAGTTGCTCTTAGTTGAGTCTCAAAGCCAGGAGGCAGAGAAGAAGAAGGAGAATATATTCCAGGTATGGCAGTCAACCATAGGAATTGCTATTTTTTAGGGAATTATCTTGTGTAAGAACAGCAAGGAAGCTTGTGTCACTAAGTTGCAGAGGAGGTGGGGGGTATAAGGTGTAAGAGGAATGGAAAGGGAAGAGGGAGTTAGGTTATGCAAAGCTTTGAATATCAGTATTTTATATATACATAAATACATTTCTCTCTCTCTCTCTTTCTCTCTCTCTCTCTCTCTCTCTCTCTCTCTCTCTCTCTCTCTCTCTCTCTCTCTCTCTCTCTCTCTCTCTCTCTCTTGATCATCTACCTTGGGTGTGATAAGGAATCACTAGATTTTTTTTTTTGAATAGGGGGATAACATGGGCAGACCTGAGTTTTAAGAAGATAGGTATGATGACTGAGGTTGGGGGGGGGGGAGACACTTGAGGGGATCAATTAGAAGGCAAGGAAAAGATGATGAAGGTCTTCCCATTTTTAGGCCGCTTAGAACACCTTGAGACACTAGGGCTATGGTCTAGGATTCTCTTTTTCTCCCCATCTTTTGCTAGTGCCTCTTTCCCCTTTCTCACTTGTTTTTTTTTTTTTCTGATCTTCTCTATCCCCATTCCTGGGGGAGGCATCTCAGAATCCCTGTTTCATTTGGATTCCCAGACCCCTTCTTTTTCTTCCAATAGTAATAGGAAGAGATTCTCAAGAGGCTTCCTTCCTATCCTCCAGCTGCAGAACAGCTGCAGATCCTCAAACCACTCAGATGAGCAGGAAGTCATCAATCACAAGCCTTCCAGAAATTTTGAGGACCTCTAAGCCTATTTGCCCTCCTACTGTATTGTCCAGATCCCTGTTCACTACTGTCTGACTTGCTGATATACCTTAAGAACCCCAAGGCTATTGCTATGCAACCAACCCAGCTGATATAGCCTTAGGACTTAAGGGCCTTTCCTTCTACCCCATGGCTGAACTATCTTAATATTTCAGGCAACTCACTCAGCTTTTTTGGGGCTGATTGCTCATCTATAAAATTAGGAGGATAGACTAGATGATCTAATCGAAGATATTTTTCAGTTGTAAGACTGTAACCCTAAGATCCTATGAACTCTCAGCCAATAGGCTTTGTTTCATGTTATAGGATCAAACACTTGACAGTCAACAGAAAATACATGCAGTGGGCTTATTCTATAATACTGAGAAGGTGGTTTGTTATGAAATAAATATTGCTTCCAAAAGCCTGCTTGCTGTCACTGTATATTCCCATTAAGGATGTCCTTGATCTGTATCTCACTTATTCTCATAAACTTTTTATATAGCTGGGAAAGTAGACACTTAAATTGGTAGCTATTGAGGTTCTTTCAGTCTCCTTTATTTCATGATTAAATAAAATCTGAGTTTTTCTCATGCTTTTTTATAACTTCTGCTCCTTTATATACAGTGTGAAATATGCTCAGCATCCTCGATAATATAGCTTCCAGCACAAATCTATGTATACATTGGGTCAAATCCAGCTTTTGGAACCATCTTTATTCTCTCTAGTGCCATTTCAACCTACTTGTTGAATTTAAAGTTGAATTGTGATAATTATGATCTTGGTGAAAAAAAATTGATATTAAAATTTTGGTATAATTTCCCCATTTTCTCTTTCAATTCACTGTCCACGGAGTAGTGTACTTTGGATATTGACTGTTTCCTATTTTCTGCACCCTCAGTTAGTCCTGAAATTAAATTTACAAACAATCAGGCTGAACATTGGGCCAGTATTGGGTCATTGAATTTGATAGCTGAAAGGGAACTTAGAGATCTGGTATTACCTCTTCATTTTATAAATGGGGAAATCGAGGTCCAGAGAGCAAGATTTTTTTTTTTTTTTTTTTTTTTTTTAATTTTTTTATTTAATAATTACATTATATTTACACTCATTTCTGTTCCGATTTTTTTTTTCCCCTCCCTCCCTCCACCCCCTCCCCTAGATGGCAAGCAGTCCTTTATATGTTGGATATGTTGCAGTATATCCTAGATACAATATATGTTTGCAGAACCGAACAGTTCTCTTGTTGCGTAGGGAGAATTGGATTCAGAAGGTATAAATAATCCGGGAAGAGAAACAAAAATGCAGATAGTTCACATTCGTTTCCCAGTGTTCTTTCTTTGGGTGTAGCTGCTTTTGTCCGTCATTTATCAATTGAAACTCAGGTCTCTTTGTCAAAGAAATCCACTTCCATCAAAATATGTCCTCATACAATATCGTTGTCGAAGTGTATAATGATCTCCTGGTTCTGCTCATTTCACTTAGCATCAGTTCATGTAGGTCTCTCCAAGCCTCTCTGTATTCATCCTGCTGGTCATTTCTTACAGAACAATAATATTCCATAACATTCATATACCACAATTTACCCAGCCATTCTCCAATTGATGGGCATCCATTCATTTTCCAGTTTCTAGCCACTACAAACAGGGCTGCTACAAACATTTTGGCACATACAGGTCCCTTTCCCTTCTTTAGTATTTCTTTGGGATATAAGCCCAATAGAAACACTGCTGGATCAAAGGATATGCACATTTTGATAATTTTTTGGGCATAATTCCAGATTGCTCTCCAGAATGGTTGGATTCGTTCACAACTCCACCAACAATGCATTAGTGTCCCAGTTTTCCCGCATCCCCTCCAACATTCATCATTATTTTTTCCTGTCATCTTAGCCAATCTGACAGGTGTGTAGTGGTATCTCAGAGTTGTCTTAATTTGCATTTCTCTGATCAATAATGATTTGGAACACTCTTTCATATGAGTGGTAATAGTTTCAATCTCATCCTCTGAAAATTGTCTGTTCATATCCTTTGACCATTTATCAATTGGAGAATGGCTTGATTTCTTATAAATTTGAGTCAGTTCTCTATATATTTTGGAAATGAGGCCTTTATCAGAACCTTTAACTGTGAAAATGTTTTCCCAGTTTGTTGCTTCCCTTCTAATCTTGTTTGCATTAGTTTTATTTGTACAAAGGCTTTTTAATTTGATGTAATCGAAATTTTCTATTCTGTGATCAGTAATGGTCTCTAGTTCATCTTTGGTCACAAATTTCTTTCTCCTCCACAAGTCTGAGAGATAAACTATTCTATGTTCCTCTAATTTATTTATAGTCTCGTTCTTTATGCCTAGGTCATAGACCCATTTTGATCTTATCTTGGTATATGGTGTTAAGTGTGGGTCCATGCCTAATTTCTGCCATACTAATTTCCAATTATCCCAGCAGTTTTTATCAAATATAGAATTCTTTTCTCAGAAGTTAGGGGCTTTGGGTTTGTCAAACACTAGGTTGCTATAGTTGACTATTCTGTCTGAGCAAGATTTTTTTGAAGTAACACAGCTAACTAGTTAGTGGGGGATATTCTGCTAGAGATCTGATTCCCAAGTCAATATATTGTAGATGTCAGTATATAAGCTTTTTGTTTATGGGAACCATCATCATTTCTGGAGTGTTCCAGAGCTTTAGACTGGGCAAGAGTTTTGATGCGTATGAGGAGACTTGGGATCTGGATCATATGATGTGTTACCAAGGCCCATTTCTATTTTTTGTGGAAGTTCTGATGGGTTTTTTGGTGTTCTATTCAGGATATCACATATGTCAAAGTAAGTATTAAGCTATTAAAGCAATATGTTTTGTATTCAAGAAGAGCTATAAGAACTAAAAAAAAAAGGCAGCTATTTTTTTCTTTGTAAACTGGTATTAAGAGACTCATTAGAAAAGGCAGTGGATAGAAGACACTGGGAAGTGGATTAAACCTTAGGAAGTGTCTGCTTTCCAAAGAGTATAGATGTGTAGAGTGAAGATTTGTATATATGTGACCCTTTCTTTGAACCTTTCTAAATTCAAGCAGGGAGATGACTCGAAAAATGGCGTAACCTGAATCAGACTCCCAAGGGTCAGATAAGATGTGAGCATAACATTTCAGGAGGGGATGGTGTTCTTGACAATTGTTGAAATATTTCTCCCCTACATTGAACTCTGTAACATGAAATATGTTCTCTCTTTTTGCTTTGGAATGCATGAGGCAAACCTTTTCTCCCCCCATCCTTTTTTTTTTTTCCTAGCAAATACATTATTGAAAGAGTCTGTTTGGTCCGATCTTCTATCCATTTATTTCAGACTCCCCCACTCAGTCACATTTACTCTTTGCTCTCTTCCCCCCCTCCCAAGCTCTCACATTACTGATGTTACATTAACAGCCCTCTGCCAATGGCTCTGTGTGTTTCATGCTGGGTGAAATGGAGGCTATCATAGCAGCCCATCATGTGAGTCTGGGGAAAAAAATGACCACCGGGACTAGACCAAGGAAAGCCCTGTGATTCTCAGCATCAGTATCAGTTTAGAACCAATCATTTCTGGCCTCTTTGAGAAGGGTATCTTTGTCACTTTTTCCAAAAACCTCTTCTACCTAGGTTTTTTTCAAGTAAGAAAGGAAATTTAGAAATCTTCTAATCAATCCCTTCATTTCTATAGCTAGAAACAGAACCTGGACCTGTGATTTGACTAATATGGAGACAATTAGGTAAAGCAGGGGATAGTACATTGGTTCTGGAGTCAGAAGGGTTCAGGTTCAAGTTTGGCTTCTGTAGTTATGTTATTATGGGCAAGTCATTTAATTTCTGCTTGTCTCAGTTTTCTCATCTGCAAAATGGGGATAAAAATGGTACCATTGCTTTGCAAACTTCAAAGTACTGTATAAATGCTAACTATGTGTCATAGTCCTTCTTTCATAAAGAGTGGCTTATATTTATAGGCTGAAGGAAAATAGATTGAAAACTTAGATATGCCTCCATATTGGACCATGTATCTAGGCTATAATATAGTGAACTATGTATTCAGCCAGGAGCAAAAAACCCCCCAAAAACAAATCACCAAAAACTTGGATTCTAGGATCTGCAACTTAATTGCTGAATGGTCAGGAGACTGTAATATAGTGAAAAGAATGTTGGATTGGAGTGAGAGGTATTGGACTCAAATTCTCCTTCTAGAATTTAATGCTTGCATGACCCTGGACATGTCACTTTCAATTTTCAATATTTTCATCATGAGAAGGCAGGACCAGATGGCTTCTGAGGTCCTATTCATCTCTATGAATGTATGATTATATGATTTTGCAACCTCTCTGGACCTTGTTTTCCTTGGGCAAGTAAGTCAGCTTCCTATTTGTCTGAAACTTCTATTGTAAGTTCCTAAATTGGAATTGATGAAGTTGTGTTATATATATATAAACCCCACAACTTTATCTACATATACACACATATAAATATTTATATACACACTTATATACACATATACACATACATAAACATTTATCTACACACACATAAACATTTATAAACACACATATTTAATAATTGCATTTAAATGTAATGGTAGCTAATATTTACATAGCATCTTATGGCTTGCCAAGGATTGTGTATATCCTCTTTCAATTGATCCTCATAACAACCCTGTGTTGTTATTATTTATGACCTGTGTTGAAATCCCAGTTCTACCACTTGCCACATGTGACTTTGGCCAATAAGGACCTTATGTGTAAAATGAAGTGGAGGTCTGCCAAATGGCCTCTCTGCTTTTCTCTACATCTTAGTGTTTGGGATGGGATGGGATGAGATGTAATGGAAAGATCACTGGATTTAGAATCAGGAATTTGACTCTTCTCTTGACTAGCTGCATGAACACAGTCTATTTCTTTGAGATACCTTTCAGGGTTATTATGAAGAAAAGGATCTTTTTTGGGGGGTGGTATAGTTTTTTTTTTTAACTGAAGAGAGATATAAATGTGTAATGATGATCTCAATTATTTCTCCAACAAATAGTTGGAATGACCATTGGAACCTAGGCTCTTCTGTCATATGAAGGTAGAAATACAGAAAGATTAAGAGCTTTGAAGAAGGGAATGAGGGAGAGAGCAGAATTGCTGTGTAAAGAAGCCTTGCATCTTGTTAGATGATCTGAATTCAAATACTACTGCCTGATGTGTTTTCTGATCTGTGTGTTTTACTTGTTCAAAAATATTGGGAGATATAGTGGGTTCAATTTCAGACCGCTGCAGAAAAAGCACATGGATTTTTGGCTCCTGGTACATATAAAAGTTACATTTACACTAGACTGCGGTCTATTAAATGAGCATTAGTATTATGTCTAAAAACAATGTATATTGCTAAAATATGCTAACCATCATCTAAACCTTTAGCAAATCATAATCTTTTTGCTAGTGAAGTGTCTTCTTTCACTGTTGATGGTGCTGATTGATGAGAGTGTTAGTTGTTGAAGGTTGGGGTAGCTGTGGAAATTAAAAAAAAATATGACAACAATGAAGTTTGCCCCATTGATTGAGGCTGTTGTAGTGTTGCTAATTGGCCTAATTTCAATATCATGGGAAACTTGAGGAGAAGGAGAGATAGGGGGAATGGCTAATTAGTAGAACATCAGAATACTCACAACATTTATAGATAAAGTCTTCTGTCTTATATGGGTGTGGGTCATGGTGCCCTGAAGAAATTATAACAATAACATCAAAGATCACTGCTCACAGATCACCATAATAGATATAATTATAATGAACAAGTTTGAAATTTCAAAAATTACCAAAATGGGACAGAAACACAGTGTGAGCACATACTGTTGGAAAAATGGCGCCGATAAACTTGCTCAACATAGGGTTGCTATAAATCTTCAATCTGTAAAAAATGCAATATCTTTGAAGCACAAAAGAGTGGGTTGGTCTATCTGGCCTCTGGGGTCCCTTCCACTCATAGATACATGATCCTGTGATTTGAGGTGTGGTCTTCTCTGTTTTCAGCCCATCAAAGGCAGCTGGTTCTTGCTGCTTAGAATTTATAGACCTTTGGGCAAGGAATTAAGGGGTGTCTTCTGACTTAGGGCTTAAACTTTTCCCATTTATGACCCCTTTTCACCCAAGAAAAGTTTTACATGACCTTGGGTACATAGGTATATAAAATAGGTATACAAATAAAATATTTACTGATAATAAATCCTAATTTCATGACCTGCACCTTCAGTTATGAGATCTCACATGTAACACGCGGTTTAAGAAGCTGGATCTTCTGCAAGGTGCCTCTGAAAAGGCAAATCCTATTTACTAATGAGTCTGAAAATCCTTGGTGACGCATTTCAGAGCTAGCTGTGTCTTCTGCATGCTAACTGAGTTTGTGTTTTACTAATTGCTCATCTCTAGAAATGTTATTAAAATGCCTTCCCAGAGCCTAAGGAAGGCTGCCTTGTAAAGGGCCTGATTAATAGCAGGCTAATTGCCTTTGCTTTCTTTGCTTTGAAAGCAGTACCACCTAGGTCTTTGCTGCTGCTACAAATAAGAGCATTCTACCAGCTCATCTCTGCCTGTGACTTGTAGGTGAGAAGCCCTAGGGGTTATGAAAAGAGGGAGGATCCCAAAGCACCTAACTTGCAGGATTCCACAGGTCGAAGACCTCAGGCCTTCTGTGATTTCTGCTGCTCCAAATGGAGTTAGACCAACATGGGAAATGTTCATCCAGAAAGTCAGAAGGTCATCTTCTGTGACTGGCTCACCATACCTTGTAGCCTCCCAATCCTTTCATTTGGTGCTACACATAAGAAAATCGAAGCCCAAAGACCAAGGAATGATGCTAAAACCATCCAGCAAATCAATAATAGAGCTGATTTTAGAATGGGAGTCTCTTGACTTCCACTGCTGTCCTATTTATAGATGCTAGGTTTTTGGGGCTGCTATTGAGGGGAGCTGGCAAAGCAGAACCAGAGAGGATCCAGGAGGAGGAATTAGCTCAAGTGGTAGTTTGTGGTATCTTGTAGGAGTAACATTTTAACCAACTTCAAATGGCTCCTCTTCTGAACTGGGCTACTCTGAGACTGATTATCAGAAACTTCTATTGGGTGTTCCTAAACTGGGAATGATGAACTTGTTTTTGAATATTATATAAATATATGTGCATATACAATATATTTTAATAATTTCAGTAGAATATAACAGATGTATTTTAATAACTTGATTTCAATAAAATATGTGTAATGTAATATAATTCATATATTTTAATAATCATATTTCAATAAAATATATGTGATGTAATATGATACATGTATTTTAATAACTGCATTTCAATAAAATATGTGTAATGTAACATAATAATACATATATTTTAATAACCATATTTCAATAATGATAGTTAATATTTATATGGCACTTTATAATTTACAAAGGATTGTGTGTATGCATATTCTCACTAGATCTTCATAACAAATTAGCTGCTATTACTATTTCTATTTTACAGGTGAAATAATAGAGATTGGAAAGTCAAAGGAGTTACCTATTGTCACACAGTTAATAAATGTCCAAAGCAGGGTTTGAAGTCAAGGCTTCCTGACTTCACATCCAGCATTCCGAACCATGGTCTCACTCAGTTGCCTACAAAATCCTACATCCTTTGTAATTCTGTGGATTTTATTTTATGCACTTAAAAATTCTGAGAAGGAATCCACTGGGCTTTACCAAACTGTCTAAGGGGTCCATGATGCAAAATAATAACAAAATAAAAAAGTCTAAGAACCCCTGGTCCCTGAATATTTTAACTATCTAATTGGTTTTCCACTGTCTCCACTTTTAATCTTTCTTCTACTGATCGATCATTCATTCTTATTTAGGATAGGAAAAAGGGCCTAGACTAACACACTGCTGTAGCTAGTCAAAGTCTGTTAGAGTCTGATGCTTTGTTTCTATGTGGTCTTCTTAGCTAATTAGCTTTTATTAAATGCCTACTATGTGCCAGACTGAACTAAGACTTGGGGATCCAAAAAAAGGTGAGAAATTTCTGGTGCTAAGGAGTCCTCAGTTCAATGGGAGGGGTGAGTGGGGGAAGTAGGATCATACAACCTGCAAACAACTATATACAAATAAGAAATCTATATTTATTATATACATATATGTACATATATAAACATATATATATATTGTGTATACATACACATCCATCCATCTATCCATCCATCCATCCCTCCATTCATCCATATGTCTTATAGGGAAGACACCAAGACTAAGGGGGACTGGGAGAGACTTTTTTGTAGAAAATGAAACTTGCTTAAAGAGAGAATGATTAAACTAGAACAGAAAGGTGTTAAATTCATGGTCAGTGGTTCCCAAGTGGTAACAGGTGACTAAGACAATAAATATAGGAGAATATTAATTTGTTGTTTTCTAAGTGAACATGTGGCCTTCAGGGATCTGTTTCTGTTTGAGTTTGATATCACAGGATCAAAAGAATGTAAAATCCTTTAAGAGATGGGGGTAGAGATGTGGGAATGAGTGGGGATCATTCTGTCTGCTTGTGCCAAGACACAAAACTTTCCAGTGATTAAGCACTTAATAAAGATTTTTTAATTACCTAAAGTAATAGGAACCACAAATAAAAGGTATAAAATTTGAACCCAGTTCTTTGTCTTCCAAATCCATTACTCTTTCCCATAATCCTATCCTGCTAATCTTGAGGGAAACAGACTTTTCTGTTTTCCTGTATGACTCACCCTCCACTACCATTTCTGTTCTATGTCTTTCCACTTGGCCCCAGAGATTATCCTGAGATCTTCTTAACTCCTGTGTACCTTAACTTGGATTGATTTACTTTGTATTCATCCTATATCTGATTCCCACATGTCTTTATAGATCTTATTGTAGCTTTCTCAGTCTCAGTGACTTAATTAATACTGAAGACCTACCTGTTGACTATGACCCAACAGTGAAACTCAGTAATGTTCATTCCCCATTGAATAAGAATCATAAAAGGATGCTTTCCATGCTTCAAATTTCCAAATTTCAGATGTATCCTTGTATGACATAGGATGAGAGCATGTTGAAACTCATTTTGGAAGAGGGTGGATGAAGCATTGCTCAATGAATAAGAATGCTCTGGATATAGGTCTGAAATTGCCATCTCCTCTTAATCCCCCATGATATTTTAGGTTATTGTCACAGATTTTTAATTTATGTCCTTACTCCTAGTCTCTCTTCCTATTTTGTCCTCCATATGACAAAATAATGATAGATGTCCTCCAAATGACAAAATGATCTTCCTTTACTCTGCTAATATTTTTTCAGTAGTTCTATTATTAGTTCTAGGGGGACAAATATAAAATTCCTAGCCTGGCAACCCTTCACAATCTGAAAAATTTCCTTTCTGTACCTATTTTAGAGACAATTGTTTTCATGTACTCCATGTTCTAGCACAACTAGCTTATTTGCTGTTTTCTAAACTTAACATTTATTTCCCATCATTACACCTTTACTCAGGCTTCCCCCCTGTTCTGGCTAGAATGTCCTTTCCCTTCAATTTCAGTTCTTTTCAAGGACTAGCTCAAAGGATATGGTGGTTGAATTAGGCTTTAAAAGTAAGTAAGGTTTCAAGATGGTGGTCCCTGGTTGGGTTCTAAAGCATCCTTATTCACCACACAGTTCTGATTCCTCTAGTTGTTAGGGATATGTTCTCCCCTTGAATATATTTCATATTTGGTATTTAAAGAACCAACCTCAGAATAAGAAAACCCTGAAATCAAGTTCTGTCTCTCACTGGGTGACTCTGGGCAAGTCACGACCCTTTCATGTTCCAGGCAACTCCCTAATATTTTAAATTTCAGAGAAGGTGCCAATTTGCCTTGGTAGAGGGAGATTCTCAAAATAAACTCCCAACATCAATGAAATAGCAGGTCTAGTTCCTATTCACATATTTTTGTATTTACTTACCTGTTCATATACTCTATTTGATGAAAAAAATGTAAATTCCTTGAAGACAGACATTATCTCATTTTTATCTCTATATCTTTAGCAATGTGGCTGGCAAATCAATGTTTTGTAAATGTTTGATGAATTGAATTAAATTTCTTTTTATTCCCTGGATATATGACATATGACCTGTATATATACACAGCAGCACATTGCATGATCTTGTAAAATATGTTATATATCTGATAACCTCAGTTATTCAAAACAGAGATATGAATTAGTAAGGAAATAAGAAAGTAGTAAAAGATTGTCAGAAAACTCATCTTCCTGCATTAGGTTCAACAGCTCAGTGAGACAGACATACAATCTTTTGATAGCTAGTCTGGTGTTGATGTGTAGTTTGGCTGCCTGGGGACATGGATAGAAAGGACTATGTGTAGTCTTTTTCTTATACATTTTCATGTTTTCTTTAATTATTTCCTGGGAGGGGGGAGGTGTAAATTAGTGTAGAATTGCATGGAATGGTCTTTACTAAATACAGTGTTTTTGGTTTGAGACTGAGTCTCCCTATCTCACCCAAAATAGAAATGCAGTAGTCACTCATGGTCTTAATCCCATTACTGATCAACATGGTAGCTTTTTAACCTGCTACATATTTCCTGATATGTGCTAGTTTTGCCCTTCCTTAGGTGAAGTGGTGGTTCCTGTTCCTAGGGGAAACACTTTTTAACATGCATCATGTGGACATAGACTCAGTTTTAATCCTACTGCAGTTTAAAATCCTGATTTATTTCTGTACACCTACCCTTCTCAACTACTGAACATTAGTTTCTGGCTATTGAAGATGGTGAATGAAAAATCTATGGTACTGGTAGTATGTAGCAGATAGTAATATAATAATACAATAGTAGGTAGTGGTAGTTATTTCTAGAAAGAAAAGATTGCTGTCCCTCCCAGGCAAAGTGAGATTTGTGAAGAGAAATATTTTTATATTGATATGATCTCTCTGTCTCTCTGTTTTTCTCTGTCTCTTTCCCCTTTCCTTTCTCTCTCTCTCTCTCTCTCTCTCTCTCTCTCTCTCTCTCTCTCCTTTCTCTCTCCTCTCTCTTCTCTCTCTCTCTCTCTCTCTCTCTCTCTCTCTCTCTCTCTCTCCTTTCTCTCTCCTCTCTCTTCTCTCTCTCTCTCTCTCTCTCTCTCTCTCTCCTTTCTCTCTCCTCTCTCTTCTCTCTCTCTCTCTCTCTCTCTCTCTCTCTCTCTCCTTTCTCTCTCCTCTCTCTTCTCTCTCTCTCTCTCTCTCTCTCTCCTCTCTCTCTCTCCTCTCTCTCTCTCTCTCTCTCTCTCTCTCTCTCCTTCTCCTCTCTCACTCTCTCCTTCTCCTCTCTCTCTCTCTTCTCTCTCTCTCTCTCTCTCTTTCTCCTCTCTCACTCTCTTCTTCTCCTCTCTCACTCTCTTTCTCTCTCTCTCTCCTCTCCTCTCCTCTCCTCTCCTCTCCTCTCCTCTCCTCTCCTCTTATCTTTTCTCTCTCTCTCCCTTCTTCCTTCCTCCCTCTCTTCCTCTCTCCCTCCTCTTTCTCTCTTCCCTTCCCTCCCCTATCTCTCCCTTTTCCTTTCCCCCTCTTCTCTCTTCTTTCTCTCCCCCGTTTCTCTGTCTGTCTTTGTCTCTCTCTCTCCCTTCTCCCTCCCCCTCTCTGCCTCTGTCTCTTTTCTTTTTCCCTCCTCCTCTTTCTGTCTCTCTCTCTCTCTTCCTCTCTCTCTCTTCTCTTTCTTTATCTTCTGTATATACACATATGTTTAGAAGTATACCTATGTAACTGTATTTAAACTTCTTTACTTTGTGACATAGGTACTGTAGGGATTTTTCTTCCCATTTTATGGATGGAGAAAAGACATTTTAAGTCCCTTGTCAAATATAAATCATGCCCTTTGGGTACTGACAAAGATTATATAGGCTAGGGGTTTGGAGGGCTGGAAAAAAATTTCCTTAAGTATCCCAGGGCTTTTGTTATTTTTTTTTCTTTTAAACTCATTATCTTCTGGACCAATGTACTTTCCTACACCAAGCTCCGAATGCAGATGGCACTCCATTATAGTCCTGTATCTCTCCTCCAGATATTTCAAGGCCAACTTCATTAAAGTGGAAAGCCTGGCTCTTCTCCAAATAGGCAATTTTAAATGAAACTGATAGCCTGGCTAGGAATTTTGGTTTATCTCCTATCATCTGATTAACAACCACACAGGAGTTTATAATGACTTCGGGAAAAGGCAGCCAATTATCCCATTGTTGACTTAGATTCTCTTCAAAAGTGACCATGTCAGTGGGGGGTGAGTGGGGGAATAGTGGATAGGACTCTGACTCTTGAGAGAAATATTCTAAATTAGGAGGTACCTGGATTTATCAGGTGAAAGACACCTAAACTATGACAGGAGAACATTTAGGAGTTTCTGATTGTACAAGGACATTTCACCATTGTTACCTAGGACCTGGAAGAGGTTTTTCCCAGTCCTTCATCTTAATGCCTTCTCTCTGAGTCTATTCTCAATTTATTCTGTATATATCTTGCTTGTACATAATTTTTTTTCTATTTTGTCTCCCTCCATTAGACTGTGAATTTTCCCTTTCCTCTTTTTGTATTTCCAGGACCTTATCTATCACACTAGAGAAGATTAATAAAAATTGGTTGATTTGACTTTACTGGAGTGCTTATTGTTTTCTTCCCTCAGTATTCTTTTTTTCCCCCGAGTTAAGTGGCTAGCCCACAATCACACAACTAGGAAACAGTAGATGTCTGAGGCCAGGTTTGAACTCAGGTTCTCCTGACTTCAGGGCTGGTGCTCTATCTACTGTGCCACCTAGCTGCCCCACAGAACTCTTTAACAATCATTTATCTTTAGTGTTTTTGATGCATCCTTGTTTGGTGATTCCTTAAGAATTAGATGATTTTTGTATGCTAGTCCTACCCTCACATACATATGTGTACATATATCCCTAGGAGCATTATACTCGCCTAGAAATAATTTACCTAAGAACCTCAGTTACCCAGAATGTAGCTATATATCAGGATGGAAGCAAAAATGACCTCTGAGTTATAAAAATAAGTTCAGAAAATCCTAGCACTAAAACTTATAAATTTTAGAAGTCTCTTAGGTTTTCCTCAAAACCTGCTAACTTTTAGTTTACAAAAAGTTCTAATAAGCCTGATTATCTAATTTCATAGAATTAGCAGGTTAGGAGATGGAGGGTAGGGAAGCCTGGCAGAAATAAATCCACTGGCACAGTGACATCTGACAAGGAGGGAAGAACTATAAAAAGCTGAACACAGTCTAAAAAACTTAACAGTACAGTGTCAGTAAGAGAATGGACAAATGACCCAATAAGCCTCAATAAAATCCTAATGAATCACTATATTATGAAAAGGTGTTTAGGTAGAAGATGTTGACTTTTGATATTTTTGTGGAAAATTAATTGAATAAAACTGGCTCTATTAGCTACTCTGCTTTTACTCTATTAAGAAAAGCTAATGAATTAGATAAGATAACCTTTAATTTTGGCCCAAGTGGCCATATTTGAGTCAGTGGGGGAGATTTTGTCATCAGTGTTTCTGGGTAACTACACAGTTTCAATAGTAGTCCAGAGAATAGATTTGTGGGGGAAACCCCAGAGCATCTGTAAGATGGCTATATCTCTTCATGACAGTTATCCCTTCCACCTTGCAACTTTTCCCATAACAGTTTAGAAATATCACCAGTTGGCATAAGAAATTAAATGGGAATTTTATGGGGAATTTTGTGGAAGCCACAGATAGCATGAAAAGGCTAGTAGATGATGCAGAAAAAGTTTAGAAATTCAAAAATGCATAAAATATGTATATATATATATATAATTGTACAATATCAACATTTTTATTTTTAGTATCATACTAATTCAGACTTTTCTGTATGTAGGGAGGACCAAAAATGTTTATACATATTGTCTAGATCACAGAGCTAGGGATGGGAGAGTACCATGCTCCTAACTTCCTCAGTGTGGAAGGGATAACTGTATAGAAGAGTCTAATGATCACTTCTCCAAGTCAGCACAAGATACTGCTTTAATACAATGGCTATCACTTGCAGTGGCAAGAAATATTATGTCATTCATCAGGTAAAATTGTGCTTTCTGGTCATCCCTGTGACCCTTTTGCCATCAACTTAATGGACTAAATTTCTCCTGCCCAGGCAGCCTTGCTGATTTACTCTTCTCTATTGATATGCTCACAGCTTGGCAATTTCATATTAATGTTACTTTTTACTGGCTTAGACTGCCAATATACATCCTGTTCACTAGCTAATTCACTTCACTTTACTCTATTAATTTTCAAGTACCAGGAGCTGAAACTCATTATAAGAAGTAGATTTCTGATACAAAAGTTCCCTTAAAGGAGGAAATGTGCTCTGGTATCATTAAAAGAAAAATATAGTTTGAATTTGAGAGGAGAGATTTTGGTGAAAAAGGGAGGTGTATTTTTAAAAATAAGTTATGATTCATTTGGGAAGTATTCTACATGTTGCAGTGGAAAGAACATTGGTTTTGGAGAATAAAGATGTGAGTTCAAATTTCAGCCTTTCTATAAAGCCCATCTCTCAGAGCAAATTCATCTTCAGTAAATTATTCAAATTCTCTGGAATTCAATTTCCTAATCTGTGATATCCTTTAATTCAGCTAAGTATTAAGTGTTTGGTGCCTGGTCTGGAGTTAAAAAGACCTGAATTCAAATTCAGCCTTAGACACTGTATTGTAATGTGTCTCTGAAGTAAGATACTTAATCCCTGTTTGTTCAATTTCCTCATTTATAAATAAAATAGGGATAATAATAGCAACTACCAACTAAGATTGTTGTGAGGATATTGGTAAATTTCTGGCATATACTAGGTACTTAATAAATGCTTGTTCTGTGTCTCTCCCTCTCTCCCCATCCCCACCCTGGCCATGATTTAGGAAGAGTGGATCAAATCACTTCTAAGGTTCTTTCCAATGTTAGACATATGATATTGAGTAAATCGTCCAGAATTCTAATTCTGTGTCTGACTTTACTACCACTTTTGGGCCTTAATTTCCCCAATTGTAAAATGAAGGGGTTAGACTAAGTCAAAGCTTCTTTAACTGTGGGTCATGACCCATATGGAGTTATATAACTGAATTTAATAGTCATAAAAGTATAATAATTATTAGTAAATGTTTGATTTGTACATCTATTTTATATACCTATATACCCTGCATTGCATAAAAATTTCTGGGGCAAAAATGAGTCACGAGTGGAAAAAGTTTAAGAAGTCCTGGACCAGCTGGCCTTAAAGTTCCCTTTTAGACCTAAATCTTTTGATCTGGTGAAATTGACATTTTTTTTTAGTTTACATTTGAAGTTTCAAACTTTTAAAATCCAAAATGAATAGCAACTCAATATCTTTGTATCAGTTTTTATAAAGGATAATTACTATTTGGATTGTATAGTAAGTAAGATGACATGACATCCCAATAGTCTAAATGTCCTCATTTTTCATTATTGGTGACATATTATATATTCATTGAGAATAGAATGCAGTGTTAGGTGTTTGAAAAAGACTTAAAGATGTTATGTATGAAGCCTTGCCTTCAATAGGTTTCATTTTAAGAATTGACTATGGTGTATCAGTTCATTTAAGGCTTTTCTGAAATTAGCCTAATCACTTGATCTGTTTCTTAGGTTATCATTCTTCCAATTTTTAAAAAATGAGTTTTCCTCCTACTTCCCTTCTTTCTGCTTTATTAACTCTTCTCAGTCTCCCAACCTTCCCATTTTTACTCCTAATTCATAACTTTTTAACCCTTTGAGATTACTTCATCCCTTTATAATATCTCTTATCTGATTACTATCATGCTTTAAAAATATACCAGAGCCATAGGATTTGTAATTTTTCCCAGAAAACTTTGTTATGAATTTTTTACCTAATGTATTGTGGGACTGGGATGTCTGTCTTTAATTTAGTCATCTTTTTGGGACAGATAGAATTGTCTTCCACATTATTCTGTAGAGAAACGGCTGTTTAGACCCATCATCAGTCTGAATTGAGGTGATGGTGAGTTTGGTCTTGTCTGTTTCTTGCCCACTCTTTATGCTAAAGCACACATATTTCAGAAAATCTCTAGAAGATCCTTTTAGAAGAAACTTCCAATAAGTTGGTTGTCCAGCCTTTTCCTGAAGGCCTCTTTTCAGAGGAAATCTACTACCTTCTGAGGAAAATCATTCCACTTTTGGTTGTGTGTTTTTTTTTTTTTTAACAAACAATTCCATTTTTGGTAGTATTTTTTTTCCTTACATTGAGCAGAAATCTGCCTCTTTCCAACTTTTCCCTTTCTTTCAAAGCCAAATATAATCACTCTTTGCTAGGGTAAGTCACTGAAATACTTGGGGAAAATAGTTTTTGTTTATTTGTATTCTGAATTTAAACATCAAAAAAGAACATTTCAGCAGAACACAAAAATATATTCTATAGAAAACCATGGATGTCCATTTCATACAACTTATTTTTTTTAAAAAAAATTATATAATAAATTTTACATTTTACTTTTCAAAATGTTGTTTGTATTTTCTTCTCAACTTCCTTTTGTTATCTTTTTTGTATTAAAAAAAAGTGTTCCAGTGACTTTTCTTTTGAAAATAGCTGTGGGTTCTGATTCTCAATTTGAGTCTTCTGTGATTCATGTTATAAATATATTTAATTTCTTTAACAAACTCTTATATGACATAAACGTAAATTTCTTCATCCCCTTTATTTGATTGTTTAGTAAAGGCATGGAATAGAGCAAAGAGAAGTGGCCTATATGAGGTTCAAATCAGACCTTTATTAATAACATCCTGCACTAATCCACTGGCTACATAAGTAGCCACCAGCTGGACATGACAATAATCACTTTTGTTTAAAATTCAATTTAATTAACAATCACATGTACACAAGAGATCAAAGATGTAAATATACTAATTTGTTCTTTTTTAGATCCTAAGGTTTTGAACTCTTAAGATTTTTGTAAACACAACATTTCTTCTTTTAAGTTCAATTTTCAGTTCTGAATTTTCTCTGTCTCATGTTACCCTGCTCTCCAAATAAGAAAGCAGAAAAAAAATTAAACCCTTATTACAAACGTGCATAGTTAAAACAAATTTAAGGAAAAATGCTTCATCCTGCATTGACTCCATAGCCTCTCTATGTGGAATACTAACAACATTTCAACAAGAGTCCAGAAAGGGCTCTGGCCCTTTATGTGCTGAAAGGTTCTCAGTGGATATTAATAAATGGGAGTAGTTTAAATTGCAATATTAACAGTTACGGTTTTGCTGAAGGATGAAGACATGTTAACAGGGAAACTTCTATAAGGCTATCTCACTACCTCCTTGTCCCTTGGAAACACAATTAGATCATTAATGTTTGGTTATTTAATGGAAATAAACAGAAAAAAATCGTCATATTAATTACCTAGGGTTTAAGGGCATTGTATAATACTATGGTAATATTGGTGTAATGAATTAAGTTCTAACAAAAGAAGCCATGCTTAGGTAACAATAAATCAAGGTATACGTTTTGCAAAAAAAGGCAGCTGAAAATGGGTTTGTAAATAATAATGTTGAAAGGTCTGGTATTAATCAAACTGCTGTGCACAGTTGGTTTTTATTTTCAAGTCTAAAATAGACCCATAGTTAATACTGAATGTATCTACATTTGAAGTATAAAGGACATAATTACGTAGTCTTTTATGAAGTAAACCTCAATGTAAAACAGTGTAGAATTGTGTCTGAAATAGGATTACAGAATTCTATTTCTCAAATGCTTTGTCATGGAATAATTAAATTAAATGATACTACATCCTTGCAGATAGCCTTTTGCCCACAAATCAGGCCAGTAGAACAGAGTAGTGAGAAATCTATGAGTGTGTGTGTGTTTGTGCATGTTATATATACCACATATAAAATATATGTACTAGTTACCTTTTATATTTAGGAAAGATGTTCTTGACATGATAATTCTCACCTCTGTCTTAACTTTTCTCTGTTTACTGTTGATGTTAACTGTTAATCTGGTGGCTTCATTTCACACATACACACAGAAAGAAAGAAGGAAGGAAGGAGGGAGGGGAGGCGGAGAGAGAGAGAAAGAGAGAGAGAGAGAGAGAGAGAGAGAGAGAGAGAGAGAGAGAGAGAGAGAGAGAGAGAGAGAGAGAGATTTTCCTTTCTCATTTGTTGCACTGTTTGTATAGTTCATTATATATGGTGGTTTGTCTATTTTTTAAAGTTTGGATTTCCTATGAACTAAGACATGGAGTTACTTTCTAGACTTAACTTTTAAGTACCATTTTTTCAAATCATACTTTAACTAAATTTCATAGTATTTCTCTTTGTCCTATCTTTCTCACTTTTTTCTTGCACTTCCATAAAAGTTTTTGACACCTCATTATGACATACATAGAGGTGACTGGGTTGCTGAAGGCAATATCAGTGGAATATAAACCCAACAGTTTCTACCAATCTGGAAAGCTTTTAAGTCTCCATCTGCTCTCATATACTCTAGTATAGTGACCTAGCTGTATATAGTACCTAAGTATAAAAAGGTTCATCCCCAACATATTGATCATTGGGTGATCTAGAAAATTTCTTTGACCATAGTGATCTAGGAAATAAAAGACAAGCATATGATTCTCTCTGTTTTATATGACCTTTTCTGTTTCTACTTTTAGAATAGAGATAGAAAAGGAAATCTGAGAAAGAATCTTTGTTTTTAGATTACCTATGGATATTAATATAACTGTAAGCACTCTAAAGGTGAACTCTTTGCCCATAGAGAGATCCGCTAACACAAGTGGAAAAACTATACCACATCAATAATGATGTTCTCAATGGAAATAAAAACAAGACAAAAGGAAGTTGTTGCTAAAGGGAAAAGAAGGGCCATTAGTTTTTCCTTAAAGAGACAAACGAGGGAATTGGTTTCATTGTTAGCCCAAAGATAACAGTAAAAATAATTTCTAGGTATACTCGTTTGTCCCATTTTGCTGTGACTGTAATGAACATAAACAAAAGACCACCATAGAAATAATGGCAGTTTATGGGTGAGCATCTGTTACTGAGAAATTATATGAATAACATGGCAAAATACTAAAACCAAATCAACCTGTTGAGATAGGCTGAGATCCCGAAACTGTGGGCTCCTGAAATCTCTATATAGATTCAATGTATGACCAGAAAGAATCTTTTTCAAAGCCACAGGTTTTAATCCCTCACTTGTATCTTCCCCATATTCGCTTTTAAATTTTAAAAAAAAATTATATAAAATATAAAAAAAATTGCTATGTACAAAGCAGTCCATAAGAGAGTATTCAACATAAAACAATACATTTCCATTTTCCCCAGAAAATATAATAAATATAACATAGGTTTCAAAGCTTCGCAGCTTGGCTTTCTTGTTTGTTTTCTTTTGTTCTCTGTTCTGAATTTTTCACTTTATTTTCTCCCCTTTTCTTGTTGCCTTCACTCCAAAGGCTACATTAAACATGATATATGTAAGTATACAGAGTGGTGAGGGTATGTTAGTTGTTCTTCTTCATTTACTAAGAGGATCAAAATGACATCACTATGTTAGAGTCACGTTAAGGTGTGTCCAGCTGTGATTGATCTGACCAATATAAGCTTAGAGTGCTCTGTTGCAGATTGGACATGAATAGTCCATATGACCATTTGAAGTAGCTTCTTAATTGGGCAAATTGCATTTCTTTTTCTTTTTTCAGAAGAAACATATACATGAATACATATAAATCTATAAATAAGTACATACATACACATATGGATAGAGCATGCTATGCTTATTTCCTTCTATCATTTATTTCTCTGAAAGAAGATAGCATCTTCCTTCATAAGTCCATTTTTTTCCATGTTTTTTAAAATCAACCAGCTCATCATTTCCTATACCACAACAATATTTCTTTCTGAATTCAAACAGAATTTTCCTTCATAACAGGATATTTAAGGTTAATTTGAGCATTTGTAATTGTCAGAATGGCTTGGTTGTTCAAAGTTGTTCTTAAATAATACTGCTATTTCATCACCTCTTTCCCTTTGAAAACATACTAAACCAGAAGCCACATTAATTCAAAATAATCTAATAAGGGGGCAACTAGATGGACATGGAAATTAACCTGAAGTCAAGAGGACCTGAGTACAAATCAGGCCTTTACTAACTTTGTGACCCAGGTAAGTCCCTTATTCCTAATTAACTAAAAATAAAGATATTTAATGAAAGAGAATGAGATATATAGCTCTCTACGCTTATCCCCTCTCCTTATGCATAGGGCCACAATTTCTTGCTTATTTCCAAATCACCATTAGCTGAGGGAACATGCATAGGGAAAACTGAAAGTGGAAGCATATTTCAAATGTAGACTTCATCTCTGTTGAAACTTTTCACTTCTCTAATTGATATCTTCAGTTGGTCTGAGGGCCTCGTCTTTCAGGCTGCTTCTTTCTTTAGCCATATCCCATCCTTGGTAAATCTACCTCACACTAAATGTGGACTCTGGCAAGATCGGTGTTTACAATTCTACCTCTGTAGAGCTGATGGCCATAATTTGCTAGTAAAAGGTGGGTTATTGACCTTGAAAATGATTGAAAAGGTAGGGAATTGACTTTTTAATCCTGTGCTTTCAGAGACTCTTTGATATATTAGAAAGTGCATTCCATTTAGATTTGGAGGACTTGGGCGTAAATCCTGGCACTCCAACTTTTTCAATTATGAATGTGGGCAAGTCATTTCTCTTTGCTCCTTTATTCTCTCACTTACACAATAAGGGGGTTGGATTAGATGCCTTTAAAAGCCCTTCTCGGCCATGGATTAGCCTGATTCTTGGAAACTCCTTTGGATCCTGAGCAGTTATACTTTGCTTTTGAGGGAAATAAGAAAAGAAACTGAACCACCAACTACCAGTCCACGCCTCCTCCATATTCTAACATTGGAAAGAATTCAAAACTTTTAATAAGTCAGCCAACAAATATTTAATAAGCTCTAACCATATACCAGGTACTTTTTGTGCTAAGTGCCATGGTTACAAAGAAAGGCAAAAAAAAAATGTTCCTACTCTCAAGGAACCCATGTTTTATAGAGAAGACAATATGTGAGTAGGTATGCACAGATAAGATATAGTAGCTGGAAATGGGGGGTAATTTTAGAGAAAGGGCTCTAAGTGGGTGGGAGAGCCATTGAGATTTGCATAGCAGGACTGCTGGGAAAGACCTTCTATAGAAAATTAGGTTTGATTTAATTTTCCTTTTTTTTTTTTTTGTTGTTGTTGTTTAATTATTTTAGTCATGTCTGACTTTTTGTGACCCCATTCTGTGAGCTTTAGGGGCAAAGAAACAAAAGTGGTTTGCTAGTTTTTTTTTCCAGTTCATTTTATAGATGAGAAACTGAGACCCAGGATCATACAACTAGTAATTGAGGCTAGATTTGAATTCACGAAAGGTGAATCTTTCCTGATTCCAAGCCCAATGCTCTATCTACTGTACCACTTAGCTGCCCTGGCAGAGAAATGAGATTTGATTTGGAAGGTAAAAGTTTTTCTTTCTAGAATGGAAAATGGGAGAAAAGAAGCTGGAGTCTGTTTGCCCCGAGATCTCCCACTTCTGCTATCCTCAAAGAGTGAATGACTTTTCCTTGTTCTGAAAGAAAGGCATCATGGCCCCTTCCCTTTGGCATAAGCTTGATGCTGGGCTTTCCTTCTGAGAATTAATCATCAAATTGAATGGATTTACAACTCTTCCCCTCACATAATCCAATTAAGTTGTTTTAGTTCCAAAGAAATCCTTTGAGATTCTATGATCCTAGGAAATCCTACCTTTGGTGAGAGGATATCCATCAGTCATCTCAGGGGAGGGGAAAAGGCTTTCACGTGGTCCTATGGTAACTCCTGATTGGAAAACTGAAAGCTTTCTATACTCCCTTCTTCCTCACAATTTTAATTTTACTGAATAGAATGGTTCAAGTAAGCAAAAATAATCTGGATACCTTTTTAAAATGGGGCTGTCAAGTCAACCAGCATTTTAAAAATATTTTCAATAGTATTTTATTTTCCAAATATGTGTAAAGATATTTTTCAACATTTATTTTTCTAAGACTTTGTATTCCAAATTTTTTTTTGCCCTCCTTTCCTTACATCCTCTTTCCCCAATACAGCAAGCAATCTGATATAGGTTAAATATGTGCAATTTTAAAAACACATTTGTCATATTGCACGAGAAAAGACAAAAAGGGAGAAAGAAACAAAAAGAAAGTGAAAATACTATGCTTAGGTCCATATTCAGTCTCCATCGTTCTCTCTCTGGATGTGGATGGCAATTTCCATCCCAAGTCTATTGGAATTTCCTTGAATCACTGCATTGTAAAGAAGAGCCAAGTCCATGGCAGTTGATCATCACATAATGTCTTTGCTGTGTACAGTGTTCTCTTGTCAATCAGAATTTATTAAATACTTGTGTTATCCCAGGTACTGTGCTAAGTGCTGGGAATATAACACAAAGCAAAATGAAGAAAATCCCTCAAAACAGTTCAAGTTTTCAAGGATGCTACAGTCTACTTGGTGAGACTATATGCAGTACAAACTAGATATAGACAGCATATACTGGAGACAATCAGTAGAGAAAAGTCATTAGTGCTAAGGGAAAAGTTTCTCTTCGAAGATGGGGTTTTAGCCAAGACTTGATAGAGTATAAAGTTGACCCATGCAAGCTTTCATTTTTTCAGGACAGTTTATCCTTTTGGGAGGTCAGATCCAGTCATTAGCCCCATAACTGGGAAATCGTCAACTTGTTTTGAGATTTGTAACCTAAGTCAGTTTGGTGGTTTTTTCCCTTCTTGGTTGGGCCATTGACTGGAATGACAACTTTCTACCTTCCTTCTCCTTTTTAATCACTTAGTTAATATTTGGGAACTTTTTTTTTTTTTTTTGGTAATTTTAGCCCTTTTTAAACCACATAAGTTTTTTTTTTTTTTTAAATTTAATTTTATTTAATAATAACTTTGTATTGACAGAATCCATGCCAGGATAATTTTTACACGACATTATCCCTTGCAATCACTTATGTTTCGTTTTTTCCCCTCCCTCCCTCCTCCCCCCGCCCCAGGATGGCAAGCAGTCCTATATATGTTAAATATGTTGCAGTATATCCTAGATACAATACATATTTGCAGAACCGAACAGTTCTCTTGTTGCACAGGGAGAATTGGATTCAGAAGGTAAAAATAACTCGGGAAGAAAATCAAAAATGCAAATAGTTCACATTCCTTTCCCAGTATTCCTTCTTTGGGTGTAGCTGTTTCTGTCCATCATTTCTCCAATGAAACTCAGTTAAGTCTCTTTGTCAGAGAAATCCACTTTCATCAGAATACATCCTCATACAATATCGTTGTCAAAGTGTATAATGATCTCCTGGTTCTGCTCATCTCACTTAGCATCAGTCCATGTAGGTCTCTCCAAGCCTCTCTGTATTTATCCTGCTGTTAAACCACATAAGTTAAAGAGGTAAATTACTTCTTGAACTTATCTGCCCTTATCTTTTTCAAGATAGATGGTGGGGAAAAGTGGCTGATTGTAGGGTTGGGTGGGAGCGGAAAATATGGATCAAGCTTTATACAGGGAGATGGGTTTAGAGCTCATACTTGGAGGTCTCTGCTGTAAGGCCTTCTGTACAAGAGCTCATTGTCCAGGTAGTTCTCATTGGTGGGTTTATAAAGAGGAGTGTGTGTGTGTGTGTGTGTGTGTGTGTGTGTGTATGTATATATGTATATGTGTATGTGTGTTTATGTGTTTGCCGGAGGGAAAGGGGAAATGTCTGGCTCCTCTAAGCTCTAAATGCATTCATTGAATACCTGCTGTGAGTACTTTCCTTTTGGGACTTCTCATATCCTGTGTAAGCCCAACAGCCTAGAGATTTAGGCTTGAAAAAAATGGCAATGTGAATAGGATACTGTTGAACCCTGTTGGGTACCAGTTCCATATACAATGTAGTAAACAGAAGTGGGGCATAGGGAAGGGATTATTGAACTGTTCAGACTGAACTAAAAAGCCCCTTTAAGACTGCAGGGCCCCCAAGCAAAAGTCAGAAAAAGCTTTATAAAATTTATATATAAAGCTCAAATGTCTAATTGTATAGGAATGAAGGATAATGGGACAATTATAAAGAGGGACTTTCTACATTCAAGCATCCTTCTACCTCTGCTTGAAAAATAACTATTCTTCCCTTGTGTAGCTCTGTCTTGATATTCTTGGCCTTAGTCTGCTTAGAGGAACAGCTTTGGGGTGAGGTCAAAGAGACACACTGCAGTGTTTGGTTTATGATAATGATATGTTGCTGTTGTTTAGCTGTTTCAGTTGTGTCTGTCTTTTCATGAATGCTTTTGGGTTTTTCTTGGCAAAGATACTGGAGTGATTTGCCATTTCCTTCTTCAACTCATTTTACAGATGAGGAAACTGAGGCAAATGGGTAAGTGACATACCCAGGTCACTGTGTGTCTGAGACCACATTTTAATTTAAGCCTTCCTCATTATAGACCTGGCACTCTATCCATTGCATCATCTAGTTGCCCATTATTAATAACATTAATCCATTAGTCAATCAACAAACATTTGAGTGGCTGCAATATACCAGGGATTATAATGCTGAAGAATCAAATTTGATAATGTCTGTGAAGTACTCAGAACAGTGCTTGGCACTACTACATATATATAGTAGGCTAGATGAATACCTAATTCCTTCCCTTCCCTTCATCCTACTAATCTTTGGGAGCTCCAATGACCATAAAAATGGCCCTCCTCTTATGGAGTTTACATTCTTATTTTTTTTTTTGGGGGGAGAGGAGAGTAAGGAGCAATATACATCTATAAATAGATACAAAATGTATAGACTAAATATTAAGTGTCATTTTGGGAGAAGACCTAGTAGCTGGGAATAGAATCAGGAAAAATCTAGTAGGTAGTGTTCAAACTGAGTTCTGAAGGAGGCTAGAGATTCTAAGAGCTGGAGGAAGTGCATTCCAGGTACAGGGTATGCAGCTTTTGCAAAGGCATAGAGGTGGGACATTCCGTGTCATGTGTGAGGGACAGAAAGCAGGCCAATTTGGGTAGATTGTGGATTATAGGAAGCATAGGAATATATAATAACTTTAGAAAGGTAGATGGAGCCAGATTGGGATTGCTTTAAAAATGACACAAACAATTAATTAATATTTGGGAACTTTTTTTTTTTTTTGGTAATTTTAGCCCTTTTTTTTGATCCTGGGCAAGATACTTAACCCAGTTTGCCTCAATTTCCTTTTCTGTAAAGCGAGCTGGAGAAATAAATGGCAAAACTACTCTAATATTTTTGCCAGAAAAATCCTACAAAACCCAAACAGGGTCATGAAGAATCATGCATGACTGAATAATAAGGAATTTGGACTTAATTCTGTAGTGAGTGGGGAATTGGTGAAATTTTTTGAGCAAGGGACTAACAAGATCAGAACTTTGTTTTTGTATTGAAATATCCTTTATCCCATTAAAGCCCTTTGAGACATCTCATCTCAGAGTTGCAAGTTCAAAGAAACACAGGCAAGGAAATTCATACACCATTTCATGCATGCAAAACAAATTAATGAAAGCAAAAACCATTAGGCAATTGTATAATGAGATAATTAGCAGACTTCTTAATAACTTTATGCTAATACAACCAGTTGCAACTAGAAAATAAATCCATTTGCCACCTGATGGCACATTAAAGCATGCATAAAAAAATGCATTTTACCCTAGTGAGGTTGTAAAAATTTAAAGGTGAAATTTCATTGTAATGTGATCAATACTGTGTCTCTTTTGTTAGGGGAAACACATAAGGTACCTAGGGAATCTACTTTCCCAAGTTATGCTGTAAGCTCTATTTATAAATAGATCCCCTTTTCAACCTTCATCAGGCTACCAAAAGGGCGTGGCTCAAGAAAACCCCAAATGGATCACAAAGAGTCAGACCCAGTTGAGATGACTTGAACAACAATCCTTTTTTCCTTCATTCCTTTAGAGGCAGAGGATGGCAATTTACAGGTAGAGAAGAATGCCAAGAGAAACTACCTTTAAATCCACAACCTACTGCAAAGTTTTTTGCTTTGATAGCTGTATAAAGGGGATACAGTCCATCCTGCCTTCCAATTTATTTTGAAAAGCAGCTCACCCAATTCCATTGTTTTCAATGAAAAAAATGACCCCTTTACAGCCTTTTACAAATAGTTGAAGAAAATAAGTAAACCACATTATTATTCAATCTTACTTGAATGGTAATGTCCTGGAAACAGTTCAAACCAATTGTTAAATTTTTAGTGTGAGATAAATTTATACTTCAGAATTTAGTGGATGTTGTAATTCAGAGCTTAATTTATTGTTTTATGGATTGTCTAAACTTAAAGCAGTAGAGAAAATGTTAATAATGATCAAACTCCTAAGTTTCCAGTATAAGTGTATGTATATATAAATTGTGTGTATGTATGTATATGTATGTGAAAACACATTTACTATTTTCCCCTTTGGGAACCAGTTGGCAAACATTTACCAACATATCCCAGCATTTGGTGGGAGGTAGGAATAGGGATTAGGAGTACTAGCTCAGTGACAATATGTTTCCTTGTTCAATTCAACATATATTAAATAATGTTTGTACAGGTCACATATGCGGTTGGCTAATTTGGGAGCTATGTTGTTGTTCAGGCATTTTCAGTTTGTCCAACTCTTCATAATTATATCTTCTTGGCAAAGATACTAGAGTGGTTTTCCATTTCCTTCTTCAGTTCATTTTACAGACGAGGAAACTGAGGCAAATAGGGTTAAGTGATTTTCTCAGGTAAGTATCTAAGGTTGAATTTGAACTCAGACATCAAGCCTAGGGCTCTATATACTGGACCTCTTAGTGAGTCTGGGAGCTCTATAGGAATTGTTGTTATCCTTCATTTCCAAAGACAGCCAATAATATCATGAAAGTGATATCTTTTAATTGCTGTGAACTGTATATAATTAGGTCAGGGCTGTGTAGACTCATCAGCCTTACTCTTTCTGAAAGAGTAATCAAACTCCAGTGGCAAGACAAAATCAAGATGACTGGCTATGGCTCCGCATGCTGTTGGTGGCCTTGGTCTTTCTAAATCAAGGTCTTTGCCACGTCTCATTTTTGTTTGAGGTAAAACCCAGTCAATGATCTAGGACTGAGTAAAAGTTGAAACAAATAATGACTCAGTTTATCATTATAAGATATCAGCAGGGGAGAGGGAAATCCTAAGAGTTTCTGTCTAAAACAATAAAAGTTGCTGGATTTGGAAAGGAAATCCTGTTGTTTTTAATCTGTGAGAGTAGGCAAATCATATCTTAGTTTCATCCTCATTTGTAAAATGAGATGACTTTTCATGGTCCTTTCATCTCTAACATTTCTGTGGGCTTATCATCAATCTTCAATTTCTTCTCTAAGTCTCTGAACTTTTTTTGGGCACTCTCCTTGTCATTTTCAGTATCCACAAAAGTTTATCGAATGGCTAACATGAATAGGGAATTTTGCTTAGTGCTTGGCAGACGCATATCTAGCAGTTTTTACACCTGGGGCAAGCTGTACCAAATACAAACGCAAATACTGAGGATCATGACTGGTAGGAAACATTGTCATGTGGTGGATTATTCTTAACAGACCCTTCATGCTAGTTAGACTCTAAGCTCAATTATTTGTACACTGCTAAAAGACTTCAAGTATTGTCAGTGTTTCCTAAATGTTGATGTCCCAAACAACATTGCTCTATCTCTAGTTACAGCCTTAACTAGGTAAAGCATAGTGCTACAGGCAAAGGAGTATAATCTCTTTGATCTCAAAAAGCTTACTTTGTAGCCCTGGAGCCAAGACATATTGCAGGACATTTTATTTTTAAAAAGATTTTATGTAGTTATGATTAACAACACCTTTCACAGTCTTTGGAGTAGTTGGTGAGTAGCTCCCAGGAGGTTGAAGTGTGAATTAGAATTATGCTTTCTGAAGATAGAAAAAGTCAAATCACCTGATACACTTTTCACAGGTTTCTGCAAGCTGCCATATCAATTCAATTCCCTCCTTTCAACTTCATATGCAGCAGCATCTCATGCATAAATAGCCATGTCCTTCAGAATGAATGTTCATGTATTATCTCTTAGTAGGATTCTATCTCTGTGTTGAGCAGCAAGTCCTGGAGTAAAAAAAATTAAATTAAAAAACCCCAAAACAACAACTTATCTTCATGAATTTGGCCTCAGACACTTTATTATCTATTTGATCCTGAGCAAGACTTTCTTTGCCTCAGTTTCCTCATCTGTAAAATGATCTGGAGAAAGAAATGGCAAACCACCTCAATCTCTTTGACAAGAGAACCCTAAACAGGGTCAGAAGGAATCACACCTGACTCATATAAAACAACTTCTTTGTTATCACCCAAAGTGAGGCAGGTTCCAGGTACTATATTCCAGATCAGTTTAATTTCTTTGGTTTTGAATTTTGAGATTTCATTCTCTGGTGTTTTGTTTTTACCTGCATGTGCAATAATAATAATAGCTGACTAATATGAGACTTAACATGGCATTATACATAAAAAATATCCAGACCTTTGTACCATTGTTAATAATTTTAAAATGGGATAGATAAATTCAATTCCATTCAATATACATTTATTAAGAAAATACATATAGAGCTCTCCTATGCAGAAGAAAGATAGAAGAAATAGGAAATCCAAAGCTAAAAGAAAGGCAGAAGGATAAGGGTTTTTCTGACAACACATTTTATGAAACTCTACCAGGCTCATCTCCAGGGAAAATCTGTAAAGATAATAGATATGGCAATAGTAATGATGATTAATGATAACAATAAATAATAACTCGACAGTTCAACAAAATACTTTTAATATTTTATCTTATTTGAACTCTGAGACACTTTGTAAGAAAGATATTTTAAATAATCAATGCTATTCAAATGATAATTATTATAGTAACTATACTTTACATTTAACACGTGCAAAGTACTTTACAGAAATAATTTCAGTTATATTTTCACAACAGCCTTATGGGGAGGTACTTTTATTGTCCCCATTTTATAGATAAGGCAGCTGAGCCTCAGAGAGGCCATGGGTCATATAATCAATAAATATCTGAGATGGAATTCAACTTTGGGTCTTCATGACCTTACATCCAGGATTCATTGGATTTACTATTTCACCAATGACTTCTAAATCTAAATATTGTTGTTGAGTCATTTTCAATTCTGTTCGACTCTACATTATACCAATTAGGCTCTTCTTGGCAGTGGTTTGTCCTTCCCACATACCTTACAATGTATGCTTTTGATAAAAATAAAATCTTCCCCTCCTCCATCTTCCTATGTATGTCCTTTCCTCTCCACCTTCCTCCCTTTTTGTACTTTTATTGCTCAGGTTGTCGTTCAGAATTTTTTCAATTGTTTCTGAATCTTTGTGACCTCATTTGGGGTTTTCTTGGTAAAGATATTAGATTGGTTTGCCATTTTCTTCTCTAGCTCCATTTACAAATGAAGAAACTGAGGCAAACATGGTTAAAATGACTTGTTCAGGTTCACACGGCTAGTAAGTCTCCGAGGCTGGATTTGAATTCAAGAAAGATGGATCTTCTTGACTGTAGGCCTGATGCTCTACTAGCTGCCTATATCACAAACATAGTAAGCGCTTAATATATACTTGTAACTGTCCTTGAATTTATCCTGGTTATTCTTTCTTGCAAAAAAAAGTTTTTTATGCTCCAGCATATGTGGAAATGAATGAAATAAAAAGATAGATTGATTTACACGATGTATGGACCCAGAGTCTATGGCGGGATGAAACATTGCATTGAAAAGATTACATCTATTCACTGATTTTTTAGGATTATATGAAGACCTCCATAAATGGAGGAGCTACTGAGTTTCGACTCCACTGGGGCTTTAATTATGCAACCAAAGGCACGTTTTCTATTTCTACATTTCCATGTGAAAAGAAGCAAGACATTAATATTGGCCTCATGCCTAATGGGGATAGAAGAGTCAAGTAATAAATGTCAGGATTAGGATAAACAAAAAGGAATATTGTTGATTATTCTAGGGGAAAAATAAAAACTGAGACATGAAAAAGATATGATTGATGCTGAGGGGGAGGCCCATTGATCTGATGGGAAGAAACCAGCTGTGGGGAACAAATAGATCATTCTCTGCATGTGGTCCACCATTCAGAGTCTCATGGGACAACATTTATGTAGGAGGATAGTTTAGCAAAGGGTGAGAAGAAAATGCCTTTGAAGGGCAGCACAAATCTTGTTGAATCTGTCACTAGAGACTTTTAGAATAATAAATAACAAGCAAACATCGACAGGAATTTGTACGGAAAATCCTCGACATTCACTCCAGTTATTGGCATGGTGACAGACCCAGTTGGACTTGGAGGAGCACATGCTAAGGCCATTTTGGGCTCAAGTAATTTGGAAAAGAATCATCCATTCCTCAAAAGTGGCATTAGCATTTATTACTGGAGGAGAGGAAAATGAGATGAAAGAAGAAAATAATGAGGAACATTAGGGAGTGACCTCATGGGCTCATACAATGGCGCCTGATTTCTTGCTCCCCTCATCACTGAGACACACACAATGAAAGTTGGCAGTTTACTTGATAATTTTAACCATCCTACTGGCTTGATGGGGACATAGACTTTCTGAACTAGTCATATCACTTCCATTCCATAAATGTCTTTAGTTAGTCCCTTAGCTGTATTTTCACAAGTTTGCTTCTAAGGTGGCCAGGTAATAGTGATTGATATGCTGAACCCTGGATTCAGGAAGAACCCAGTGTGAATCTTCCCCCAGATACTTATTAGCTGTGTGACCCTGGATCTTCAATGTTCTCATCTACAAAATGAGAGGGTTGGATTCCATGGCCTTTAAGGTCCTTGCTGACTCCAAATTTGCATTCTTCCTTTGATTGGGCTGCAGAGAATGGCATGGAGGTCTCAGTAAAGTCTCTGGCAGATATGCACTTTTGGAGGAGGACTCAGAGAAAACTTGGAAATCTCTGAGAAACTATTTCTAATACTTTATTGGAGTTTTGGGTAACAGGATGATAACTGGGGATGATAACTGATGTGAGATCTCTTAACTTAAGGGAATATCATCAGTCAGTCAGTTAATAAACATTTTTCCAGTGCCTACTGTATAGCAGACACTGTCCTAGGTGCTGAAGAAACAAAAAGAAGCACAAGATGGTCCTACCGAGTAGCTCACCATCTAGTCAAGGAGACAGCAAGCAAGCCTGGGAAAATTACATTAAAGACATTTAGGTTAAGAGAATTATTAGGGTGTTTCCCCCAATTTTCTAATGGTCCTTGTCTATTTCACTATTGTCTCTGGTAATGTAGAATCATAGATGGCCCTGTGGAAGTTGGATGTCCTGAATATTTTAGGCTTGGTTTGACTTGAGTATGGTTCTAAATCATCTGTTGGGAGGCCTATTAATAATTATAAGAAAAATCATCATTTCCTTTTTTTCTTTTTTTTAAATTTTTATTTAATAATTACTTCATATTGACAGAGTCCATGCCAGGGTAATTTTTTTTACAACATTATCCCTTGCACTCGTTTCTATTCCGATTTTTCTCCTCCCTCCCTTCACCCCCTCCCCTAGATGGCAAGCAGTCCTATATATGTTGGATATGTTGCAGTATATCCTAGATACAATATATGTTTGCAGAACCGAACAGTTCTCTTGTTGCACAGGGAGAATTGGATTCAGAAGGTATAAATAACCTGGGAAGAAAAACAAAACTGCAGATAGTTCACATTCGTTTCCCAGTGTTCTTTCTTTGGGTGTAGCTGCTTCTGTCCATCATTTATCAATTGAAACTCACTTAGGTTTCTTTGTCAAAGAAATCCACTTCCATCAAAATATGTCCTCATATAATATCATTGTCGAAGTGTATAATGATCTCCTGGTTCTGCTCATTTCACTTAGCATCAGTTCATGTAAGTCTCGCCAGTCCTCTCTGTATTCATTCTGCTGGTCATTTTTTACAGAACAATAATATTCCATAACATTCATATACCACAATTTACCCAGCCATTCTCCAATTGATGGGCATCCATTCATTTTCCAGTTTCTAGCCACTACAAATAGGGCTGCTACAAACATTTTGGCACATACAGGTCCCTTTCCCTTCTTTAGTATTTCTTTGGGATATAAGCCCAATAGAAACACTGCTGGATCAAAGCGTATGCACAATTTGATAACTTTTTGGGCATAATTCCAGATTGCTCTCCAGAATGGTTGGATTCATTCACAACTCCACCAACAATGCATCAGTGTCCCAGTTTTCCCGCATCCCCTCCAACATTCATCATTATTTTTTCCTGTCATCTTAGCCAATCTGATAGGTGTGTAGTGGTATCTCAGAGTTGTCTTAATTTGCATTTCTCTGATCAATAATGATTTGGAACACTCTTTCATATGAGTGGTAATAGTTTCAATTTCATCCTCTGAAAATTGTCTGTTCATATCCTTTGACCATTTAACAATTGGAGAATGGCTTGATTTCTTATAAATTTGAGTCAGTTCTCTATATATTTTGGAAATGAGGCCTTTATCAGAATTTTTAACTGTGAAGATGTTTTCCCAGTTTGTTGCTTCCCTTCTAATCTTGTTTGCATTAATTTTGTTTGTACAAAGGCTTTTTAATTTGATGTAATCAAAATTTTCTATTTTGTGATCAGTAATAGTCTCTAGTTCATCTTTGGTCGCAAATTTCTTTCTCCTCCACAAGTCTGAGAGATAAACTATCCTATGTTCCTCTAATTTATTTATAATCTCGTTCTTTATGCCTAGGTCATGGACCCATTTTGATCTTATTTTGGTATATGGTGTTAAGTGTGGGTCCATGCCTAATTTCTGCCATACTAATTTCTAATTATCCCAGTAGTTTTTATCAAATAATGAATTCTTATCCCAGAAGTTAGGGTCTTTGGGTTTGTCAAACACTAGATTGCTATAGTTGACTATTCTGTCTTGTGAACCTAACCTTTTCCACTGATCCACTAATCTAAAAAAATCATCATTTCTATAAGCAACATCCTCTTAACTTTGTAAGTTAAGGAATTATCTCATCTGACTTGTCTTTTTTTTATTCTTTTCCTCCATAATTTGCAAATCATCATAGTCTTTGAGTTTTTAAAGAAAATTGTAGGATGTGATAGAAAGCCTTAGTATCATGGAGAGTGATGGGGGAATGCATTCCCATTGTTAGGAACTTTTCATTCTTTCATATTATTAGTAGCTTTCTGTAACATCTTTGTACATAGTTATTTGCATGGTGTTTTCTCCATTACTTTGTGAATTTAGTTACAATATCTGGTATATAGTAGGCATCTAAAAATGTTTGTTGCATGGGTGATTGGTCACAAAGACTCATTTTATGGAAAATTATTTTGTCATTTCATTTTGATTTAGGATTCCATATGTGGTAAAAGGGTAATTCTCATTTTGTCAAGGCCTCATTGAGGAGAAGAGTAAATGGTCTTTATCCTATTTGACTTTAGGGAGAGGAGTCAAATTCTTTCCTAATCTAGAAGTAAAAAATCAAAATAAGCTACATGTATTTCAGTATACAGATATATGTAAATAAGGTGTGTGTAAGATAACTGTATTGGTGTGTATGTATGTGTGTGTGTGTGATAACTACATTGGTATATTTGTGTGTGTAGTTATTTTAGAGGAAATTGGGGTTAAGTGATTTATTAAATGTCTGAGATGATATTTGAATTCAGGTTTTCCTGACTCCATGGTTGATACTCTATTCACTGCCTACCTAGCTGCCATTACTGTGTTAATGTAGAGAAAAAGTACTGTATCTAGAAGTAAAAGACTTAGATTTGAATTCTAGCTCTATCACTTATAAGCACTGTAATCCTGAACAAGAAACTTCTCTGGTTCTCAGTTTCTCATGTGTGAAATGGGGTTGTGAGGATCAAATAAGATGATGCATATAGAGTGATATTTAAATGTTAGGTGATATTATTGGTAGAATTTGGAAAGATTTCTAATTTCTTTTTATCCAGAAGATTAACAACTTTTAAAAAATGTGTAGTCTTAAATATAGAATATTTTTCAATATATAGATAATTATATTAAAAAATATATATATAATATAAAATAATATAGTCTTTTTCTTTATATATATTCAATTCATGTATATAATATAAAATGATATAGAATCTTTTCAATATATAGACAATATATTAAAAATATATAAATATATAATATATTAAAACTTATAGACAATATATATATGTATATATATATATATAAATATATAGTCAATATAGTCTTAAAGAATTGCCTGGGGCCATCATGCCCCTTTGAATAGCCATTCATGTAGTATTTCATTATTTGCTGAATACTTTGCATATATTATCTCAAAATAATAAACATCATCATCACTAGTGGCAACAAATTAATCTGGCATGTAGCAATGGGAGGATATGTCATCTTGTGGCCTAGGAAACAAACTCACTGATTCTTGGCCACAGTGACCTCAGATGCAAAGCTAACTGTCCTTGATGTGATAGGATCCTCCTCTGCCTATTAGTCCTTTAAGATTCAGGTGCACACACAGATAGCAATGATAGTTTCCAATTCAAAAGATAACCACGTAATGTGAACTGAAATGACTGGGTGGAAATGTATTGTATCTGCTATCTTGGGATCAGTAAGTAGTGGGAGATATTTTTAAAAATTAAAAAAAATGGTGATAAAAATCAAATAGCCTCAGGCACATATGAACTGAGGGATTTAATAACTTCCTGGGACCTTCTGTGAGCCAAATGCTGCTAGTCCTGGCCCCATATCCAATCCTTTTGGCAGTGAAGGTTTCTGATATAAGGAAGGTAATCAGGGAAAGTTTTATTAAATTCACAAACCAAGAATCAAAATTATTTTCAGGAAACAGGAAACTTTCCCTTTCAAGCATGAAAAGTTGGATAATTTTCTGCAGCCATTTGTAAGGTGTCCTCAATCTCACCCTTTAAACTCTATCAGTCAGGTATCACAGAGTCTCTGATTTTGGCAGCTGTCGGCTTTTAGATTTGGCCCCCTTTGAGGAGTGGGATGGCAGATAATTATGACTTCTATATCACCAGAACCATAAACATTAAATCACCTATCCAGTGATTGTATTCACACCTATTTTTGAACCCTTTCACTTTAATGATAGATGGCTAAATCACAAGACACATTATACATGCTCCCCACATGAATGCTTCCATTTCAGAGCCTACATTAAGCTCAGTTTCCTGACCTATAAATTTTAGAGCTCTTTTTTTAAAGTTTATTTTTAATGCACGTTGTTTTATGAATCATTTTGGGAAAGAAAAATCAGAGCAAATGGAAAAAAACCAAGGGAGAGATAAAACAACAACAACAACAAAAGAAGTGAACATAGCATGTGTTGATTTACATTCAGTCTCAGTTCTTTTTCTGGATTCAGATGGCATTTTCTGTCCAAAGTCTATTGGGATTCCTTTGGATTACCGAACTACTGGGAAGCACCAAGCCTTTCATAGTTGATCATTCTTGCTGTTATTGTGTGCAATGTATTCCTGGTTCTGCTTATTTCAGAGTGCTTCCTTAGGTCAGGAAACTGGACTTTTCTCTTTGCTTGGAAACAGTCCACCCACATAGGGTGTAAATGGATGCTCTGTGAATTTTTCATGATGATGAAGAGAATGAAGAAAGATTGAAGAGTCACATCTTTCGAATAATAATAGTGATAATAATAATAGGGCAGCTAGGTTGCCCAGTGGATAGAGCACTGGAATTAGGAAAACCTGAATTTATAAACCACCACAGACACTTACTACCTGTGTGATCCTGAGCAAATCAATTAATTTCTGCTTGCCTTAGTTTCTACATCTATAATATAAAGATGATAATAGCATATAAATAAATAAAATAAAAAATAAAAGTTCCTATTAGGCTAAAATCCTCTTGGGGTTAGGAATCTTGTCTTCACTGGATATAAAGACAGAGAAGCTTTACCACTTACCACCTAACGAGTTCAAATCCAGCCTCAAATTCTTGCTTACTTACCTACCTCAGTTTCCTCATTTATAATATGGGGATGTTAGTCCTTTCTTTCAGGGTTGTTGAAAGTATAAAATAGGATAATGTTTATAAAGATTTTGTAAACTTTAAAGTACTATAAATATTGGTTGTTGTTATCATTTTTGTCTATTCATTTGTGATCTAATTCTTTGTGATCCCATTTGGGGCTTTCTTGGCAAAAGTACTGGAATCGTTTGTCATTTCCTTCTCCAGCTCATTTTACAGAGGAGGAAACTGAGGCAAACAGGGTAAAGGCAAACAGGGTAAAGTGACTTGTTCAGGTTCATGATAACACTGATATATCCTGTCTACTACCAAAGTAGATCTGAAAATGCTTTAGGTGATTCCTATCCATAATGAACTCATCCAGATAGTTTTAGTTAATTATAATAAATAGATTGAGATCATTCAGTCATTTCAGTCATGTCTTTGTGACCCTATCTGAGGCTTTCTTGGAAAAGATATTAAAGTTTGCCATTTGTTTTTCCTGTTCATTTATAGATGAGGAAACTGAGGAAAACTGGGTGAAGTGACTTGATCAGGGTCACACAGTTAGTAAGTATCTAAGTCTGCTTTTGAATGTAGGTTTTCTCAACTTAAACTTGGGAAATTTATCCACTATGCCACCTGGCTGCCCATAAATAGATAGAGGCAATTATTTTTACTCAATTGTTCACAGAATATAAAATATAATAATAACATAAAAATTTGTCTTTGGATCATTTCTTTCTGAATTTCATCAAAAACAGATGAGAACCAGGTAACAGTAATAATAACAACAATAACAATAATGATACCAATAATATTGCCTAAGGTTATTCAGATATTAAATAGCCAAGCTAATAATTAAAGCCAGGTTTACTAATCCTAAGCCTTCTTATAGGACCTTAGATTTAGAACTTGTGGGGACCATTTTCCAGATGGGGAAATAAAGTTAAGTGAGACTGATTACACGGGGAATAAGCAGCAGAGGCAGCATTTTCTCCCAGGTTCTCAGATACTCATTTTGATGGTCTGCCTTCCTAAGAGTAAGTGCTTGATATATGGTTGTTGAATAGAAGAATAGATATTTATGACTAAATCTAGATGAATAATAAGCAGGCAGTGTTTCTGGCCACCTTGGCCTATGAGATGACTGAAATTCCCTAGGACAAAAATATTTACAGTAGCAACTGGTTTACAGGTCAGTTCTCATATGGTACTTATGAAGCTGGCAGTCTGCGGACTCTTTGTCTGCTAGAGATTTGATCAACCATGACCCC
Organism: Antechinus flavipes; assembly: GCF_016432865.1. NCBI lineage: Eukaryota > Metazoa > Chordata > Mammalia > Dasyuromorphia > Dasyuridae > Antechinus > Antechinus flavipes. Next base: position 84,112,560 of record NC_067401.1, on the reverse strand, counting down.
CTATTGTTTTCCATAGTGTTATATGGCAACCTTGAGTTCCTACCTCCTGAGCCACTCTTGCTGTTGTTTGCTGATTTATTAATCAATTAATCATTTAATGCTGAAGAGCAGTTCACGGCAGTTAAACAGTGAAAACAAAATCCTAGAGTTCATAATGAATTATCCCCCACCCCCATCTTTCCCCCTAAGCAAGGATCTCTCAGCTTACCCTCATTCCTGTACATATTTTGTCTTCTTAGCTCTGTCACCATTCCCATACTCCTTCCCTAGTTTCATATAGCACAATCAGAGTCTCTGTTGAATGGAAATTATCAGCAGGTTTTGACTGACCTAGCTTACCTGCATTTTGATAGGATGAACCTTGCTAGGTATTCATGGAAAGCATTATATTGCAAGAATTCAGTGTGACCCAATAAAGATGCAGTGATAATGCCCACATTCATTCTTGTTATGTCCTCTTGCTTCAGGATGCCCGTTATTCCATAGATGCCATTATTCTCATTTCTCCCCAAATCATTTAGACAGAGGCAATATGACCATTTGCCTGCAGCTGATACAATTAGTATTTCTTGTATATATGCTGTTTTGTTGTATGGCATCATGGACTTTTGGCCCATTGGGCTTTCTTGGCAAAGCTATTGGAGTGGTTTGCTCTTCTCCAGTGTGCTCCCATTTTATAGACGGGAAACTGAGGCAAATAGAGGGAAGTGACTTGCCCAGAGTCACACAGCTAATGAGTGTTTAAAACCAGGTTTAAACTTGGGAAAATGAATCTTCCTGATTCTAACCCTGGCACTCTATGAACTGTATGACCAAGCTACGCCAATAAAAAAGGAATGGGATGCCACAGGAGGAGGTAGATTCCCTCTTGAAGGTCCTTAAGCCAAGGCTAGATTGCCAAGTGTGGGGTGTATTGCAGACAAGATTCTTGTATAGTTGTGGGTTGGACTAGGTGGTCTGTGAGGTATCTGGAGATTCTCTCCACACCATGATTGGGAGTCAGACGAGAACTTACATAGAGAAAGTATATGGGAAATTTTAAAAGGAGCTTAAGAGAAACCCAATAGCAAACTGGGTGATAGAGGTGTGGGTGAGACAACGGATAGCAGGGACAATCACAATTCAGCTATAGTTGTCTTGGAAAAGAAAGTGATCCATCACTGGTTTCCATGACAGTCGGGGAGGGGAGAACTGGCCCCAAGAGATGTCATAGTGATAGAAACACACACACACATACACACACACACTTTCTCTCTCTCTCTCTTTCTCAATGTGTGTATGTGTGTGTGTGTATGTATGTGTGTGTTCATGGCTCTGTGTAGGGGCAGGTCTTCTGCCACATGGTGTCATAGGCTCATAGAGGACTCTACATATAAAGTGTGATATATATTTGAGCTATTAATAGCCTTTTGTAAAATAAGTGCTTTTTCCATAGTCCTAAACTTCATTCCTACATCCCTCCTTAAGTATCCTTCTAACATGGATCATTAATCATAAGGGGGAAGGATGATGACTTAATTGTGAATCTGTTCATTATGATTATCAGGGGAAAAAATACCTCCTCTAAAAACCAATGTGTGCCTATATAAAATAACCATGCAACTTTCCTACTTAGTAAAATCTAGTGTCTTACTCATGTTTTTATCTCTGTCTATCTATTTGTCTGTTTATCTAACTATCTCTCCTAATATAGATACATATATCTCTATATATAGAGATATAGATAGATATCTATATTGATCTTTCTAAAGATAGCAATTTATCTCTCTCTACATAAATACATATATATCTCTATATGGATATCGATATATATATACATATCGATCTCTATAGAAATATCTATCTATATATTTATATCTCTCTCTCTAAATATATACATATATACATACATATAAATATAAATATATGTGTATATAGATAAATAGATATAAACAGAAATCTATATCTATATTGATTTCTCTATGGAGATATCGATATCTATCTATAGATCTTGTCCTCTTTCTTATTTCTTTGTCTCTGTCCTTCCTCTCCTACCTCTGTGCCTTTGCATTGACCTTCAGTCCTGCCTTGAATACACTCACCTCATCTCTATTCTGCCTCCTAGAATCCCTTATTCCATCAAGATTAGCCTAATTTCTGCCTATTCCACAAAGCTTTTCCTGACTCCTACCTTTTCTATTCTGCCTTTCCCTACACTGTAGCTGCTACTAAGTGCCTTCCCTCTCAAAACTACCCTATACTGATTTTGATTGTTTGGTTTGGTTTTTTCTTCTGGTGGATACTACAATATGTGCATGTTTCCATTCTAAAATAATATAAACAAACTAAAGAAAAGTCCATTTTTGGCTTCATCTCTCCTGTGCTTAGCTCAGTGTCTGACATATAGAAAGTGCTTAATAAATACTGATTGATTGATTGAATGACTGTAAATTGTTAGCTAAAGAAGATTGGACTGTCATTCTTGGATGTGATCAAGAAGATCAAAAGCAATTCCCTTTGATTGGTCTGGGAAAGAGGATTCTTAAATTAGTTTCTGAAAATTATTAAAAACTTTTGCTGTGAGAGTTGAAATGATGTTAATAGCCAGCAACACTGTGCCTTCATGTGGCAATTCTTTGGCTGTATCCCAAGCTTAGTTCATCGAAGTTGAATGAGCCTGATAGCTCCCTCTACTTGGTATTAACCTTTAGTTAAATACCTCTACTTTTTTTTGTTCATTTGTTCTCTAGGATCCTGCATTCTCTTCTGCGATCCATGACAAGCTCCAGGTTCCCAACACCATCCGGAAAGCTTGGAATGAGCGGGACAACCGCTGTGACATTTGTGCGACTCACTTGAACCAGCTGAAGCAGGAAGCCATTCAGATGGTGCTGACCCTGGAGCAGGCGGCCAACAGCGAGCACTATGACACATCGCCAAGCTCGCCTCCACCACTTGCTAACATCCCCGCCTTGGTGGGACCCCGACACGTGGGTGGCCTTCAGCAGCCCCGAGACTGGGCCTTTGTGCCTGCTTCCTATGCCACTTCTAACTATACAGGCTTCATCACCAACAAGCATGGGAGCAAGCCCAATAGCCTTGGGGTCGGCACTGGGGCAGAAAAGAAGAATGGATCCCCTACTCACCAGGCCAAGGTCAGCCTTCAGATGGCCACCAGCCCCAGCAATGGGAATATCCTCAACTCAGTGGCCATCCAGGCCCACCAGTATCTGGATGGCACCTGGTCCCTGTCTAGAACAAATGGAGTCACACTATACCCCTACCAGGTAAGTGGCTATTGGGGAAGAGCCAAGGTGGCTTTGGGCAAAGTTGTAAAGTAAGCAATTGGCATTTCCTTTCCCTTTTCCATTTTGGCACCTGCTCTAAATCAGGTGTAGACAATATAGTGGGTCAGACTTCAAAGGACCTGTGTTCAAATTCTACCTCTGGTACTTGCTATCTGTTACCACGGGCAAATTACTTTGTGTCACTAAGTCTTAATTTTCTTTTCTGTAAAATGAGGTGGGGGGGGGCAGATGGTCTCTAAATTCCCTTTAAAATTTGAATCTGTGATTCATTCTTATGAACTACTAGTTGCCCAAGGTTCTTCACCAGTTATCACTGCCTTACCTCCTTGGGGAAATACCATATCCACCAAGCCTTCAAACTCTTAATCATCCCATTACTGAGTCTTATTCAGGCTTTTTGCAAGTTACAGAATCCTGGGATCCTACATTGTCAGAGCTGAAAAAGTCTCAACAGGTCATCTAATTTAATCCCCATGAAATGGACTAATCATTTTTGTCAAATTAATCCCACATTCAGTTTTGAACTGAATGCTCCCAGTGATCTGGAGTTCATGGTCTTATTTTTTGTAAACTGATAAATAATGGAGAATGATGGCTCCAAAGTAACAATGAGTAAATTTACATAATCTAATGCAATAGATCCCAACTTCTTCAAGTATGGGGATCCCCTTTTAACATAAAATTTCTGGGATACCACATAAAAGGATTTGTATTGTATTGTATTTGTACATAGTATTTCTGTTGATAGAGAAAATTCATGGTGACAAAAAGCTACTATGAATTTTCTTGTTTAATCATGTCTAAAAATTTGTGACTCCATTTTCTTGGCAAACACACTGGAGTGACTTACTATTTCTTCTGTAGCTCACTTTACAGATGAGGAAACTGAGGTAAACAGGGTTAAGTGACTTGTCCAGGACCACATTTAGTAAAGTATCTGAAGCCAAATTTGAACTCGGAAAAATGAGTTTCCTTGACTCCAAACCCAGCACTCAGTTGTGTCACTATGAATTTAGCAAATCTTTAAAACGAGTTTGTATCTTCTAATTACAGTAACATATGCATATACTTGAAAAATAGTAACACATTTGCATAAAATAGAATTTATTCAATAGATATAGATTTTAGGTTATGGAAAAACTTGCATGTCCCACATCTTATAAGTTAATCTAGGGTCTTTGATTCTAAAACAAGAATGGAAAATATTTTCTTTTAAGTGCTGGATGATGCACTTTTTCTAACAAGTTTGTTGTATCTGAAAATTTTAGAATTGGATTGGAATTTGATAATGATTAACTTGTCCAGCTTAGATGAAGTGACATGTCCACTCTCACACCTTAGTAGAGGTGAGATTGGAACCAAGTTGACACTACTCTCTTATCTGCCTCCCTGCCTCTCTTCATTTGCAAAATTTATTAAGTGATCTTGTACATACTGTTGAATCACATACTTCATGATTCTAAGGGTATGTCTCATCTTTGCCTTACTTGGGAAGCAGTCAAAACAATAAGCAAGTTGGACCTTCTTTGTGCTTATATTAAAATATTGAGTGTCTCTTGTTTGCTTCTATCCTCCCTTTCTCCCCAATACCTGGCTTCTACCCATATCCCTATTTTTAGTGCCATCACCAAAGCTAAACTATGAATATTCACAGTTTATTATTTTTTGAAAGAACTATACTGGATACTAAAGCACAGTGTTGCATCTTGATACTTTAACAAAAACGGAAATAAAGAATGGCCACTTATTAGCAGATTTAGGTAGGAAGGACAGACTTAAAAACTGTTACATTAAAATGATGTTTGATGATTATTTAAGTTTTACAAATACCAACAAATCCTTAAATAGCCTTTTAAATTCTACAAAGCACTGTACATCTATTATTTCATTAGAGCCTCACAAACTTATGACATAGATATTTACAGATATTATTACCCCCATTTTATAGATTACAGAACTGAGGTTTAAAGAGATAAAAATGATTTGCTCATAATCACATAGTGAGTAAATGTCAGAGGCCAATTTCTAGCCCAGACCTTCCTGTTTTTAATTTATTATTCATATCACCTTTCCCCTTTCCTCATTTTCCTAACCTATTTTTTTCCTTCCTCATCTGTGGGTAAGAAAAAAAATGCTTATATAATGAGATCCTTGTCTTTCCAACTTGAGGTCCTGCTCAATACAATTTACAAGGACCACCAGCTTGAAAAAGTTTGCCTTGTGAAGTATCTTTCTAATGGGTCTTTATTGCCTCTTTTCAAGTTCAGCATACACAGGGTCACACATTTCCCTGAGCAAAAGGGACCAGAGGAAATCTCTCTGGGATAAAGAGATTTGGTATCTGGCTATGAATTGGTGTCCTCCTATGTCATGATTTTGTCAGACTGATGCCCAGGGACAGGGCTATGGGACTGGCTAGACTTGATGTCTCCTGCTATGGGCATCTCCCTGCAGTAAATATACTTTTAGTTCAACAGTCTAGACAACTTGTCAGGAATGATTGAATGCCCTGATAGCTGGCCTTATTTTCCTGCTCATGCTTTTTTTTTTTTTAAAGAGCAAATCCTCCTCTGGAAAATGGCCACAGACCACTGCATCTGCACAGACATGCCCTGAGGATTGCCGAGAGAGAGAGAGAGAGAGAGAGAGAGAGAGAGAGAGAGAGAGAGAGAGAGAAAGAGAGAGAGAGAGAGAGAGAGAGAGAGAGAGAGAGAGAGAGAGAGATCTCAAAAGATCCTCTCCTCTTTGTTTCTATAGTCCAGCCTTTTGAAGGGAAGAGGAACCATTTAAAGGTTCCATTTAGAGGAACCATATGTAGAACAATGAAGAAGGTAGAACTTTCTTACAATTATGATTGCTATACATTCCAAAGGACCTTGTGAACTTTCTCTGAGGTCTTTAAAAATAGGATAGCTTCTCGATGATCTGGGGTGATTTATAGATCAGGGGTTCTTAAATTGGAGTCCTTGCTTTAGAAATATTTTTGATAATTATTTCAATATAAGTGACTTCCTTTGTAATCTTATGTATCTAAAAACATTATTCTGAGAAGTGGTCTATAGACTTTACCAGATAGCCAGATGGGGTCTAAAACAGGAAACAATATTTAGAAGCCCCGATTTATAGGAAGAAACTCAATAGCCTCTCAAGGTTTAGATATTCCAACTTGTCTTCTGTAACTGTTTCTAAAATATGTAGGGAAGAGCAAAGTTGATGAGGAGTCCTTCACTTTAATACTGGGAATAAAAAAATAAGAGCCAGAGAAGTAATTCTGAGGCCACTGGTGGTGAAGTGAAAGTGAAGTTGGTTCTAGTCATAGCCCAGATACCATTGAGCTTTTAGATATCAATACTTGAATGCTTTGGAACATCTTAATGAGTATTCTCTTCACTGATACAGATTAGAACATCTCTTTCTATACACTTTAACCATCAGTAATTTTTTCCAATGCCTTAATAAAATGATAATTTATGGATTTGGTTCTTTTAATGATGGAGTCCTGAATGTCATCTCAAATGTTTGATTTCTTGGTAGTAAGATGATCTATTTGTGCAGCAAAAAAAAAAAAAAAAAAAAAAAAAAAAGTTGCCTCTTCATTTAATGGCTATTTTAGTGCAACAACCTCTCTGTTTCTCTGTTTCTGTTTGTCTGTTTCTCCTTCCTCCTATCTCTTTCTCTTTCTTTTTCTCTCTCCTCTTCTCTTTTTTCCTCCTTTACTCTCCCTTCTCTTTTTTCTTTTTTTCCTTCTCCTCCTCTAGTTCTCTTTTATTCTGTCTCTTTTCTCTCTTTTCCTCCTCTTCTTTTCCTCTTCTCTTCTCTGTCCTCTTTATTTCCTTTTCTCCATCTCCCTCCTTCTACCTTCTCTTTCTTCTATTTCTCCCCCCTTCTCAAATACATGTTCTCTCTCCTTCTGCCTCGCCTTCTTCCTTTTCCTTTCTCTTCCTCTCTCTCTCTCTCCCCTCCCTCCCTATCATTTATCAATACTTAGATAGCTAGGTTGAGAAAAAGTTGTATACATCTATATAGAAAAAGATAAATTTCTTTACACATATACCATCAGCATATATATATGTGCTCTGTGAACAAAGTAGAATTGCAGTACCTCAAAAAGCCATGAAATGTGCAAATTTAGCGATGTCTCCACTCTAAATGTTCATAATGGAATATTTTTGCCTGATCTGTGGTAGAACCCTCCAAGCTCATATTGATCTAGTTAGTCATTGCCAATTATACTTTACCTTGACCTTAACGCAGTGATGTTATTTTGCTCCTCTTTGAGTGCAAAAGCAAAACAATGAACATGTATGTACACACATATGTCTGTATATACATAAACACATATATAAACTAAAGTAAAAAATTAGAAGCAAAGTTACTTCATTTTGTATTATTTTTAATACACGTTTCTTTATGAATTATGTTGGGAAAGAAAAATCAGAGCAAAAAGGAAAAACCATGGGAAAGACAAAAAAAAAACAGAAAAAAATAAGTAAAAATAGCATGTGTTGATTTACATTCAGTCTCCTTAGTTCTTTTTCTGGATGCAGATAACATTTTTGGTCCAAAGTTATGGGGAGGGCTTTGGATCACTGAACCATTGAGAAGAACCAAGTCTTTCATAGTTGATCATCTCATGTACTTCTTGTTAATGTATACAATGTATTCCTGGTTCTGCTTGTTTTGCTCAGCTTTAGTTCATGTAAATCTTCCCAGGCCTTTAAAAAATTAACTTCTTTATCATGTTTTATAGAACAATAATATCCCATTACCTTCATATACCACAACTTGTTCAGCTATTCCCCAATTGATGGGCATCTACTCATTTTCCAATTTTTTGCTACCACAAAAAGAACTGCTATGAACATATTTGCACATGTCATTTTTTATTTTATTTACCCTTTGGGCATAGTTCAAAATTGGTTTTCAGAGTGGTTGGATCATTTCTCAACTCCACTAACAATGCATTAGTGTCCTAGTTTTTCCACATTCCCTCCAACATTTGTCATTATCTTCTCTTGTCATCTTAGCCAGTCTGAGAGGTGTGAGGTGGCACCTCAGAGTTGTTTTAATTTGCATTTACCAATTTTTTTGAGAGGCAATTGGGGTTAAGTGACTTGCTGAGGGTCACACAGATAGTAGATGTCAAGTATCTGAGATTCTCCTGATTCTCCTGACTACAGGGCTTGTGCTCTATCCACCTATATGCCCCTAGAGCAAAGCTGAAAATAAACATATCTTTTTCATCAAGCACCAGTGTGGAATGATGTGATTATAGAGATCTCTTTTGAACCAAAAATATATTTGAAATTATTCCTTTTCAACACATCTTTCTCAGTCCCAAGGCTGAATTTTATGTTTATGGTGATGTAACAGATGTCATCATTCTTAAAAATCATATGGATTATTTGGATCTTCCAAGTTCTCTCTATGGTGCCTTGGAGGTAATGAGTCAAAGGGTATATGTGGATGGGGAGTCAGTATGGGAAAGGGGTAGGGAGGCAGGAATCAATTATACATCTTTTTCTAGATGCACAATTGGGTCGTTTTATTTTCTATCAAGAAATCAAACATTTGAGACAGCTATTTAATGGTACTTGGGCCTTCATTATTTAAAGAACCAAAGGAAAGCCTCTAGCAGTGGGAAGATCCTCCAGAGACCCAACAGATATTCTCCCCGCTACATACACACCCTGAGCCAGCTAAGCACATCTTTAGTAGAAGAGGCTACAGAGCCTTTACTTGAATTAGATTGAGTTTTGACCTTGATAAAAATACCAAGCATCTTGATGTCATGCTAATTATCACCTTCATTCAATCAATGAGTGTTTATTAGACATCTACTCTCTGCCAGGAACTATGCTGACTGGGTACTGAGAATACAAAGATAAAAAATGAAACAGACCTTACTCTCAAGAGGCTGACATTATATTCAGAGGGACAAGATATTTACCTCTAGTGTACACATATAAAACAAATAGCAGCTGGGAAATGGGGATCAGAAAGAGATATTTGAAGGAAAGAAGGGATTATGAGATACAAGAGACCCTAAGGCAAAGAATGGACAATGGTTAATTCTTTTTTTTTTTTTTTTTTTTTTGCTATATGCCACTTTTTCTCAGTTTTCACTTAATAGTTACAGTAAATAAATGCTCTTGAAGTCTGTCCCCATAGCACTTATGATAATAGAATTATAGAATGTGAGAATTGGAAGAGACCTTAGAGAACAACTAATACATTCATTTTATAGATAAGGAAACTGAATAATTCTCATGGTAACCCAATAAAACTTGTAAATTGATAAAAATAAAACTATTATTAATGATCCCTTAAGAAGATAGCCTCAACCTCAGGAAAATGCTGAGGTTGCTCCTCATGATTGATTGCTATACACAGGAAGAAATCGTGAGCCCAAATCTCCTCATCTGAGTCCAAAAAATAAGATTTCTGATTACAGATTAACCAATTTAATTACTAGTTAGCTGATTTGAACCCCAGCTTTTCATGGAAAACTATGAATTCCTCTAACATGTCTTACAACAGATTTTTTTAGTGCTTGAGGGCATTGATCTCAGATTTAAGAGAGGAGCTTTAAAATGGAGAAAGAGGGTTTTGTTGTTGTTTTTTTTCTCACAGTACATTGGAAATATTAGAAAAAATTGAAGAAAGAGCTTGCTAGTTTATAGTCTTCACAAAAAGAGGACTCTCATTTCAATTTTCTGACTTACCTAATACCTAGCATGATATCCAGTGCACAGGAGGCACTTAAGTAAAATGCTTGCTGTGCATTTCATTGTATGGGTTTAAATGAATATATGGATGAATCATGAAAAGCAACTGAAGGATGCAGTGTACATCTAATCTTTGAGAAAAAAAGCATTAAGGGAAATTTGTGTCCTTCTTCAGAAAATGCTCCACAGAGTTAGTATTAGAGACTTATGTGATTTAACATTGTATATATTTCATACACATATACCTTCTGGATCGAATGAGATAATATTTATAAAGTGCTTAGCATAATTCTGGCACATAGTAGGTGTTTAGGAATAAATGTTTATTCCTTCTCCCTCATGGATTTGCCAGCCTGATCCTTCTAGTATCACATAATAATAGAATGTGAATTCATCTCAGAGGCGAGTTAGTCTAAAGCTTTCTCAAATCACTAATACTGTCTAAAATATGGCAATCCCCTCTCTGCTTGAAGACCTCCAGTGGCAGAAGAAATCTACCATTATTTTGTGGAATCAGCAGGTATTTCATGCCATAAATATCCAGCTGAATGTTATGTGCTATGAATCTAGTTCAAAATTTGGAGTATGTGAACAAATCATTTTGTCCTACTTGCCTGAAAACTGTGTACTGGTCTTGTTCAGCTGTTCTCAGTCATGTCCAACTCTTTGTGACCCTCATTTGGGAATTTTCTTGTCAGAGACACTGAAGTAGTTTGGAATTCCTTCTCTAGCTCATTTTACTGATGAGGAAACTGAGACAAATAGGGTCAATGTGACTTGCCCAGGGTTACACAGTAAGTACCTGAGGCCAGATTTGAACTCAGAATGATGAGTCTTCCTGACTCTAGTCCTGACATTCTATTCACTGTACCACCTATCTACCCTGGTACTAGTCACCTTTACTTAAATACCTTGTCAACCCCTCAAACTCAGCATATCCGGAGAAGGAGCCAGTTATCCCTACCAAATGACAACCAACTGCCACCCACAGGGAAGAAAAATCAGTCGACCTGAGATAGTAGAATTGAGAGAGGAGGAGGGGAAGAGACAGAGACAAACATACACACACACACAGATTGAGAGAGAGAGAGAGAAAGAGAAAGAGAGAGAGAGAGAGAGAGAGGAGAGAGAGAGAGAGAGAGAGAGAGAGAGAGAGAGAGGAGAGAGAGAGAGAGAGAGGAGAGAGAGAGAGAGAGAGAGAGAGAGAGAGAGAGAGAGAGAGAGAAAGAGAGAGAGAGAGAGAAGAGAGAGAGAGAGAAGAGAGAGAGAGAGAAGAGAGAGAGAGAGAGAGAGAGAGAGAGAGAGAGAGAGAAAGAGAAAGAGAGAGAGGAGAGAGAGAGAGAGAGAGAGAGAGAGAGAGAGAGAGCGCGCTGCCAACAAGTGATTAGATTTTACTCACTTAAAATAGTATATAATGTCACATAATTGAACCAGTTTCTAACTTAGGAGAAACTGATGTGTGGTAGTGAAGATGAACATTTTATCTTTCTTTACAATGCTAAATTAATTAATGTTACTCCTTTTGATTTAGTTTTGGCAAATCCATGGACATAGGGAAAGAACTCAACTTGTTCCACTTCTATCTTAAGACAGAGAATTTTGTTGAAGCTGATGATATTGTTACAATGATAATGATACGATAAAAAATACATTTTTTATTTAAAATAAAATATAGGTCATGTAAGAATTTCACACCATTTCTCAATGGCTGAAACTTTTATCTAAAAATAGCCTCCTTGGATTGGTGGGACTTACATGAACTGATACTAAGTGAAATGAGCAGAAACAGGAGATCATTATATACCTCAACAACGATATTGTATGAGGATATATTCTGATGGAAGTGGATCTCTTTGATAAAGAGATCTAATTCAATTTCAATTGATCAAGGATGGACAGAAGCAGCTATACTCAAAGAAAGAACACTGGGAAATGAATATAAACTGCTTGCATTTTTGTTTTTCTTCCCAGGTTATTTATACCTTCTGAATCCAACAAGATTGGAGTTCTTGTGCAACAAGAGAACTGTTCGGTTCTGCACATATATATTGTATCTAGGATATATTGTAACCTATTTAACATATATAGGACTGCTTGCCATTGGGGGGAGGGGGTGGAGGGAGGGAGGGGAAAAATCGGAGCAGAAGTGAGTGCAAGGGATAATGTTGTAAAAAATTACCCTGGTATAGGTTCTGTCAATAAAAAGCTATTTTAAAAAAAATAATAAAAAATAGCTTCCTTAAGACAGGCAGATTTCACAGTGGATAGAGTGCCAGGACTAGAGTCAGGAAAACCTGAGTTCAAATCCAATTTCAGACACCAGCTGTATGAGTCACTTAATCTTATTTACCTCTGTTTCCTCATCTGTAAAATGAGCCGGAGAAGGAAATGGCAACCTACTCTGGTATCTTTGCAAAGAAATCCTCAGATGGGGTTACACAGAGTCAGTCGCAAATGAAGCAAATAAACAACAACTCCCCCCCCCCCCCCCTTAAGACTTGAAGAAGTAACTGCTGAAGAATTTTTGGGAATTGTGGGAATTTATCCCACAATAAAGTGTCTTCCAGTTACAAAGGATGCTACCTAGGAGGAATGGGGTGAACCATGGAGATTCAGAAGCTGTTACTAGAATCTGTTTTATAAACCAAGGATTCTACTATATCCATGACTGGTGAAATCTTTATGCTTACTGAAAGCGGCCATTATTGGCCTTGATCATTAAGGATATAACTACTATTTAATTTACATAGACTCATTAGGGTTTGCAAAATATATAATCTCATTTTATTCATTAGATTAGCAAATCTTACTGGTTTTTTTTGCCTTTATGAATCAATGACTAGTCATTCAACATTTATTAAATGCCTACTGAATACAAAGCATCAGTATGATTGCCATTTTTGTTTATAGCTATTTATTTCTTCCATTGGTATCATCAGCAAATTACAACCATTATCCATTCCCAGCTAAGTTCCCACAATGCTGTTAAACCTATAGTGAATATGAATACATTTTATAGCATTTTAAAAATTAAGGGTCCTTAGGAATTGTCTTGGATATGAGTAAATTTTATAGAATTTTATAACATGTAGAGTCCTTAGATATCTTATTCTTGTCCACTCTCCTCATGTGACTTTTGAGGATATTAGGACCCAGAAAACTAAAATGACTTTTCAAGGTCATATAGCCATTTAGAATCAGCTTTCTGGTTTTTGGGCTCATAAAACTTTTGAGTTTGAAAAAGTCATAGAATTACAGAGATTTAGAATTGGAATGGATTTGAAAGATCTCCTAAGAACTCTCTGGAGTTCTTACCCTGGGGTGTATGAATTAAAAAAAAAATTGTTACTGTATCTCAATTGGCTCCCATTGTAATCTTACATAATTTAAGGCAACTAAAAACATGATTCTGATAAGTCCATCAGTTTCATCTGACTTGAGAAGGGGCCTAATGACACAAAAATAGTAACTTTTGCTCTAGTGCAACCTGCTCATTTTATAGATAAGGGAATCATGGTCTGGAGAGATTAAGGAATTTAGAATTATAGGATCAAAGATTTAGCCTGGAAATGAACTTGGAGACTGTCTAGTCCAACACTTTTGTTTTATAGATGAGCAAACCAATGTCTAGGAGAGCCAAGTGGTTTGCCAAAGGTCCCACAAATAACAGGGGATTTGCATCTAGCTACTCTGACTACTCTGGGCACTAATAGTTGAGCCTTTGCCTGATCTTACCCAACACCTAGGTCACCATGCCCTATCTAAATCATGCTGCTTAAATTTTGGCCATTCTCCTTCCACCAGAAACTAGACTCTGCTCTTGGGACCTTGAGCTGTAATAGTTGGTCCTCTGCTTTGTTTGGCTTGGAATCCAGCCATCCTTGCACTTCTTAACTATTTCCAAACCTTGAGCACATATTCTTCCACTATCCCTTTCCAAATCTATATGTTTTCCCCTATTAGCATGAAAGCCTATTGAGGACATGAATTTATCTTTCTTGTGTTTATAGCTCTAGTGTTTGCCATAGTATCTGATGTATAAATGCTTAATTAATTTCTATTAATTAATTCATTAATTGATTCATTCCAGAGCTAATATTTTTTGTCAATACTTCATAAGAAGAATTTTTAAAATAATTCAAGCCAGGATTGTTGGGCCCATATAATTTTTTTTATAATAAACATTTTGCTTGCTATCTCTTCTGTGAAGCTTTCCTTGTCCCCATTCCTTTCCCAGAGGAAAGCGGTTTTTTTTTCCTTAAAAGAAGTCCCTTCCAATGATAAGATTCTGTAAAATGGGAGCCCTAGAGGACAAATTCTTTGTCTAAAAACTCACAGTGTATTAGGGGACAGAGCTGGAATAAGTATCCTAGTCTCCTGGTTCCTATTTCTTTTTACAATATAACATATTGCTTCTAGGATTAGAGGCACTAACATGAGCAAAAGGATTTCCATCTTTTAGACAGGTTCTTTTTGACCTTATAGAAAGAGGTTTTGGTCTAGAAAAAGGCCCTTTGATGGTTTGAGTCTAGATCAAACCCGAATGAGCTATTGTGATGCTAAGCCATGGTTGGGCCTTCTGGACATTCTAGGCCTGTGAACTCTTAATTTAGGCAACATTGGTAAAGGCAGAATATTGTTTTCTTCCCCAGCTGGAGCAGTATGGGCTAGTCTGGGTTCTAAGCCTTGTCCCTGCAGGACTGTTGGTTTAGTCCAATGCTACATGTTGATCAACTAAGAGGACACCAGATATATATATATATATATATATATTATATATATATATATATATATATATATATATATATATAATATATATATATATATATATATATATATATATATATTATATATATATATATATATATATATATATATATATATATATATTGTTCTATGGGGAAATCCCAATGATACATTTGTCCATTGGCCTGTGTTCAAGTTCACCTTATGGCACTTAGCCTCTGAATTCTTTTAAGAGTAAAAATTGTAGAGAAAGTATCATATTGTATCATTAAAGGAAATGTCCTTATCTGGGAATTCTCTATAACAATGAAATTGCAGGTCCAAATATCTTTCAACCTTAGATGATGTTTAGATTGGCTATGTAATTTCATTCATTTATCCAATAAACAGTTATTAAGCACCTACTCTGTGTCAGGTTCTTTTTATAGTACTCCCATGTTTGGAGTTGATAATAACCAGAGACAAAGAGACATTGGAAAAGTCACTTAACTTCTTTTGGGTCTCAGTTTCCTCATCTCTGTTAGACTTGATGGCCTCCAAAATTCTCTCTAGCTCTAAAGCTATCATCCCATGACTGCTTTCAATCACTTTGGGAAAGATCAAATGAGCCATTGAATGGAAGTCTTGGAAGTGTCCTGGGAATTGACTTCTTGCTCTAAAAACTTGCCTTGCAAAAACTTGTGCAGGTGTGCTTTTGTTTGTGGTTTTCTGTGGACATACGGAGAGAGCAGTTACTTTGCCTGACAGGTGTGGGGCCCCTCCTGGACTCCCATTAGGGATTTCCAAATACATAAGAGTTTAAACTCCTTAGCAACAAGACTTACAATAACAATATTTGCCTGAAAGTTAATTGGGTCCAGATCTTTAGTCCACAGAGAGTATCCTGAGTCTGTAAAAGTGTCTGACATGCTGATTTTATAATGACTCCCTGGCTTTTCTCAGATAATAAAAGTTCCATATGATTCAAAACACTACCCTCCTCCAGATTCTTGGTTTTTGTCATTTTAATCCATGCAACAAAAGACTAATAGATGCCCTGAATAAGAAGTTTTCTGGGAAATACGGGATGTCCCAAAAGTTTTAGTGTAATTCAAATCTTTAATTGCTTAAACACTGCACCATGACTTTGGGGCCAGCAAATAAACAAATAAATGTGTGTGTGTGTGTGTGTGTGTGTGTGTGTATGCATATTCACACACACAGCTATATTTGCATAGATGTATACATCTATTATCCTATATATATGCACCTTTCAGCACTTATTTTTGTTGGTGGTTACAAATGGCATTTATCTCATCTGCATACAATGGGTAGAAATCAAATGCCAGCAGCTCTTACTTTTGAACATATATTTGACTGTGTAAGGAGCATACAAGCTGCCTTTTATCAGTCATCACGTCACAACGTACGATACAAAGTGCTGTATAATGGGGATTATGAGAAGATACAGAACGATAGTCTAGGTAACATGATCCTTAGTGCTTCTCATGAAGGGGACTGGATATGACAGAAAGGGCAAAGAGCTGTTTGAGGGATATCTAGAATCAACCAGAAGAGGAAGATTGGATAGCTATCTCAATCCCCATGGTACTAATGCAGAGGGGTGGGAGGGTGGGTGATTTACCTGGAATTCTCATTCATTCTTCCATTATTTGAATCCTTGTCCCAAATTCTTAATGTGGATATTTTCTGAGGATCAGTCTGTTTTTGGTAAAAAAAAAAAGTTTCTTTTTCTACTTCTTTCTCTTCCCCCACCTCTAGCTTAATGCTCTGCACACTGTAGATACTTAATAAATATTTGTTGATTACAGAATAATATTCTTCCTTTTAGTCATCAGTCATTTCAGATCAATTCTCTTTGATTTGGTCAGCTTGCAGTGCAGATCAGAAAAATTAGGACACTTTCAAGTCTTTTTTGTAAGAGTATGTTTTGCTTTTGTGCTTATCTTAGAGTATGTGGACAATAGCATGCATTACTGGCAAAGCAGATTACTTGTTTTGCTAGTAACCATTCAGAAATGTGCACTTAATAAAGGTTTTCATGTTTAAGTTGCTGGGTTAGGGGTAAGGTTTGAATCAGTTTGTGCCATGGTAACAACTACCCTTTGCCC
This sequence comes from Antechinus flavipes, assembly GCF_016432865.1. NCBI lineage: Eukaryota > Metazoa > Chordata > Mammalia > Dasyuromorphia > Dasyuridae > Antechinus > Antechinus flavipes. The sequence continues at coordinate 84,095,688 of NC_067401.1, read as the reverse complement.
TCTTGTCTCTGGTAGTCCCAGTTTCGTAACTGATAGAAGGGTTTAGGACCAACATGGGCAATTACTGTAGTGTAGGTAAGCAATGCTGCCATCTAGTGAGATTGGAATACTCTAACATACCAGAAAGAAAGAGCATTTTAATAGGCCAAGTACTAAAAATCCCTTTTTCAGATAAAATTTGTATATCACTTGAACAAGGAAAAAAAAATGAGCCTTTCATTTGTTAAAAGAGTAATTTGAACTTATATGAAATTAAAAATCATATTTTCTCCCTTAGGAGTATGTTTTCTTCTCTGTCACCCACTTTGATTATAGAATCATAAAATCTAAGAAAGAAACTTACAGGTCCCTATCTTGTCTAATCCTTACCTGAACAGGAAACTACTTTACAAATATCACTGAAAAACATTCTTTTAGTTTCCTCTAGAAAAGCATTATCTCCCAAGGCAACCTACTCCAATTTGAGGGAATACTAATTGTTAGGAAGTTTCTCCTTACATGAAATCTGAAGTTTTCATCCTTGGATTCTCATTCTGAAATCTGAGACCACCAGAACAATTGTAATTTTTCATCCATATAATAGCTCTTCAAAGATGGCAGTCATGGACCACCCCCCCCCCACTTTCCCCCACCTACTTCCTCCAAGTTGTTTTCTCTTCAAGCCAAACATTCTTATTTCTCTCAATTGATTTTTGTACGCTGTGATCTTAGCGCCATGTATTACCTTGGTATCCCTTCTCTGGAAACACTCTGGCTTGTCAGTGTACTTCCTAAAACACAGCACTCATAATTGAAAACAGTGATGTTTCATCTCCTTTGTTCTGAATGCCAATTTCCCTTAAAGCTGTAGCCTAAGATTATATTAGCTTTTTTTTTTGACAGTTCTATCACACTTGTGAGTTATATAGAACTCACAATTTACTAAAATCCCCAGATCTTTTTTCATATGAACTGTTATCTAGTCATACTTCCCTCAATCTATACTTGTGAAGTTGATACTTTTTTAACTCAAGTGTAACACACACTTGACATTCATCCCTATTAAATTTAATTTTTTAAGACATAGCCCATTGTTCTAAGCTGTTGACATTATTTTTGGAAAGGGAATATAGATTTTTTTTCATCTCAAACATTTTAAAGTTGTCTTTCTACAAATAGCTTAGATTTAAAAAAAAATTTAAAACAACACTTAAAAAATTGGCTTTTACTTGAGATATAATTAAATTCTAGGCCCCTAGAGCAAACCTTTGGAAAAGTAATCTTTTACTTTTTCACCCTTGCCAAATACAAAAAGTCCATTCCTCCTCCTCCCCCCCCCCCCCAGTGATCTGCCAGTTCAGGGCAAGCCTAGGTAATAGTTGCTATTTGAGAAAATATTATATTGTTGATTACAACCTTCCTCCATATTTCATATGTTGTTATAAGTGAAAAATTCATCAGCTGATGACTAGCCCTTTCCTGATGAACCTCTCTCTGTTTAACCAGAGATTCATAATCTATCACTGGGCCCATACTTGAGTCCTTTTCAATTTGTTAAATTTTAGCAGATTTTTCTGGCTTGGCCTTTGAGAACCTCTCTGACATGGTACATTAGAATAGCACATTAATTTCAAGTAAGGCAAGACCGAGCCACAATCAGATGGCAAAAGACTGATTGTGAATGTTGTTTTCCTAGTTATGATTATGGTACTTACTATCTTTATTGAAGTCTTTCCATACTTTTTCATCTTCTCTGATGATCTTTTTTTCAGATTCCATCCTCTTTTATCTCTGCTACATTTGACTGTTGATCACCTTCTTGTCCTGTGTGCTTTCATGACATTAGATAACATCCTGATTATCTCCTTAGCCATATGACTTCTCCTTCTGAGTCTCTTTTCCTCATTCATTATCCACATTACACCCCCCCCATCTCTGGGTGTTCCCCAAAGTTCAGTCAAAGGCTGTTAATTCTTGTTACTTTCTCCCAATGACTTTATCAGTTCCAATGGATTTAAATTCTCACTCACCCTCTTTTCTATGTTGATGACCTCCAGTATCACCTCTGAACTTCAATGCAACACCAATTGCATGTTAGACATTTCAAACTGGAAATCCCAGAGATTTTTCAAATTCATATATCTTAAATTAAAGCTTATTATCTTCCCTCTCTATATTCACTATTCTTCTAAATTTCTCTGTATCTAGCCAAGGAGTCACCATTCTTCCATTCTCTGAAGTTTATAACCTTAGATTATTCTTGTCTCCTTGCTTTCTCTCACCCCATACATCTATTCATTTGCCAAACTTTGTTGTTTCTACCTCAGTCAATCACTAAGCATTTTAAAAGCATCTATTATATGCCAGGCACTGCTAAACACTGGGGACACCAATATGAAACAAAAAGGTACCCCCAGCCTTCAAGGAGCTTCCAATCTAACAGGGCATCTTAGTTTAGGTCATCATTGTGTTTCTTCTAGATTATTGCAACAGTCCCTTAGTTGATCTCTTACCTTATCTCTTCTTGATTCAAACCATTTTCCATTTTGCTGCAAAAGGATTTCGTTAAGTATGGATATTTATGACTCTTCTACCCAATCAAGTTCAATGGCTCCTTCTACCTTTATAATCAAATCTAAGCTCCTCTATTTAGCTTTTTTGTCTTGATCTCTCTTTCCAGTCTCATTCTCCTGAACTTGGAAATCTAGTTGAACTCACTTTCTCTTTGTTCCTCACTCACAACACAATATCTTTTAAACTGATGTCTTTGCACAGGCTACCTTTTTGCCAAGAATGTACTCCCTCTCACCTTCCACTTAGAATCTCTTTTTTCCTTCAAAACTCAGCTCAAGCGTACTTTCTTTATAAGAGCCTTTCCTTATTGAAGTACTGGTATTCTCCCTCTCAAACTACCCTGTATTTAACTACTTTGCATCTATTCACATTTGTTCTTTTAATAAATACATGTATGCATACAAGGTATATATAGGTGCATGTCTACTTATACATATAGGGAGAATACACACAGACATACATTTGTGTGTATGTATATGTATGTGTGTGTATGTATATACATATGTTTCCCTTGTGAGAGTGTAATCTTTGTAGGTTCTTTGAAAGGAAAGATTGTTTCATTAGTGTTTGTATCTCCAAAGCCCAGCATAGTGCCTGACACATAGTAGGTACTTAATAAATACTTGTTAATTGACTCTCTTTTCATATTTATCACTTGTGATAATATCCTATAATAAAGGTTAACTAGAATGACTCAAGACAATTCCTTTTCATTTTTTTTAAATATAAAAACTATCCTTAACTTGCAGGCCATACAAAAAATAGGTAAATGCTAGTTTTTGTTGTAGTTTGCCAATTCCTGTTCTATAGTGTTTATATACTTTAATCTGATTAGCAATTTCCTGAATGAAGGGCACCTACTTTCCTTCTAATTTTTTGCAAATTCAGGTATTTTAGCAAGCTGTTTGGAGGGTATTGTCTCATCAAATAAAGACCACATGCTTTTGGTGGAGGGAGAGAGAAATTTTAGTCACTTCAGGAATTCTGTCTTGTGGGTCAACCAGGTGTATAGTCTGGGCTTGATGTTAGGAAGATCTAAGTTTATATCCTACCTCAGATACAGCTGTATGTCCCTGGGCAATTCATTTAATCTCCCAGCCTTATTTTCCTCAGCTATATGATGAAGATATAATAGGATAATTGTGGGATTAATGAGATAATATGTGTAAAAAGTACTTGGATATAGTGCCTGCCTTGTAGTAGGCACTTTATAAGTGCTTATTCCCTCCTCTTCTTCTCCCCCCATTTAGCTAACAAGCATACATTTCCAAGCATTCAGTTCTTTTTTAGCTTGCTCTACTTTATTTTCAGTCTTGAGTATAATATAGACATTTATCTCAGTAGAAACGAGAGACCAAGCAAAGGAATCCCTTTGAAGTAGAATTTATATTTAGAAAAAATAGTGGTGAAACATTCATTCTTAAAACAGGTTATCTCTGAGCCAGATCATAGAGGATCCTTGGATTTAGTTGAAAGAAGAGAGCTTTACAGCAGTCTGCCTTGTTCATGATCAGAAAGGTCCCTCATCAGCCAATCACATAGGGCAACTGAACTTATAGTATGGGAAGAATTTTTGTTGGAGACATTGATTTTACCCCTCATCTTATAAAGGAATTTAAGACAATCAAAACCCACTTCTTTAAGCAGCTGGAGATCTCCCTTGTCTAAGGGGAATTGGACAACAAGCAACCTGGTAGAGTAGGAATAGTTTTGGTTCTGGATCCAGAAGACAAGGACTCAAATATTATCTCCAGCACTACCCTTCTAAGTATTGGAACATTATTAACCTCCCTGGCTTCCCTGGATGCTATGGAAGGATGGACTGGGTGGTCTCTGGAGTCAAGTCTCCAGCTATGAGCTTATGATCCTAGGTGCTTAGGAGGGATTATAATCACCTTGCTTAGTTAAATTTGATCACAAACTCCCACTGAAGTTCTAATCTTAAGGTTTTATGGAGCTGATACTTCAGAGGCAACAACTGCTTTTAGGAACCCATTAGAATTCAACAGCAGCAGAGCAGAGAATTGATCAGCTTTTGTAAGTGAGTAATAATAATTACAACAATGTTTATAATAAAAATAAAATTTATATAACTACTATATGTCAAGAACTGTGTTAAATACTTTATACATATTATCTCATTTGATGCTCACAACAACCCTGAGGAATAAGTGTTGTTATTATGCTCATCTGATAAATGAGGAAACTGAGGCAGTCATGCTAAGTAACTTGCCAGGGTCACACAGCTACTAAGTATCTAAGGCTGGATTTGGACTCAGGTTTTCCTAACTTCAGTCCAGATACTCTATCCATTTGCCATCTAGGTCTCCCAAAGCTGTTCATAAACTATGAAAACAAGAAGGAAGATAAAGAACAGAATACATAGAGCAGTACGAGTGCTGGATTTTTGATTTGTCATTATCTTAGAGCATTTGCTAATCTAGAAATGAAAACGCAAATCTGACACTCACTAGAGAGGCTTCTTTGGTTTGTGTACCTGGGGCAGTAGAGTGCCAGACCTGGAATTAGGAAGATTCATCTTCCTGAGTTTAAATCTGACCTCAGTCACTTACTAACCATATGACCCTGGGCAAGTAATATCACCCTGCTTGCCTCAGTTTCCTCATCTGTCAAATGAACTGAAGAAGGAGCTGTCAAACCACTCTAATATTTCCACCAAGAAAATTGCAACTAGGGTCACTAAGGATCAGCCCTGACTGAACAGCAAGAAAACATTTTTCCAAGTAACATTTTGGATATTTTTGAGGGACTCTGAAATGACATTAAATTTTGAATTGATGTAGAGACTGTAAAGTGATACCATTGGATATAAATAATCAGGACCATTCCCAATTCACAATCAATAAATATTTATTGTGTCAAGTACTGTGCTAAGCAATGGGGATACAAAAGGAGACAAACATTAGATTAAGACTTGTAGGGACCTTAGAGGTACCCATATTTTATAAATGAAGAAACTCTAGCTCAGAGAAATTAAATGACCTATTAAGAATTAAAAATGAGATTTGAGACAAAGACCTCTGGTTTCCAATGTAGCATTCTTCTCTCCACACTAAATTTATTCCCTCTGTGACTATGACCATTTTCTTCATCTATAAAACTGGAATATTATAACATGTACCACCTGTTCACTTGGAAAGACTGGTGAGTGTAAACTTTCCTGATCACTTAAAATTGGATTTTCCTCCCCTGCTCCCTTACTTGTCATTATTTTAATCTCTATCCAATACTGTTTCTTTTTTTCAAAGTACCCATCCCTTCTTGAATTATTCCGCTTTAACACTGGTAGCAGAGGAATTTAATCTGCCCTGTTTAATGTTCAGATCTAATATCTGTATAAAAGACTTCATCTCATAATTTTGTCATGTAGTTAATGTTTCTGCTTTTTTTTTTTTTTTTAATGCTTGTCAACCAATCTTTCACCAAGACCTTAAATCCTTGTGCAATACTCAAGGTGCAGGACATGTACCCTAGCAGCAGCTTATTCTTTAATAGTATGTTTATTGAGGCCAGGTTTTATCTGACTTTCAACATGGGAATACTTTCCTAACAGTGTAGTCAGTATTATACTTTTTAAATTTGTTTTTGGATTTGTTACACATTCAGCTTCTGATAATTTCAAGTAGAGATAATCTATTTAGTAAATCTTTCATGTCCTCTTCCCTTAGCTACCAGCCTTGAACACATTTGCATCACTATGAATAGGTAGGCCAGGAAATGAAAGGAGTTGAAATAGGAACCCACTCATTGTGTCTTTAGCAGGACTAGGAAAAAGATTTGGTTAGGAAGGAGTAGAGTTTTGAAAATTCACTTATCAGAATTGACAAATATCTCCTATCTACATTTTAATGCTCATATAACTGCTAACACAGTGACACATTCAGCAGAAGATGAAAGAAGGAAAAGTTTGGGGTAAGTACTGCACAATAATTACAGTAAACATCCATGAAATGTCTGCTAAAGTTTGCATAGAGCAAGGGTTTATGTCCACAGGAAGGTAACAGGATAAAAAAGATCCTTAAGATCATGCCATATAAGGATCGTTTCCAGAAACTAGGAATGTTTAGCCAGGAAAAGAAAAGACTCTAAGGGATTATGATGACTACCTTCAAATGAATTAAACTTATTTTGCCTTGTATCTAAGGACAGAACAAGGAGTAAAGGATAAAAGAAGCAAATTTAAACTTAATGTTAGAAAAACTTTTCAATAGTAGGAGCTTTCCAGAAGAGGAATAAGCAGTATTGAGGTGGAGGTGGGTTGGAGGGGGCCATACTCTCTAGGTTCTTAAAGCAAAAACTGATGATCTCTGGTTGGGCATATCATAAGAGAAATGTTCATTAAATATATGTTGCAATAGAAGGCTTCTGATGTACTGTTCTATTCTGAGATTCTGAGATTTGGCAATTGAACATAAAAACAATTGTATATCTTTATGACATGCTATATTTGTCATAAAATTTATATTTGAAACCTGTCTATATTATTTCCAGATTACAGTCTGGAAATACCAATACAATGCATTAGTTTGGCAATAACATATTAGGAGGTTGACGGAGCAAAGGTGGGGAGTTATTTGAAATTCGACATGGATTTCATTTGTCTTGTTAATCTTGTCTTATGAATGATTAGTCCCAGAACTCACATTGTATATATGCTGTTCCATCCAATCTGATAAACATATACCAAGTGCCTATCATGTACACAACAGACACAACTCAGTCCGTTTGCAAGAAGTTTATTGTCTAATATTAAGTCAAAAGTAACATACAAGAGTCAGTTATTCTTCCATAATGCTTTTAGAAAATTGTAATTTTTTCAAGAGCAAGGAAATATTTATGTTTGGACATTAAAAAATGAAGCAATAAATGCCTTTCCAGTCATTCATATATTTATTCATTCAAAGAGTAGATCTGAAGTAGACTTGTTGCCTGACAACAAAGCATATCATAAAGAAAAAAAATGTACAGAACTCTATCAGAAATAGAGAATTTGATTCAGAAACTCTAAAGTTTCAAAATGGAATGGGGTGGATCTCAGAGATGGTACTGTAGTTCAAATTCTGTCTTTGATGCTTCCTACCTGTGTGATCTAGAGTCAGTTAGTTTACCTATCTGGACTTCAGATTTCTCATCTGGGTAACAGGGGGCTGGACTCAATAGTCTCTCAGACTCCTTTTAGCTTAAGATTAAAAAGCTCATAGCTGAGTAGATTGCCATGCTTCAGTTACCATATAGAAAGTTTTATCATCATAAGGCTTAACACACCTGTTGTCCATTCTCTGTCTTATCTGACTAGATAACAAGCATGGGCACAGGTGGGCCCTAGGGAAAGCGCTAAGTTATGGTGATTGTAGAAATGTTTTCAGCAGAACTTTGCAAGAGACTTAAGAGATCATTGAGTCCATCCCCCTCATTGTATTCTCTGAGACATTAGCTGTTTTAACTAATCTTCCATTTTCAATGAAAATATAGCTCCTCCCTTCTGTATAGCCTTAATCTTAAAATATCTGGCACACATTTGTAATACACAAATGAGTCGTTTTATAGGAAGATAAGATAAAGCGTAGTGATTTTTTCCTATCTTAATATTCCTGCTTTTGGTCTACTGTTATTATTCCCCTTTCTCCCCCTTCCCCCAGCCTTTTCCCCCAAGACCAAGCATGTGTTAACAATTTAGCCCCAAGGTCTCCAAGGTAGTGTTTGTGTTCATCTATAATCAGAGTTGTTTTACATTCCTCAAAGCATGAACATGGTTTTAAACTTGAAACTTCACAATTAATTTACACAGGTCAGCTTTTCCTTCCCTCCCTCCTTTTTCCAGAATCTTTAACACAAATTGTTAAGGAATATAAGCATTTTCATGCATTCAACAAAACACCCAAATTCATCAGGTCATTTCATGGGACAAGAGGTTACTTTCAGATAAATAGCCATAGACTATTTAGGTAGGTAAGGCAAGCTAAGTGCTGCAGTGGATAGAGCACAAGTCTGGAGTCAGAAGACCTGAGTTTAATATGATCTCAGACATTTTCTAAGCTATGTGACCATGGGCACATCACTTAACCTTGTTTGCCTCAATTTCCTCATCTGTAAAATAAGTTGGAGAAGAAATTGCAAACCACTCCAGTATCTTTGCTGAAAAAAACCCAAATGAGGTCACAAAGAGTTGGGACATGACTGAAAACAACTGAACAACAACATTGTATGTAAATAGTATTGCCAGGATTCGACAACCATTTTAGTAAAGTTGTAGCAGAAAGTAGTTCCTCCTGAAGCCTGAGTCTTTCTTTCCTCTACTGAAAAAACTTTTGCTGATTTTCCATTGCTAATGGACTGAAGTCATAGTATCATTGAGGTGTGAGGAGCCAAATTATAAGTAGCTTAGGAGAGATAACTATTGGACAAATGCTACAAATCAGGGCTTGATTTATTGTTTTGTTGATTGTCTAGAGTTAAGGTGATGGAGAAATTGTTAATAAAATCATTGATAAAATATTAATAATCATTAATGAGACAATAATGCATATTAAACTTGAGAGTGTCCTGTGAACATTTCCTTTTCCAGCGAGTTGGTTGTTAAAACGTTTTCCAGAAGAATCCTGCAAGAGACCTAAGAGATCATTAATTCCACTTCCTTCATTGTTTTCTGTAACTCTGAGATTCTTTGATTCTGTTTGCATGTTTCAGTCTGTCATGGAAAGTCATCTTGAAAGCAATTAATTAGATTATTGTTTGTTATAGAATATTTCAGTTATTTGCTATAAGTGAGGCTCTAGAAAACTCTATCATTATTTTCTGATCTGGAAAGACTGAGTATGAACTAAACCACATGTGCTTCTCCCATATCCTGCTCTCAGATTGGTTTTGCCAGATTTGGAAGAAGTCATCATCAGAAGGTCAGCCACTAGGCCATGATTTCTTTTTTGTCTGTTGCAATCTCTGAACTGTGCTCATTAAGTCTCTACCACTTATGTTCCAAAGCTTTGCACTTATTTACTTTAATGCTTCTGGATCTGCGGGTTCACTTCTATAGATAGTCAGACTCTCAACTATTGTAGATAAGTGATCACTGTCTCCCATGGATGACCATAATCCTTATGGGTTGTTTGTATTATACCTGTAGATGAGAACTTAAGATCTCTTTTGCACCATGATGCTATCATGAAGGAGGACTTGAATAGAATTTTTTGCCATAGTAAAATACCTTACACAATGTAGTAGAATACCTTACACAATACTTACTAATTGTTCAAAGTCTGTTCAATTAAATTGATGGTACAAAGTTACTTGATATTGCAATAATGATGCAGTGGATTGAGCATGGAACCTGGAATCAAGAAGATCTGAATTTGTATCCTTCTTCAGGCATTTTCTAGCTATGTGATCCCAGGCAAGACACTTAATCATTGTGTGCCTTTTACAAAATGGCAAAAAACCAAACCAAACCAAAACACAAAACTAATAAATACACTTTACAAAATGAATTTGAAGATCAAATGAGAAAATAGAGGTAAAGAATTTTGTAAACCTAAAAGCATTACATGAAAAGCTATCATCATCATCATTTTTATTGTTTTCATTGTCAAATGAGTTATCTCTTTGGCTGTGGGAGATTTTGATAATATCTGAGGTTCATTTGAGTTCATGGGTTCCATTATTCCTGGAAAAATCACCAACTGATCAAATTATCTGAGTAGACTTTTCTCTTTTACCTATTCTCTTTTATAAGATCTCTGTGATCATAGATGATTTTAGGCTATTATTCACTAAGCACCACACCCCTCCTAGCACTGCTCCATTCTCCAATGTGGTCTGAGGCCCCTCCCCCATTAAGCCTCTATCATAACTCTGAATACCACAGGCATTCAAATCTAGTTGACTCACCCATGAACTCTGGGAGAGACTAATGCTTTATTTACTGAAAGTTACTGGTAATTAGACCTAAGGTCATAAGGCACCAGATGACCTCAATATATACACTGAAGTGTATATCTATCAAATATCTATGTATGTGTATGTACACCTTGACACACAAATACTAAATTGGTTAATTTTATCTGGCTTTTTGAATTTTTAGTCTAGTCATAATCTTAACTCCTATAATACAACCAATAGGGGAAGCTGAATTCCATTGCAATTGTAATTTTTTAAAAATAGTGACTCAAGTGTATTTTGATTGAATATGACAGCTTCACGCCTGAATTCATGATGCTAGAATTATTATTTTTCCCATCATGATACTATGTTGAGTAGTATGTACAAGACAGATCTTGCCCTCATATTCCTTTTTTTTTTCCACTTACCCATTTATAGGAGCTATGGATTAGAGAGAGTTTATACTTGTGTGAGAGCTTACATTTCTCCATTGTAATACAGGCCCATAATTTCCAGAAATCTAGTAAAATATTTACTAGTGAAATCTAGTAAAACTGAAATTAATTAGTTAGAAAGTCATTAGAAAGTGGATAAAAAGACTTTTGGCCTAGTTCTTTTAGACTTTTCCTTCTGTTTCTTCTCCTCTGTTGGCTAGCAATGATTATTATTATACTAGAACCCACTGAAAGATACGGGAAATAAAATGAAGAATAGTTAGGTTTATGAGAAGTACTACTTGATTTTCATAAGTGATGCACACATTAATCAATTCCATTACTTTATAGTTGAACTTGTCCGTGTTTCACATGCTTGTTTGCTCTTGGGATGTATAAGTCAGTACTTAAAAGGGTCTATGATTTCACTGGTATGGAAATTTTCTCCATCACAGTAGAGATGTCTTCATATTTTCCCATGTCTTCATATTTTTTCATGTTTTTATGGCCACATACACGCAAAAAAAATGATTATTTACTGGCCTTTCTGTCACCTTACCCTTTTTAAAATTTTAATTTTGTGTGTGTGTGTGTGTGTGTGTGTGTGTGTGTGTGTGTGTGTGTGACTTCTCAGCATCAGATTCTGCTGGTATAACTTCCTCCTAACCTGAGTCATTTCCATTATTTCTACTTCTTATATTGCCAATGAAAGAGTTTTTTTTAAATTAATAATAGTTTTTTTTTTCAGGGTGTTTGGGGAAAAGAATGGTTCTGGGGAATAATTGAATTGAAGCATTGGCTACATATGTTGAGTTATATTAAATATCCACTGATTGGGACAATTGCATCCCAGGGTGAGGATTTTGAGCCGAAGTGGTTAGGTCCTCCATGGCACAGTCTCTGATCTTTTGGCAGGGTGGCTGGTGAGGACATTTTTTTTTACAACACTGGTAATATTTACCAAATATTTCTTTTCCAATAATCCCATGAAGCAGCTAGTACAAATATTATCACCTTCATTTTATAGGTAAGAAAGCTGAGTTTGAGAAAAGTAAGTTCACTTGCTATAGTTTCATCACTAGCAAATATCCACTTTCTACTTGATGCTTATCTAATAGTTGGTAGCCTTTTGCTTTTTTTTCTTTTTTTCTTTTTTTTAAAAAATTTTTATTTAATGATTACTCTATATTGACAACATTATCCCTTGCACTCGTTTCTTTTCCGATTTTTTCCCCTCCCTCCCTCCACCCCCTCCCCTAGATGGCAAGCAGTCCTTTATATGTTGAATATATTGCAGTGTATCCTAGATACAATATATGTTTGCAGAACCGAACAGTTCTCTTGGTTGCATAGGGAGAATTGGATTCAGAAGGTATAAATAACCCGGGAAGAAAAACAAAAATGCAGATAGTTCACATTCGTTTCCCAGTGTTCTTTCTTTGGGTGTAGCTGCTTTTGTCCGTCATTTATCAATTGAAACTTAGTTAGGTCTCTTTGTCAAAGAAATCCACTTCCATCAAAATATGTCCTCATACAATATCGTTGTCGAAGTGTATAATGATCTCCTGGTTCTGCTCATTTCACTTAGCATCAGTTCATGTAAGTCTCGCCAGTCCTCTCTGTATTCATCCTGCTGGTCATTTCTTACAGAACAATAATATTCCATAACATTCATATACCACAGTTTACCCAGCCATTCTCCAATTGATGGGCATCCATTCATTTTCCAGTTTCTAGCCACTACAAATAGGGCTGCTACAAACATTTTGGCACATACAGGTCCCTTTCCCTTCTTTAGTATTTCTTTGGGGTATAAGCCCAATAGAAACACTGCTGGATCAAAGGGTATGCACAATTTGATAATTTTTTGGGCATAATTCCAGATTGCTCTCCAGAATGGTTGGATTCATTCACAACTCCACCAACAATGCATTAGTGTCCCAGTTTTCCCACATCCCCTCCAACATTCATCATTATTTTTTCCTGTCATCTTAGCCAATCTGACAGGTGTGTAGTGGTATCTCAGAGTTGTCTTAATTTGCATTTCTCTGATCAATAATGATTTGGAACACTCTTTCATATGAGTGGTAATAGTTTCAATTTCATCCTCTGAAAATTGTCTGTTCATATCCTTTGACCATTTATCAATTGGAGAATGGCTTGATTTCTTATAAATTTGAGTCAGTTCTCTATATATTTTAGAAATGAGGCCTTTATCAGAATCTTTAACTGTGAAGATGTTTTCCCAGTTTGTTGCTTCCCTTCTAATCTTGTTTGCAATAGTTTTGTTTGTACAAAGGCTTTTTAATTTGATGTAATCAAAATTTTCTATTTTGTGATCAGTAATGGTCTCTAGTTCATCTTTGGTCACAAATTTCTTTCTCCTCCACAAGTCTGAGAGATAAACTATTTTATGTTCCTCTAATTTATTTATAATCTCGTTCTTTATGTCTAGGTCATGGACCCATTTTGATCTTATCTTGGTATATGGTGTTAAGTGTGGGTCCATGCCTAATTTCTGGCATACCAATTTCCAATTATCCCAGCAGTTTTTATCAAATAATGAATTCTTTTCCCAGAAGTTAGGGGCTTTGGGTTTGTCAAACACTAGATTGCTATAGTTGACTATTCTGTCTTGTGAACCTACCCTTTTCCACTGATCCACTAATCTATTTCTTAGCCAATACCAAATGGTTTTGGTGACTGCTGCTTTATAATATAATTTTAGATCAGGTACAGCTAGGCCACCTTCGTTTGATTTTTTTTCATTAATTCCCTTGAGATTCTCGACTTTTTATTGTTCCATATGAATTTTGTTGTTATTTTTTCTAGATCATTAAAATATTTTCTTGGAAATCTGATTGGTATAGCACTAAATAAATAGATTAGTTTAGGGAGTATTGTCATCTTTATTATATTTGCTTGGCTGATCCAAGAGCACTTAATATTTTTCCGATTATTTAAGTCTGACTTTATTTGTGTGGAGACTTTTTTATAATTTTGCTCATATAACTCATGACTTTCCTTTGGTAGATAGATTCCCAAATATTTTATGGTATCTTTTTTAATGAGCACAAGGTACTTTTGGAGGGACTGTGACTTTCTGATTGACAAAGAGCCTAGACTCAACTGGATGGTGGACTTTGTTTTTGTGACATTGTAGCATATCAAATGTTCCATCTATTGGCAAGCCATTTAGCCTGGAACTTGTTTCTTTCCTTTTTTTTTCTTTTCTTTCTTTCTTTTTTTTTTTGATGAACAAAGATGAAACTTTATTGATTGTATGTATTATTATTATTATTATTTTGCAGATTTCAGGATTTTCTTTCTTTCTTTTTTAAGTTTTTTATTTTCAAAACATTTGCACAGGTAATTTCTCAACATTGACCCTTGCATAGCCTTGTGTTTCAAATTTTCTCCTTTCCCCTACCCCCTCCCCTAGATGGCAAACAATCCAATATATGTTATACATGTTAAAATATATATTAAATCCAATAGGTATAAAAATATTTATACAATTCTCTTGTTGCACAAGAAAAATCAGATCAAAAAAGAAAGAAAATGGGTAACAAAAGAAAGCACAAGTGAAGAACATCAAAAAGAGTGAGGATGTTATGTTGTGATCCACATTCAGTTTTCACAATCCTCTCTCTGGGTGTAGATGGCTCTCTTCAGCACAGGATCATTGGAATTGGCCTGAGTCATCTCATTGTTGGAAAGAATTATGTTCATCAGCATTGATCGTCATATAATATTGTTGTTGCTGTGTACAGATCTGGTCCTGTTCATTTCATTTTCACATCAGTTCATGTAAGTCTCTCCAGGACTCTCTGAAATAATCCTGTTGGTTGTTTCTTACAAAACAATAATATTCCGTAATATTCATATACCATAACATATTCAGCCATTCTCCAACTGATAGGCATCCACTCAGTTTCCAGTTTCTTGCCACTACGAAAAGGGCTGCTACAAACATTTTTTGCACATGTGGTTCCTTTTCCCTCCTTTAAGATGTTTTTTGGAATACAAGCCCAGTAGAAACACTGATGGATCAAAAGGTATGCACAGTTTGATAGCTTTTTGAGTATAATTCCAAATTACTCTCCAGAATGGCTAGATTTGTTCACAGTTCTACCAACAATGTATTAGTGTCCCAGCTTTCCCACATTTCCTCCAACATTTGTCATTATCTTTTTCTGTCATATTAGCCAATCTCAGAGGTATGTAGTAGTGTCACAGAGTTGTTTTAATTTGCATTTCTCTGATCAATAATGATTTAGAATATCTTTTCATATGATTAGAAATGGTTTTAATTTCTTCATCTGAAAATTGTCTATTCATATACTTTGACCATTTATCAATTGAAGAATGGTTTGAATTCTTATCAATTTGAGTCAATTCTCCATATATTTTAGAAATGAAGCCTTTATCAGAACCCTTAAATGTAAAACTTTCCCCAATTTATTGCTTCTCTTTTAATCTTATCTGCATTAGTTTTGTTTGTGTGAAACTTTTAACTTAATATAATCAAAATTATCTATTTGGTGTTCAATTGTGAGTCCCAGTTCTTCTCTGGACACAAATTTCTTCCTTCTCCACAGATCTAAGAGGTAAACTATCCTATATTCTTCTAATTTGCTTATAATATTACTCTTTAAGTCTAAATCATGAATCCTTTTGACTTTATTTTGGTATGTAGTGTTAGATGAAGGTCAATACCTAGTTTTTTCCATACTAGGAACTTGTTTCTTTATCAGAATTTTGGACTGGAAGGTCTTAGATGTCCTCCCATTATGATTTTGTGTTACTCAGATTTTCTGGAGCCAATTTTTTGCTATGTACAGACCTTTTAATTTAATTGCAGATCTTTAAATTCTTACGAGTGTCCTTGGAGTTACCCATCTGTATGATAGCCACATAGTCCAGAGAATATCTTTGTTTTTAAGTATATACCATTCAGAAGGCTGCTTAAGCTAACTTAGGTAGCATTGATATATATCTATATCTATGTAGCTATAGCTATGATTATATTTATCTTTATCAGTGTTATTTATTTATATTATCTGTTATTTATATGCTCAATTACATTGTTTATCCATATTATTCATCTATGTTTATATTTCTATTTTGTCTATATTTACATTTATATAGCTGTAATATAATGTCTCTATATCTTAGATTCTCTGTCTTTACTCATACTATTCCTCAATACATCCAAACACATATGCATACATATACATGTATATGTGTATGTGAGGGAGCCTCAAAGTGAGAGAGATATGTTCAAGTTCTATCTCTGACTCATAATGGCTTATAGAATCTTGAACAAGTTACTCTCTAGGTAACTCTGAGACATAAGTTGCAGAGAAGTTGCCAACCTGAATTTCCAAAAATAAAATTATTTTATTTAGAACTTAAAAAATAAAACAATCATTTCTGTAACAGTAGACTAGAAAAAAAGATGATTGTAAATGAAACTGCAAATTGGTTATGTATAAGTTAATTCTTTAAAATATATAATAATCATGTAAATTTTTTTCTTTTCTTTTCTTTCCCCTCCCACTCTGGAGATGGCTACCATTAGACACAAATATGTGTATATGTACATATTTAAAATCATCCTATACATCATTCTATTGATCAGTTCTTTCTCTGAATGCAGATAGTATCTTCCTTCATAGGTCATTTGCAGTTAATTTAGGTATTTATAATAGTCAAAATGACATATTTGCTCAAAGTCATTCTTAAAACAATATTGCTTTTACTGTATATGATGTTCTCTTGGTTCTTCTCATTTCGCGCTTCATTATTCTGAGTAAGCCTGTCCATATTTTTATAAAATCAATGAGCTCATCACTTCTTATAACACAATAGAATTCCATCACGGTCATATACCACAACTTGTTAAGCCATTCCCAACATGAATATGCAGATCGTTTCTTTACCTGGGATTTCCCTATATCAATATCTCAGTTCATATGTGTTATATATGCACAGTATGAATTCATTTTGTGTATGGCTGCTGAGATCCCTTCCAACTCTCAAATTCTATAACACTTATGTGAGTGTGCACACACACATACACATATATAAGTTCATTCTTTTCACTCAGTCTTCTACCTTTTCACAGTGGAAATGAAAGTAAACTGCCTCTGAGAAATTGGTGTTTATTCCATTATTCACTGGGAAATAAGACTCTGCCATTGTTGCTAATCCATTCTTTTGACTTTTAAATTGTCTCAGACTGTGTTTCTCTTATATAAATCTCTTAGATACCTCAGGATAAAGTTTAAGAAGAGAAGGCATCAAATGATAGTTTGCCTTTGAAGCTCAGGTCATCACTGGGTATTTTTCAAGAGGTCAGTGTAGTATATAGTTAGCTACAAACCTAGGTAAGATTATGCCTCTGCTTTGGGTAACAGCAGACTTATTTTAACTTTTGTACCATCTGTCTTCTAATTGACTATTACTTGAGAATATCAGAGGTTTCTTATATTTAGAAGAATTTGATGCAGGTAAGAAAGTTTGCTGTGTGCAGATGTAACATTTTCGCTCACTCTCTCATTCTATTTTTCAAAGAAGTGGGAGGAGGGGATAGGGAGAAGTGAGGTGTTTTTACCATCAAGTACTTCATATTAATTTAAAGCCTGTTTCTAAACACATTTAGAATCTTCATGATAAATTAGGACTGGAGGAAGGCAAGATAGGCAGCCACCTAAGAGTGTTTAAGCTGGAGGGAAACTTTGAGATCTAGTTCAAACTCCTCTTACTATAGAAAAGGATGCCTAAATCCAGAGAGAAAAGAACTTGTTCCCTCTCACACAATCAAATTATGGCAAAGCTGGAAGTGGACCCTTGGTCTCTTGATTTTTAGTCCCATATTCCTTTTGCCACAGTCCCCAGATTCTTTAAGCTAGATAATAAGCATGGGGATACTGATGATAAGGAAAAAAAGAGCTGGAAATAAGGGAATTGAATGCAAATGGTGAAAGAAATGGTACTCTTTAACATGACATTTACTAAATGCATATATTTTGAACAGCAGAAAATACCTCTTTCTCCGGATCGTAACTATTTTATTTTTATGATATGTGAAGTTACCTTTGTTATAGCCCTGGATTAAAAAACTCAAGTGGACACACTATTGGGACTGGTTATCACACCTTACCAAGGTTATTAAATATCTTGTAATGGTTCTGATGGCAGGTATACACATTCACATATGAACACATGTGCGCACGTGCACACACACACACACACACACACACACACACAAAACTCTCCTTAAATAATGAAGGATGGGACTCAGAGAAAGAATGGATTGTGTTGGAATACAGTTTGAAGCATACTTTATTTTTTTCTGAAGGTTTTTTTTCTTTTTTGAAGGGGAAAAAGCTCTGTTTTGTTTCACAATGTGATTTTTATGGAAATGTTTTGCATAATTTCACTTGTGCCTTCTTAAAGTGGGGGTTGGGGAGGAAGGAAGACAATCTAAAACTCAAAAAAGAAAACAATTTAAAAATTGTTTTACATGGAACTGGGAAAATAAAAATATTAAATTTAAATTAAAAAAATGAAGGATGGGAATCTTAAAGGAAAAACTCACCATGTTTACAACTGTAACTGTCAAAAAAAAAAAAACCCAAGCCCCACAAAGTATAGTGTACCTCACATCCAAATCAAGGAATCAGTTAAATTTGGGCCTCATGACTCCCTTCTTTCTTATTCCTAATGATAATTGAAGCAATCAGTTATTTTGGAGAGAAACATTCTAATCATTTTTAAATATTTTGCTTAGTTGCTTATAGTTTGAATATAAACAACTGAATGAAAATGTCATTTGAAAATCTAGGAAGAAAGCTGGTTCCTGGGTTCAGATTTTACCTTGACATTTCCACACTATCTGTCTGGATTTGGGCAAGTTATCTTCTTGGGCCTCAGTTTTTTCATCAATAAAATGAGTGGGTTGGACCAGATGCCATTCAATAATTTATTGACACTGTCCTTGGTATATTTATTAAATATCTGTTATACATTAGGTATAATTCTAAAAACTGACTATAGATATATTTTAAATATTTAATCTAGATACTTTCCCCCCAGTTTCATCAATGTAAATACAGATTAGCATTACTTGTAATTTATAGTGATAGAGAATTTCTTGGAGGGCAATTGACTTGATAGTTAGTGGTCTCTTTCCCAAACTACCTTGCATTTAACTATTTGTATTTGTGTACATTTATTTTCTTTTAAATTTTATTTTATATACTTAAAAGCTTCTTATGTGTACAGATAGTTTCATTTATTGTTATTTGTACTTCCAGTATCTAGCACAGAGGGGCACATAAATAGTTGATTAAGAAATTATTGATTGATCTATGGATTTGAATCCTGATTTTTCTGATACTGAGGCTCACCTTTTATTTAATAGATCAGGCTGCTTCTATATCATCTATAGATAAATATAAAGGTTAAAATAAAGGTACTACTGACCTAGCTGGGAAAGGCAGGCACAGATGATTTCTGCCATCCCATCGATTGAAAATAAATGTATTGAGTAAGATGCTAGATAGTGGTAGTTTTCTCAGCTCTCCATTTCATTTTTCTATTTCTATTGTTATTAGGATCCCAAGTGTCTATAAAAATAAAGACATTTTCACATCCAGAAATAATACTGATGTGTGTGTGTGTGTGTGTGTGTGTGTGTGTGTGTTGGGTGTATATATGTGTGAGAGTTTTCTTCCAAGATGGCCATTTTATAATCTCTTAAATGAAGCTGTGTTGTTTCAAGAAAAGAGACCAGACAGGTCCTGTCTGTTACTGTTTCTGATACTGTCTGATACTGTTTCTGGAAACAATTTAAGTTCCTTGTGCTACCTACAGCCTTTGGCATGATCCTGTTAAGTTCGTTACAACTTGATTTAGATTAGTTCAGTTTTCTTTATGGGAAGTGCTGCCTGGAGTATGTCCTTAGTTAAATCCTCCAAAATAAATACCCATCTTCATGTTGTAAAACTTCAGGCCATTTTAGTTCTGCAGGAGAAAGGGATACTTCTTCCACATATAAAAGAGGTTCTTTAGCAGCAATTAGGTGTTGAATTCACAAAAATTTCATAGAACTTGAGTTGGACATGGAAATATAAAAGCAAAGTGAAATAACTACTTTTTAAAACAAACATGAAAACTATTATATATCTGCTATGGTGCAAAGTGCTGTATCCAATTGCCTTTAAGATGTTAACATTGTACTGAAGGGTAAGCAAATTATATAGTAATTTCAGGTAGTGAGAAATTAACAGCTTGGAATGAGTTTATAGATCAGGAAAAACTTCCTATAGGAGGTAGAACCTAGATGAGCTTTGAAGGAAGCTGGAACATTCTATGAATCAGAATAAATGTGGTCTTTTTTAGACTAGATCCTTAAAGGGCCTACGCATAATTTTCCTGGTGCTTCCATGACTGCAGTCAGTTTTAGAACTTCAGTGATGGAATTGCTATCTATGCCTGCAGCACATTCACATTCTTTCACTCTTTGGAATGCCCTCTGTGGTGGTCAGTATTCATTCTTTGATTCTTGGAAGCAGCCCAAAGTCATTTGGAAACTGGTCTGATGAAGAAAGTGAATGATTAAGCAGGGGAATGCCATTTTCGGTCAAAAGAAAAATGGAAACAAAAGAGAAGGTGGGGCTATAGAGTAATGGGTCTGGTTTTCCTGTCTGCCTCAAACTGTTTTAAAAGGAGATGCCAAAAAATGTTTTGAACAGTGATAGCTTCTAGCTTCTCAAGTCAAAGGACTTGAGACTCGTCTTGATTTATGACTTTCCATTATTTCCATCAGTTGTCTTGGTTTCTCTTCTCCCAGAAGTAATCACAACTGTAAGAATATTTAAAAGATTCAAGGAAAGGATTTGGGAATGTAGGCAAAATTAACTAATTTCTGAGGAACCAACCCAATTGCAGAGTAGAGTTTTTCAACTAACTTCTGGAACCAAACTCCTGTTCCCAAGCAGCCTGATGAGCTCTCAAAGACTAACAGTCAGATATGGATCTTGACTGAGAAGAGTAATAGGGAAAGAAGGAAAGTACAAGAAATGCTCAATAATCTGTGGACTAACTTGATCTATGCCTCTTGGATACACTAGAGTTCTTTTTCTTTTCTTCTCCTTGCTTGATATTTCTGGATTAGTTTGGTTGAATTCAACTTATTCAACAAATATTTATTGACCATTTATTCAAGACACTCCTCTTAGAGCTTTGAGGATAAAGAATAAAGTATGAGTTTTGGTTTTTAAGAATCAAAAGATCATAGATTTAAGGCAAAAAAGGGTCTTTAAGGTCAGTTAGCACCTCATTGTACAGGTGAGAGAATTTGAAGACCAAGAAGTTGAGTGACTTAGGATCATAACCCTATACATTGATTTATAGTTGGAAGGGACCTTAGAGAACATCTGTTTTACCCTCCCTCCTTTATTTTATCAATGTGGAAACTAAGACTCCTCAGATATTAAATGAATGTTCTTTCTAATCTACAATGCACAGAGAATAGTAATGTCTACTATTGGAAGCAATAGAGATTCAAAATCCATAATGCTTACAGTTGAGTAGATTTATGAGAGGGGTTTGTTAATAACAGTATGGCACAAAACATGAAGTTTGGACAAGAACAAATAACTTGAGAAACTATGCAGAGGAGGGAATAGGTACATCTGTGTGTGTGTGTGTGTGTGTGTGTGTGTGTGTGTGTGTGTGTGTGTGTGTGAGAGAGAGAGAGAGAGAGAGAAAGAGAGAGAGAGAGAGAGAGATGAAAGAGAGAAAGAGACAAATAAGGATAGTGACATAGAAGGCATTTTTATCAAGTCTATAAGTGACACAACAGACAGTGATAAACTGTAGATTTGATGTCAGATATAAGATTCAAAATAATTTTGATGGGCTGGAGTCTAGAGCTGAAAACACGAACACTAAATTTAACATGCATACATGGACATCCTTGTTTCTGTCATGGATAGAGTTTGGGTTTGACAGAAGTATTGAAGAAAAAAAAGATCTGCAGTTTCTTGTTGACCACAAATTTAATAGGAACAGACAGATGCTGATGCTTAGAAAAAAAGCAAACACATTCCTAGCTTGTACTAACAAACACGAAGATCAGAGATTAGAGTAGGAAGAGGCAAGGCTGTAGAGTGTAATGAAGAAAAGTTTTTAATATTACTTTTTAAAAATAAATGTGTACTTTTTAATACCAGAAATTTATATTCTCCATGATACATAGGTGTTTATTCTGGGACAAATCCCATGTGTTAGAATGAAGATTCAAAGCCTATAGTGGATAGTAATTCAAAAGGGTATAAGTTTCATATGTTGGAGAAAGGATTAGGTTACAATTTATAGCCCTGCCAAGGATGTAGAAATGTTTGGTTCCTGCTCTCATGTAGTGCCTTGATTCTCCTGTATTCTACATAGTTTAGACCACTTATGGAATGTTCTTTCAGGGCCAGGTCTCATGTTTTTAGGAGGGTTGTTAATTTTAGGGGAAGGGAACCAAGATAATGATGAGTCTAGAAATCATGAGGTATGTAAAAATTACAGGTAATGGAATTGTTTTGCTTAAAAATAAAGGGGGATAGGACATTGGAAGGTCTTCAGATATTTGAAAATCCATTCCATAAACAAGGGAGTAGTACTGTGTTATTACAGAGAATAGAACTAGAATAAAACGAGTGGAACTCATTAATTCATTCAAATATTGTTCATTGAATGCCTACTTTATGTGTTGTGGGGGGGGAATTAAATATGCTTTAAAGATTATTTTCACTTAGGCTGGAAGATTTCTATTGAATTTAAGGAATAACTTTAAAAAATAATAAAATGGAGCAAAATTCAGCACCTAGCACACTGCCTGGCACATAGTAGGCAATTTAAAATGTTCACTGGTTTGAATGATAAGAAAACCAGATGTCTTATAAAATAGCACATTTCCATCACCAAAAGTTCATGCAGAGGGGGTTGCAAGGTCCTCTGTTAGGGAAGCCATAAAAAGAATTCTTGCATTAAAGGAGGTTGGATTCCATGACCTCTAAGGGCCTTCTGCATGCTAAGATTATATGATTCTATTTTATTTGAAGGTTTAGGTGCTAAATGGGAGGATTAAGTTCCTTCAAGGTAAATGAGGATGATTCTCTGGGGGGGAAAAGGCAATAAAAATTCGATCCACCCAGTCATCATCATTGAGGTCATATTGCCCTCAATAATCCTAAATGCCTGTAGCACTGTTAGCAGCTAAGGTTTAATTGGACCAATGGTTATCTCTCCAGTGCTTTATTACTTTTTGGAGGTTTCTTTAGAATTACTTTAAACATTTACAGAGACCCTCTTTTCCCACTGAGCTGAGAGTAGTAGAGACATCTGGGATGGGGGGTAGAGAGTTAAGACCAAGTTAGATGACCTCCATGACCTGAACTCAGAGGGAAGTACTTTGGTACTTGGAAAAGCTCATCTTCATGGATCACAAAGGGACATTTTTGTATTAGCCAGAGTCCAAAGGCTTGTTATTGAAATTCATGCTGGCCTGTTGCCTTCCAAACATGGAATTGGAAGCATCCTTTGTAATTATTAGTAATAATTAGTTTTAGTAATTACTATCATGATTACGAAATTGAGTATTCTTGAAACTTATCCTAAGCACCTGTAGAGAAGTTCTGGGGAGTATCTCCATGCTGGACCTCTCTCTGCTTCAGAATTCTCAAGCTTTTTTGCTAAGATTTTAAACTACTCCAATCATATGGAAAATGCTCCACCTGTCTCTTAATTTTTTTTTTTTAAGTCACTGCTGGTATTTGGTAATTCTACCTCACAAGCAAGACAGCTTCTTCCTTATCTGATGCAAAACCAAATAATGCTTTAGAAATATATGTGTAAAATCTTAGTTGTCAACCAGACCTATTGCCAAAAAGGTTAGTAACTGATAGCAGGATTAAATTCAGATAACAGATACAATTGAAAAATACAAGATGGGGTTAGTAAATCAGAGGATCATAGATTTTGAACTGGAAGGGACGCTATAAGGCATCAAATCCAGCTTCCTTATTTGATAGATTATGAAATGGAAGTTTGGAGAGATTTAAGTGATTTGCTCAGGGTTATGCTACTAGTAAGTAGGATTTGAATGCATGCATAGTGAAGTGACAGGAACCAAAAGAACAATTTCTATAAGAACAACAATATAAAGGAATTCAATTTTTAAAGATTTAAAATTCTAATTAATAAAATGATCAACATGTCTCCAGAAGACCTATGATGAAATTTTAGATAAAGATGATGGATTCAAGTACTGAAAGAGATGTACTTTTTAGGGCATGATCTCTATGTAGATTCATTTTGCTAGTTCATGCTTATTTAGTATAATGAATTCCACCCTCCCTCTCACCCCTCCTGCCCTCCCCCTTTTTTATTGCCTTCAAGTCCAGTCAATCAGCAAGCATTTATTTATGTGTTTATTTATCCTATTACATCTATTAATCCATTTATTTAGTTATTTAATTATATATCCATTTATTTAGATATTTATGGCAGTTAGGATTAGGTCACTTGCCCATGGTCACCTAGTTAAATGCCTGCAGCTGGATTTGAACAGTCTATAGGATAGGTGCCTGTATCTATTGCCCACCTAATTACCTTAACAGGTATTTATAAAGCTTCTCCTAGGTGGCAGGCCCTGTATTGGCCACTGGAGATTCACCAATAAAAACGAATACTATCCTGCTGAGATGTACTGTACTACTTGTTTACAGGTGGCAATATTAAGAGACCCAGATTCAAAGGTCAAATCAAAATTCTTAATTATGGTAACTAGATCCCTACTTGGTTACCTACTTTATTTAAAAAAAAATTACTTTTTAATTTTGAACTAAAATACCAAAAAGAAAAAAAATGATATGTAGAACAGAACATAAGAGGATTTGTACACAAAACTATTCACTTCCATTTTGTCCATTTTTTAAAAAGTCTATAATAAATTTTACATGTCACTTTCAAAGTTGTTGTGCTTGTCTGTGTTTCCTATTGCATTTTCTTCTGCTAAAGTGATGCAATGAGCTTTTGTGGGGCATCAGTTTTGGTAAGTCCTCCTTCCTTTCCTCTCTTCCAGTTTAAAAAACAAAAGGGAGGATTATCTTGTAATAAATAATCACGAGTAAGGAAAATGAATCCAAACAGAGATTATGTCCAAAAATGTATATCTCTTTCAATTCTCTGAATCCATCAATTTTATCCAGAGCTTCATCACAGGTCCTCTGGAGACATGTTGATTATGTCATTGATTAGAGTTTTTAAGTCTTTCAAAATTGAATTTTTTTATATTGTTCTTACAGAAAATGCTTTGTTGGCTCCTGTCACTTCATCTGTATTAATTCATACTTACCCAGGATTTTATTAATTTTTTTGTCATTTTATATAGAGTAATATAATATTCCATTACAATTTTATGCCAGTTTGTTCAGCTGTTCCCTATGTAATGGGCAACCCACTTTCTCTTTTTTAATACCTTTAGGATCAAGAAGTTTGTTTTGTTTGCAAATATTCCCTCTCTCATTCCTGCTTATTTTTCTATTTAATTTAATGTATTCCTATACCAAATTTTTGCACATGAATGTACAAGTGCATGTGTATGTTTAACCCAGTCTAATATACAATCTCTCAAAAAAAAATACACGGACAGAACAAGGAAGAACCTGTAGTTTTGCCAGGATTTATTATGTAATTATGCTATAAGGAGATTGGTATAGAATTATGTGGAATAGAAATATACCATGCTCTCTATCTTTGGGCAAGTCATTTTGGACTTCTATTCCTCATCAGGAAAACACAGTTGAATTACAATATTTTAAATGTTCCTTTTAGCTCTAATAGTCTATGTGAATATAATCTTTTGATATGAAGTAGATTTGTGTTTATAATAGTACTTGAAGAAAGTCTAATTTTGTAAGCATTAAATTAAGATGGCCTTTTCTAATTTGCCCCATGACTGTTCTTGAGGACCTAATACAAAGTATTTTTATTTCTATAACCAGATAGTAGCAAAATTGGGAATGGAACTCTAGCTTAGCTTTTTGGAGTATTTCTCTTTTATCCTGGCTTACTTTTCTCTATCTCTTTTGCCTTTATCCCCAGACAGAGAATCTTCCTAAGTCCCTTTTAATTCTTTTTTGTGATTTGTCTTTAAAATGATTCATACCTCTACTCCATTTTGTTGCATTCTAGATGTATGATTACTACAGGGAAGATGGATTTGATCAATTACAGAAATCAAATGAAATGACTTCAAAAGATTCCTTCCATAGAAAGAACTCAAAAAGTACTTTCCCCTTGAATGTCATTGTCCAGGGCAAAAGAAACATGAAACTTGGTGTAACTCAGAGTGCATTGCTGAAGTGAAGGCTGCATCTCTGACAATTCTGTTTGTTGTTAGATTTAGATTCCATTAAAGCTCCTTTAATTAAATCTATTGTAAATCTGCTCCAAGGTCCCAGTTGGTAAATTAATTGAATCTTTTTGTTTGCTTAAAAAAAATCCAGCAAAACCCTGAACTCATTTTCAGACCTATTTATTTTTAAAAGCTTTCCATTGACTGGGAGCCGAGGTCTGATAGCAATTGCCTTTTTCAAGGTGCTGAAGAGATTTGAGTATTAACTAGAAACTCTTATAAGTGTCCTTCCAGGCTTATAGAAAGAAGCCTCCAAAGACCCAAGGGACTTATAAACAGTGGCTTCCCTCCTCTCCTGGATCCTTCACACCTTCTCCCTGCCAATAAATTAAGAAATTGAAAAAGATAAAATATTTATTCTTAAGTGTCTATAACTGGATTTATGGAGACAACTTGCCTGATATTATTACCGGGGTAAACCCATGCAAATGTGCAAGTAAAGCATGTTTTTATTAGTTCCTACATAAAATTTTTATGATAATGGCAAACAAAGGACCAATTCAGTTTAGCTGAGTTTGTTATTATTACTTCAGCTCAGAATAGATAAGCAAGAGTGTGAACCACAGTAAGTCAACAGGGAGGAGCCAAGGATTAAAACTCTGAAGACAGAAGGGAATTAGGCTAAGGCAGCCTTCATGAAGCTCAGGGAGAGAAAGACGTTAGCCCTCTCTTCATAGAAAGGTGATGGACTCAGGATGCAGAACATGACATGGACTTTTTTTTTTTTTGACATGACCAATGTAGAAATTTGTTTCACTTGACTATAATTATTTATTGCAACAGTTGTTCATTTTTGAGGGAATTGTTTTTGTTTTTTAAACAGAAAAATAAGGTGGGAAGGAGAAAGTAGGCTTTGTCCACTCAAAAACTGGAATTTTATTTAATTTTTTTTGGTTAAAGAACAAGGTACTGCTGGACAGGGAGGGACAGTAGTGGCCGCATTCATGCCTCCTCCCCCATCCTGTTCTTCAGGAGTTGTATTTACAACAGGCAACTTCAGAGCATTCAAATCTGTAGTTTTTTTTTTTTTAAGCCTACATGCTTGCTATTGAAAGAACTCCCACGTACTATATTTCAGCTCGAGACTTTGACTAAGAAAAAAAGTTCAAGTGGCTTTATTGTGGGGCATCTCCCACTCTGGGATTTAAACAAAGCATCAGCCGAACAAAGTTCTTTTAACCAGGGTGCCTTCATCTGAATTTCTCCTGTCTGTATGGCTCTAGCAAGCCTGCTGGAGAGAGAGTGGGAGCCAACCCTCCCATTTCTACAGCCTTTTCAGGTCTGAACCTAGAATATAGCAAATGATTCCCGGGTTGACCTATGTACAGTGAAGGACTGATGGAGGATAGATTCTTGGATTTCTCAAATTTTATAGTTTAGACAATGGGCATTGATATAGACAGACATTTAGGGTTACCAGATATATAGTACCTACAATTCTTCAAGACAGAATTAATTTAATTTTTTTTTAAGTGAATGATTATGGTATGTAGGCTTTTGAAGTGTGGTGGGGAAGGTAGCTAGACACTATGCAAAAATTACAGCCTGGCTAGGGTTAGGGAATATGATTATGCTCCATACTCCATATCAATTTAGGAAATCTTGGGATCCTTAATACAAGACAGCAATGGAGACAATTTTACAAATTGGGGAAGAAGGCTTTCTCTAGAAGGGTCATCCAGAGGGCATCTGGTTTATCCCCATTCTTCCAGATGGGTCTACACTTTAGTCATCCCAGACAGCTGATTGTTTATCCTGGTCTTAAAGATTACTAGGAAAAGAGATTGCAAAACTTCCCTGAACAACCGGTTTCAACGTACTTGCAACCCTCTCTTTTAGGATCTTTTCCCTCTAGGCTTAGTCTAATTTAAGCCTTTTCCTCTTGTTCAGTCTCAGTGGATACATTTGCTGATCTTGTAACAGTGATTCATGTAAGTACACGAAAGCACTTAATTGGGTGTTCTTTAACATTGTTTCTCTACATTTTTAGTACCCATTTTTACTTTTTAAAAAATTCTGACTTTAGCAAGAATCAAATAAAAGGATCATTTCTTCCATACATAAGAAGAGTAGAAAAAGAGGACTAAACCTGAAACTGGGAATCTCTGTTTTATATAATATACAAATTATACAATTTCTATTAAGGTATATAATACATTCAATATGTAACTTTCAAAATTGTTCTGCTTGTCTGAGATTCCTTTTGGGTTTCTCCTCAGTTCATTTAAGAAACCTTTCAATGGTCTTTCCTTCCTTTCCTTATGTTCAGTACTTAGGATAGCCCCATACACCTGTTAAACATTGAATAAAAACACAACTAATATAGCCACATCAGTTTTAGTATTCCCTTCCCTTTCTCCTCCCTTCCCCCTTCCCTTCTCCCTTTCCCTTTCCCTTCCCTTCCCCTTTTCCATTCTCTTTTCCCCTTCCCCTCCCCTTTTCCATTCTCTTTTTCCCCTTCCCTTCCCTTTCCCTTCCTTTTCCCCTTCCTTTTCTCTTCCCCTTCCCCTCCCCCTTTCCCCTTCCCTTCCCTCTTCCCCTTTCCCTTTTCCTTTTCCTTCCCTTCCCTTCCCTCTCCCCCTTTCCCTTTTCCCTTCTCTTCCCTTCCCTCTACCCCTTTCTCCTTTCCCCTTCCCTTCCCTTCCCTTCCCTTCCCTTCCCTTCCCTTCTCTTCCCTTCCCTTCCCTTCCCTTCTCTTCCCTTCCCTTCCCTTCCCTTCCCTTTCCCTTCTCTTTTCCCCTTTCCCTTCTCTTTTCCCCTTCCCTTCCTCCTTCTTTCCCCCCCCTTCCCTTCCTTTCCTTTCTCTTTCCCTTTCCCTTTTCTTCCCTTCCTTTCTTTTTTTGCTTCTTTTCTTTCTTCCTCTTTTGCTACCCTTTCTTTCCCTATAACTTTCTTCCTCTTTCCCTTTAGGAGTAGGAAAGAAAAGAACTAAAAGTAAAACCCTCATAACAAATATGCACAGTCAACCAAAGCAAATTCCCACATTTGTCATGACCAAAATATGTCTCATTTTGCAACTCAAATTCATTTTCTCTCTTTCTGGAGACAGGTAGCGAGCTTCATTATTGATCCTTTGGAGTTGTGGTTGGTTGTTGAATTGATCAGTTCTAAAACCCTTTAAAGTTGTTTTTTCTTTACAAAATTTTAATTTTTTATATATATATATATGTATATATATATATATATGTTCTGCTCATTTCACTTCAAATCAGTTCATCTAAGTCTTCCTTGGCTTCTCTGAAGTGGTCTTTTTTATGCTTTCTTATAGAATAATAATATTACCTTATTATCATATGCAACAATTTGTTTAATTATTCCCCAGTTAATGGAATTCACCTTGTTTCCAGTTCTTTCCTACAATAAATAGAACTACTCTAAATATTTTTGTGTTTATGAATGTCTTTGGGGTATAGACCAAGATGTAAATGTAGATCAAAAGGTATGCATAATTTAGGGAGGATCATAGAGCTAGGTCAGTAGAAGAGTCTAATTAAAGATAGCATACTCTCTCTGCCCTCATGAAACTTGTATTCTAAATTAAATCCATTGATATGGAGAGCAACTGAGTATCATCATTACTATATGTGATATGGATTGTAATTTTAGTTTGTTTTAAAATTTTCACCAAAGAGCAACCTGATTTCTTTCAGAGATGCCCTGGTTGATTTCAAACCTTTCACAAGGAAGGAAGAAAGAAGGGAAGGAAGGAAAGGAGAAAAGAAGGAAGGAAGGAATTAAGGAAGAAAGGAATAAGGGAATTTCATTATCCTATGCAGGTAGAATCCATGTGGATTTAAAAACTGTTCCATGGGCCAAGTCCCCACCTGGGTTTTTGAGGAAACAGGTAAAAATGGAGAAAATTTATCATAACTTTTAAGTTTTTTTTCCTGGGCACAGGACATTCATTATTGATTTTAATAATTTAGTCCTAGTTCTTGGAGAGGTTTAGAGAGTTAGATTTTAAAAGGAAAGCAAGGTCCAGTTTACAGACATTTTTTACCCACATGTAAATGAATAGCCTTTCAAGTCTTAGGAAAGAGGAGAATCCCAAACGATTAGTTCTGTTTTACATAGCAGCCTCCAGGGACACAGGATTTGCAACAAAGGAGTAGATATAGAAGAGATGGACTGGAGGTACAACTGTTTGAGGATAAAAGCATGGCTGGCTGGGGTCTCTAAGGTGTCAGAAGTAAGTATGCCAACTAACTTTATTGGTTGTTGATTAAGGGAAAACCATTTAATTAGGACTTTTTTGTTTTGGGGGGTTTGGTTGGTTGGTTCAAATTAATTGGCAATGACTTGATTAGGTGAATTAGATTCACATTACAAAAGGAGTCCACAAACAAGTAGAAAAATAAAGCAGAGATTTAGGGAAAGAAATGGCATGGTCAAATGGAATAGAAAGCTGAAAACTTAAATGGAGAAGCCAGAGAAATTTGAGCAGAGCCCTTCTCAAAATATCTGCAGAGCACAGCAAAGTATTTAGGACATAGGATGGAATGTCACCAACAACAGAGAAAGCAAAGTATTTATTTAGCAAAGACATAATGAGATTATACAATTCTCTGGTGTCAATTCAGAATTGTTGTCTCTTTATAAATAGTGTTAAGTGGGGAAGGTTGGGAAAAGGGAAGAAAATTATGCAGACTTGAAAATTCTTGACTCTC
Organism: Antechinus flavipes; assembly: GCF_016432865.1. NCBI lineage: Eukaryota > Metazoa > Chordata > Mammalia > Dasyuromorphia > Dasyuridae > Antechinus > Antechinus flavipes. The sequence continues at coordinate 84,064,657 of NC_067401.1, read as the reverse complement.
AACTAAATTAAATATTTGGGATTTAGCTTCACAAGTTGTGAAGTCAGATTTTTTTCCTTAAAAACAAAACAAAACAAAAACCAAAAACCCAAACTTGAAAATCCGTTGTTTGAACAAAGATTTAAAAAATATCCAAGCACTTTTGGGGTTTCTAGCAAATTTACAATTTTATTTTTAGAAGTGAATGTAAAGCATGAAAAATCACTTTAAGCCATTAACAACTCTGAAATTCAATTCCTCAATTTTATAAACATTTATTAGGGCCTCACAGTATACTAGAATTTGAAGATACAAAGATAAAAAACCAAAAACAGACTTTATCTTCCATCAATCAAGCAACATTGATCAAATACCTACTATATGCTAAACACTGATGTTTGCAAATACAAAGAATGAAACCCAGAAGGAACTAGAAGAGATTATACTATCCTAGGGGAAGGAACATGTTCACAGAAGTTGGCAAGTTGGCACTCGTTGGGCATATTACAATCAGGATTCATTGATTGAATTAGACAATTTCTGAGATCCTTTTTAATTCAATTTCTGTGATTCTGGAGAAATCCAAGAAGAATCAATAGCAAACCAATTTTTTTTTTCCATCACAAGTCACTACAAGAAAACATTTAGAGACCTGAAGTTACTGGAGAATCTTTAAATAAAGTTCTTGGAAAATTAGAGTATTTGAGGACATATATTAGGGGACTTCAACATGTCATATGATAAAGTATGATGTGGTCTTTGAGAGCATTTAATAGGAGTGTCAACATATGACTTCAGTGAAAGTCCCTCAAGTATGAGGGCAGAATTTGGAAACAGGAAAAAGACTTGTAAGCCAGATACTGAACTCATTATAGAAAGAAGAAGAAATGTACTGGGGTATAATGTTAGGACTAGTTCTCTGGAGGATTTCAGGACTAGCCCGAGTCCTTGATCTTAGGAGAGGAGTGAAGAGATGGGACTCATGTGGATGGTCAAACATGTAGTCTGTTTATTACAAATTCTTTCAGCTTTATATACCCTAATACCCGTATATAACTATAGCACACTGCACATGTGCTAACTATATACTGTGCATAAGGGTCCACCTAAAAAACTTGCTATTGTGTGTAGATATCTCTGTGCCACTTGGTATAACTCTGCTTTAATTGCAACAGAAGTTGTCACCACCCCCTGACTTCTCAGGAAGGCTGAGAGCCCTTAGAGGGTAGTGGGGAGCTGAACCAGACATTGTCAAGAGGGTTCCTTTTACTGGACTAACGGGTCTTATACCTCGCCCAAGGTTCCTCACTATCTGTGGCCCTCTACATTGGGTGTTCAACAAATCAGAACATTAGTATTTGGAGTGTGTAATAAACAGGAACCTCAGAAGAGGAAAGGTTGCTAAATGATAGTGGTAAATTCTGGAAATGGCAAAGGGATGCAAATAATAAATATGTGGACTCCTCCTCTTGGACTAGTGAGTAGAAGATCTGAGAGGAAATGTATCTAGTACTGAAAACTGGCATTAGTTTGCAATCACTAGAATGGGGAGAATATAAAGAGATGGGAATGTGTTGATCATTGAGGGGTCAAGGCCTAAATTAGATTTGAACCCAGCTCCTCTGATTTCAGAATCAATACTCTTTTCACTGTGGCATATTGTTATCACTCTTTTAAGTAGAATTAAATGAAAAGTAATTTGTTATTGAAATACAGGTAATTGAGGTATTTTTTTGGAGGGGAAGGAGAAACATTTTTTAAAGAAACAACAACCACCTCCCTTTCCTTTGTGATGGACATTTTAGGGTTCTACAACCCCAATATTAGTATTCACTTTTGTAGAGCTCTCAAGTTCCCCAAAATATAGAGGATTTTGTAAATGGACTAAATACATTAAAAGTGGGCAGCAGATATCAATTTTCAGGAGCCGTGAAGTTTGTTGGCAAGAATCAGTAAATTATGGTGGGTATAATGAGCTCTCTAGTCAGATGAGTGTTACTATATTCTAAATTTCATGTCTAGTAAAACCCAAAATTATTCCTCTAAAAGAAGTAACTATATGGTAGAAAAAGTATTGACCTGGAAATAAAAAAATCTTTCTTTTCTTCTAGTTTTTCCTAATGTTCAGGAAGCTTTTTAGCCTCAGTTTTTACCTCTTTGAAATGAAGGGATTGTGATAGGCAGTCCAATAAACATTTATTAAGCATCTATGGTGTGCAAAGGTAGGGAGTTCTAGGCAAAAATGACATCTATTGTATGTAGATGTCTCTTTGTCACTTGGTATAACTCTGCTTTAAATACCACATGGGTTGTCACCATCCCCTGACTTCTCAGGAAGGCCAAGAGCCCTTAGGGGGTGATGGGGAGCTGAACCAGACACTATTAGCAGGGTTCCTTTTACTGGACTAAAGGGTCTTTTTAAAAAAAAATTATTTTATTTTATAATAACTTTATATTGACAGAATCCATGCCAGGGTAATTTTTTTACAACATTATCCCTTGCACTCGCTTCTGTTTTGATTTTTCCCTTCCCTCCTTCCACCCCCTCTCCTAGATGGCAAGCAGTCCTATATATATTAGATATGTTGCAGTATATCGTAGATACAATATATGTTTGCAGAACCGAATAGTTCTCTTGTTGCATAGGGAGAATTGGATTCAGAAGGTAAAAATAACTCAGGAAGAAAATCAAAAATGCAAATAGTTCATATTCGTTTCCCAGTGTTCTTTCCTTGGGTGCAGCTGCCCCTGTCCATCCATTGAAACTCAGTTAGGTCTCTTTTGGACTAAAGGGTCTTATAGAGGGATAGGGACTATCCCTGTCCTCAGGTAGCTTAAATTCTCTTGAAGGCAATACAGCTTGTAAACAAACATATGCATTGTAATTTAAGTGGGAAAGAGAGGAAACTAATAGCTAAGACCCTTTGACATATCAAGAAGAGCTTGCTTGATTTCCAGGTTTCCATCAGACTCTGAAATGCAACAATCTTTCCTTCTGGGGCATTTAGGATTTAGCAGATCTGTCAACCACAGAAAGAAGATATGAGGTCAGTTTAGATTTGGAGGTGTTTTTTTTTTTTTTCAAAAACAGTATGTTCACCTTCAGAGAATAAGATGAAACTCAAAGTTAGCTGTTGTTCAGTGCTGACCAAGTAAATAATTTTCAGGAAAGACCTGGGTAGGGTACATTCCAATAGTCTATTGGTGAATGCCCCATAAATTCCAGTCAAGAATCTACCAACAATTTTTTTTACTAATTCTCCAAAAGTTAACCAAAGTCCTAGGGAAAGAGCCTTGCTTATTCGGGAGAAAGAGATGCTTTCTTGAAGATAAATGATAATAACCTATGTAGACATAAACACAAGAGATTAGACAGAGTTGGAAAAGGTCATCATATGTATTTGAATTAAATACAAAATCAGTTCCATATAATCTAATGTTCATCTAATTTCATTGTGTTTACCCTGGGCAACATCACTAACAAACACTGCCATCTCAAAATTACCATGGGCATGAGCAAACCTATCATTCACATTCTCCCTCTGACAAATTCAACTCTCTCCATGAATACCTTCTTTTCATAGGATAGATCCAACTCTTGGAGAAGGTAAAAGAGAAGCATTTTAAATTGCAAAGGTACAAAGCACCCTAGTGTAATGGAAAGAATCCTGAATATAATCAGATGACCAAGGTTTTAATCTATGTTTTTTTTACTCATTATCTCTATGGCCTTCAACTAAAAGAAAAAAAATTATTAAAATGTAAAACTGACTGCTGAAAAATATTATAGCTGAGCATGACCAACCGGAAGAGCTAAAGGATTATATGAGCATAGAGGCAGCTAGGTGTTGCCCTAGATAGAATAGTGGGCCTACAATCAAGAAGATTCAAAGTTCTGAGTTCACATCTAGACTTAAGATGGCAACTTAGATGTTCAGCCCTGGGGAACTCACTTAACCCTGTTTTATTTGCCTCAGTTTCCTCCCTGAGCTGGAGAAGGCAACGGTAAATCCCTGCAGTATCTTTGCCAAAAAAACCCAAATGGGGTCATGAAGAATTGAACAAGACTGAAAAATGAACTAAACAACAACAAAAAAATCCTGCCCTTTCATTTTACACCTAAGAAAGAGTAATTCACCTAATGTTTAGATTCAAATTCATGTCCTCTGACTGCACACTTTCCCTCACTACCACTCTGGTGGATTTTATGGAAATATTTTAAACCTTATTATTAATCTTAATTACACTTAGTCTGAATTACAAATCTTTTAACATTCTGCAGCTATTTTTGTTACAATTTTAATCTACCTAAGGATTAATGTCTTCTGATGAAGAGATCTGTGGGAGAGCCAAAGTGGAAATAAAAGAACTTTTTATGGCTTCTTCTTCTGCTATGTGTCCCCTTTTCTTGGGGCCACTCTGATTGTCCCTCCCCCCTTTTCTCTCTAAAAATTTTACACTTCTCACAGTACAAAGTGAACAGATATGAGGTGGTGCAGGATCTGATTTAAGCCCTGATTAAGGGTAGAAAGAAATGTGATCCATCCCTCTTGTTTGCTCAGTCTCATCACCCAAGCGTAGGACACTTGATGAAGGTAGGGGCTATAAATTTAGGGTGAAAAAAGGAAACCCTCCCCTTTAGCCCCCCACACAGTATAGGAAACTTGGGGAATGTATTGCTGCAAGAGGTCACTGAGTCAAATGTTGTGGATGGGTAATTTTATGGCCACTAATAAAATTTATAGCTATAGCAGTCTAAGATAATAAGGGTAATCAAACATTGAGCTTCAGGACACAAGAAGCCCATCTTGACCAATAGGAGCTTACCTGTATAGAAGGTAGGAAAGACTGCCTGCACAACCTCTTGCAGGTAACTGAATTTCTTAGAGTATGTGCAGGGAACACAGGACTGATTAGCCCAGGACAAATTGAGGAAGAATCTTCTTTCCTACACCTTCCCCTTTCCTTTGGCTCTATGCTTATAGCAAATGCAAAAGTAGGTTAGTGTTATTTTAAAGTGCATGAAGGAAGTCCACACAATTATAGACTAATGAAGCTTGTGAAGAAGGTCATCAAAGAAATGTATGATCTGGAAAGGAGATGGGCTCAAAGTTAGACTGGTTACATGGCAAGGGCTAGTGATAATCAATGGACAACTTAATTCTCCATTGATATCCTTAGGGAAGGAAGAGAGAAAATCTCTCAACATTTTGAGTTGACCATCTGTGGCTAACTTCTGGGAGGATGTAGAAAATATTCACACAGAGTAGCCAGGAATGAGTAGGGTGGGGTCCATTTAATATACGTGTGTGTGTGTGTGTGTGATATCTTCATTTATCTATGGAATAGAAGAAAGGAAGTATAGTTTATCTTTATATCTAGACATAGATAAAGGCAGATATATAGATTACTCTAATATCTATCATCTATCTATCTATCTATCTATCTATCTATCTATCTATCTATCTATCTTCTGTCTGCCTATTTCTCTTCCTATCTATTTATTGATCGATTGATAATGTCAGTAAGAGAAAGGTGTGGATTTTTATTTACCCTGATACAGAGAAATATTTTAATTTTCTCCTAGGAATACTTAAGTTGAGATTCATATGCTTAAATGTTTTTTGATAACTATATTTTCATTTAATCAACTTCCCTTTGTAATTTAATGCACTTTATTTTGTGGATTGAAAAATATTATTCTGAGTAAAGATCTATAGACTTTATTTGACTGCCAGAGGATACCAGGCCACACAAAAAGATTAAGAACCCTTATCTTAGAGCACCTGTTTTGTATATCTGTAACAGAAATAAACATAGGGGCCATATCAACATAAAAATCATGACTCACACAAATTTGTATTTGTTGCTATTACTATGGAGAGGTACTATAGGATCTCCTTTCCTGGGTCTTCTTTCTATCCAAGAAGCAAAGTAAACCAAGCTAATCAAATAATCCCAGAAGGGAGTAGTGTTGAGGCAGGAGCTATGGACTCAAGAAGCTAAGCAAGAAAAAAGGTCATGTTATCTATGTATATCTGGTGGCAACAGGAAGGAGAATGTTTTTTTCTTCCCATTTTGAGTTTTATTTAAATTTTTATTGACATTCTGATTGTGGTTGTTCAATTGTTTTTCAGTCATATCTGAGTCCTTTTGAGTTTTCTTAGCAAAGATACTAAAGTGATTTGCCATTTCCTTCATCAGCTCATTTTACAGATGAGGAAACTAAGGCAAATGGAGGGTAGTGACTTGCTTGGGATCATACACACTTACTAGGTGTGTCTGAGCTTGTTTTGAATTCAGGAAGATGATTTTTCTAGATTGCAGGTCTAGCACTCTATATACTATGGCATCACTTAGCTGCCAGAGTACATACCAATTACCTGAGTACATACCAATTGGTAGAAAAAAGAAAACGCAGAGGTGAAAGGAGGAAAAGTCACTCTGGCATTTAAAATTACAAGTCTATTGATGATAATTCACACACACACACACACATATCACATATATGTGTGTGTGTGTGTGTGTGTGTATACATATATTGTTAGGATTCTTATCAGGTGCTGTCGGTTGTCTAATTTTAGCATCGTGCTTAGCAGTTCTCTGGTTCACTAATGTATTTAGTACTCATTGGAGTTCTACAAGATTCACAAGTCCAGGAAATTCACAAGTCCGGGAGATTCACAAATCAGGAACCCACAATCCCACTCTTGGAGGAGGAGTCAGATTCATTCCATATATCACCTTTGTGCTGGCTGGAGGCTTTGGATTCAGAGAAAGTGAGAGGCTGAAGCTGGCAGAGTCAAAGGACAAGCGGTAAGAGCTCTTGGAACCAAGGAGAGAGATAGGCCTCTAAGAAAACTAACCAGGCTATTTTGAAGGAGACAATAAAGGATCTGGATTCTAACTCCTGGCTGCATTTGAAGTGATTATTGATCTGAACTGAAACGAAGGTTGCCTCCAGAACCTCCCCAAGAAATCTGTTCCCAGAGAATGATTATAATTTAGAGAAGAGAACATTACAATATATAATAAGAAACACTATATGAATTATATATATGTGAATATTGATTGAGGGCCCCCCCGCATTGTTTAAGGTACCAGGTTACCCATAACTACTTCATTAAGTAGGGGAGCTGAAGCACAGATAGATGGAAATTTCTTGCTTCAGTCCATAACATTTAGAGAAAGTTTACTATGTGTATGAGAGAGCTTGCCATGTTCATAGTATGGTGTTTAATGCTATGAAGATACAAAGATGAAATAAGACAGGACTCTTGCCCTTGAATTTATAATCTAGTAGGAGCAGTGAAATATACATTCAAATAACTATAAAACAAGAGAATATGAGATATGCACAGATTTTAAGGCCCAGAGAGGAGAAATCATGGTCAGAGATCCACAGAATCAGAGAATCTCATTGATAAAAGGAACTTCAGAGAGATTACCCAGTCCATTCTAAACCTCTCTATAGCATATTTTACAAGTGTGGGCATCTGGTATTTGCTTGAATAGTGGAACCTGGTTCAGTTTGGGATTATTCTTATTACTAGCAATTTTTTCCCTTACATTCCATAGAAATCTTCCTCTTTACCAATTTCACCAGTTGCTTCTAATTCTCCCCTTTGGGGCTACACAAATCAAATCTTATCTGGTTTTCCATGTGACAACTCCTTGAAGTACTTGAATGCACTTGTTATTCCCCTTCTTTAGGTTAAACATCTCCAAATACTTCAACCAATTGTCTTCAAGGTCCCTCATTATTCTGGCTACCTTGAAGTTAATCAATGGTTCAGAGAAGGAAGCTATACAAGAGCTGCCATAGAGAAGTCTATCTTGTGATTGATTGGCAGGAATGGTATAGACAGTAATTGCAATGAAATGTCATTTTTCTCTTTTTTTTTCTTGGCAGACCTTTATCAAGTATATTTTATTAAATAAAGATTGATGATTGTGACTATAAGTTTTTCCACACAGGTAACAGAGACCAGTTGGCTTTCTTGGCTATCTCTGCTCAGTCAAAAGAGAAAGAGAGCTTTCTGGGTCAATAAAACCAATTAAGATGTGGTCACACACTAATATACGTGGTATTTCTTAGTGTCATTCTTGTCAACAGGAATGTAAAAGGCTCACAAATGGCACTTTGTGATGTAGAAAGGGTCTAATATCCTTTGTCTTGACACTATGATCAAGATAGTAATTGATGATTAAAATAACTATTTGAGACCATTTTAAATAGAACTTTTGGTCTAAGGGCTCTTAATCTGGATTCCATTATTTTATTTTCTTGGAATATATGTTGATAACTGTACTTTGATATAATTTGCTTCCTTTGTAATCTATATTTTATCAACATATTCACACATACAAATACACACAGATGTATATATGTGTATACTTATGTATATATGTATATATACAAAAACATATTTATATCTCTTTCTCTATATAATTTCCCCCTATTTACATGTTAAAACAATTTTTAAACATTTACAAATAAGTTTTGAGTTCCAAATCTTATCTTTCCCTTACCCCTTCTTGAGATAGTAAGAAATCAGATATGTCATTAATATTTTATGCATTATTCTAAGGAAGTTTGTAGCTTTCACCACTGCAAAAAGATTCTATGATATAAAAGTGGTTGAGAATCTCTACCCTAGTTGTAGTCTGTTATTTAGCTAAGGAAGGCCTGAGGTGCCCAAGTTAGAAACACATCTGCCTGATTTGATCCTTGTATGCTGTGTGAGCCCATGAGTATGCAGGGTGGTTCTCACACCTATGGAGCACCCCATATGTGCAAACAAGTACATTTGTCAGCACCTGGGAAAACACACATGTGCATCCTTTCCCCAAGGCCTAGTACTTTTTACTGCCATACTGTATTTAATTTAGCAGCCTGACTAGCAAGAATGTGATTCCGTGTTTGGAAAGTAATGGGTATCGTTAAGAAGTAAAATGTCACTGCTGGAAGTCAGAATCCTGAAAGAGGGCTTTAATACAAGCTAAACTAAACAAAAGCCTCAGGGTGAAAGTCTGGTTCCCCAAACAGTTGTCCTTAACACTGCCCTGCAAAACTTTTACTGTCTTTTTGAGGATGTGGCCATGGGTCCAGTGGCAAGATAAAGATCACTGGAGATGGTCTTCAAAATGTTTGGGGACCTGTCACATGAAAGAGACAGTAACCTTGTTCTGCTTGGCCCTGATGGTAGAATAGGAGCTTTTGACACAATGTAATGAAATTTTTTTTAATAATTGAAGCTGTGTGAAAGTAGAATGGAGCTTCTTTGTGAGGTAGTGGGTACCCCATTCACCAGGAATCTTTAAGCATAGTCTAGAAGCTTCATATACTATAGTTATCCTTCCATATAGTGTATGCTAGGGGCAGGGCACCTCTGAAAATCTCCATAAAATTTTTTGACCCTCCCTTTGTAGCAGAGAAGAAGTCTGAATTTTTCTTTTTCTTTTATGGGGTATTTAAAGTAGCTTATTGTAAAATCTGGGTATATTATATTAAAAGAAAAAATAGGGTGTTATTATACAATACTAAACATAGATTATATGCATTTCTGAGTTTCTAAACATTTTCTGTGTCAATTGCTAGTCTTTGTGTGCCTTCCTCCAAATTCCCATCTAATTTTTTTATGTCAATCTGCAATATCAAAATTGCAATAGAGAAACTCATGATGTGGAAGACATAATTGTAGTTTAGTTTTGTGACTCTAGACAAATTACTTAATTTTTACCTGCATCAATTTCCTCATCTGTAAAATGGAGCTAATAATGGCATTTAACTTCCAGGATTATTGTGAAGATAAAAGGAAGGAGTATTGATAGCCATTTTGCAAATCCGAAAGAGCTGTATAAATGCTTATCATCATCATCATCATCATCATCATTACCATTATTGACTAATAGTCATAGATATTATAGAACATATTATTATATGTGGTATATGAATTGTCATTAATTAGTCACAGATATGATAAAATGGAATCTCATTAGTCATGGTTTGGGTTTGATAGCTTGTGAAGCCTCCTGTAGTCTTGAGAGTCTGAGATTATTTGACCCATATTCCTTTGAAATCCTATAAGAATATTTACTTGCTTGATGAGACCCTACAGGTATTTCAAAAATTCACTAGCATTCTTCAGGCGCTAACTAAGCCTTTAATTTTTATAGTACTTTGTTCTTTGAAATTTTTTAAAAAATGTGTACTTAAAAAATTTCACAATGTTAGAAAATAGTGTGTCCCAAAAGTTAGTGTCAGTCTCTTCCTTTCCAGCCATCTGTGTGAAATATTCCCTTTCCAATTCCTGGTAGATGATCTTGCATATTGTAAGAAGCTGGCTGAGACTCCTATTGGTATTCTTGGAAAGGCCCTGACATCCTTGTAGAGCAGAGGTGTTGATATGTCTGTGTCTCAGTGCAGACAGAACTAGATTAAAATACAATTGGGAAAAATTGAAGAAAATAAATAAAAATACAATAAAATATTGATAATGTTAATATATAATTTTCTAAGTCAATATTCAGCAATCATTATGTGAATTTTAGCGACCTCATTTCTATCTAGATTTTACACCACTGTTTTAGCATAAAACCCCCAGAAGGAGGTCAGTCTAGTTTAGTGGAGAGTCCTAGGTCATTTCTTAGTTTGCCAAATTTTGTCTCCTGGGAACAGAATCTCCAGGGATACAGAGAGGACTTTCCCCCCAAAAAAACTTAATTTCATATATTCTCAAGAAATCAAAGCTGGAAACAAAGTTCCCATATGTATCAAAATATTCATAGTACTTTTTGTATTAGCAAGGAAATGGAAGAAAAGTAGATGCTTTGTAACTGAGGAGTGGTTAGAAAAAAACAAACCAACTGTGGCATATGAATTTAATGGAAGATTATTGTACAATATGAAAAGATGAATATCAAGAATTTGGAGAAATATGGAAGATTTGTATGAATGAGTTCAGGGTGAGCTACAGAACCAAGAGTATAATATTCACAATGATTGCAGTGATGTAATGAGCAGATTATTAGAAAGAAATTAGATTTTGATTAATGGAAAAAGAAGAAAAAAAGAAAATGAAAGAGCTAGGGAAAAGATATTAAAATATTCTTCCCTCACAACAAAAGAAGTGAGGTATTGCTGGGACTGATTATTGTACATAATATCAGGAAGGTTTTTGCATGGTATGTTTTTACTTAACTGTTTTTCTTTGTTTAGAGGGTTCAGTCTGGGGGGTAGGGTGGGTAATGACTATGTTATACACACACACACACAAACATATAAACTGTCTGTTTTTCTGTTCTTCTGTCTTGCTATCTACCATATCAATCCATGAAGGATTGGTTCTGAATTTAAGGAGAAACAATCGTTTACTTACAATTAAAATGTTGGTAAAATTATAGAACTGCCAAACACTCCTGAAATCCCTCCCAACACAGCTGCTCATGGTAAACATGTGGCAACTTTTTATGGGTTTTTGGAAAACCTTAAGGCAAGCCTCTACATCCCAGCTGTGATTCTTTGACCAGCTGGCTGGCCTGGGTCAGCAGAGAACAGCCGATTAGAAAGAAACATTCAGCTTTCCCAGGGGTCTTGCCAGAGACCAGTGGTCTCTGAACATAAGAAATTGCTTGTTCACAGCTTCAACCAGTATCCGACATTGCGCGGTTCACAGAAGTCATAGGATTTGATGGGCTACCCTTCAGTTACATATATTCTTTTCCTCCTTCGATCTCTAGCTCTAGCTCCTCATCATAATTCAAGGCTTTACTCTAGTAATTCTGTGTATAGAAAAACCTATGGCTATGTAGTAAATGCATTTTAAAGTCATAAAACCACCCTCCCCCCAGCATTCATTCATAGTTTTCTTTACTATGAGCAATTAACTCTTTGTAGCATAGCAAATCTAAGCTTTGTAAGTTTCTGTAAAGCTGTTTTGCCAGGAGCCAAGGACCATGTTTGATGTATTCTGATTCATTATGCATTCTCAGGCAAGTCAGTACCTTTGTTTTCATATCTGTAAAATGAGAATGAAAACCATTTATGTACAATCTTTATCATACAGAGAGACCATAAGAATGAGAACGTTGTTTCTTTAATGAATGTTATAAGAGCACAGATTTGGAGTTGTAAGGGACCTTAAAGATTCTCTATTCTATTCTCACCCTCTCATTTTACTGATGAGAAAACTGTGACCCAGAGAAGGTAAGAGCCTAAGATCATGTAAGCAAAAAATGACTGAAGTCTTCTCTCTTTCCACTGTGCCATTTACTATACTACATCCATTCAAACTTTGTGATATTCCTTAATCAATTTAGTTGCATCCAACTCTTTGTGACTCCACTTGGAGTTTTCCTGACATAGATACTGAAATGGTGGTTTGCCATTTCCTTTTTTTTTTTTTTTTTTGACTTGTATTATAGATGAAGAATTGAGGTAAGTAAGTTAAGTGACTTGTCCAGGATCACACAGCTAGTAAGTGTCTGATACTGGTTTGAACTTAGGTCCTCCTAATTCCACTCTGTCCACTGTGCTAGCTAGCTTTCCCCATTCAAACTTATAGAATGGTATTCAAGGGATGTGTGTGTGTGTGTGTGTGTGTGTGTGTGTGAGAGAGAGAGAGAGAGACAGACAGACAGACAGACAGACAGACAGACAGAGATAGAGAGGGAAAGAGAAAGAGAGAAACGGAGAGACAGAGAGAGAGTGACCGAGAGAAACATACAAAGACACAGAGACAGAGAGGGAGGGGGAGAAAGAAAGAAGAGTCAGTCATATAAAGGTAGAGAAGAAAGGGGGAAAGCAAAAAAGGAAATGGAAGAAGAGGAAGGCAATTTCAGGTCATGCTGTGGCTCTCTGAGCTTTACTAGTAACTTTAACTTCCCCCATATGATGACATGTACAGGTTAATATTTATTTATGTTCTCTATTTTTTTCCATAAAAATGTGCAATGACATGAGAATCTATCGAATCTCTTACCCAGACCTTGTAAAGACTGTGACCAAGCATATATTTGTGTGTGTGTGTGTGTGTGTGTGTGTGTATTGCTTAGTAACTAATTTCAGGCCTTCTACTCACTCAAACTTTGTCCATGATTATGGTAATGAGGACTGTATTGCAATAAATATTGATCTCAAAGATACTTCAATTTTGTCCATCTTCAATGTAAGGGTCATCTCTGAATCATTATAGCATGTAAATATTGCTGCCTTGTAAGTGATGGACAAGTTTTGAATCTCAACCATTCCAAAATCCTATATCAAAAACCACACGAGAAATGCTGTTATAGGTAAAACATGAACTCTGAATGCTCTCTCTTTCCTTGCTTTATATTAGCTGCTTTGTGGGAGTAGTTACCAGCTAAATGAACTAGCCATTGGCAGAGACTCAGCTGGTAGTTTTCAAATTCATAATGAAGCCTTTATAATCATCAGGGACCATAAAACAAACAGCTCTTATTGTAGAGTTGTATTTTTGAAAGGAGGAGAGACTATCCCCCCTCACTGGAAGGAAGGCAAGGGTATTGCCCTGGAAATGAAGTTCAGAAGCCAAAAGAAGAATTGCCCCCATTGAGTGAATGGCCCCTTCATTGAGGGAGGGAGGAAGAAAGCAGGAAGGACTGATTGACAACCCGTTGGAAACCCCAGAAAGCTCAAAGCTCTTTCAGAAGTGGTTATCAGCTGAATTCCTGTGAGCAGGCTTCAGTGATGAAGCGTGTGAATTGGGGGAATTTACAGGTCAAGGCTCTTCCTGATAGGGACAATCAGTATCTTCTCTCTCCTGCAGGTGTCTGTATGACTCAGCCCCTGAAGTCATTGAGGCCAGATCTGATACCTTGTACTAATCTTCCAATACACTATACCTGCTATGCTGCTCAGTTTTAGGCACACTGTTGTCCATTTTGGAGAACTTAGTGAGTGCACATGATATTTTCAATCATGTGTGAATCTCTATGATGCCATTTGGGATTTTCTTGGCAAAGACACTGGAGTTGGTTTGCCATTTCTTTCTCCAACTCTTTTTTACAGATGTGGAAACTGAGGCAAATAGGAGTAAGTGCCTGAAGCAGACTTGAACTCAGGAAGATGAGTCTTCCTGACTCCAAACCCAATACTCTATTCATTGCACCACCAATTTATCTCTGGGCTATGCATAGGTTATTTTTATTTATATTTTTATCTTAAATATATATACATATATAATATAATTAATAATTACATGAATCTTTGTCTAATGTTTTACAAATTTCTTGAAAATCAAGTACAGTTTTGTATTCTGTAATCCTTAGAGTTTAGTTCTGTGTCTCATACTCTTATCAAATTATATTTATGATTATGGCAAATAGAATGGTGTATCTAAAGGTATTGATCTCATAAACAAATCCCTTCAGCTTTTTCACCATCCCAGTATAAGGACAAACTAGACCAGTTTGAAAGAGAGAATTTGGGGCCATAATGTATCCAGTGGCAGTAATTGTTCTTCTTTATGCAAGCATACTTTCCTGTTGGCTTCAGTTTCTAGACAAATTCTAGTCCTCTCTGAACTATTGTTATCGTTCTGTTTAGATAGTTTATGAAGAGAGTGCTTGGTGTTATATGGAGTATTGGAGACAAATGGTTCTTTAAGGCCAGTGCTCTTCATCTGCTGCCCCATTTAAGGTGGGGTAATTGAGAGCTTATTTGATTGAGGATCCCTCTGTTTTATCCTCATTCTTGACCAACTGAAATCACAAGGATCCTTTCCAGCTCTGAAACCTGATCTTGGGAAATTATGTTTTTAATGATCACAAATAAAAACAAGGATGGATTCTTTGAGAATGCCAAATCCTCATTTTAACTCTCCAATTTAAATTTTGAAGCTTTAGTAATGTAAATATGTAACAGCAGTCCCTTTTGGGCAAGCTGATCCTTGTGGACCTATTATCCTGTCTGCACTGATATAATATGCCACCATGAATGAATGGCATATGATTTAAAAGACCAGAAATTGAGATGTCAAGGCTCTTTCCACACCAAAGGAATCCTTTTAATTCCCTTAAGTCCCTTTCTCCTTAAAAAAAAATGTCTTATTCTCAATGTGGATCAAAGCATAGTATTTTCACCTTTTTTGTCACTTATTTTTTTCCTTGTGATTTTTTTCCCCTTTTGATCTGATTTGTCTTGTGCTGTATGACAAATATGGAAATATGTTTAGAAGAATTGCACATATTTTACCTACATCAAATTGCTTGCTGCTTTGGAGAGGGGAAAAAGAGGAGGGGCGAGAGAGGGAGAAAAATTTGGAACACAATGTTTTGCAAAAGTGAATGTTGAAAATTATTTTTGTATATATTTGAAAAAACAAAATACTATTAAAATCTTTAAAAAATAAACATTAAAATTGTCTTACTTAAAAGTTGACATTGAATGTATTTATCTAACTTTGTTTAGTAACTTTGTTTATTGTTGTTTAGTTATTTAATCATTTCCAACTCTTCATGATTATTTCAACTATAGCATGCCAATACCATGGGGTTTTCTTGGCAAAGATACTGCAGTGTTTTGCCATTTCTTTCACCAGTGGATTATGGATGACACATTTCTTTCATGACACAGGTTAAGTGCTTGCCCAAGGTTACACAGCTGGTTATATATGAGGCAGGATTTGAATTCAGGTCTTCCTGACTGCAGGTTCAGTGATTTATTCACTGGGCCATCTAAACTGCCTTCTCATAACTGTTCACATTTAAATATTTAACTAACTAATCTAGATAAATAAATAAGTTAATACTTAAAATTAGTAAAATTTAAATAACTTAATAAGATAAATTATTTCCAATATATAAAATATCAGCATCTGAGTTGAAATCTGGTTTTGGATTAGCTATGTGACTATACAAGTCATTCAACTTCAGTTTGCCTCAGTTTCCTCATCTGTAAAATGTAACCTTTACTTCCCAGGTAAAGGTTATGAGGATCAGATGAGATAACAGTTATAAAGCAGTGCTTTATAAATGGTAGCTGTAGCTCTTTTTGTAATGGCAAGAAATTGGAAATTGAATGGATGCCTATCATCTGGGGAATGACTGTATAAGTTATGGTAGATGAATGTAATGAAATATTATTATTCTATAAGAAAAAATGAGTAAGGCTGGAGAGCCTTACATGAACTGATGTTAAGACAGTGAGTAGAACCAAGAGAATATTGTACATTGTATACAGCAACAGCAAGATTATGTGATGATCAACTATGATGGACTTGGCTCTTTTCAACGAGATGATTCAAGGCAATTCCAATAGATTTGTGATGGAAGAAGCCATCCATATCCAGAGAGAGAACCATGAAGACTGAATATGGATCAAAAAATACTATTTTCAACCTGTTTATTGTTGTTGTTTGTTTGTTTGTTTGCTTCTTGTATGCTTTATCCCCTTTTGATTTGATTTTTCTTATGTAGCATGATGAATATGGAAATATGTTTAGAATTCTTACATGTTTAACCTGTAGAGAATGGAGAGTGGGACAGTGATGGAGAAAAATTTGGAAGACAAGGTTTTGTAAAAGTGAATAATGAAAACTATCTTTGCGTGTATTTGGAAAAATAAAAAGCCATTAAAAACAAATGTTAGCTATTACCTGTTAAACAGCATCAACAATTTTTAGCCTCAACTTAATAGTCATTATGTCTACTCTATTTTTCTGATTCTGTTTTTTTTTTGCTTTTCATTGTTTTATATCTATCTATGTATCTGTCTATCCGAGTATAAAGATACTTATACCTTATACCTGTTGGTCTTAATTGCATTACAGTATTCCATTTCATTAATGTACCACACTTCATTTAAACCTTCCCCTATCATTATACATTTAGGTTGCTTCCAGTTTTTTGCATTATATATAATGAGGTTTGCTCATTCTGTAATTGCATGCACTTAGGCATAGCATAGGCAAAGAAACAATCACTGATGGTGAATAAATGTTTTATCTCTGAATATTTATGACTTCCAAAGACAGTTTCAATATAGTGACAGCTAAAGGTATGAAAGGATTTAATTAAACTATACATCACCAGTGGCTACAGGGTCTGGCAAATGTCAATATGTAGGAGTGTATTAAAGGAAATTGCCTACCTACAATGAAATAGCCAGTGTTGGATGAGGCATTAATGAAGATGCTAGAGAAGTTGTAGAATCACAGAATTTTAGTGTTCAGTACTTATCTTGTTCAACTAAGACGAGGATCACTGTGCCTCTGAGATTCAGTAAGGTGTTAGGGAAGGATCAGAGAAACCAGTGTTCGAATTCTGATTCTGTTATTAACTCAATATGTGATCTCAGAAAAGTCTCTCAAATGAAGAATGAAGGGGTTTACAGATGAGGATATGACATTCAGAAAGTTTGAAGATCAAAAAGGAAAATACCTGTAAAGCGCTTTGCAAAACTTAACTTTTCAAATGGGTCTGTGATCTGGCTCTTGGTATGTCCAGTCATTCATGCCTACCCATTCCAAGAAGCCCTTTTCCCCATATCCTGCCATAAGTTCATCAATAAAGGAGATTTGCAGTTTCTGAAAGGCAGTCTACCTCCCTTTCTTCTCCCATTCAATTCTACATCTGCCTGGCACATTTATACTGTCTCTGCATGGATATTTAAACCTACATATGTGTGTATGTAATGGGTACACGAGATGGCTTTTATACTGTGACTCCTTACATGGACTGAATTTCTGGACTGGTTTGCACACCTCTACCTACCCTCTCATTGGCAGGCCTAAATTCCTGGAGAATAATCATTACCATGCAAATACATTAAAATCCTCTCAGGATCCGAAGAATAATTCTGTAGTGGGAAAATACACTTTCCCTCCTCAACACTATAGCTCTTGAGCCCAACTGGAGCACTTCCATTCACACATAATCAGCTGCTTACAGTAAGAGATATCATTAGATCTTAAACATAATCATTTATTTAATGACAAGGCAAAGACAATCAATCAATACATCACAGCTCTATGAGAACTTACTCATTGTTCTGGGTCACACTCTTCCACTAATGTACTCTCTTAGAAAGAATGGGCCCACATAGAAATCTTGCTGGGAAGCACATGAGTGAGAAAAACCCATGTACTTGGGGAAACTTAAATTCTGTACTTGAGGTCATTTGTTTATTTGGGAATATCTATGCTATACTGAGCTGTTTCTTTGCTAACTCTGTTTCTGCCTTGCTCCTCATTTTTTCCTAGCTGGCCAAATCCTTTTCTCTTAGACTCAAATTAATGAGGCATTTCCAAGAAAAGTCTTTGTAGCCATAGAAATTGATGCTTGAGCTTTGTCCTAAATGAAGCCAGAGCTTCTGTGAAATAGAAGTGAGAAATGGAATGAGGACATTCTATGCTTGTGGTATGGACAGTGGAGAGAAAGGCTAAGATATGGGAGATGAGTAACACATGTGATTAAATCCCTCTTTAAGAGTTCTTGATGTGCTTGAATTAGTATTAGTTGACATTTCAAAAACAACTGTTTTACTTTTCTCTTATTCCTTATGAGCAACTCATTTAACTTTTATCTCCTTATGTGGAAAATAAGGGGAATAGACTGAACAGACCAACTTCAAATATATGAAGCCCCAGTCTCAAAATAAACATCTAGCCCCTTTTTCTCTGTCAGGATTTGGCTTTGTTTTTATGACTTCTAATACAGGAGAAGGACAAAGGCAGGAACAGAGCCAAGGTGTGCCCACCTTTCGCCCCATATGCCAACAACCCTTTCCTTTTTGTCTTAATTGGTCTCAAGGTAGCAAAAAACAACAAAAAAGACTTGAACTAAACTTACTTCTATCAATTCAGTAATCCTGGGAGATCAGGCATGACTGACAGGGATTAAACTGAAGGGGATTTCATATCCATTATTTCTTCATGATAAATGTGGGAAGAGTCTGGGAAGCTAGGTCTTAGAGCAAGGAGAAGGGGTGTGTGTGTGTGTGTGTGTGTGTGTGTGTGTGTGTGTGTGTGTGTGTAGGGAAGGAAGCAATATCTATGTGTCATAGAACACTATTATCTTAGAAGAATCAAAATTGTAGATGACCCAAGAGCAATGGAAAGCTACGTGGTTGGTGTGTAAACAGGCTTCAGTGTATTACCAACAATGCCTTCCCCAGACAAGTGGCGTAAAATTAATTTCCTTTTCCCTTGGTTCTGAATCAGAAATCAGACAGATAGCCCTGTCCTTTCTTTATGCACTCACTTAAAAAGGCAACAGGCACCCGAGCCTTTAAGATTCTCTACCAGTCCTGAAGTGGTCTGCTTTCTGAATAAGATCTGCCCACAGCCAATTTTCTGAGAGTGAAACTCTCTCTCCAACTCCCCTCTTGTTCAGGGAAATTCAAGGGGATTCTTAGATGGATTAAGAGGCCTGTTTGTTTTAGTCTCTCACTTCCTCAGTTGTAATAAAACTTTAGTTTTCCCTTAATTTCCTCAAGGAAAGCCACAATCTTATTTCAGGGACTAAGCCTTCTCTTATATTATGAACCATGGGCTCTGGGCTTCTTCAGCTCCATTCCATCAGGTCCTCATTTTCCCAAGCTGTCAAACTATAGCATTTTTAGGGTCATGAGATCATAAGGTTAGAACTAGAAGAACACCAGAGGTCATTTAGACCCCAATTTCTTAAACTGTGGTTCGTGACCCCATGTAGGGTCACATAATTGAATGTGTGCGTCACAAAATCATGATTTATTATCAATAAGCATTTGATTTCTATACCTATATGCCTAGGGTCATATAAATTTTTTTCAGGCAAAAAGGAGTTGTGAGAAGAAAAAGTTTAAGAAGCCCTCCCCTAGACCAACCCTCTAAGCTTAAAAATTAAGAGACTGAGGATCAGTGAGAAATGGTGAAATGATTCACTTAAAGACATATACATAGTAACTGATAATTAGAATTTAAACTCCTATCCTTTAGTACCAAATCCACTTCATTATGCTATATTTTCCACTCATTTACTTCTTGATAGTGACATTCATCTATTCATCCCACCTATCCTCTCAAGTTTCCTTCAAAGTATTTCTTTATCCTTGAAATTCCCTCCTGTCTTCTATCACCCGTGCCCTCAGACTGCCTCATTATTTCATTTCCATCTCTTGAATTAAAACAGGAATTTCATCTTCCCCATGAATTTGAGGCTAATTCCCTGGTTGCTTCTTCCAATGGAAGAGGGGTTGTCTCAAAACATACCCTCAAAAGGGAGTTCCTTGGACTAAGTTAAAATTAGCTCTGATTAGTAACAGCTATTCCTTGGTCTACTCAGCACCAGCTTCTAGGTATCTATACATAGACAGATAGGAAAGCAGCTGACCCTTTAAACTGATTCTGGTTCAGGAAGAAGTGTACAGACATATAAAAGGGAAAAAAGGGGGGAAAGCAAACCCAGACTCTAAATGTCATAGGACAGAGAGAGAGAGGCAGGAAAAAGGTTTTTATAATGAGTATAAGAGGAAACTAATTGTACTTGCCATTCAGCTTTTGAGCAGGAAGATTGGCTTCTTTTTTTTTTTAATTTATTATTATAGCTTTTTATTTACAAGTTATATGCATGGGTAATTTTTCAGCATTGACAATTGCAAAACCTTTTGTTCCAACTTTTCCCCTCCTTCCCCCCACCCTTTCCCCCAGATGGCAGGTTGACCAATACATGTTAAATATGTTGAAGCATAAGTTAAATTTAATACATGTATACATGTCCAAACAGTTATTTTGCTGTACAAAAAGAATCGGACTTCGAAATAGTGTACTATTAACCTGTGAAGGAAATAAAAAATGCAGGTGGACAAAAATAGAGGGATTGGGAATTTCATAGTCATCTCCCAGAGTTCTTTTCTTGGGTGTAGCTGGTTCAGTTCATTACTGCTCTATTGGAACTGATTTGGTTCATCTCATTGTTGAAGAGGGCCACATCCATCAGAATTGATCATCATGTAGTATTGTTGTTGAAGTATATAATGATCTTCTGGTCCTGCTCATTTCACTCAGCATCAGTTCATGTAAATCTCTCCAGGCCTTTCTGAAATCATTCTGCTAGTCATTTCTTATAGAGCAATAATATTCCATAATATTCATATACTACAATTTATTCATCCATTCTCCAATTGAGGGACATCCACTCAGTTTCCAGTTTCTGGCCACTACAAAGAGGGGAAGGTTGACTTCTTTATGGTCCTTGTGTCATAGACGGCCTCCTTGAAGTACTGTGATGGTTTCTGAGTACTGAGCTTTTTTGTGACAACAAGGCTTAAAGGTCTAAAAGATCTGGGATGGCCAGGATTCAAGAACTCCTGCTACAAACTTTATCTTAGGATAGGAGAAGGGCTTAGATAGAGTGAGTATTCTTAGGGCTAAGACATTTGCTGAGCTCAACTTTGTCTTTTTATAACATTTTTTTCCTAGTATGTTGATTTGTTATCTCCCAGGCAGGACAGTACTGATATAGCAGCTCATGTAAGATCCCTTGGGGTGACAGATATCACACTTCACTGTACCTTTTTTTTTCAAAAGGAGGGCAATCAGGAGAGTACGAAACATGACTTGGAAGGATCCCCTGCTGGATATGCTACATGTGTTATTTCATTTACTGATGAAGAAACATTCAGAATGGTGGATAGGTAAAACTAAAAACTAAATAAACTTAAACCAGCACATCAAACTGGGCAGCAAGATGATACGATGGATAGAGAGCATTGACCTTAGAATCAAGAAGACTCATTTTCCTGAGTTCAAACCTCATAATAGTTGTGTGATCCTGGGCAAATCACTTAACCCTGTTTGCCTTACTTTTCTTATCTATAAAATAAACTAGAGATGGAAATGCAAATCACTCCAGTATCTTTGCCAAGAAAACCCCACACAGGGTCATGAAGAGTCAGACATGGTTCTTAAAATGACTGAGTGACTGTTAGAAAAGTACTTCCCTGTCCAAGGTAGCAATTTGACCCCAAGTTTTCCTTGTCTTCAAACCTAGCATTCTATCCCATATGTCACTATTTCTCTTGGAACAGCCTATGCAATCTCTTCTAAGTCTGAATCCCATGAAATATATTAGAATGTTTTATAAATCTTAAAATACTATACTGCCAGTTATTATCATTACATTTAGCAAAGTGCTTTGTAGCATTCAAGGTACTCCCATATATATGTGCCAGCCTTTCAAAACAATTGAGCTTTAATCACCTTTCCAATGTGGTTAATTATTACTCCCCTTCATGTACTTCTCAGCTCAACCAGACTAGCCTTCTTACCATTCCTCACACATGACAATTCATCTGCATCTCTAGGCCTCTCCTCCATGCTTGTAAAGTCCTCCTATCTAATTTCTATTACGTAGAGTCCTTAACATCCTTCATTGCTCAGCCCAAATACCATTTTCTACTTTGAGACTTCCATATCTATCTAGCTGTTAATATCTCTTCCCCCATTACTTTTTATTCATTTTTTCATAGATATAGGTCCAAGTTTTCTCCTTGGATAGAATGTGAGCTCATTAAAGGCAGGAACTTCTTTGAATCTAGGGTTTAGCACAAAATTGATGATTAATAAGTGCTTACTAATCAATTAATGACATCCTTTGATCTCAAAACAACCCAGTGATATAGGCAAAGTTTATATCAATCTCATTTTTCAGATGATGAAGTCACTAATTGTAAGAGTTGTATCTTGGGTCTTTTGCATCATATTGTGTTTAGCACAGAGTCATCCCCAGCAGGATTCTTCATAAATACATTTTAATCATAAGGCTAAAACTATGTTCTCCAACTAGTAGCTGCCGCCATCTGTCTACCTCATCTCTGCTAACATATTCCATACAATCTAAAGGAAAGACTCTACTCCAAGGATAAAAAGGAAAGCCACAGAAATGTTGTGACACAGACTTTAGCCATCCATGGTAGTAAGGCCTCTCAGAGAATAAGAAATGTCTTTCCAAGATGAGACCCTTTGGTCATCCCACAGGGAGCTGACTCCATATCCCTCCTTGCTTGCTTATTTCTGTAATTTGGATTGGGTCTTTTTACAGTGGGCTGAATATGAGGGAATGACAAAGTGCTTGTTGGCAGGATTGCATTTCCGTGATGCCGAGTCTCTCAAAATAGAAGCATGAATTGAAGGAGAACAAGATTTCAGGGCAGCAAGATCCAGAGTAATAACTATTCTGTTAATGATGAAAAGTACAAATGTCTCTATGTGAGAAGATTAGCAAATGGGGATTCTTTGGCTGCACTTCTGGCCTGCTCAGTTACAAGGCAAAATCTGTTTCTTATTTGTTCCTCACCCCATTTGTATTGTCTGGGCAATTAGAAACACCAGCTGATTTCTCTCCTTCGCCCTTGAGGGGATTATACAGGTCGAAGACTTTTTACTGGACTGAATTTTTGTTGGACAGATTTGCTTCTTTGTCCTATGTGCTAAAGTTTCTAAAGTAAGTCACTATGCAAAATGGCCTTTTTAGACTCTGATAAAGGCTTATTGCACTTACAACTTGATTGGTGTTTGGCACATAGTAAGTACTTAATAAATGCTTACAGATTAACATTAGCACTTCCTCAACATGGATCTTTCCATAAGGTACCACACTTACACATGGAAATATGGAATTACTTTTTTTTTTTTTTAGTCAAAGAAGGCACACAGTGAGAAGGCAAATTTAGGTAGGAGGTTATCTTTTGCCTTCCACTGAGGCTTCAATTTTTAAATGTAGTGTAGTGCAAGGGAAGAAGAAATGAGTAATCTTAATGTGTCATCCAGACAAAGAGATTCATTTAAACCATTGAAATCCTCCAAGAAAATTCTGAGCAATTGAATTGGTTTTTAAAAAAAAAATCACTTCACTTGCCAAGAGGACTAATAAGGTACATTTTCCACTTGACCTCAGCTGGAGATAGACTTTTTCTTCCTTGGATTTTGGGGTGTATGTTAGAAAAAGAAGCATGAGAATGGGAAGATTGACTATGTTTTGGGGGCTTCCCTTACTAGCAGAAGATCTGTTGATTTCCAGCAGCAACAATCAGTATTTTGTCAAATTCTTCCCATTCTTCATCTCTTAACTCATCTTCTTCCTTGTAGAATTGTGGAGATTTTTTGGGGGGCTGTCCCAGGTTTGCACTCTAGAATGTTTGTGTCTACACTGTGTAAGAAATAAGCTTTGGTTAATGTCACCATGCCTCTGGTATATTATGAAAGAGTGTAGGGAAAATGGTTTGTGCTTTCTCCTCTAAATGGACGGAAGACCACAGAAGTAATTGAAACTTACATTATCAGGGGGGAATTTTATTCCTTTACTTTTACGGAAAATGAGATTTGCGTCCCAGCGAAAGTGCTGCCAAATAGTCCCTTAGAAGCTCTAGACACATTCACATAACTAAACACACATGAGGGGGAATGTGTCTCCCTCTTCTCATCCCTTCCCACCCTTACCCTCTTGTTTTCTGGTGCCCATTGGCCCTGCCTCACTGCTCTTACCAAGAGAGCAAAAGTGGAGGAAGTTAACTGCCTTTTCTAATGAGCTCCTGCCCTCTTTTTGTTGTTAGATTTCCCAGCTCATGACTGAACCTGGACGAGAGGGACTGACAGAAGCTGCTCTGAACCGTTACAATGCAGATAAACCCTCTGTGTACAGCTTTCCAGCCTCACAGAGCCCTTGTGCTACCAGTGAAGCTTCTCCGGGCACCTCAGTGGCAGCGTCTTTCTTTGCCAGGTAAGGGAGGTCTTATGACTTTTCAATCTTTCATATGAAATCTATTGGGTCATAATTGATATGAATGAGTGGAAAGTCTTGGAACTGGATCCATTCTTCCAGAATGTCTTTCTAAAGATTATCCTGGACACAGATGCTCATTTTAAGGACTTTCTTAATGATTCCTGCTTCCAGGTGGTTTCTTTGTGGTTCAAAATAAATGGTTTCGAATATTTCCTCTGAAATACATATATATCCATTCCAGTTGTTGTAAAGGGCTGAAACTCTTGAGTTGATGCACTGAGGTCAGACAACAGAGCACTTAAGGCTAATTACTGATTGGACAATACTCTATAAGCATATGACTTTTCCCACTATCCTGTGCTGGCTCGATAATTGGTGTGTACAGAGAATTATAGGAGAGACTGGGGGTGGAGTAAGACTAACCAGAGTCACTTTTGGATGGGAGATGAAGAGGAGAGGTTGTGGAGATCCTGCGTCCATCCAATTCATTTTTCTCCCAAAGACCAAGAATAAAGACCAAGGATTTTTGCTTATCCTGACTCTGGCTAATTCTAAGATATCCAGGGTGCTAACTCGTTCTTTACAAGTTGTATGCCCCTGACTCATTTCAGTTATCATATTCCACTTCGATGATCCAAATAAACATCTGTAATATTCAGCATAAATAGGGAATTAAATGTGTGATTTCACTAAAGTAGACCACTCTCAGCTAACAAAGGGGCAGCTAGGTGGCTCAGTGGATAGAGTATCAGGCCTAGAGTAAGAAAGACTCATGTGCATGAAATCAAATCCAGTCTCAGATACTGAGGCAAGTCACTTAATCCTGTTTGCCTCAGTTTCCTTACCTGTAAAATGAATTAGAGAAGAAAATGGCAAATCGTTCCAGTGTCTTTGCCAAGAGATACAACTGAAATTCCTGAGCAACAGCTAAGGAAACCACTTGTAGGGCATGTAGGGCCATGCATCCTCTGCAATTTAAGGTCTTACTAAGTTGTCCAGAACATTAAGATACTAAGTGATTTACCTAGGGCTATAGAACTAATACAGGGCAGCTAGATGGTACAGTGAATGAAGTGCTAAATCTGTGCCACACCAGAGTGCTAGATTTGTGCCATGTATTTTCTATGAAATTGTTTTCATGCTTACCATTAGCATCCTTGGAACTGAAGGGTCTTTAGAGATTATAAAGTACAGCCTTTTCATGTTGAAGATGAGGAAACTGAGTCTCCAGAAGTATGAAGTACCCATATCAAATAACTAGTCAAAGGCAGAATTGGGATGCCAATCTAAACTAATTTCTTAGTTTATCATTCCCCACTCCCCCCCTATAATTTTTAAGCCATTTGCCTCATTGACTTCCAATTGGAGACTCTGCTTTGCTCTTACAACTTTTCTAAATCACATTTGGAAAAATAAGTTTCTGACATCCATTGTGTAGCATTTTTTGTTCTTGAATATGGCCTCCATTAGAAGAGGAGGGAGTGGTATTCAATAGATATAGGAGTCCAATGAGAGGGAAGCAGGGAATGGCAAGAACATTGGCTTGGGGGGGCACATAGACTCTGTGGAAGGAATTGTTTATATTTTGTGCTGTTGCCTCTTGTGAACTTTGGTCTGCTCAGAGGTGGGAGTGATGGGGTAGGGATATAGGAGTTATGAGGTATGAGTTATTGTGTACAAAAATACCTGGATGTTCCTTAATTCCCCTTAGTAGAGAAACCAAGCTTCATGAGAAACAAAGATAAGGAATCTCAGCTTGGTATCCAATGGATAGAAAAGTTTATGGGGAAAAGAATAATAATAATGTTACATTATAACACACACACGTGTTGCCTTCTTGTTGTTGGGTTGTTCTCAGTCTTGGCTGACTCTTTGCTTGGCAAAGATACTGGAATAGTTCTTTCTCCAGCTCCTTTTAAAGATGAGGAAATTGAAGCAAGCAGGGTTAAGTGATTTGTTCAGAGTCACACAGCTAGTAAGTATCTGAAACTAGATTTGAATTCAGGGAAAGGAGTCTTTCTGAATCTAAACCCAGTATTTTATAACTGCATCACCTTCACATATGTATATAACTACACAATACATAAAGCACTATAGTAGTTATTATTATTTCTTAACCCAGAGGTTATATTAATGAGATCATAGATCTAGACAATACTGATGTTGTAATAGTTACAAAACTCTCTCTCTCTCTCTCTCTCTCTCTCTCTCTCTCTCTCTCTCTCTCTCTCTCTTCAGACCTTACTAGGTGATCTTGAACAAGCCCTTTAACTGAGTGCCCTCAAATATACATTGGGGATAATATAGGACTTAACTCACCAAGAGTTTTGGTGAAGATCAAATGGGACATTTATAAAGTAGTTAGCACAGTACCTGGCATAATGGAGGTGCTTAATAAATGCTTATTCCATTTCATGTCCCCTACATTATGACATTATTCTCTTTATGTATAAAGAATGAACAACATATGTGAATATTTTCACACAGATACGCATATATAAACATATTTATTCCAGTCCTCTTATAAATGCTCTTGTATCCTCAGATACAAGTTGCAGGTGATCACACAGCTACCCAATGGAGGGGGGGGTTGTCTGAGGTGGAATTCAAAGGCAGTCTTTTTCTGCTGCAGTCTTTTCTCAGTCTACTCCCAGAAGCTGCCAGAAAGCAGCAAACAAATCCTGGAGTGGGATTAGACAATAGATTACTAAACTCCTGGGCAAATGAGTAACTACAAAGGAGCAGGTTGGAGAATTGCTAAATGAGAAACAAAGGGCTTGATTGAGGACAGACTTTACATTAATCTGGAAGGTTTTACAAGCAAGCAAATAAAAGAACTGAGAAATGACTGGTTGCCAAGGACTTCCCTAAGTCCTCTTTCTATTGTGGAGACAAGCAGGGCTGAATGAAAACAATGACGCTTGACCTGGAAGATTTGCTGAAGCTGGGGAGGAGAGAGTAGGGAAGGTGGCCAGCCATCAGGGAGAGGTTGGGAATCTGGGAATGCTAAAATGCTTTCAGTGCTGGACAGAGCACTTAAAGTGATGGGAAACCAACCTGCTGAGTTCTCAATTGTCAGGGCTTGCTAGATGAGCTTTAAAATAGCTAAGGAGGCTCTCAGGGGCTGCATAAATCCTGATGGACTCTTTATTATTTGGTGAGTTCTGACAGTGTGCTTGGTTCTTCATGGAGAGAAGCATTAATAGCATATGGCAGGTGCTCAAAAGGCTTACAATCCACTATGGGGAAGAGCGCCATTTGAAAAGTCATTCTTGGTATTTATTCACAGCCTTTAATCCCATGAGCTTCAAGTGCCCTCAGATAATTAAAACTTGGGCATCACACCTCCCTGGGGAGGGAATAAATGTGAAGAGATATATTTCTTTTTGCCAGGTGTGAAGCAATGCACAGAAATGAAATACCTTGACCAGGGCAGAAAGTCCACTTCAGAGCTGGGGATGTATCTCATCCCCTTGAATCCATCTATTAAACTCAAACAGCTGCATTTATCCTATCAGTCACCTGAGTTCAGTCTTGAAGAGATATCATCTTTAGCCAAACCAAAGATCTATTCTATATTGATAGTGTCTGGGAGTTGGCAATGGTAAGATCTGCATCAGAGTGGAGAGTCAAGGTCAGAGAAACTGGAGAAGCTAAATTCTTCTAGAAAACAGTGAGCTATTGTTTGGGGCAGCTAAGTGGAACCATGGATAGAGAGCTGGCCTGAAAGTCATTGGATTCTTGCCTTGGACACTTATAGCTGTGTGACCTATGCAAGTCTTTTAACCTCACCCAGCCTCAGTTTCCCCATTTAAAAGTGGGGGTAATAATATCATTTACTTCACAGAATTGTGAGGATAAAAAGAGCTGTAAAACATTTTGCAAATCTTATGGTGTCATGTAAATGTTAATTATCATCATTATCATCATCATTATCTTGGAATCTGAAGAATGAATGAATAAATAGGAGCACAATGGAGGTTAAGGGGGGAGAAACAAGTCATGCAAAAAGCAGATGGTCTCATTATCCACATTTTCCTTAATTTTTTTTTACCTCCCAAAATATACCGAGCAAACCTTTCCACAGTACATTTTCTAAATCTGTAAAATGGGAATCCTAATCCTGAACTATTAATGAATGATTTCATGATAAATCTTGCACCTTTTACAAGGTACAAGGGATTCAAAAATCTCCTGTGACAAATTTTGAAGATGGTATTTTCTACCATTTTCCACAGTGCTATCATGGTGCTTTGCCAACACTCTTTTGAACTCTTTTGCTGGGGAACTGAAGGAACTCTGATTCAAACAAGCAACCATAAACAAAAAAATGGCAACAGAAAATAAAAAGGAATATATTAGTCTTGTTTGATTAACTCCTAAATTCTTCTGGATTCTTAAGTTCACTAAGAGAATCATACATAGCTGGCTGTGGAATCATGATATTCCCCAATAGGGAATTCCCCTTGCAATGATTCCAATAAACAGTTATAAAATCAGGCAAGTGATTTTTCACATTGGTTGAAAGTTCTTCTTGGGCATAATTTTTCATATAAAATATTTTTCTCTGTGGTGATACAGGGAATCCAGTCCATTTCAGCAAACATTTTATTAAGCAATGTTTGTTGTCCTTAAGAAACCTACATTCTTAAAAAAAAAAAAAAAAAAAAAAAAAAAAGGAAACCTACATTCTACTGGGAAGGAGGATGGGGAATGGGGAAAGGGAACAGCATTTAACTGCAGGAGTAAAACTGACTGAACACCAAATCAGTGAGATTTCCTGAAAATCTAATACTTGAATTGCTGCTGAATTTGTGACTTTGACACCCAAGGGCTATCTTTCTCTAACTTAGAAGATGGTCTATGTGAATGACCCTGGACTAAATTTCTTCTACTATGTTGCCAACATGGTGATAAGCCCCTGGGTTTTAAGTAACATGATTGGATGGTGGTTTTTAGAACTGAATTCTCAGGTTGTATTGCTTGGAATCCTTGGAGTCAAAATGCACCTTCTGATAGCCTTCCATCTTCTTATTGATTATACTCATTATTGTACTTATTCATTGTTGAAAATGAACCACTAAAGCATTTTAGCCTGCCAATTTGAGTTAAAAATAAGGATTCCAAAATTAGCTAAAATAACCAGTTTGTCTTCAAGCTTGTAAAATGTACCTGATGCTGTCTCATCAGATTAACTCATGTTGGGTAAGACATCATTTTGTTAGGACAAAAGCAGCTTGAAACTTGATGTATTCAGAGCCCTGTGTTCACACAAACCTACTCTTGTTGTGTCCATGCCTATTTTTGTATAAGCTATTAGGACCCACTGTTTCCCATTGAAGCGCTGATGCCCTTGGCTTCTGATGGGTGGATGTCGTGTGTAAGTGCCATATGCTAGACACATAAACAAAATTGTGAGGAATAGTAAGACTATATCATGTAGGCTAGGAGAGATTGAGAAGAGGAGCTTAATTTGAGCAACTTCTTTCTCTCTCTAGTACATTTCTACCTTCTGCTCTAGATATGAGCTCAGAATAAAGTACCTTAAGGGTGCATGCTTTTTAGGGACTCATTAACTGTTGGAAGGAGAACAGGCTAAATGAATTGACCAGTATATACCAAATGTCTACCAGCTAGACATTTCATGGTAGAGAAAAGGGGTCCTAGCAACCAAGACTGAATTAATATGAGAGAAACTTAGGTCCTAGGATCTAATGTAACTATTGGTTCTCTGCTGGTTGATTATCTGTCTTTAGTTAGTGTTTCTTTAGAGGTCAATTGCCAATTAGAAACTTGAGGCCCAAAGAGAACTCAAACAGCTGATGTTTTGCCCCCAAAATGTTTCAAATTTTTGGCCATTATTTTTCTCTTCTGCCCTAATAAGTGATTAGTTGTAGGTCACTTGTAAAATATTTTAAGTGTCAGTTATTATATCTCTCCCTATCTGTATTTAGGCTTGTGGACCTAATTGTGTTTAATCTTAGATTGTGGAGCCCCTCTATTTCTTTTTATTCTTCATAAATCTGTTTTGCTTATTGTTTTCCTTTGGATTTTATTCAATTTTTCCAACTTTTACAATGAAAAAAAAATCTTAAAAGATTTTTTTTTTGGTATTTAAAACTCATTGTAAAATCCCAGATGTGTCCCCTGCTTTATTTAATTCAAAATACATTAGACACTTATTGTTACCTTTTGGCTTGTGTATTGCTAGTCTTTTTGGTTTTTGATTTTTGTTTTTGCTTTTGGTGTGTCTAAAGTTCCACTTCTGAGAATACAAATTTGCATGTCATTGAAGTTAAGTTTTCAAGTAAATTTTTACAGGAAAAACTTGTTGATTTTTGGCAAATTAAAAAAACCATTTTCTTTGTGAAAATTATATGTCAGTTTTTAATGAATATATGTACATTTCAAGATCTTTGCTGTTACTAGGTGTCAATTTTCAATACCTTTATTTATAGTAGTTCTCCCAATACTGGCCCAACTTTAAGAACCTCAACTATGATTTCATTGTTGTTGTAATTACAATGTTTTATGGTAAGGAAGCTTCTTTTGTCAATGAATCTCAGCAGGTGCTCTTCAGCTTGACTCTGGTACCATTTATTGACTGGTGGTACTGAGATATTGCTGGGCTTGGAGTTTAAAATTCTGCTTTAGCCATTTACCATTTGTATGACTGGGCAATTCACTTAAGCTTTTTTTTTTTTTTTTTTTTAGCTTTAGTTACTCCATGGACAACGTAGAAATAATAATAGTAGCAACCTCACAGGAAGTGTGTGATGATCAAATGATCAAATCAATGCATACTTTGTAAAGATCCTGTTTGAAGGTTAGCTATTGTTATATTGTGTCAAAGGTAGATTATGAACTCATATCTTTATCACTACAAACCATCCACCTCTCCCTGGCCTTATTACTTTATTAAATTCTACTTTGGAACTTCACAAGGCAAGTTAGATGGCATGTGGATAGATAGATAGAATGCTGGATCTGGAAATCAGATCTGAGCTCAAAAATTTCCCCAGTCACTTATTAACTGTGTGACCGTGAGGAATTAATCTTTGCCTGCCTCTGTTTTCTCATCTGTCAAATGGGGATAATGATAGCACCTATCTCCTAGGGTTGTTGGCAGAAGAAAATGAGACAGTATTCGTAAAATGCTTTGTGAACCATAAAGCTGTCTGTAAGTGCTAGCTATTATTACATGATCCTATTTCACTTATCTGGAAGCAGCATTAAGTTCTAAGAAGGCAGGGGAGCTCAGTGCCTCTCTTTTTAAATAAATTATCTCTTTAATAAATTATCTTATAAATGTGCAAGCTCTGGGTTTAAGTTCCCTTGATAAAGAAAGAGAGGTGTAAAGGTGAGTTTTAGAATCCCAGTCCATTTAGGGGCTCCCCCCAATTCACTTCCTTTAGGGTATCTGTTTGCTCAGCTTGGGCTTTTTCTCTTTCCTGACAAGATCTGCCTTGCTTCCCTTCACTGATTCTTTTTACCCTGATCCAAAAGGATTCTATTTTTAGGGGCTGGCCTTATTCTTTTTCTGTCCCTTCATGCTTTTGATGGCTTCTTCCACCTTCTCTTTCTAAGCCCCAACAGAGAATTTACATAACAGCTTTCTCCAAGGAACCTGAGCTGGGCAATTATCTAATTGATCTTCCCTTTGTCTGTTTGAAGCAGGAGGGAGTTGAGGAATCAGCCCAGTGACCCAGTGGGTTAGGGCAAAGTAGGGCTAAAAACACAAAAACTCTTGAATCTCAAGATCTAATAGTAAAACTTAGTACTTTTTCTGTGAACCACCTTATGGGGCCCCCACTTAGCAGAACTTAGCTGTGTTTGTATTTTTTTTTTTTTTTACAAGCAAAATCCTCTTACAATGAATATAGTCACAGAGGAGTTCTGTCCTAAAAAAAAAAAAAAAAAAAAAAAAAAAAAGTCATTTCCATGGTTGAGGCAATAGCTAGTGCCCATAAATAGTGTTTAATCCGGCAAAACCAATTCTCTTTATTAATAATTCTAAAAAGCTCTCTCTTTCTAACAAGATTCAGTAACAGTCCTTTTCTGCGAAGCCTAAGCATTGCCTCTCTTGTGGGACAGTTCCTTTCAGTTCCCAAAGGGAATAGGAGCCCTGAGCAATTAACTCTCTCCTCCTTGTTAATCATCCAGTTTTTCAAACATTTATAAAGCACCTACTGTGTGAAAGTCTAGAAGGTACCATGGTATAGAACACATCCTAAATAATAATATTGAGTAATGATAATTAAACACTTATACAGTTGATTACTGTGTGTTGGACATAGAGCTAAATGCTTTGTACTTAATATCTCATTTGATCTTTACAACAGCTCTGAGAGGAACCTGAGGCAAATAGAAATTAAATGATTCGCATATGTAGCTAGAATGTGTCTGAGGCCAAATATGAACTCAGATATTCTTGATTCTATATTCTGATGTTGTATCCCTTGTACCACTTGTTACTCTGAACAAAACTCTGAAACTCTGAACTCTGAAAGCCAGGAAGAACTGGGTTCAAATCTCTACTTTGACACATACTGAATGTATGACCTGGGCAAATCATTTAACATCAGGACACTTCCTGTCCTTGTGTGAAAAACTGATGAAGTCAATGACACTGATGACATGGTCATCATTAAAGACATATGGAATATATTATGTATTATATAATATTATATATTTTTCATATCCATCTCTATCTGGATATGTGAAAAACATTCTACTTGCCCTGGGGATGCAAAATAAAACAACAAATAATCCTAGCCATTATTAAAATCTACTTAGGATTGGAGGAAATAAAGCTATTGGGATATTAAATACCATATAATTTCAGAAAATTATACAGTGTTTAATTATATTGGATTATGTTCAATATTGGATTATATTCAGTATCATTAAATACAATATAATTTGAGAAAGAAGGAAACTAACAACTTAGGGTATAAAAAGAGGTTTTTGTGTTGAAAACAAAACCTAAGATGAACTTTGAAGGAAACTAAAGACTATAAGAAATGTATGTGAGGAGGGAGTGTATTCCAGGTATGAAGGAAGATAAACTCATGGAATGGACTAGAAAACAGGCAATAGAAGGATAAGCATATTGGCTAGTCAGCAGATTATAACCCATTCATCTACACCTTTTTGTCCTGTGTAATCCTAATACAAGTCTTTCTAGAAGTCCTTCCTATATGATATATTCAAGTCCTCATGGCCTTTCTCTGGCCTCTGTATTATCTGCCCTTATTAGACTGTAAACTCCTTAAGATAGGGGATAAATTTTTATCCCTTAATGCTTGGCAGATAATGAGCATTTAATAAATGTTCATCCTCCCTCCCTCCCTCCCTCCCTCTCTTCCTTCCTTCCTTCCTTCCTTCCTTCCTTCCTTCCTTCCTTCCTTCCTTCCTTCCTTCCTTCCTTCCTTCCTTCTTTCCTTCCTTCCTTTTTTCCTTCCTTCCTTCTTTCCTTCCTTCCTTCTTTCTTCCCTTCCTTCCTCCCTTCCTCCCTCCCTTCCTCTCTCCCTTTCTCCCTTCCTTCCTCCCTCCCTCCCTCTCTTCCTCCCTCCCTCCCGCCTTTCCTTTTTTCCATCATTATATTTTCTGTTAAATCTTTAAGTTGGACTGGCTAGAATTGTCCCCTAGGATGATTTGCCTTTGGAAGAAAACTCTCAACATGTAGGATTTTGAGTTTGTTTCTGGCTGGTTTTTCTTAGAAAAGGATTTCTTAGAAAAGAAAGTTCCCTTCCCATTCATGCATATTGATGAGGTAAATAGAAGTCTTTAGTTATGGAGGAATTGTAGACACATGGATCTAGTTTCTCTTTAAACGTCCATAGGTGTCAATGTGAAAGGAACATAGAGCAGTAGCCAAAGACATCAATTTCATCAGATTGCAAACCCAAAGGAAAACAACTTGGGGTGTTTGTGGCATAAAAAGCACATCCCTCATTGCTTAAGGGACTGGTAGGAGTCCATGTAAGGGAAAGTGGCAGCAACATGGTCTCTAATATTACTCTTCCCCCTGTTTTTTCTTTTTGAATCCTATAAACTTGGCAAATTGATGCCCATAAGGTCCTTAGAAATAACTAATACCTGACGCCAATGACCTTCAGGTCCATTCTGTTTCAAGGTTTGGGTAAACATATGTGTAAGTCTTTCATGTTCAGCCTATAACAGAAATGCCATTCATGTCTTGAAACTAGTTGTATCTTGCTGGCAATCCAGGTTAATAAAAACAGCTAGTGTTTGCAGCCCCCTTCCCTTCTCATGCTACAGGGAAATGTGCAGAATGGGGGCATTCTCAGATTAAACCCATCCTTTGCCTGACTGATTGCCAGTTGGAGAGCTGGCAATCAGTCCGCAACATCTGGGAATAATTTGTCCAACTTTACCTAGGTTAAAAAACTTAATTCATAGCTGTCTGGTAGAATTTTGAATACACAGCTATTGAAGTCAGCCTAGATGACCCCAGTTTCTAACTGTCAATAATCTGAAAGTATAATTTCCAAGCCCTTTTTGTGTGTTTTGAAAGATTTTTTTAAACAACTCATTGCGCTCTCTCTCTCTCTCTCTCTCTCTCTCTCTCTCTCTCTCTCTCTCTCTCTGTTGGGAAAGGGCAAGGAATTAAGGAGGAGAGAGTGAAATGATTCAGAAGTTCAGATAAAACAATCCACTTTTATGAATTATCTACTTTCTTCCCAAACTTTGCTTTCCTTGGTTGATGACTGTGAACAAAATGTGTTATTCCGCAAATCCCACTTCAAAACTAGAGTCCAAGCCTACTATATGCCAGGTACTGTCCTAAGCACTGGGGACAAAAATAAGAAAAAGATAGACAGTTTTGCTCTCAAGAAACTTACAATCTAATGGGGGAGGACAATATCAAAAATGAAAAAGTGATAGTGAGCAAAGGATACTTGGTGTGGAGTGGGAGATTTTCATGGAGAGCAGGTAGAGTAAAATGTAGATCTATTCACAGAACAGATTTAGAGATATAAGGGTTAAAGGCAGAAATTATCTAGCCTAACCCTTTCATTTTATACATTAGGAAACTGAGGTCAAGATAAATTAAATAATGTACTTATGATACACAGATAATATCTGAGATTTAAACTCAGATCTTTTGATTCTCCAAATGTTGTTTTCCACTGCACCAAACTACTGCTATTTTATGTGAAATACTTTCCAGTGATTTTCACTGTGCTTTCTTCATGTTCACAAATATTTTATAGATCTTGCCTCATATTCCCCAAGATCCATTTGGTCACAGTAATGACAATCAAATTGTGGGTCAGGGAGTAATAATAAAAATAAATAAGTTGGTAATTATAGACCTTTTTACTCTTCTTTTTTCTGTGTTATGAAATGAAATATTTCCAAAATATATTGAAGAAGGTAACCCATTAAGTAGATGAAGAATTTTTTAATGTTGTAAATATGATATATCTGGATTTCTGTAAGTCTTTCAAACTTTCTCATCATATTTTTGTGGACATAAGGGAGAAATGTGGTTTTTTGAAGTTGGCTCCAGTAAGTGGATTTCTGGCTGGTTGAGTTGGCTCTGGTAATTGGATTTCTAGCTGGTTGAATAACCAACCAGATCTTAAGATGATTGAGAGTTTCCTCTTGTGGACTATCACAGGGTCTGGTTCTTGGCCCCGATCCATTTGACATGTTAGAAAATGATTTAGGCATAAGGGGTTTGCTGGTCAGATTTTCAGATGACACCAAATTGGAAGGATTCATTAACCCATTGAAACTATATCTAGAAGAACAATTAAGATAAATATTCTTCTTTCAAGCATACACCTATCACTTGTAATCCAGTTTTCTACTATTCTCTCTTGTCCTCTTTGATACCAGCACTGTTAATCGTTATCATTTTTTTCCCTGCTTATGTCTTCAATCTTCCTCTTTATTTACTGCCTCTTTACCTCCATACAAAGAAATATTAATTTTCCCTATTCAAAGAAAAGCTACTGTTGAGCCATCTTTAACTACCGTCAATTCCTCTCCTCCCTTTCATTGTCATTTAAAATAGGAACAAAGAATCTTATTGACCTGTCTCTACCTCCTCACCTTCTTGGGGTCTGGTTTCTATCTCTAATACACAACTAAAATTACCCATTAAAGACATTTAATAATCAAACACCAGAGTGAAGCTTTTACATAGGTCTCATTATTTTCTTGGCAACAGTTGATCCTGTAATCCACTGTAGAACCTTAAGGAAACTCATCAGCACAGGAAGGCAAAAAGGCCAGGGTTTCAATCCTTTCTATCTGTATAACTTCTGACAAATCATTTAAACTATCAGCCTCAATTTCATCAGCTGTGAAATAAAGAATTATCTCACAGAGTCAATGTCAGTATCAATGAAATAAAATAGCAAAGTATTTTGTAAATCTTAAAATATAATCTTAAAATATAATTGTTTTCATTGTTCAGTCATTTGTAACCATATTTGGGGTTTTCTTAGCAAAGTTCTAGTTTGCCATTCCTTCTCCAGCTCATTTTATAGAAGAGGCGAACAGAGTCACACAGCTAGTAATTAGATTTGAAATCAAATTTGAATTCATGTCTTTCTGACATCAGACCCAATGCTCTATTCACTTAGCTGCCATATAAATTTTAGCTATTTTTCTTCTTATTAATATTCTTTCCTCCTTTGACTTTGATGACATTGTTCTCTCGATTCCTTTCCTTTGGCTATTTTTTTCATCTTCTTCCTCCCCCTCACTTAATGCTTCCCAAAGTTCTGACCTTCACCTTATCTTTGTCTTCAATATTCTTATCTTGGTGATTGTGTCTGCTTAAACTGTGCCTTGTATATGAATAACTCCTCCACAGTTCTAAGTCTGACCTCTCTTTATCTCATCTGTAGGCCTGAATTTCCAGTTGCATACCACTTACCTCTATCTTGGTTTCTTGCAGACGTCATCAATATATAAGAAACAAAACTAGAATCATAGGATAGATTAGGCAGTAGAAGGGAACTGAGAAATTATCCAATTCATTCGTCTCATTTTCCAGATAAGAAATCTGAAGCTAGAGAAGAAAGAAACTACCTTATGCCAAGTCAACAGGTAGTTGGTAACAGAGCTGTCATTTGACCCCAGTTTTTTGCCAAATCCAAAATTCTTCCCCACTGCACCACCCTCTAAAAGCTGCTCATTTTCTGGATTTCTTAGAGTCCATTAATTGTTTGATCCTCTTTTTTGTCATTTAAGTCTGAAACTTCAGAATCTTCAATGGTTCTATCCTCTCTTTCTCCACTTGTTCACCGAGTCCTATTGATTTTTCTTTCACAACATTTGTAATGTTTATCTGCTCTTTACCATTTCTGTTGTCACGACCCTTGTTCAGAGCTTTGTGATGTCTTGCTTAGTCTATTGTAGATCTCCAACTCTATCTCCCTGTTCTGTTCTCTGTTCTTGAAAATTCATCTTTCACAATGCCACCACATTGATTTTCCCATAGCTCCAGTCTTTACAACCTACCACCTTGCTAAAAAAAAAAAAACAAAAAAAAAACCCTAACCCAAACACACTTCAGTAGTTCCTCTTTACTTACCAAGAAAAAAAAAAATACTTTAGCTAAAAGAGTTGTGTTCTAACTCCAAATTGTTGTTTTCTTGATGTTTTTGCTTATATGGATAGGTGGCTGTGTGACACCAGTGATAAGGCAATTAAATTTAAAGGCCATGATATAACCCTTGAATATTGGAAGGGAGCAGCAAGTTTAATTCTAGGCAGAAATTATTTTTATTGTTTTTTTTTTTTGTTTTTATGTCAACTTAATTTCCCAAATTTTTACTCCTCATTTCCCTAGTGAGCTTTCTATGGAAACAACTATTAATAAAGAAAAATGGAGCAGGTTGGCAAAACTAACACATTGACCATATATGATGGTAAATATAATATTCCATATTTATAGTCCCTCATGTCTGTAATAAAAGGAGAGAGCAATATTTTCTCAATTGTAGAAAAAAATATTTTTTTCTCAGGACTTTGTTTTCTAGGTAATTTTGATTTGAGTCAAACAATGGGACAAAGAGGCACATATATCCTCAGATCATCTTCTGAGGAAGGGTTGAAGATCAGCTGAAGGAATTGGCCATGTTTTATCTGGAGAAAATGAGATTCGGGATGATTTGATTGTGTTCAAGTATTTGAAGGACTGTCACCTGCCCTGTGAAGGAGGGATTGAATTTATTCTGTCTGGCCTCAGAGGGCAGAACCAGAAACCATGGAGAAAATTGCAGAGGCTTATTTGGCTTGATCTAAGGACAAATGTCCTAATTGAGAATTGTCCAAGAAGGGAATGGGCTGCCTCTGTAGGTTACTGAGTCCTCTTCTTGGAGATCTTCAGGAACAGATTGGGTGATTCCTTGTTATGTTATGGTGAAGAGGTGTCAAACTCAAATAGAAATGGGGGTCACTAAACCATACATAAGACTCTCCGTGGACTGCATATTAACTTATAAAAACACATATTGACATTATTTAGGTTTTATTATGTTTTTATTTAGTTTGCAAAATATTTACCAATTACATTTTAATCTGGTTTACACTGTTCTTAACTGGTTTGGGCCAAATGAGGCCAGTAGGCAGCTTGTTTGACACCTTTGTTATAGTGATTTGGAAGAAGTGACACTGATCCTTATTAGTGATAACAATTAAGGTTGAATGGGACTGATTGGATGAAGTTTTCTCAGTTGGAGACTAAGTCACATGATCCCTATTCCCAGAGCAGGAAGATCAGGTCTTGAACCCTGGATTGCAGGGAGTCACATAGTCTCTAAAGATCAGACCCTCAGGAAGTGATGTGACCTGTGGAAAGCAGACAACGCTGGTGACTATTGGTCAAGGATGGTTACATCCTTTTAGTCTATTCAGTGAAAAGACTTGGGTATTTTGCTTTTTAAAACCCTGACAACTCAGAAGCTGGTCAGGTTTCATGAGTACATGACGGGAGCTGGGATGGCTCCCAGGTATGTGTCTGGGCCTCTCCCTGCAGGTACTAAATAAATGCTTTCAATTTGTACTTGAAAATGTCTCTGATAGTTTGGGAAAAGAGGTCTAGCACCCATCCCACATAAGGTCCTCTTACTTCTCATTGGTCTTAAAGAAATGATAGTATATTTTCAGGTGAACCAAATCTTCAGGCTTAAAAAAAATAAATTTTTTTATTTGTTTTCATGGAGGGGGAAGGAGGTTACTTTGGTGAGTTAGCCTCATAACTAAACATTAAAAAGAAATATATTTGAAAGAATGAAACATCTAGTTGAAAGGCAAATGCCTTTCATTAAAGGAGACCTAATACTACAAAGTCTGGAAAAATAAAGAGTTAAATCTGGAAAAAAACCTAAATTGCCAGTTAGAGATTTAGCACCATTCCCCCACCCCCATGAAAGCAGGGCTCTCTATCTTTTCTCTCCCTTGAAAATCTGTTCCTTCCCCGCCCCCCCCTTGAATAAACCTCTTCACTTGCTGTCCCTCTGATATGATTTATTATTTTAATTCTCTAGCTGTCGTAGTGAAGTATGTAAAGCATTTGGGGATAAAATCATGTGGAAGACATTATAGGAACTAAAGATGTATTATATGTTGTATTGGGTGGTGGCTCAGTAGAAGAAGCCGGTGGATTGCATTGTTGATGAGACACAAATCTGTCCATATAACCACTGTCTCCTGAATTGGAAATCAGCTCCCTATTGTGACTATAGGAAAGGAGGGCTCTAAATAGTTGCCATTCTGATAAGTGCGTTAAGAAGGCATAGCAATGAATCGTATGTCTCAGAGTGATTTATTCTAGCATCTTCACTAGATTTGATGCTTCCATTTACCTAAAATAAGAATAATTTACCCTTCTACCACCAGGCATGGAACTGCTAGATTGTAAACTCCTTGAAAGCAGGAATCCTTTTCTGTACTTATTTGTGGCCTTTGCTGTACCTCTCACATTATTGTTGTTGCTCAATGATTACTGACTATATTAAATGAATAACTAAAAATTCATGAGTTCATGCTTGTAGATGGTACGGAATTTGAACCATGGGTTTCTTTGAGTTGTCAAGAGAATGTGAAGAAGGCCCCCAATATGTCCTTCATTCTCCCCTCTTATCTGTAGCAAACTTATGGGAAGATAAGGATGAAATTCCCATAGGATGAGCAGACAGGAATAAGGTGAAATTTGTGTCATTGGAGGCAATTGATAAATTCATAGATCATCAAGTTAGAATAGGAAGGAACTTTGGAGACTCTGTAGTCCAAGTTCTTATTTCAGAGATGAAGAAATTGAGGTTGAGTGATTTGTCTAGGATCACATCACTAATAAATGCCTGGATTTGAGTCTTGGTCTTCTTGATTCCCTCTCTACTGCTGTATGCCATGCTGCCCCACAGGTCCACTAGATTGTTAGAGGATAGCAATTTGCTATATCTATATAAAAGCTTCATCATCAGAGGTGTCAAAAGACTAATAAACCTTAACCTGGTAGATAGACAAATGCATTATTGATTTCATCAGAGTTAAGCTCAGTCAGAGGATACTTCTGACTTGTCCCTGTTTCACTTAAAACACAAAGGAAAAAGAACTTGTGATTCCCTGCCCCCCCCCAATATCATACTCATTTGACACCTTTTCTCTTAGGCTTAAATAGCTTTTGGCTAAACACACTGAATTTCAGAAAATACAATTTCACAATTAGCTTGGAAATTATAAGCCTGTGTCATTTCTTAGTAAGCATCTGCAAGATTAAAGCCTTAACAATCTACAGGTTGTCCCTTTAAATCTAGCAAAGAGAATGAGCAAGTTTGGCAGTGGAGAAAAAAATTACATTTTCTCAGGGGTCTTTGGTGAAGAAGGCTATACTCCAGGCCAGGCAAGCCTGCTTGAATAAAAGAAGTCACAAGCTATCATTCAATATGTATCTTAAGGTTTTAGAATCTTCAACATAATTTTTAAGATTCATTTTTTTTCAAAAATAAATTTTTAGATGGTTTTTGTTTCCTTGAGGCTTGTTCTCCTACTGCAATAGGAAGAAGGCTTTATTTTATGGACAAAAAGTTGCAGCTTTTTTGATCCTAAGGGAAAGGAGAAAACCATCAGGTTTGTAAATCCAGAATTTTCAGTCACTTGGTAAACCTGATGAGATCAGATAAGGTACCCAGTATCTCATCAAATGTTCTGGGGGATTATGAATGGAAATAGGATTCTGGTTCATACCCAGAGTGCCTCAAGTGTGGCTATCACCTCTTTGTCCATATGTCTGTCCCCATTATTTGAAGATATTACACACACATACACACACACACACACACACACACACACACACACACACACACCCCTGTCCTTCCTGATAGGTCTGAGAACAGTTTGTTGTGATGTCAACCTCAGTTTTGGGATTCACCCAGTACTTCAGAAAAGCTCTGAAATACTTGGTTAAGATAACATTAATTTTAATCAAATATGCCAAACTAAACTTTCCTGCTGAGCAAGGACATTGAAAATAATGCTAAATTTAGAATGAAAGGACCTGCATCTAAATTCCAACTTGGTCCAGCTTTTCTGAGACTCAGTTTCCCCATGAATAAAATGAAAAGATTGGGCTAATTTCTGTACTAAATTTGTTATCCTATGACTTAATGAAAGAGTTATTGTCTTTCAGTATTTTAGCTGGAATTCTTTAGGGGGTAGTTGTGTTAGGTCAGGTAGTCCCCTTCAGATAGATCAGGTGTTGATCTTCAAAGTTAAGTAGAGAATTGAGACTATTATCTGAACATACCTGCCTCAATTCTTCATATATACCACTCTGTCTTAATTTATACCAGGTAATTACAGTTGTACAGAATTGTACTTCAAGGGCAATCAATCAATTAACAGATTAGGGGTTAGAGACAGCCTGACACCAAGGAGAGAATGTTTTACTTTGAAGTCAGAAGACCTGAGTTCAAATCAGGTCTATGACACTTATTGGTCATATGATCATGGGCAAGTCACTTAAATTTTCTTAAGTCACCTGAAAATTAGTGAAAATAAAAATGGTTGTCGTTAAGCCAAGACTCGCCTCCTCAGTTTTAGAAAGATTACCAGGTGTTGAGGTAATTCTTATTATGAAATCATGTATTCTTGAAGTATTGTTGCTATGAGGGATTCAAGGAAGCATGAGGCATGGTCCCTGCCTTCAAGGCTTTGGGAGAAATGGAAAATGACTTGGCAAGAACAACTGAGGACCCTGATGTTCTCCAAAAATTTCTGTCAGACGTTGTCCCTTTCCACCTTCAACTCCCATCTCTACTCAAGCTTCTTGTCAGAATTACCCTTAAATTTAAGCAGAACCAAAGTTGATTCTCACATTATGTGTAGTTTATGAACTTCTATTTCAGGCATATGGGAGAGCTGTTGCCAGTCACACCTGCTTTGGTAAACCACCTGCAGTTGGCACACTCCAGGGCATTGCAGCTGCCATTTGCTATCTCTCCAGAAAGGAAGGGCTCATTCCCAGCTGTATGATGGGGTTAGGATTAGTCCCTTTGACATGCTAAAGTTAGTTATATCCTCTCTTTCTCTCTAGCAGCTTGCCCAGATGAAGAAGTTTCCTATTCCTTGTATTTGTTTTCCCAGTAGATGCCAAACACTGATGATTAGTTTCTGTTAGGGAATCCTGCCAGGGAGCAAATATTGGCTGCCTCCCTAGCCTTCCACCTGAGCATTCCAATTTGCCAAGGGCCTTTAGATTCCAATGACTTCATGAGTCCTCCCACTGTGCTTGGGACAATGTATGGTTTGCATTCTTTCTGAAGGCTCAAGGAAGTAGTGGAAGGTAGGGTGTGGCAGTCAAAGCTTTGCTTAGGGCAGGGGATTTTGAGGGCACTTAGAGGCAGGCCGTTTCCTAGAGGTATTTTTCTCTAGCCTGGTCTGTCCCTAGCAATGGGGATGTGCCTCTTCCCTTCATTGATTGCACTTTAAGTAGGACAGAAACTTTGGGTATACTTCCTTCTCTTTAGGCCACATATCCAGGTAGGCAATCCTCCATCCTTTGTCTTAGTATTCAGGTGACAATACTGTTCAGCTTGGTATGAAAGTTAATTTGTGTAGCCATGATTGTGCTCTTTTAAATCTCCTTTCCTCACAAGATCAGTTCCCAGCTTCCTGAAATGTGATCTGCATTGGTCATTTGCCTGATTTGCTCTTTATGATGCTATTTGTCCTTCATATCTCACCGTGATGAGGTTATGCACCTGTTCTTTTGGGGATTTAGAAAGAGTTTCTGCTGCTTCTCATCCATTCCCTCTCTCATCCTCCCACCTCCATCCATCCATCTTCATTCCTCCCCACCAACACACCCCATCTAGAGCTCATTTCTGCGGGGTGAGAAAAATTGCTAGGCTGGAGACTCCTGCAGTAACAGGTGTTACTTAAGACCCCTAGAATTTAATCTTGGCTTTCACTCGAAGATTAGTGAAAATAAAAATGGTCATCATTAATCTTTAAGTTTCTCCTACAGCCATGACTGTCAACTACA
The DNA here is from genome assembly GCF_016432865.1 of Antechinus flavipes. NCBI lineage: Eukaryota > Metazoa > Chordata > Mammalia > Dasyuromorphia > Dasyuridae > Antechinus > Antechinus flavipes. The sequence goes on along the minus strand of NC_067401.1, from coordinate 84,020,421 downwards.
GCCTAGACAACCTACAGTTGATTTACAATTTTGCATGTTCCTTATTTCCCTTATAGCTCGACACACAGAGAAAACTGATTTATGGAGCCTATATCCTGCCTTAGAGGGGGGAGGGACAGCAAGAGGGCCTTTCAGTATGCAGTAAATTTAAACATCATGGGGTTTTCTTTTTAAAACACACACACACACACACACACACACACACATGCACATGCAGACCCCCCCCCCCCTTTCTCCTCTAAAGACCAATGAAACACAAACCAAAAACACATTTTAGTGTTTCTGCCCTAGAAAATCATAAATTCAAAATAACAAGATTATTTCCTAGATACCTAGAATCTCAGAATTATTATTCCTTAATGTTTTGACTGCCTCCCCCTAGGAAGTAGATGAAGGTGAAATCTGATAGAGAATCCATCTATGTAGCTAGTTTGGAAATCCCATTCATGTTTGACTGGCTGCTCACCTCTCTCCCTGACTGGTAGCTTCCTATTCCTCTCTTTCATCTCTGAGCCATCTTTTTATTTCAGAGGGTCAGAAGGTCATAGATTTAGTGTAGTCATCCAGTCCAACAGTCCTTACTTTAAAGATGACCCTGTAGCAGAGAAAAGTGATTTTTTCAGAGTCACATGAGTAGTAAATGGAAGAGGTAGGTTTTAAATTGGGATCCTCCTGTACCAAACTCAACACTTTCCACTGTCACACTGCTTCTTTCTATCATTGTTGACTTCTAAGTTTTCTCTGCTTTTTTAGGGTCTGTCTTTGTTTCCATTCTCAGTGATCCCCTTCACAATACGGCTTCCTTTCCTCCCCATTGTTAGCTTCTTGCCTCTGAGATTAACTTCCATTTTTACACTATATAAATCTTGTAGTTAAATTGTTGTTTGCATACTCCTCCTCCCCCCAAAATATGAGCTCCTTATGACCCTAAGGTCACATAATATTGAGTCACATAATTTCTTATAGTCTCAGTTTTCTCATCTATCAAATGGTAATAATAATGATAGATGATATAGCTAGCTACCCAGATAAATAGATGATAAAGACTGATAAATGAAAGCTAGATGATAGATAATATCTGTAGATAGAAATACACAGATGGTAGACTGATTATATATAGATGGGTGATAGTAGATAGAAGATTAAGACTGATAAATGATAGATGATAAAGATAGAATAAGGATAGAAAATTTATTGTGTATTTATTATGTGACAGCTGTGCTCAGTGCCAGGGCTACAAGTACAATCAAGCAATCCCTGCCTTCAAGGAACTTACATTCTAATGAGGGAGGGGAAACAACATATAAAGGAAAGCTAGAAAGGGAGAAAAGGGCCAAGTGAGGAGGAGGAGGAGGAGGAGGAAGAAGAAGAAGAAGAAGAGATGGGAGCCAGGTTAAGTAGAGCATTCCCTCCTGAATTAATGATGATCCAGGGAGATAATTAATAGAAAAATAGGGCATTAATTCTCCAAAGGGGCATGGCAGCTGGTAAAAGGGAGTCAAGAAAGATGAAGAGGGAAGTGAAGCAAGCATGGTTGTGACCCCTTTTGAAATAGTGGTGGTCTGGGCTGGCAGTCATAGATCATCACATCAGAAATTCAGATGATAAACCAACCACAAATTCCTATGGAAATTAGGTAATGTTTTGGTGTTGAAGGTGAGAAATCTTCAACTGTCAATGTCCAAGTACTACAATCCCATTAAACTCTCCATTAGTACAACCAGAATTTTGATCTGAACAGACTGGACCTTTTGCCCTGTAACACAATCTGTTCCCTTCCCTTTTCCTTTCCCTTTCCCTTTCTCTTTTCCTTTCTCTTTTCCTTTCCCTTTCCCTTTCCCTTTCCCTTTCTTTTTCCCTTTCCTTTCCCTTTTCTTTTTTCCTTTCCCTTTCCCTTTCCTTTCCCTTTTCCTTTTCCTTTTCCCTTTTCCCTTTTTCTATCCCTTTCCCCCTTCCCTTTCCCTTTTCCCTTTCCCTTTCTCTTTCCCTTTCCCTTTCCTTTTCCCTTTCCCTTTTCTTTTCCCTTTCCCTTTTCCCTTTCCCTTTCCTTTTCTTTTCCCTTTCCCTTTTCCTTTTCCCTTTTCCCTTCCCCTTTCCCCCTTCCCTTTCCCTTTCCCTTTTCCCTTTCTCTTTCCCTTTCCCTTTCCCTTTTCTTTTTCCTTTTCCCTTTCCCTTTTCCCTTTTCCTTTTCCCTTTTCCCTTTCTCTATCCCTTTCCCCCTTCCTTTTCCCTTTTCCTTTTCCCTTTCTCTTTTCCCTTTTCCTTTTCCCTTTTCCCTTTCTCTATCCCTTTCCCCCTTTCCTTTCCCTTTTCCCTTTCCCTTTCCCTTTCCCCTTTCCCTTTCCCTTTCCTTTCCTTTTTTCCTTTTTTATTTCTTTTCTGTCTATTTAGATACAAATAGATGTAGATATTTTATTTTCCAACATTAAAAAATATTGAATCCAAAGCATTTAATTTAAAAATAAGCTAATAGACATGCTCATCTAGATTAGGTAGAGAAAGGTTCAGATAATCCAAGTTGGACATTGTGACCTCATTCAGGGGATATCTTTCTAGACTGATTGGTACTTATGACCTCTAATAACTATGGTACAAAGCACCAAGGTCAGTATAGTAAATGAAACCATTTGTTGCCTAGTCAGGTTCTCCCATCATGTTTTCATTTCTGACAAGGGAGCGAGGAAGGCAGGAAGGAATGAAAAAGCTTCATTTTTGAAGGCAAGGACAGGTGATGCCCTAGCAGACTATCTTTGGCTTCCATCAGCATTCCAAAGTGCTGCTTTGGGAAGATGAACCCCAGCCATCTGCCTCCTTAGAGCCAAGAGAGCAATGCAGCCTGTGGTGGGGATAAGTATATGCCATAATAATTAAAAGGATGAAGAGAACTAGGGTGTGTGTGATTACTGCTCAGCATTAATCACTAGAATAGAACTAAATATGGGAGACCAAGCAATTCCCATTTTAAGTGAAAATTTGAGTAATTGCCATGTCTTTTGAAGATGAGGCTACCATTTTTACCTCACTGAAAGAATTGTAGAATACAGTTCACAAAAATGTTAATTCTTTCCTAGATTCATACCTTAAGTGCAGATTAAGAATTTTATGGCTATATTTCAATTTTCATTGAAATTCAATGTATTTCATTTTATGCTTTTAAAAACAATTATTCTGAGAAGGGATTCATAGGCTTCACTAGATTGTCAGAGGGGTCCATGATATATACAAAAATTAGGAACTCCCTGATGCAGATGCAGGAAAAGATATAGCTTTTTCAATGTCATACTGACAGCATAATACAACTTTGATTCTTATGATTTATTAGGAGTAAACTCAGCCCCTGATCATTTTGGACTTCCTTCATCTGTTTGCTTCTAGGGGGTGAAATTATTATTCCTTCATTTATCAAACAATCAGATGCCTGGATATTCTCAAAACAGTGGAACAAATGTTGTGGACAGAAGATAAACAAGACATGGTCCTAGCACCCAGTGAGTTTGAGACAAGATAGCTTGGGATGCTGGGTGCCTCATTCCAAAAGTAACTAAAAACTGGCTCAGAGAAATCCTGAGAGAGAAATTGGTCAAAACCAGACTTTCCATATTCTTTTATTTATAGATTAATAATGAAGGTCAATGGTCTAGGCAGAAGGGAAGAACTCATTAAAACCAAGGGGGAAAATGTAATAAAATAATGCTGGCTGCTTAACAATTGTAAGGTAGAAACAACCCCTGAAACTATACAGCTGTTTCATTTGATGGTCCATAAAATCTGGGTAAAGTCCATCAGGGTCCTCCTCCATCCCCATTTTTTTTAAACAAGGAAGGGCCTTTTTCCCTTAAGCAGTTATGATAACATCTGTTTCCTGTCCCTGGAAATGCAGAGAATCCATGGACACTAGCAGCCTGTCTGGTGCCAGGAAGTCCTGTTACACAGACCATTGCCTTCTGGAATGGGTTTTTGGTACAGGATTGATCTGAAGGGTGGTAGTATGACCCATTACATGTCTGCATGCATCTGTGTTGTTGGGTATTTGCTTTAGGTGGTTATATGTATGAAACATGCTTATATCTATGTATGTGTGTATGTATGTGTGAATCTATATAGCAGCCTTTCTAAGAATTTCCTCAGTAATAGATGAGGGTAATATAAGTGATGAGCCATTAGTTAGCATCTCTCTTTGGCAGGATATGAGTCAGCTGCCAACATTGCAAAACATCAGGTGATTAACAGGTAGCTCTGATTTTTCAAATAATAACACAAACTGCTTTCCCTGAGAAAGGGGATGTATTTTTCTTAATTTTTGAGGTGATGTCTCATTTCCAAAGTTTTAATATCTTTGATGAGTGAATTGTTTCACTTCAGCATGAAACAGGATTTGGTTCAGTGTTACTTTGGATTATGTAACATGTCATAGTAGGTTGTTGTCTCTTGAGGGATGGAAAGCTATTTCCCTAGAAACTCTTCTAGCTAGAGTTTTGGAAAGTCATTCTCAAATGAACATTTGGTTATTACAAGATAGAAAAGGAATGGGAGAAAATGACAAGCAGGGAGAGTTCTAAAGAGATGGTCAATTCTCTAACTATACAATGACTTAAAAGTAGTTTAAAAATTTCAAAATCCAAAAAAAAATCATACTTATGTCTCTTCAGAACCAATAGTTATGCATTAAAAAATTAAATTATACAGAATGCGAACTCTTGGGGACAGAATTCTAAATGAAAACAGATTTCTTCCTTAAAAAAAAAAAAAGGTCAGCTTTTTTTTTTTTTTTTAAGAGTACTGGGGTTTCTTACATGAATCCCAGCTGAACATGGAAACAAAATTCCAGACTAATTTATAGCAGAATCTGTTTTTGTCTTTTGTTCACTTTGTCTCTATCAAATTCATCCACATAGTAGATTCTTGAGACATAGCTATGTGATTTTATACATATATAGTACATGAAGAATGAGATGGTATACAGTAACACTCCCTCCCCCTAAGGCTGCTTGAAGGAATATAGGGGGCCACCAAGAGCAGTAGACATGCTTTCATGTAGTTCAGTTATGGATCTTTCTTTCTTTCTTTCTTTCTTTCTTTCTTTCTTTCTTTCTTTCTTTCTTTCTTTCTTTCTTTCTTTCTTTCTTTCTTTCTTTCTTTCTTTCTTTCTTTCTTCCTTCCTTCCTTCCTTCCTTCCTACCTTCCTTCCTTTCTTCTTTTCTTTTCTTTTCTTTTCTTTTCTTTTCTTTTCTTTTCTTTTCTTTTCTTTTCTTTTCTTTTCTTTTTCTTCTTCTTTCTTTCTTTCTTTCTTTCTTTCTTTCTTTCTTTCTTTCTTTCTTTCTTTCTTTCTTTCTTTTCTTTTTCTTTCTTTCTTTCTTTCTTTCTTTCTTTCTTTCTTTCTTTCTTCTCCTTCCCCTTCCCTTCTTTTCCTTCCTTTGCTTTCACTCATTCTCTCTCCTTTTCCCTCCTTTTTTTTCTTCTTCTTTTTTCTTCCCTTCTCTCTCTCCTTTCCTCCCTCCCTTCTTAGTTCATTTATTTTCTCCTTCAGAGTCAGAAATTGGAAGTACCTCATTCAAAGAATAGCAAGAAAGCTAGCATTACTGGATTGAAGAGTAGGGATAATGTTGATGTAAAGACTACATTTTCCTTCCAAGGGAATGAACCACCATTTAGGTCACTCAGTAAACATAAACTAGAAACCCTTCCAATTTAAATCTTGAAAAAATCTTGGAAAAAAGGTTGAGGTTTTATTTTTTTTTAATGCTGCTAAAAATGATTTTCTTGTCATGTGTTACAAAACTTTCTGGTTGAAAATTTTAAGTTCCTTTGCATTATTGAGATGAATGATCACTAATTTATAAATGCTATTTATTAAGAACTTATGGGATTCCTCATAGTGGGTTATGAGGCCATCTAGAGAAATGAGCTATCATTCCTGACATTGAGAAAATCCATTCAAAGGGTGAAGCACACACATCTGTAAGAAATCTATTTTCCCTAATATTTGAAGATATAAATAACAAAGGGGCAGCAGGGAATAGTGGGTAGAGAGCTGGCCTTGAAGTTAAGAAGACCAACAAGTCACTTAGCCTCTGAGTGCTCCCTGCAGTTGCCTATGATGGAGAATACCACAAAATAACCTTATCAATGTTGGATTGCATTTTATTTATTTTGTTAAACATTTCCAAGTTACATTTTGTTAGTGGCCCTAGTCAGAGAGACCTGTAAGCTGCGAGTTTGACTAAACCTCTGTTCTAGGCAACTGTCTAGATTATAACTTTTTGAGAAGGTACCTTTGGATATTGGTAGAGATTTTCCCCCAGAAATTCCCTAGGCTATTGAAATGGAAGTTAGGTTATAAACAAAAAGATATGGAAGGGATTATCCTAGGATGGCTCTGAGGAAAAACTAAAGTGACTAAGCCATCATCCCTGCCCTCCAGGAACATGCATAGGAGATCAGACAGGACTCAAATTATTATAAAAATTGATAGGAGAGGCATAAAATGCTGTGAAAAATGCAAGAATAGAGAGGCTAATTCCACTAGAGAGTTTGGGGTTTCACTTTGGGCCTTAATGAAGACTGAGGGGTTCACTGTGTAAAAATTGGGAGAATGGGGGATTGGTGGAATGAAATGAATAGAATTGGGAAGGTGCTCATTGTGTCCACAACTCTGGGCTCACCACTGATGGAAAGGGGAAAGAGGAAAGGAAAGCACTAGTCTTAATGGGAAGACAAGATGTATAAGTGAGACCTTTAAATCATAATATCCACAGGACATTGAATGGTTATCCAACAGCTGTCCAAGAGACTGGCATGATGTGGGACTGTATATTCTCAGTTCAGTTTGTCTTCTGGAGCTTAGTGGCATTTGAAGATCACATTTTCTTAGCTACTCATTCTTATAAACAGCCAATATATTGGATTTGAGTCCAAGAATGTATGGTAACAAATGCTATTTGATATCAAAGGACATGGGTTCCCATTATTGTTGTGCCATTCATCTGTGTGTCATCTAATGACAAAAACAGTATCAGCAACAAGAATAGTAACAGCTAATGCTTATATAACCCTCTAAGGTTTATAAAGTGCTTTATAAATTCTCACAACTCTGAGACTTAGGTGCTATTGCTATCACCATTTTATAGATTCAACTCATAAAGGTTAGGTCATATAATTAGTTAATTGTGAGGCAGGATTTTAATTTAGGGTTTCCTGACTCCAAGTTCAATATTTTAGCCACTTTATATTTAAAATGTGGGGGTTGGACTAGAGATATCTTTTTTTTTTTTGGTGTGGCAATTGGGGTTAAGTGATTTGTGCAGGATCACACAGCTAATAAAATTAAGTTTCTGAGGCTGGATTTGAACTCGGGTCCTCCTGACTTCAGAGCTGGGACTGTATCTGTACTGTAAGAACACTTCTTATTCTAAATTTATGATCTTTGAGGCAATTGTATGGCACTGGATGTAGAACCAAGATACATTTGATCTTAGACACTTACTAGTGCATGCGGCTATAAGCTGGTGACTAGACCTCTTGAGGTTTTTGATTCCTCCCATAAATGGGGAAGATACTTGTAATACCTATCTCACAAGGCTACTGGGAAAGGGTTACATTATGTTGCCACTAACTTGCTACATTGGGTTTTTTGATTACTTATTTTCATGCTTTTAAGACTAAAAATACCTAGCAACTCTTGAAGCCTTGGTAAGACAGTGAACTGCAGTGGGTAGACTATCAGAGTTAAAGTAAGGAAGATGTGAATTTGAATCTAGATATGACAGTTATGTGATTCAGTCACCTGAGATAAACCCCCTAATTTCCTCCAGAATTTTCTTATTTATATGTAGAATGAGGGTGATAATTGGTCTTATTAGTAATATTATCAATAACCAGCCTGATATAACATCTTTCAAAAGTCTTTAAGACACTTTACCAATATTATCTTATTTGATCTATCCAACAACTCTGGTGGGGTAGATATTATTATCCCCATTTTATAGCTGAGGAAACTGAGGCAAACAGAGGTTACATGGCTTCCCTACGGCCACATAGGTAGTTAGTATTTGAGGCTGGATTTCAAATCAGGTCTTTCTGACTCCACTCTATTTTAAAAATTGATCTCATGTTGCAGTTCTTTGGCACTGAAAGACTGAATAATGTCATTGTGGACTGTGCCTTATGCAAAAAAAATGTCTATCAAAATAATGAGAATGGGCTGAGTTTTTGAAACTGGTTAGGCACTGAGGACCCTGGTTGGTTAAATGTCTGTAGCCCTGTGAAATGTTGTCATATGGAAATGATTCACTGTGGAGTGGGGGTGAAAAGACCCAGCACTTTCTTCAAATCAGCGGGGGCAATCTGCAAGCCTAAGTCAAGAAACAAAGCTGAATTCAACACAAAGGAAATGTATTTTTCCATTAATTTTTGGTAGGAGCTTTTTGCCAATTCATCTGCTTATTTCTGAACCAGAATTAGGAAAGGAGGGTCCCATGTTTTCTTGAGACTTGCTCTCCTCCTTCATTAGACTCCTCTTTACCATCCTGGATGTTTCTGACACTCATTTCAATTTTGTATTTTTACTGATCACACATTATTTTGGGGTTAGGGAGACTTATTGACTAAGCACCTGATTAGCCTGAAGGTCTTTGCATTTAATTAAAAAATTGGTAGTGGGGAGGCACAAGCAATTTTAATGAATTTTCCATTTTTAGGTTGGATTATAGAGCTTTTCTGTAATCAAATTTACTTCAATTTCAATGATTCTATGATCTCATCAACATTAGTTATTCCCTCCATCAGTGCAGATCGTAACACACCCATGCCTTCTAATTTAAAACAATTACTTTGTTAACAAAAGCCAAAATATTCCCAAATCATAGTATTAGGTTTCTTTCCTCAAAGAAAAAAAGCATGAGTCAAAATGTAAAGAGGGACCCATTAACTATCAAGCTAATGAACTTTATCCATAGTGTATATAAATGATGCTGTAATATAAATAATTATATATGATTTTCTTAAATCAAATAGTGATGTGATATTTTCTGATGGATGTATCCTTGACTTGATAATGGAATAATAGGATAATAATATTTACAAAATATTTTCTTCCCAGTGAGTTAGGGAGTTTATTATTCCTATTTTTCAGATGTGGAAACCAAAGGTCTCTATTGTAAAAGTTAAGTGACTTAAAGTAATTTATTATGGTCATAGAGATACTCAGTGTTTGTGGGAGGATTCAAATCTAGACCCACACACATTCCACCACACTGTACTGTCATATTTATGGGGTCCTAAGTTTCCAGTGTTGCTTCTTCAATACCCATAATTTAGCCCAGTGTCTAACTCTGAATAGGCATTTTGTTATTCCAATCATTTCAGTCATGTCAGACTTTTTGTGACGCCATTTGGGGTTTTTTTGGTGGCAAAGATGCTGGAGTAGTTTGCTATTTCCTTCTCTAGTTCATTTTACAGAAGGGTTTCCTCTAAGGCAAGCAGGATTAAGTGACTTACCCAGGACCACATAGCTAGGTTAGACTAGATTTGAACTCTGGTCTTCTTGACTTCAGCCTTGGCTGGCATTCTAAATACTATGCTGCCTAGCTACTCCTATTATTAAATAGGCATGTAATAGATGCTTATTTGATTGATTGTATATATTAAATAACAGATTGTATATGAGGGGAAACATGCAGTGATGAAAAGAATAAAAAAGAATCAGGACAAAAGAGTAAAACCCACAAGAAAGAAAAAGAAATAAACAAGTGAAAATAGTGTGCTTCCATCTGCATTCAGAATCTATAGTTATTTCTTTGGATGTGAATAGATTTTCCATCATGAGTCTTTTGGAATTGTCTTAGATCACTGTATTGTTGAAAATCAAGTCTTAGTTGATCATAAAATGTTGTTATTGTTTACAATATTCTGCTTCTGCTCATTTCACTGAGTACCAATTCAGGTATATCTTTCTAGATATTTCTGAAATTCACATGCTCATTATTTCTTATGGAACAATAGTATAATAGAGCTAATAATCCTAAACAGAGTGAGCTCTTGGAAGACTTTATTTTTGCCCCTCACTTTTTTGAGGTCTGTGTTAGGCTCTCAGGGTTACATTTGCCCAGGGTTACCAGGCTGGATTTGAACTCAAGTCCTCCTGACTTCAGGCCAATCCACTATGCCATCTAACTGTTTCTTTGGCCCTCCTTTTTAATACTAATCACCTCCATAGATGTCTATATGGAAATGATATAGTTCCCATCAAATTATGAGAGTGAAAGTAACAGCAAATATACTAGTTGTACATGGAAAAGTATAGGGAAAACAGGTGCTTACTAAGTATCTATTATGTCAAGCATTGTGTTAATCAAACAAAGCTCAATCTGGACCTTGCCAGCTCTTTCCAGTAGCATTCCAGCTACTCTCTACACCTTGTTATATTCACCAAAAAAAGTCTATTTAAGGCCAGCATGTGTGACTTCCTTTTGTCCGTCTCTAAGATGGTCAAAGGCAGGAAGATCTGGCTGAACAGAGTGTTTTTCTTTGATACCTTCCAGTGGGAGAGGCCTCATACAATACTTTTAAGAGCACTTTGTCAGCAAACTCTTGCTTCACGAAAGCATGGAGAAAACCATTGAGGTGGCTTCAATAGGTAGGATCTGATCTGTCCTAGAAACTGTCCTACTTCTTTCACAGGGAGATCAGCCAGGAGTATAATTATGAGGGAAAGTTGCTGCCTCCCTTTTTTTCTTTCTCCGCCCACCCCTCTTCTCTCTTCCTTCTATTGAAACACTTGTGAGAACTTTCTGTAAATGAAAATAACTATTGAACTAGGCCTTGTTTGCTAAAGTAGAAAAAAATGCTGAAATATCTTGGATTAGCTCTGTGTAACTTGTGTGTGTGTGTTTAGTAATTCAAAAAAAATTATTCATATAGATGAAAGTTTTGATCATAAAAGAAAGAATTATCCTAGAACCTTATCAAGTCATTTTTCTCCCATTGACCAGTGTCTGGGTCAGTGGTATGCATCTAGTAGGTGTCTAATTAATGGTCCTTGAATAAACTGCTTATAAATGGCTTTTGGTTCTGAGAAATGCAGTATGGTTGGATAGAATTAAAATGAGATCCTTGTAAAATGCAGGATTGCTTAAATTAGCTGTTCTCTAGATGAAGGTTTTTTCAAAATGAATCACTCTGGATTTTTCTTTGTTAAGAAGAAGAAAAAAATGGGGAAAAATGTATCCCCAGCTCTGTGGCATTCTGCTGACACAGCGTTAGCATAAGACAACAATTATGCATCAAAGTGAAGCAGGGCTCTGCAATTAGGCTTCTTATGAAGTACATGAACACAGGCCTCCATGGCCTAGATGTCTTTTACATGCAGTTCCCAGGGTGTTTTGGCAAGAGGTGTCAAACACAGGATTGGCAATGCTGACCAGAACCAGATTAAAATGAAATTGAGAAATAGTTAACTAACTAAATAAAAATACAGTAAAATAGAAATCATGTTGCATTTTAAAACTAAGTTATCATCAAGCCCCACAGGCATTCTTATTTATGGATTAATGGCGTCATTCCAATTTGAGTTTAAAAGGTTGTCATTCATTTTTAGTCACACCTAACTTCATGACCCCATTTGAGGTTGTCTGGGCAGAGATACAGGAGTGGTGGGCCATGTCTTTTTCCAGTTTATTTTACAGATGAGGAAATGGCACAAATAGGATTAAGTGACTTTTCTAGGGTCACATAGTAAGGATTTAAAACCAGATTTGAACTCATGATGATGAGTCTTTCTGACTTCAGGCTGGGTGTTCTATTCATTTCACCACATAGCCACTTTTGCAGTTATAATGGATACAATTTGATGCATCAAGATCTTACTTGCTGCTTTTCAATCTTCATTACAAGCATCAAAGTTTCAGAATTAATTAGTGGCATCTGTTGATATCACTGTAGTCATAGTTCTAACTAGACTTTTGGACTAAAAGGACAATATTTACTAATGAGAATCACTGCAATTTTTTCTGAGAAAATGCTATTGGTACAGTTGCATTTGAACATTCATCAATTAGGACAAGGAGATTTGGAGGAAATTGTGGAAACTTTTGCCTACAAAAATAGGAATAGAATTAAATCTCCTACATGTAATTTTCATAGGGTTATTAATGTTGTTAGTGTTAGAAACTGGTGACAATGAAACCACTCATGTTTCCCTGTTCTGCTAAGACGCCATGAAGCTTTCCAAAAATGGCCCATTGAGCCCCCTTTCCATTTCCTTTCCCCCCCACAGAAATCTCCTCTGAAAGGAGAAGTCTGAGGTGAATAGGTGGCTATTTTCCACATGGTTGAATTTTTTTCTTTGTTCACATGGCACTGACAGACTATTCAGGATTTTAAAATTGAGCATCCCCTTGATTTGGATTTTGTTTTTGAAAAAAAACAACGTACTTCCTGGTTGAAGAAATAACATTGAGTGGGAAACATTTATCAATAAATGTTAATGCCACATGAGCTAGTCTATCTGCCTACATATTGCTCTATCTGCTATGTCTTTTCACTGGGTAACTCCCTCCCCCCCCCAATTCAAAAATACTCTCCTTCTTTATGTCTACCATGGTTCCCTTCAAGAGTCAGTTAAAAATCGCACCTTGCCCAGTTTAATAGTTACCAATGCCTTCCCATTTGAGATTACTTTCCATCTATTCAGTATTTGGTACCCATCTTGGTTATACTTAATTATTTTCATGTTTATCTTCTACTTTGGAATATAATCTTTTGGAGAGCAGGGATTGTTTTGGCTTTTTTATTCCTGACTGCACCATACATTGTATGTTTAATAAATGCTGTGAACTGATAGACTTTTTTTTTTCTTTTTTGGTGAAGAAACCACAATCCAGAATGTGAAGTCATTGTTAGTACAATGTCATATAGCATGTTAATGGTATTCCATAGACTATGGTCAGTGATAATTTGTTGAGGGAATCCCAGAGAGGGGAGAGAAATTAATATCCTTCTTTTGTTCCAATTATCGCAGGCTGCTTAAAACTCAACCAGAAATGATCAGAGAGGCTCCCCAGTGACACTAGCCTGCATTTCTAGTAATACTTAGAGCTTTTTGCTTCATATTCCATTTTGATTTCAAGTCTCTGAAGTGCTTACTGTGAGAATGGCTAAGTGACAAAATTTATCCAGACAGAGATAATGTATTAATTGAAGATGGAATGAAGATATTCACATGGAAGTCTTATAACCCAGGGAAACCTTTGTTTGATTTAAAGTATCCAAAAGAAAAGAATTTAGTGGTGACAACAATAATTTTGCAAAATCCTGTGAGTATTGTATTTCCTTAGGAATACTACTGAGATAGGAGTGGAATCATATCAAAAGCTTATTACCCCATTGCCTGAATAAAAAAAGCAAAGTTGGGCTGGTTGTAACCAAACCCTCATTGTACTGTTTATTTGTAGCTGAAAATTATGTTTTTGTTTTTCCTTTAGAAAGTGCTTTGTAAATGTAAAGAAAAAGTCCAAAATTTAGGTCAGTTTTCTCAAACTATGAAACAAGGAGATCAGGCTATTTCCAGGGTACAGAAAATCTGCACCAAGCAGTCAGCAAATGAAGATAAGAAATAACCTTTTGTGTTGAAAGAAATAAAAAAGATAGTCATTCTCATAACAGCAGAGTCTGTATGCAAATAATTCCTAGTCCATAGTAGGTGCTTACTATATACTTTCTGAATGAACTTACTATGCATGCCCTTATAATAAGAACTGTGGATAAGAATTGGCCTTCTCTGCCTTCAGAAATTAATATTCTAGTTGAAGAAGTAGAATATATATATGACACAAATAAATACAAGGAATGCAAACATATGTTCTTATAGTTTCCTGAGTGTCTAAGTCAAATTTTAAAAGAGTTTTAAAAAAATTACTTCAGGGACTTAATCATTAAAACACAAAATTCCAATAGATAAAGAACAACAGAGAGATATGAAACTATAAATTTCTGATACTTTGTTTTTAAAAATCATATATTAAATATAAAAAGTAACCACAATGTCCCACGTGTCCCTTTAAACTTTTCTTCTGTCTTTTAAAATTTTATTCATCAACTTTTCCTTTTTTCACAATTCTATAACCAGCTAGTATCTCTCTTAGTTACTCCCCCATTTAAGTACTTTCTTGTACTAAGTAGGTAAGTATAGTCATGGAAACCAAGTCAACCTATTGGTCATGTTTGAAATCACATGTCTCATTTTGCACATTTTAGCCATGGCCTCTTCACCAGGAAGTGGAGACTTTTCTTTCATTATTAGTCTTCTGATGTTATGATTTGTCCTCTGCACTGATCAGTGTTCTTAAATCTTTGAGTCATTTTCCTTTCCATTAATTATAGTCATGTAAATTGTTCCCCTGATTCTCTTTCTCTCTCTCTCTCTCTCTCTCTCTCTTTTTTTTTTTTTTACTTTTTATAAAATTCCTTCAGGTTTTTCCAAGTTTGTCTGAATTACTTATATTCATTATTTCTTACAGCTTAGTTATATTCATGTTCATGTACCCCGATATGGATTACGACCCATCAATCAAATGGGAAAGGTAACATGAAAATAACCACAAATAAGCTATTTTCAGAACAACTTGGAGTTAATTAGTATAGAGAAATCACTGGCATTGAGGAGCTTTAGGAAAAGCTCCATTTTAACTGGTACTTGAAGGAAGCCAGGAGGCAGAGATAAAGAGAGGGAGCATTACAGGCATGGAGGCAGCAGCAAAAATGGTCAGAGCCAGAAGGTAGAATATCTTGTTTGAGCAACTGCAAGGAGGCCAATGTCCCTGGAACTCAGTAATAACAAATATTATTTTAGTATTTTAAAATTATTTTAATATATTTAAATTGTTTAATATTACTTAATAATATAGCAAATATATTGCTATAATACTTTAAAGTTTGCAAAGCATTGAACACATATCTCATTTGATTCTTATTATAAATCTACAAGATGTTATCTCCATTTTACACTACAACTTGAGAGAGAGTAAGTGGGTTTTTCAAGGTCATGCAGCTAGTCAGCATGAAATTTGATGATAATGATGAGATTTGGACCTATAGACTTCTTAACTCCAATTCTATGCTTTACTCAGTGGTTCCATGCTTTCTTTTTATTTAACCATAAAAATATGAGGAATAGCAGAGCATGCCAAATGATAGATGAGTGTTACAGACAATGAGTTCTTCACCTGCCTATGCTTGTCCTTTCTAAGGCAAGATCCAGCTGTTTAAAGATTGAACTCTTATTATCAAAGAAAATTCTTTTTGGACAGATCTCAGCAGGAAAATGAGCTAGGTCTGTGTCCTTTCTCATTGGAAAATGAAACTGAGAGATGGAGGATGCAGGACCTTGATAGAACTAAGATCAGCTGGACTTCAGATTTCTTGGTGATGTGTAGAAATGAGAATTCTGTTTGTCTTTTCCATAAAGCAAAATTAAGTGTGAAAAAATCCCTAATTCAGAAGACAGTTTCAGAACCACCTGTTGATACTCTATGGCAAGGCTTCTTAAACTTTTTCTCCTTTTTTATAATCTTGTAACCCCTTTTTACTTAAGAAATTTTTACATGATCCCAGATGTATAGATATATAAAATAGGTGTACAAATCAAAATAAATCACAATTTTGTAACCCCCACTTGCAGTTATAGATCCCATATGGGGATGGGACACACAGTTTAAGAAGCTTTGTTCTGTGGGATGTTCAATCAGGCAGCTTAACTAGCATTTGTTATACTTCTACTTTGTGTCGGTCACTTTATTAAACATGGATAAAACTGGACTGATGTGAACCCAGGCCACAGAAGATCACCTGTTATCGTGAAATTTCTGAGAGGGCTTGAGTGTTTTTCCTTCAAAGACCACAATCTTGCCTCTCTCTCCTTTTTTTTTTTTTGGACTGGACTTATGATTTGATTGGCATGGGGAATTCATGATGAAGAAAGGCCCTTCACAGATGGAAATCAACACCTACTTTACCATTTACAGTCTTAGAGAGTTATGTGGGAGTGGAGGGGAAGGAAACAGAGAAGTTAAGGGATATGCCTAAGATTACACAGCTAATGTACGTAGTCCTTTCACTCTCCATTATACATTCTCCAGTCTCAAGTTTCTGCTTCCAAGAATTTTGTACATGACTTACCTTTAATCATTGTACTCCTCTCTGACTGCCCCTATTATTTTTTTGGTCTCAATCAATTCATTCTAGACTGTCCTTATTACTTTTTGGTCTCAATCAATTCCTTCTAGCAATCTCATTTCTCATGATTTTTTTCCCTATGGCCTCTCAACTCAGCCACTTTCTGGAATTCTCATTTCCAATTATTTCCCTCCCTTGCTTCATCCCTCCTTCCCTTTGGTATATAGCTGTGTTTACCTCATATGATTTTGCAGGAAAATCACAAAATGCAATTCGCACTCAGGTGACAAAAGGGTATTTCCTTTCCTTAACAGTAGCAATTTGGCCTGCTCTGAAATATTATCCTCCATGGTTAACTGCTCCAAATGTCTTTTAACAGTGTGTACTGGGGTTATAGAGACTATCTCTTGTGACTTCACGAAGTGAAGTTTCTCTAGTATAGAGATGAGATAAACAGTACAGTGACATCTACAAGGAAAATGGTTGTCATGGATTATATCACAAAACTAATTTCTTATTTTACAAATCACTAAAATAACAAAAAATTCACTGCAAGCTTCAGTTTAGTGAACCTAATCTCAATAGTGAAAATATAAATCAAGAAGTGATTCATAACAAAATGATTCACAAAAGTGAATCATAACTTTCTTGGTGTGTTTAAAATATGATTTAATTTATAAAACAAAAATCTAATTTATGGCTTTCTGGAAATATTCTGTGAATCTCTTTTAATTCCAGTATCTTTTCTTTGTTAATCCTTTCCCACTTATATATAGCTTGCTTTGTATATATTTATTTGCATATTGTTTCCTTCATTAGACTGTAAGCTTCTTGAGGGCAGTGATTGTCTTTTGTATCTTTTTGTAGCCATAGCTCTTAGCATTTGGCCAGCAAGGTAACAGCCAGACCTGGAGTCAGGAACTTTCTTCCCAAATTCAAATCTGGCTTCAGGCACTTATTACCTATGTGAGTGTGGACAAGTCACTTATACCTTTTTACCTCAGTTTTCTCATCTGTCAAATGAACTGGAGAAAGAAATAGTAAACCACTCTGATATCTTTGCCAAGAAAAGCCCAAATGGGTCAAGAAGAGTAGGACATGATAAAAAATGACTGAACAACAACAAGCTCTTACCAAAGTGCCTAGCACATGTAAGCATTTAAGACATTTTTATTATTGATTGGGATACATCCAGGAAATTTGTATAATATAATGGGAAAAGACATTATTTTAGATTTGAAAGATACTATCAATGAGTCAGAAAACCTGTTTTTTGTGCCCATTACTTTATTCCTTATTAGCCATGTGACCTTGTCTAAATTATTAACCTTTAGCAGCTACATTTCCTTTTATCTGCATAATAAGGTGATTAGATCTGGTTATCTCATAGGTTTCTTCTAGCTCTGTACTTCTGGGATTCTATATGAGCCAATCAGAAAGAATCTTTTTTGAGATTTATTAAAAAGTATCCAAAATAGCCTATAATAGACATTTATTTTCCCAGTGAATCTATCCCATGCCAGAGAAAACCAATGATATCATATTGAAACCAATAATAAGATGATTCAATTAGATTTCTTTTTCTAATCATTAATAAAAAATAAGACGTTTGAACATTTTAGAAAGAATACGTATTTGGGAAGGAGCCAGTTCCCCAATTTATAGAATAAATCAGTCACCTGAGACTTCCCAAGGTTGCTATCACCACTAGTTGTGAATAAATCATTTTAGAATTTTATACAGATGTGAGTCCAGTGTTTTTTACCCCCAACTTTGGAACGATTGTGATGCAAAATTAGTTATCAGCATTAACCATTTGGCAACCATTCTCACCACCAGTCTACTGGTCTGAAAAATGAGATCATTTTAGTTAAAATAGAAGAAGGGAGTAGTGATATTCTCTATAAGCTGAAGAGAACATTAGGACAAAAAAAGAGATGGAATTGCATTACATACAGATTGTGTTGAGATAAACCCATTCTTAACCACTCTGTATCTGGGAGTACTGTTAAGGGAAGGTTTTTGGTCAGAGGGCTTCCCTGTAATGATTTTTTCATGATCCATTTCTCAATTAGTGATATGTTATTGCTGTTCTGCAAATAGCTTTCAAAACCATTACCTCCATCTTCTCCCAGGCAGAATGTCCTTTGGCCTTCTCCACTTGTAATAATGCTACCCTTATCTTTTTAAGCCTTCAACACCTTTCTGCCATTTGTTTATATCACTAAAGCATAAGGATATAGACATAGAAGTACAGGGAGAAAGATAGTGAATTCACAAAACAAAAGGCCCATACTACCCAAATCAAATGCCCTGACTTCTTATAGCATGGGTCTGGAATGGCTAGACTCAAGGAACAGTCATTAATGGTCTCTAGAGAAGTATGCTTTATCTGTGCTATTTAACATATTTATCAATGACTTGGATTTTAAAAAAAAGCACAGATGGAATGCTTATCAAGTTTGCATGTGACACAAAACTGTGGAGAATAGCCAACATGTTGGGTGACAGGCTTAGGATCTGAAAAGATCTCAACAAATTTGGGCTACAATTTAGAATTTAGGGATAAATTGAAAAAAAAGAAATTTAATAGGGATAAATATTTGTCTTACATTTAGGTTAAAAATCAGCTTCTTAGGTAAAAGATGGAAATGGAACATGTATAGAAGGCTGATTAGGATGATAAAGAGGTTTAACATCATACATATCTTAAAAGGATCAGCTGTAGAAAATGAGGATGTTTGGCCTACAACAACAATAACAGCTGACTTGTATTTGTATGATTCTTTCAGAATTGCAAAGCATTTTACGTTATCTCAGTTTGACCCTCATGATGATTCTATGAGGGAGGTACTTTTATTATAGAATTTTATTCTGTTCCCATTTTACCGTTGAGGAAATGGAGACTGGGAGAGGTAAAATGACATCCTTATAATCACACAGATAGTAAGTGTATGAGGCAAGACTCAAACTCAGAGCTAATCTTCTTTACCCTAAATTCAGTGTTCTATTCACTGCATTACCTAATTTCCCCTAGAAGAGAAATTGAGAGCAAGCTTTTGAAGAACTGTCTTGTGAAGGAAATTTAATTTTTCGATGACGAAAATTTTGTTAATAATTATTGGCATAGTGGATAGAGTGAAAGGTCTGAAGTCAAGAAGACTAATCTTTCTGATCAAATCCAGCCTCAAAAACTTACCAGATATGTGATTCCGGGCAAGTCACTGAAACCTATTTACCTCAATTTCCTCATCTGTAAAATGAGCTGGAGAAGAAAATGGAAAATCACTCCAGTGTCTTTTCCAAGAAAATTCCAAATAGGGTCATGAAAATTCAAACATGACCATAATGATTTAACAATAAACACAATAAAGGGTAAAATAACCTCCTTTGAGTGAACTTTTACCATAAAGATCTTCAAACAAAGATTAAATGTATGATTGATTGTTTTTTGGGCTTATCAGAGGGAAAATTGTCATTCAAGTAGAGTTGGATTTTGATGGTCAGTCTCTTTCAACTGAGTCCCTTCCCCCTCCTTAAACATGAATGTGCTCACCTTTGAATGCCAAGATGCTTCTCCTGACTATCTGTCTAGAGGTCATGCACTTTGAATTATTTCAGTAGTGGGAATGGGTGTGCCCTAGTTCCCCTTTGGTCCAATGCTTTTTGTGAATAATATCATACAAATCCAAGATGGTTGCTAGCATTTGATGGAATCATTCATGGAATCATTTATTGTTCAAAATTCCCAAATGTGATCCAAATTGGATTAAAATATAGCTGGGAAACACTTAACAAAATAAATAAAATAAAAAAAGATACAGCTTGGATTATTTATTTTTTTATTATTATAGCTTTTTATTGATAAAACATATGCATGGGTAATTTTTCAATACTGACTCTTGCAAAACCTTCTATTTCAACTTTTCCCTTCCTTCCCTCCACCTCCTCCCCTAGGTGGCAGGTAGTCCCATACATGTTAAATATGTTAAAGTATATGTTAAATATAATATATGTATACATATTAATACAGTTGTCTTGCTACACAAGAAAAATTGGATTTAGAGAGAAGATAAAAATAGCCTGGGAAGAAAAACAAAAATGCACAACTTAGATAATGTTGATTTTTGTGATTCACAGAGTTACATATGTGATTTGTAGTTTGAAACAACCATTCTGGCTAAACCTCTGCACACACACTCTCCAACATGTAATCTAACCTCTGCTTCAAGACCTCCAGTGATAGTAAACGCACCATGTGGATGATCATAGACATCACAACATATAGTCTAATCTCTGGAAATCCATCATCTCCTGAGGCAACCAATTCTACTTTCAGACAGCTCTAATTCTTAGGAATTTTTCCTTATATTGAGTTGAAATCTTCCCTTTGCAATTCCCACTCATTATTAATAGATCTGCCTTATAAGACCAAAAAAAGATCCATGTGACTACATGACCTCCTGGACTACCACCATCTTGAATTCCTTCCTTCCTTCCTTCTTTTGCTTCTTTTTGTTTATTTTTCAATAGTATTTTTATTCTTTCTTTTTTCCATTTCTTTTTATTTTTCAATAGTATTTTATTTTTTAAAATACATCTAAAGAAAATTTTCAACATTGATTTTTCTAAAACTTTGTGTTCCAAATTTTTTCCCTCCTCTCACCTACTCTTTTCCCAAGACAGCCAGCAATCCAATATAGGTTTAATATGTACAATTCTTTTAAACATATTTCCATATTTATTATATTGTACAAAAAAATCAGACCAAAAGGGAAAAAAATCATGAGAAATCAAGCAAAAAAGGTGAAAGTATTATGCTTCCATCCACATTCAATCTCCATATTCTCTCTCTGGATGCAGTTGGTATTTTGCATTGGAGTCTTTTCTTTAAAATCTATTCAGGTTCTTAAAATGTAGTGTTGGAATATGGTACCACTCGTTACGTGTTCTTAGCAGTACATAACACACTGGATTAATATGCTTTGAGGAAGGGAAACTGCAAATTGAATCAGTTCTGAATCTGTACCATTATCTAAGCCATATTTCTTAAAAGGACTTAGAAGAATATCTTGAAAGACTTTGGGAAATGCTTTGATTTACTCTAGTAGCCCAACCAAAAGAGGAAATGAGGTTAGTCTGGCATGACTAGTGCTTAATGAATCTATTCTGCTCATAATGATTAATGTGCTCTTATATTCATCAGACATCTCTTTAATATTATTTTAGAATTGTGTCAGGATTTGGAGTCAAGCTTATTTAAATAATACAACTACTTCCCTTTTTCAAAAAATCAGAACATTTGCTCATCTCCAGTTCTATGATACTTTTCTTCTTGACTTCAATATCCAATAATGACTCACCAGTCTCATCTACCATTTCTTCCATTCAAAGGGCATGGAAAAGATTGAGTTTGAGTTTATTATGGACCAAAGTCTTTGGCCTTATTTTCACCATGTTCTAACCAACTGAACCAACTGGCCACAGATCAAAGGGAACAGAAAGGAGATGCAGATGAAATAGCTTTAAAATATACTGGCCAATATTATTTAAGCTCATTGCCTGATTTTTCTTTTTTATCTTTTTTTCTTCAGTCCTAAACTTTGGTTTAAATGTCTAGCCTGTGAGCACACCTTTCTTTTCATGATTGCTTCACGCTTGCTCTTAGTAGGAAAACATCATTCAAGACTCTGAACGAAATACTTAGACTTGTATTCTTTCCCAAGCCTCTAATAGAATTAAGTGAACAGATGGTAAAGAACTGCATCAGCTGCCCAGTGGAGTACAGGTTGGACTTTGAATTTCTGTTTCTTTGTTAACCAAAGAAACACATCAGTCCTGGAAAAGAAATAATCAGATAAAGTGGAAGCACACATATAAATGATTTTAAGGGAGTGTTACTCAGGATGGATATTAAAAGTAAATACACAGAATGAAAACATGGTATTGGTACATCTGGAAGATGAAAGTTGTTTATATAATATTACCTCCAATAAGGGTAGGAAATGTAGGGCTTGTATGAGCTCTTGCTTTTCTGTCCCTTTTTAATGTTCTGATCAAAGGAAAAATTTTGAGGAATACATTTATAAGGTTCAACACTAAATATATAAAAATTCAAATCAATTCAAGAAACATTTATTAAAGATCTCCCATCTTCAAGAGACATAAAATAGTCTTTGCCCATAAGGACTTGAGGAAACATGCACCCAGATGAGCAAATATAAGATAACTGGAAGAGGAAAAAATCACTAAGCAGAAATTGAGATAGGTTTCACAAAAGAAGAGGGCAGTTGAGCTGAATCAAAACCATTTGCTCTTTATAGTGCTGACTTAAACTTCAATAAGGAAGATCATAAAATCAAAGATTAAGTAATACAAAAAAGTTCATTTAATCTATTCCTCTCATTTTAAAGGTTAAGGCAACTGAGACCAGAAAAGTTAAAATGATTTGTTTAACTCATATACATTTTAAGTGGCTAAGTTGGGATTTGAACTTGAGCCCTCTGCCTTTAAGTTTAGCAAAATTTAATGTCTCAAGCCATATCAGTGCTTAGCATGAGTGTTATTTTTTAAATAATTTGGGAAATTGAGTACCATAATTACCATGATATCATGGACATTCACTTATATATTATTATTTTAGGAAATACATATATATAGAAAGATTTAACACAAATTCTTTCTGACTCCAAGGTTACCCTTCTATCCACTATGCCAATACTTCCTCTTGGAGCATTCCATGGGTTACTGAAACATAGTCATTTTGCAATATGTTGCATTTGTGAAAATTTCACAATATACCCAGAGCAGTGAAGCTTTGGGACACTGGCAGATGGAATTAACTCTGAATTCTCTTAGGGTTATTAACAATCTGAGCATGCTGCATACAAACAAATTCTGCTTAAATATTAGTAGATGGGGCTTCTCTTGACTGGAGAAAAAAGGGAACAAAAGAAGTAACATGATAAGATGATGAGAGCATTTTATT
Organism: Antechinus flavipes; assembly: GCF_016432865.1. Lineage (NCBI taxonomy): Eukaryota > Metazoa > Chordata > Mammalia > Dasyuromorphia > Dasyuridae > Antechinus > Antechinus flavipes. Next base: position 83,997,266 of record NC_067401.1, on the reverse strand, counting down.
GAATGGTTTCCATTTGGGCATTAGAGGAGCACAATGGTGTGTCCTGCTTAAATGGTGGTACCATTCATATTTCATCTTTGACAAAAAAAGATGTTCCATTTCTATGAAAGATGAAGATGATAGGTTGTTTCTTCATGAGAGTTATATTCATCATTTCTTGGGACACATCAATGTTTATGACTTTATTAGCTTAAAAAAAGGATTTTATGTTGCATCCTATTTTAGAAAAGACCTTTTTTCTAAGAGAACTCATCCTACTGACATTTTAATCAGTGATGTTTGGAAAAGGATGGCAATATTTTTTGGATGGCTAACTCCTTTGGTAAAGTACCTACAGTTGACAGAATCACAGGGGACATAAGATCTGAGGATCTGATGTATGGGAAGGTGGGGATCAAGTTTTGACAATCTCTGAAAACATTTGCCTTTTGGCTTATAAATAACTAGATAAGGTATTATATTAAGCACTTTTGTGCTTGGCACTATGCTGAGTACAGGGAACACAGATGCAAGAAGCAAGACAATCCCTACCTTACTTAGATTCTTTAGGGAAGGACAACAAATAAAGCAGAGAGGGGAAAAGGGAAATGTGAAAAGAAGTATATGATATGGTATGAAAATGGCTGGTGAGTAGAAACCTGGTTCTGGATAAGATAAAATGAGACAGATAGGAAGTGATATAGAAGTCTGATTTTCAGCAAGATATTATTAAAAAAAATAATAATCATTTATAAAGCATTTTTAAGATTTGAAATGTACTTTACTGATATAATATCATTTTATCCTCATGATACTCCTGAGAGGTTGGTGCAATTATTATTCCTGTTTTAAACATAAGGAAACTGGGCCAGTCAAGATCACATAGCTAGTAAATGTCTGAGACAGGAGTTCAACATTATTCTTCTGGATACCAAGTCCTGTTCCCTATTCACTGTACCACCTAGTGCCAAAGGTGCCAAAGATAAGACTTAAACATACTTATCAAAGCTGAGGCGGGGGTTCTAGGTATGGAGACCATATCTAGACTGTGGTGGTTGAGAGATGAAGATGATGGTTTAGATGTATACAGAGTAGCAAGGAGATGGCACAGAGACCTGGTTTCTAAACTCACCCATTAGAACTAGCTGTCCAAAGAGTTTCTGATTAACTCATTTTAAAACTTTTCAGGATGGGTAGAGAATCAGTAACCCTGTATTCCCTCAAAACTTATTACAATTTGAAATTTGCTTCATTTGATTTGGAGATAATTATCTACTGGTGTGGTTACTTTTCACTACCACTAAAGATGTTTGGTGAAGTAAGTTGTAGAGAGCAAAGGAAGGATTTGTGTTTAGACATCAAAATATATTTTTATATGATCCTTTACAGAAGAGTTTAAATGTTCTTTTTCAGAGTTTTCTGACCTTTAAATGACCTAAATTTGTATGGAAAGAGATGGTAAATAGAGACTTGCCTTCTTCTTTTGAAGGCTTTTTTCCAATGGATCACAGACATATGTTGTACCACATAGGCTTCTAGTAGGAATCCAACAATAGACTGCATCTGCTTCCATGGACCATCTAGTTAAATGATAGTAGCTCATCACCAGCAGATTGGCTGTTTGGTGTTGAATCCATAAAGAGAGTTTTTGAGTGGGAGTGGGACAAATGGCTACTCATAAGTGTTTTGTGGCAAAGGAACCCCACTGAAACTGTGACAACTGTCCCATTAGGCACACAGATGCATTTTGTGAGAATGCAAGGCAGTGGGATCCCCAGTTACCAGTTACTTTTTTTATAAGAAAATTAATGAAGCCGATTATTTACTTCTGAGAGAGAGGTAATGGACCCAAGTCACAGAGACAGACATTTTTAGATATACTGTACAGATAAGCTTGGATTGACTATGCTTATTTGTTACCATATTTTTTCTCCCTTTCTCTGTTAATCAGAGGGTGGGAAGCCCAGTCATGATGATACCAAAAATAGAATCATTGTAAAATTTTTTTAAATGAACAAAAACAACTAGAAGGAAGTTAAGGAAGCACAAACAAGCAAGACAGTTTTGAACGTAACATAGAATTTATTATATGCTTTTTCTTTTTAAAAGCTGTGGAATTGAGATGAATGATTTCATATAGATTTCTCTCTGTGTAGGGAAATGTTCTTTTTTTTGGTGTTTAAGTTCAGAATAAACAACAACAACAAAAAGAATGTGAGATAATGGGAAGAAAGAAAGAATGAGAAACATTAAGTGATTTGCAATAAATGAGGAATATTTTCCAGCATGAAAATTCTGAGGCTAAAAGTGAAAATATGTGTTGGGGATTAGATATTAAGGGAGGTGGGGATAGGGAAAAGACTAAAATAAGAGAGGGGAGATAAAAAGAACTTTTTTTTTGTGTTCTTACATTTATTTTTATTTAAAAGCCATGTTATCTGGAAGCACATTGTCCAGTGTTTGAATTTCTGTGGTGTGTTGTATGTATCACATATATGTGTATATGTATGTGTATATATATACACACACATACATACGTGAGTATGTGTGTGTATATCTTTGACAGCACTGTAATTTCAGTCAGAGGGGCAGCTACATCACCCAGTAGACAGCGCCAGTTCTGTAGTCAGAAGGACCTGAATTCAAATCTGATCCCATGCTTACTAAGCTTTGTAACATTAGGTAAGTAACTTAACCTCTATTGTCTCATCAAAAGACAAAAAAAAATAACCCAACCCCAAAACTATCAACTTCTTATTATAAAAGTCCACTTAAAAAATCATTTGTCTACTAATGATTGTATGTGCCTATGAATGATGACTTATCATAGCTCAGGAGAGTCAAAGTTGCCAATTCCATTCCCCTATGAAAGGGCAAGAAATAATGTATTATGGGTTTACATAGATTGCAGCATATTGCCAATGAAAAATATCATTCAGGACATGTCTGATCATAAAAGGAGATGGGCCAACCATGCAACCAGAGTGGAGAATAACAGATGGACGGCCCAAATGTTTCAGTATTGCATTGATATTCATAGAATATTAAAAGAACTAGAGGAAAGCCTCAAGCACATTGGATAGGTCCTCTATGGAGATTTTATGGAAAGACATTAAAAAGAATCACATAGAATGAGAAAGTGTAGCGGAGTTGTAGCCTTCACTGCTAGCAAGAGTACTTCTGTTGATGAGCTTGTGGATACATTGCAGAAACTTAGTCCTGAAATAGAATCAGTCAGCTATGTGATTTTATCAGTTTAAATACATGTAGATTTTGTAACTATTTTTTTTCAGAGGAAATATATACTTGCTTTCTCTAAGCAATCAAATTTAAAAAAATATTGCTAATGCTGAATGAGAAGAGGAGAGAAGGCTTGAATGCTAGTGTTTTACAAGGAATGCTAATTAAAGAAATGGCTCCCTGCTTTCTCTGTTCTGCAGTCACTTATACTTAGCAGGGACAAATAGCAGACTCTCATATATAAACATTCTTCCTGTTGGGCTATGCTATTTTGTATAGTGCCAAGAAGCTGTGTCACTCAGGGGAGAATATTAAGGGAGACAAGCAGCTTTGGCTAACAACTACTTTTGTTGCTCATCTCAATTAAAATCGTACCATTAACTTTACTTTAATGTGAGATTTCTTGTGGTTCAATTTTCCTTTGGTGGGATCCATTAGGGGTGGGTGGGCAGAATTGACTGGCGTACTTTTAGAATTCTGATGTACCCATTAAACATTTAGCGTGTGTTATTGATGTTTTCCACCTATATAGTATATTTGCTAATGGTTTTATCAAAGTTTCCCTCCTTGCAGAGTGGATATCAGGTTATTTGTAGTACAGCACAATGGTGAATTATACTGTGTTAGGTTAGGAAGTCAGCATGGATGTAAGGCAAAAAGTGTCTAAAGTCAAGTTTCAGTCTCTGCAGGAGAGCTCCAATGTCAATAGCTTCTTGCAGTGTGGGATAATTTAGGAAAAGGGAGTTGGCAGGGAAGAGCTATCACATCTGGGTAAGGATTGGCTCTAAGGATAGAGTCAGTAGGGCTGGAGGGCAAAGTGGGGCTGAAAATGAATACTGGTGTTAAACAGCCTCTGTCTTTCAAAAGGAGGGGGATCATAAAGGCTGGGAGGCAGAATTTCTCTCTACTTCCCACTCATTCTGGGACATGAGCTCACTGAGTGGAATGGAGGGCAAAATTTCTTGCACAACTGATATTGTATTCATTCATTCTCTGTTTTTCTCTCTCTCTCCCCCTTCCTCCCTTTCTTCTTCTCTTACTTCCTCCCTCCCTCCCTCCTTCCTTCCTTCCTTCCTTCCTTCCTTCCTTCCTTCCTTCCTTCCTTCCTTCCTTCCTTCCTTCCTTCCTTCCTTCTTTCCTTCCTTCCTTCCTCTCTTCCTTCCCTCTCTTCCTCCCTCCCTCTCTTTCTCCTTCCCTTCCTTCTTTCTTCTCTCTTTCTCTGTATATAGTTGAATTTATAGACATTAAATGAGCAAATAATGCAATACTCTATCACCAAAATTGCAGGTGGTACTGCAGGTTAAGGGTAGTTTTGATCATAATATTGCTTTTCAAATTATTCTTTTTGATTTCTGCATCAATCGACATCATTACTATCCCCTGATTCTGGATGTTTTCTATTCTTCAGTTTTTCATAACACTACTCTTTCTCCTATCTCTTTGATTGCTCCTTCTCAGTCTTATTTGGTGAATTATCATTTATATCCTGTCCTGTCCCTAATCAAGGGTATACCTCAAGACTTTATCCTAGGATTTCTTCTCATCTTTCTCTGCACACACTCTCTTATTGACTTCATCAATTCCTTTTGTTTTAATAATCTCTATCTTGTTGGCTTCCATATATATATATATGTGTGTGTGTGTATATTTATGCACACACATATGTGTAGACTTATAGAATAATAGTTAGGATTTACTTAGCACTTTAAAGGTTTGCAAAGCATTGTACATGCTATTTTATTTGATATTCTCAATAACTTTTTGAGGTTGATGCTATGATTATACTTTATAGATGTGGAAACTGAATCTGAGAGGGATCAAATGGCTTACCCAGGAACATACAGCTTCTAAATAGCTGAGGTGGGATTTGAACTCAAGTTTCCTGATTCTAAATCCAATGCTCTTATAAACCATGCTATCAACCTGAATTTCAGTATTGCATCACCAACCGATAGATGTTTTTTAACTAGATATCATATAGGCATTGAAAATTCAGTTAATCCAAAAATTGATTCAGTATCTTTCTCCTCAAACCAACTTCCTCTTTCATACTTCCTGACTTCCGTTGAGGGTACTACAATTCTTGTCACCCAGGTTCACAACTTTGAGGTCATCCTTGAATCCTAATCACCTTACATAGCCAAACAATTCTTAAGTATTGTCAGTTCCCATATCTAGCATCCATTCCTTTCCATTCATATGGTTATCATATTAGTTCAGACTTTCATCACTTTTTACCTGGATTATTGAAATATACCATTAATTGATTTTCCTTCTTCAAACTTCCCCCTGCTCTTCAATCCATCATTCACATAGTTGCTTAAATTATTTTCCTAAAGCATGAGCTCAGAAAACTCCATTGATCCCTGTGATTTTAGTATCAACTGTAGACTTCTCTGTTTGGTATTTACAGCCTTTTACTCCTTGGCTATAGCACCCTTTTCAGGATTATTGCATATGACTCCCCTTTCTGTGTAGTCCAGAAAAATCAGCTTTTTTTGGTAGTTCCACAGACATAATCCTTCATTTCTCATCTCTGATTTTTTTTTGGCAAGGATATTCCCTCATACTTAGCATGTGTTCCCTTATACCGCTGTCTGTTAGAAATCCTTGGCTTCCTTCAAGGCTCAACTTAAATGCCACCTCCTATGTGAAACCTTTCCTGGGACCTGGCTGACATTGTCATCCTCTCAGAATTACCTTTCATTGATTTTATATATATTTTCTTACTCTTGTGGAAACGTTTCCTCTTTTTCTTGTGAAAAAGCTTCCTATGTAAACTCCTTGAAGGCAGGAATGATTTCACATTTTTTTCTTTCTTTAGAAAGAAAAATTCGACCTCTAGAAATTATCCATATTGTTTACTTATCAAAGTGGAGCAGGTTTGAGAAGAAAGAGAATGAGTTCTCTTTTGGACAAATTGAATTTGATTGCCAATGACACAGCTAGTTAGAAATGTCTATTAGCTGGTGATGCAAGCAAGATGGCAGCAATCCTTTTGCTTTTACATTAGAAGGAATAGAGAAGGTCAGTGGTAGGGGTAATCCAGAGTGTGGAGAGATTATTACTCCAGTGATGTCACCCAGTCCAGATTGTTTTTTTGCAGAACATAAAAAAATGCACTTCAACCCTTCTCCCCTTCTGTATCTTCCTTTGTCCTCCCATTCTGTTGTATTCTCTGAAAAAACTTAATTATTTCTTGCACAGCATGATGTATATAGAAATATATTTAGAAGAATTGCACATGTTTAGCCTATATTGGATTGCTTGCTGTCTTGGGGAAGGGAGAGAGGTGTAGAAAAATTTGGAACACAAGGTTTTGCAAAGGTGAATGTTGAAAACTATTTTTGAATGTATTTGGAAAAAAATACTACTTAAGAAAGGAAAAATTCAATCATTTGCAAAGAATAATCCTTCCATTTTGGATCTCTTCATCTCATACTCATCACTTTCTAGCATTAACCATCATTTTTTTTCTTGTTTGGCAATACCCATTAGATACTATAACCTTGGATACCTACTCTCCATTACTGGATCCCTACAGATATGCTTCCAGAGCATCCCTCCATTTCTGTGACTCAGTTTCCTCCTTTAAGGTTCACTCCATTCACAAATATCATCCAATATAGTGATGTACATACTTACCTGTTGGTTTTCAATTCCTTCTTCCTATTTTCTTAAGGACTAAAGTACCTTGTTTGCAGTCTTCCTTTTCTTCCTCATTAGCTATTTATTAACTGTGCAACCCTGACAAATACCTAAAGCTCTCTAAGCTTTCATTTCTTCACCTTTAAATCTAGAAGTTGGTCTTCATAGACTCAAAGTCCCTTCTAGGTCTAAACCTGTAATCTTATGACCTTATTCCCAGACATTTCCTCACCATGCTGTCTGTATTCCAGACATTATCCTCAACTATCCTTTTGCTGTAACCTTGCACTCTCTTATATCTGGGTTCCTGGTAAGAGAACTCTGATAAGTGAGCTTTTACCTTATCTTGGCAGTAACCAGACCTCTGCATTACATCCTCATACCTTGTTCTCATTATATAAAAGCTCCCCATTATATGTTGTCTTCCCCTTAGAATGTAAGCTCTGTGAGGGCAACAATTAGCTTGATGACTTTTATTTGTATCTTCAGCTCATTTTACAGATGAGGAAACTGAGGCACAATGTCACATAGCGGATGAGTGTTTGAGGTCAGATTTGAACTCATGAAAAGGGGTCTTCCTGATTCCAAAACCTGGCACTCTACTAAACCCCTTAGCCACCCTGGCACATGCTTAGTACTTAAACACTCTATCAATATAATTTCTCCTCTTCTCCTCTGATCTGCCTAAGAAAATAAGTAGAATACCCAGCCTCTGACTTCAAAGATCTTACTATCCAGTCTGGGGAGACCATATATAGATACTAGAAATAATAAGAGATTAACAAAAATCAACATATAGGTTGATGCTTCTTAACACAAATGATATGCTCAGGTTTTCAGAAGCTGAGAATTACTAAAGTGATATTCCTGCTGTACTATGCTTTAGTCAGATCACACCTGGGATTCTCCAGTTCTAGTACTGATTTCAGCAGGACATTGAGAAGCTGTAGAGTAACTAGCTGAGGACAACCAGGATGGTTAAAAAGCCTAGAGTCCACACTATATTAGGCTGAGTCGATAGAATAGAGAATATTTAGTCTGTGAAGAAAGAAGAAAAGATTGTGTATTGGGGGGCATATAACAGGAAAGGCAGAACAGGATGGTTTATCTTTAAATGTCTGATAGACTGCTATGTATAAGAACAATTAGCCCAATTCCTCCTAAACTCAGGAGACAGAATTAGAAGTAATAGATAGAAATTGCAGCGAGTCAGACTTAGGCTTGATATAAGGGGGAAAAAATTCCTAAAAATCAGAACTATGCAAAAAGGAACATACTGTCTGGAAAAGTAGAAGGTTGACTCTTCTACTAGTTTTTGAGCAAAGACTAGATGTTATAAAGAGTATTCCATTTCACTTATAAGTAGATGGCTTCTGAAGTGCCTTGCAAATTTGATCAGATCAGTCAAGGCTGACTTCTTTTCATTGCCTCTTACAGACAGGTAAGATTAAAAAATCAAAAAACAATATCAGTCTGCCATTGAGCTATCCAACCTACATCTTGTGTTTCTCTCGGCAGATTAGCATAATTTTATGCTTTGTCTGTTATGAAATGATTTTTATTGTTCTTGATTTTTAAATTGATGTTTATTTTGTGATGCTTTTCCTGAAAGCTCTAAATATTTCATTTTGGTTGGACTTTTGCTTATCTGCTAATGATTTAGGGACATAAAGGTTTATGACAGGCACAGACTGCAGTCATTTGAATGGGAATTAGATGATGCTAGAGATGGTGATCATTATCTGGTTGGGCTGGGGCAATGGCAGAGGCTAAGGCATGACCACCAGCCTCTTTTGCAGAATGCATACGGAAAGGCTGTCTTTTGATGTGCAGCTGCAGCTGCTGTCTGTAGCGCCTGGCTGACGCTGTTTACATCTCTGTCTTTTAGACCGGACTGCCCAAGCTGTTTGGCTGGAAAACTGTCGCCCCATTCCTGATAGCTCTGAACCAAACTGGTCTGTATGTGAGAGCAAAGGGCGTATTATTAGCTCATACCTAGTCATTGCTGGGCCCAGCCGGCGACAAGTGGGTTGACAGGCAAGGGAGGAGGCAGCTGCTCCCATTGCCATGAGTTCTGACGCCACGTTCTTACTCCAGTTGCTGAGGGCTGGTGCAGTTAATGGCGCCTCTAGCCCTTGGGAATGGGAGGCCTGGTTGGGGATGGATGCCATTATGTGAATGTGAGGTAAGGGGAAAATTTAGAATGATGCAGTGGGACAAATTTAAAATCTGAGCTCCCAAGCAAAAATTCCTGAAGGAGCTCTCTTATGCTTTGCTAACTATAAAATCAAGCAGATATTCACTACTGGGATTTAGTGCTGGGACTTAAAGGGACTTTACAAAAGAACCAAATGAAAGCAATAGTCTCTTTTATTCATCTGGTTTAAGGAAAGGCTTGGGCTTAACTAGAAACCCACCTACCCTCCCATTTCCCCCAAGGGTACGGCAGCTGTGTGATACAGTGGATACAGTGGCAGGCCTGGAGTCAGGAAGACATTTTTTTAAGGGGGAAAAAACTTTTCCTAAATTCAAATCTGGTCTTGGGTGACTTGGGGCACCTATTCCTGTTTGCCTCAGTTTTCTAATCTGTAAAATAAACTGGATAAGGAAATGGCAAAGTATCTTTGCCAAGAAAATTCTTAATAGGGTCATGAAGTTGGACACAACTGAACAAAAAGCCCTCTCTCCCTCCACTGTCCAACATATAGAGAAAATCCATATAAGGCCGAGTTGTGGCCAAAGCAGGAAAGGGATGCAAGCAGGGCTGTTGCTTGGGAGCCTTTGTTTGAGGCTGTGACAAGAACTCACAAAAGTCTTACAAGACTTTTGCAAGTTGAAGCTGGGATTGTATCTGTTGTTCTTCCTCTCTTGGTTTTTCAACGGGTGGGATTCCTGGTTCAGTTTCAATCATCTAGAGCCAAGGTAGCACAGGGAACAGGGAAGCTCTAAGAGAAGGCCTTTTCTGAGAGGAAAGGTTTAGGCCCCTTGATCTCACCAGGGACAATCCTTTCTTTAGGAAACCAAAAGTTTCTAGTATAAGAGTTTCCAAATGTAGATCTCAGAAATAAAGGATCCAGAAACGGGAAAAGGGCTGGAAATGATAATGGTGGAGACCAGCATGTAGCACAATGTTTGGCACATGGTAGCCACTTAATAATGTTTATTGACTGAATGATGAGGCATTCAAGGCATGGAGAAAGACTAGATCCCCAATTTAGAGGCCTTTCAAGACAACAACATCCTGCAAGGAGGTCTCAAGGGTAAAGAGGGGAGATGAGTTATTCTTATAATACATGGATGGTTTAAATGCTCTTTAGATCTGTGACATGAAGGTAGGAACGGGGAGAAGGAATAATCAGTAGTGTGAATAAGGTAAATTTATCTGTTTGTGGGAATGTATTTTTAAAGACTTGTAGAAGAAATCATTCATCTCTTTGTGCTTCTGATGGGAAGTAACTAGAAGCGGTGAGTATATGTCTTGGCAGGTGCATGAAGAATGATTGCATGGGATAGAGAAAATGCTGACAATATCATTAGTAAGAAGGGCCAGTACATTTTTGGCAGAAGGGTCTAGTTTTTGGCAGGCTCCTAGGTTCAAAAAAGTTCATCAGAAAAGATGGTTTATAGTATTCTCTTCAGTTGGGTGTAATTAGTAACTTTTCCAGGCACTATTTTCCAGCCTCAGTTTTTATTTTGTCTGCCTCAGCATTAAGTCCATTCCTAATTCTGGTTTAGAAGGCCAATGTCAGAAACTCTAGCTCCATAGCTTTATTCTGGTCACATAGTATAATAACCCTGAATGGGAGAGAGATGGTATTTCATATTTATTGAGTACCTACAATGAGCTCATGCTGTGCTGAGAATACCCAGTGCAGACATTCTTCTCTGGAAATTTATATTGGGAGGTAACAAGACAAGCGCACATCTGTACACAAGCCACATGTTATTGTCACATCAGATACACAAATAGCATGTGGTGTGGTGGTGTTTGTTAACTGTGATTTTTAATCATGCTTTCATTTAGTAACTGTTAATCATCTTGGTTTGTCATTTGGCCATTTTTTCCTATCTCCTGAATCAAAACTATGACTTGTCCTTTGAGGAATACTTTTATTTTTGTCTATATTTCTGACACATAGTAGGGTTTTATATCTACTTTGTGAATTAAGTTAAATTGAGTTAGCTATTCTGGCTTAAAATAAATTAATTTCCTATAGAGAAAGCATGATATATATTTGAATATCATCAATTATAAAGTTTATATTAAATTGTGGACCACACCAGAGTATATCTATGATGGTAAAGAATATGGAAACTATGTCATGAAAAGAATTGTTGAAGAAATTGAAGGCATTTTTCATAAAAAATAAACATGACATGAAAACATTAAAATATTTTGAAGGGCTCCATGTAAAAAAGGACGTAATTATTCTTTATGGCTAAAATGCAAAACAAGATGTAATGAACATTTAGATATTATTGGATGTGGTTTTCAATGTATCAAAAATTTATTGTTCTATTTTGTTTTTATATTATCTACATTTCCCACTGTATTCCTTTCCCTATCCTCTTTCATTCATCCATTCTTCATTATAAATCATAAAAGGGGGGGGATAGTTCAGAAAAACCTAGGCAACACATTGAAAAAGTCTGATGTTATATGTAATATTCATTATCCATGGTTCCCCACCTCTGTAAAGAAGTAGAGTTGGGTACAGATCTTTTTAATAGCTCTTCTTTGTGGCTGATCTTGGTGGTTGTGATTTTTTGACTTGATGTTGTTTTTCCTTTTCATTTGCATTGCTGCAGTCATGTATATTGTTTTTTAGATTTTACTTCATTTTACATTGGTTCACGTAAGTCTTTTGTATTCATCATATTGTTGCTTAAAGCATAGTATTATTCCAATATATTTATGTACTGTAATTTATTCAGCCATGCCATAGTTAATGGATATCTACTTTGTTTATGGTTCTTTCCTATCATAAAAAGTGCCACTCTAAATATTTTGGTTAGATGAGGCCTTTCTTTGTGTTATTGAGTTCCTTAGGCTGTATGTGTAATAATGAGATCTCTGGGTCAAAGGATATGGATGGATATTTTAATCACTGTTCTCTGTTTATTTCAAAATTGTTTTCCAGAATGGTTGTACCTATCTACAACTCCACCAACCATGCCCCCTTCAGAAAGAACCTTTTAATAATTAGAGCTGTCAACACAGAACATGTTACCTAAATCACTAGAGATAATTCAAAGTAAAACTTATAGCTTTGTTAGAGATGCTGTGAAAATAACTGTTATACAAGTTAATGGTGGGACCAGATGACCTCTTTGGTATATTCCAGCTCCAAATTCTAAGAGGCAAAATAGCATATGAATTACATCTGATATAATGAATTTCTGATGCATGTTTTAGACCTTCCAAGTTTTCATGATACCAGTGTCCCCTCCTCCTTTAGATAAATAATCACAATTTAGTTCTATTGATATAATCAGGACATCTGGGGTTGATGAAATATAAACAGTTCCATAAAGTGCAGCCAATAGGTCAAATGGTCATGTGACTTTGGTTTGGGGCAACTGGTTTCTGTCAGATGGAGTTGAGAGAGTGGTTTCATGTATCCCTTGCTTTGTTTAGCACAAACTGCACTGTGTATACCTATATTTGTTCACCATTTAAATAGAAACAGGCAGAAATGGCTCATTCTGTAGTAAGGGCTCTGGAAACATATGCTCCTTCTTTTCATCTCATTTTTTTCTTATGGTAAAGCCATGATAAAAACTTTGCTTACAAACATTTCTTATTTAATATTTCTCTGAGTGTTGTTATCCTTTTGATAAATCTCATGTTTGGGTGGTTTGGGGAAGCAGGAAAAGGATAGGGAGAAGAAAACTGAAGTTAAAAATACAGTCAAAAAGCATTTATTATTTTATAAAATAAATTTGCATTGATATATTAAATTTTTACATTGCTTGATTTTCTCCCAGCATTCTTCTCCTTCCCCTTTTCCAGAGGGCTTTCTCATATAAGATTGTTTTTTTAAGAAAAAGAAGAAAAAAAATCAATGAAACAATCACTACATTGCAAATGAGGGACAGTTAGGTGGTGCAATGGATGGAGCAGCCCTGGAGTCAGGAGGACCTGAGTTCGCTTAACAATTACTAGTTGTATAACACTGGAAAGGTCACCTAAACCCAATTGCCTCACCAAAAAAAAGAGCATTTATTAAATACAAAGTACAAAAAGGACACAGAAATCTCAAGGATGCTTGTTACATGGGGGGCAAATTACAGATATACAAACACAGGATATATATATATATATATATATATATATATATATATATATATATATATATATATATATATATATACCTAATAATTCAAAATAGTTTTTATGTGTGTATTTATACATGAAGGTGTAAAAAAGAACTTCATCAGCTTTTATACTTGTTTCTCTGAGAAAGACAGAATAAACTAGATAGTTGGTGTCTAAATCAGAAAGACCCGGTTTCAAGTTTTACTTCTGACAAATAGTGGCAATTTGACTTTAGACAAGTCACTTAAAGTCTTTGTCCTGTGCCATTGATTTAGGATCATAAATTGCAGCATAGACATTGACCTTTGGAAGGGTCTTCCTTCATCAGAGTCCCTGATGCAGAGTTCTTTCTCCCTACACCAGTGAAATCACAGGTCCAGGCCAAAAAAACCAGTTATCCCCTATAGGTGGTCCCAGGCATAGCTCCTTAAAATCCATATAATCCTTTCTAATTATAATGACTAGCTAGTATTTTTACAGTATTTCCCTAAAGTCTAAGGTTTTATGTCTTTAAAAAGTCTTAGAACAGTTTTAAGCCATGAAAGCTTTAAAGATGTACTGAGACTTTTGGGATTGTACAATGGACAGGACTTTAAGATTTGCAAAATGCTTTACACATGTTATATCTCTAAGTCACAGAGTCAGTTATAAGCCCTAATCCATCCCAGCAAACATTATTAAGCACCTAATATGTACATGGAGTGTGCTGTGGTAAGTGCTGGAGAAAAAAAGACAAAATGAAAAAAACACCAAGGAGCTTACAATTTTTTGTTTCTAATTTCACTTAATTTGCTTTGATCTCTGTCCCCATCTACCGTGAAATCTATCTACAGACTTAATTGACCCTAGAAGCATATTCATCCTCAATTGCCATGTAAATAGGACCATAGAAAATGGGCCACCTGAAGGGATTGAATTTCTCTTTGGGACACTTGGGACCATGGATGGATATTTGTCCTTTCCCAAGAAGGAAAAATTACATTCTTCGGGCTACCAGTGGCAGATTCTGTGCAATTCATGTTCCCATATCTTTCTGTGTGCTCATGTGTGGAGAACTCTTTCCTTTCCCTCAAGGATTGTTGTTTCTTGTTTTGTCCTTCCTTTTGAAGATGGCCATGGCATTCCGAAACAGGCAAGTGAGTTGGATTTAATTGAGGTAGGGCTGTGCAATTACTAGCCTCACTTTCTGCTCCAGAACCATGTGTCCAGATATAGATCAGGATGACTGGAGATGGCCCCCAAAGCAGTGGAAGACTTCGATCTTTTTAAGCTAAGGTCTTTAACAGGTCTCAGTTTGACTGAGGCAGCACCCATTCAGTGCTTCAAATTAGGTAAGAGCCAGTATTTAAGTCGACTGACCATGAAGGCGAGGAGAGCATTTCCTAGTTCAACAAGTAGGGACAGATGTGTCCAAGTGTTGACAATTATCATAAAAGGATGAATACAAATGTCATCATTGCTAGACTCTAAGTTTTGTTTGTTTCTTTGGAATCTCCCACAGTTTGTTAATCTGGGAACCTAGCTGAAGCACGTTGACATTTGCCCCCTTCATCCCCTCCCAACTACTTTTCATAGTCACAAGTCTGACGTGATACCAAGCTGCAATGTTTCCTTTCCACTTTATAGCAGTATCTACTCTAATGGTACAATTCTTAGAATTGTGTATATATTAACTGTCATTGCTAATGAGACTCACAGAGCACTCGCAAGGAGGGAAGGAAATATGGGACAGCTTTATTTGCTTCTAGCAATAAGCTAGAGCCCCAGAGGTGAGGGTACAATCATCAAATAGATACTTCAACAAAGAAAAACATATATATCTCAAGACTTTCCAAAAGAGTGACCCAGTATAGCTGACATTCGAAATATGTGTCTAGAGAATAGATGTGTATTCAAGTATGCATATCTTTCTACAAAGAAGTACAGAAGGTTGTATCTAAACATCATTAACCTAGCTCTTTTGAGATTTTGGAAAGGTATTGCCTGAGGCTGCTCTGCTTTCAGTGCACATAATATATTCCAGCTGCATGTAATCATCACCCTTTGGAATATGAGAGAAGCTGGCTGACAGGCTGAAAGTGGTTCAGTGATAACTTACTTCAGTGATAGGACATAGAATCCTTCCCCCATTAAGTTTTTCTCCCTCTCCTCTATCCAGGGAATAGATTTTAATTTTTGTTCAGTAGTTTTCAGCATGCCTGACTCTTTGTAATCCCATTTGGGGTTTTCTTGGCAAAGATACTGGAGCGGTTGATTATTTTACATTATTATTATTAATCTTAAAAAAATGAGTCATTCAACCAAAGGTACATATAACCTCAAAACTGGGGGTTGGCTCTAAGACAAATAGGTAATAGGGTTTTTGCTAGTGATGATTTGAAAAAAAAAGAACTACTAATGTTCTCTGTTCCAAAATTACCTTGTATCTGCTTTATATGTATTCTACATATAATTGTGCATCCTATACATATAGGAATACTCTGTGCCTAGTACTTGCATGTAGTAGGACTAACTAAATAGATGATGGAGCTTTTGCTTGTGATAATTTGCAAAGAAAAGCAGCTACTAGTGCTCTTTCTTCCAAAGTGACCTTGTATCTGCTTTATATGTGTTCTATACATAACTGTATATATCCTATACACATAGGAATACTCTGTGCCTAGCACAGCAGGTGGCATGTAGTAGGTGCTAAATAAATGCTTGTTTCAGAAACATATATAACATATGTATAGAAATTTTTCATAGATTAAAAACTGCATGTAATTCTCTGGGCTTTCTATCTCAAACTCCCCTCAAACTGGAAGGTCAAATCCCCAGAAGATACAACAGCTACTCATCCTTAAGGGTTTTAGTGGTAACTCAGAATACATTTTATTGAATGCCTTTGAAGCAATCCCTAAATGTAGAATTTCAGTGTTGGATTACAGTAGTATCCACATCACTATTATTCTCACACACACACATCACAGTGTATCACTTGCTGATTAAGTGCCTATCACTTCAAAGAGTGTATTTCTAATGCTGTAGCTCACAAGCCCCTACAGGTATGCTTTCCCCTATGATAATTAGTTGATAATTGATAGCAATTAGTAAGCTAGATTTAATTAGTTTTCTGAAAGGGATATTTATTGAGGTAGAATGGTAAAGTAGTATTGGAGAAGGAAATGGCAAATCGCTTCGGTATCTTTGCCAAGAAAACCCCAAATGGGGTCATGAAGAGTCAAACACAGCTGAAATTACTGAACAGTAAAAATGGTAAGAACTGTTGGTACCAAGAAAATCTCCCCAAAAGTCTATGACACACTCCTCCCCTTATAGTACATCTCCCTAGACTAAGTGAAAGTGGACTCATACATTGCAAATGCATATGATAAAAGGATTACTCAAGAGGACCAGTGACTGATGTCTTGATTTGCAAGTGAGTTAGATTTAAAGGAGGCAGAGGTGTGCAAAATTATCAGTCTTATTCTTTCATCTTGAGTCATCAGGATCCAGTGGCAGGACAAAGCTCAGGATGATTGGCAATGTTCCTATCACTGAAAAGCTAAGTGATCTAATGTGTCAGAGTAAGGTTTTGAGGTCTTCCTAATATTAAAGCTATTGTGTCATATTGCTCCTATCTGTGTTAAATGTTTTTTCATGTTATATGTTGTATCTTCTTTTGTGCTTTTAATCATGTCTGACTCAGTGATCACATTTTATGTTTTCTTGGCAAAGATACTAGAGTGGTTTGCCAGTTCCTTCTCCAGGTCATTTTACAGGTAAGGAAACTGAGGGTCACACAGCTAATGGGTGTCTGAGACCAGGTTTGAAAGCAGGAAGAAGAGTCTTATTAATTCCAGGACCAGAACTCAATCCATGTGCCACCTAGCTGACTATATTTTCATTGACACTAGGAGAAGCATTTTGGTTGGGAGAGGGGAGGGGAGGTCCCAATTTGTTGAGAAAGGCCAACAATACTAAGTGAAATGAGCAGAACCAGGAGATCATTATACACTTTGACAACGATATTGTATGAGGATGTATTCTGATGGAAGTGGATTTCTTTGACAAAGAGACCTAACTCAGTTTCAATTGATAATGATGGACAGAAGCAGCTACACCCAAAGAAAGAACACTGGGAAACGAATGTGAACTATTTGCATTTTTGTTTTTCTTCCCAGGTTATTTTTACCTTCTGAATCCAATTCTCCCTGTGCAACAAGAGAACTGTTCGGTTCTGCAAACATATTGTATCTAGGATATACTGCAACATCTCTAACATATATAGGACTGCTTGTCATCTAGGGGAGGGGGAGGAGGGAGGGAGGGGAAAAATTAGAACAGAAGAGAGTGCAAGGGATAATGTTGTAAAAAAATTACCCTGGCATGGATTCTGTCAATATAAAGTTATTATAAAATAAAATTAAATTTAAAAAAAGAGAAAGGCCAACAAATATTCCATTTATGTCTGAGATTGAATTAACAGTTCAAATGAACGAGACTTCTTTATGAAAGGTATCAAAACTTTGCTGTTAAAATGCAAACTAGAGTGTGTAGCAAGCACAAGAAAGTACAGTCCCTTTCTTAATTAAGCAATCCAGGTAAACATGCAACTCCTGGAATTAGGGGTGATAATGAGAAAGAAAAAAATTTCCATTAAGTCATGAAGAGGCAAGTATAGAATACAGCAAAGGGAAGGAAGACCAGAAAGGAACAAAGCCTAAGGGAAACTTCTTAGAGAATTTTTTTGAAAATTCTGATCAAGGAACAGAATTCCTTTTTGGCCAATCTTTCACAATCCTAGAAAATGATCTATAAGAGTATTTGTTTCATTCAGAGGGACTGGATTAAGGCACAGTAAGGGAGATTTTATGACATATTGACCTCATCATATATGACTAGAACAAACAGTTGACCAAGAAGTAGAGAGTCAAGAGAGGCTAGCAGAAAGTAATCAAGGTGAGAATGCCACTGGTTATATCTTTAGGAAGGCTGGGTAAGAGATAAACAAACTAAGGCAAGCAAGATGCAAAGCTTAGAGAATGTAGCTGGGGGAAGGAGGAGGAAGTAGAAACCATGGGGGAAACGGGACCTTCCAGACAATGAAAATATCTTGAACCAATGTTGGGTGGGCAATGTACACATGGACTCTGCAGCAAAATTTGTGTTGCTAAAACAATTCAAATTAGAGGGAGCAGAAGATGGAAATATTTTTGAGGATATCTTGATTATTTAGTGGATCATTCATTCATTGTCTCCAGTCTTAGTAGGCATTTGACTTCTTTTTTTGTTTACTTTATTTCTTGAGCCAGCAAATGTGAGAAGGCTATTGATCAAAATAATTTCTGAGCTGTGAGTGCATTCTATTTAATGCTTATAAGTAGAAGAAAGAGAGAGGGGGGAAACATTTCTTATTTTAGGGAGATAAAAGGTTTGATCATTAGAAACTTATCTGGGGGTACAGAGATAATTTATAATAGTTGGACAAAGTGAGAGAGAGGTATTAGATCAATAAATCTAGCTATGAAGTTGTGACTTATGTGCCCCTAGAGATGAAATTATAAGTGGATTTAAGTATAACAGGCTGCCAAAGGAGTAAAAGGCAATTTTAATTTTTGCTATCCTTGGCCATTCTGCATTGGGTTTTGGAAGGGAAGCCACATTCTTCTCTTTCCCTTTCTAGGGATGGGAAGGGAAATAAATGATGTGGAAAGAGAAGACCATGCTTGTAAAGGGAGTTAGCTACCAGGGAAATCCTGCTCATACAAGAGAAAGAGGAAGAGTTGTTTGAATATGTTCAGTAGGTCTCATGGCTCAGTGGATTATTGACAGCTTAGTCTGCTTAGTGCCACCTGATAGCTACACTTATATCTTTAGCACCTAACATGGTGCCTTGCTTATAGCAGATTCTTATTTCATCACCTCAAAAACAAGAGCTTGAACATCAGGGGTTTCAAACTCAAATAGAAATGGGGTCACTAAACTATACATAACAATTCCTGAAGATTGTATATTACCTTTAGAAAACCATTGCTTAACATTATGTTCTGTTGCATTTTAAATTATTTTGTTAAATATTTTTTAATTTCAGTTTACTCTGGTTTGGCTGTTCCTTTTAAACCTTAGGACTATAAGAATGTTTTGGGACTCTTCTAAACTCCACATTCAACATTTTATCACATAGGAATTCAGCTTTACTAGATTTACAAGCACAAGGGAAGGGGGCCACAGGACCTGGATGTAGTCCAGGGAGGATGGATTTACTTGATGTGGGGTATACTTTTGAAGCAAGAACCTTTCCAAAGCTCTTCACATCTCACAGCATAGGCTATCCACACCCAAATTGTGAATCCAAAGCCTCAAAATTGGCAAGTTCCCAGTTAATGATAGTATTATTATCTTCTCATCTTCACAGTACTCTATAGTTTATAAAGCATCTTCTAAGATCACACCAATTCTGCCAGGTAGTCAGGCAAAGTATTACATGTATGTCTATATTAAAGTTTAAGAAACACAGACTCAGAAAAAGTTATGTTTTGGTCACATGGCTCTAAGTGACAAATTTCAGAAGTGGACCCAGCTCTTTCACTACCAGATCCTCCAGCTTCCTAGGTTATTTCCCCGTCCTTTCTTATAGAAGCATAGAGCATAAACAGAATTAAATTAGAAGTTTTCTAGGGTTTCTTCCTCCTCAAAATTATATGATCCTTTGCTAATATCTTCTGTTAAAATTGAAAGGTAGACTTCTGGGATGTTGTTGACCTTGAGGAAAAGACAAAGAAGTTTCTTCAGCCTTCATGGCTTCTGCAGGACTTTGAACCTTCTGGCTAAATCCGAACTGTCTCTATCAAGTATAAAGGCGTTTTCTTTTTCTTTTTTTTTTTTTGTTTCAACCATATAGCATAGCTATGTTCCATGAGATCTCAATGTAACCAAAAGTATCATTTTTAAAAATCTAGTTCATAATGTCTTCTTTTAATCAACCTATTGAAAGATATTTCTTTTTCTTACCCTAAAATTCATTCTTCGTATCCCAAATATGTTACCATCAAAATTCCTATCTTATCTTCTTAAACATTTATTTTAAAACTTTCCCCCAATTTTTCTTTCAAGTCTTAACATTCTCTAAAAACAACGGAATTTCTTTATGTATCCCTAATGCTTTCTAATTCAACTTCTGAGGGAGAATTCTTATTCTCTTTGGACCAAAAAAAGTATATTTAAGCAAACTAATGAACAGTTAGCTAAGTCTGACAACCCAATGCCTCATTCCACACCTACAGCCTAGCAGCTCTTTGCTGAGAATGGGAAGGTATGATTCATCATCAACCCAGAGGCATTTTCTCATCAAACTTCAGAGTCTGGGGCTAAAAGGTCAATGATTGCCTTTCTCCTTGCGACTTTTATTGAATAGGAATTTTGAAAAGTTGTTTGGGATCCAGCTGCAAATGCTGATAATTAACAACATGGTAAATTTAATGGGTCAGATTATTGGTAGTGGAAGGACTAATACTCATTATCTACCTATAGTCATTAAAATAAAATTCATTTTTGTTCATTTTGGCATTTGGATTATGAATTGGATGTAGTATCATGGGCTGTTGGACTTACTTAAGTTTGGTTGCCTTAAATAAATGATGCTGAACAAGACCAGGCAAACTCTGTTCCTTTATGGAGATAATTAAATTTCAATTGACTAAAAAAGATTAAGAGAGCTCATTAAAATCATTAGGAAGTATTTTTCACTGATGAACTTTTGCAATAAGAGATGAAACATTTTTGTTATAAGCACACAGTGGCAATTAAAGTCCACAAATATTTATTAAACACCCACTACAGGAAAGGGATTGTGTTAAACAAAGGAGATTTGTGTGTGTGTGTGTGTGTGTGTGTGTGTGTGTGAAAATATTGGTGATTATAAATGGAAAGATATAACATTAGATAAGTAAATGCTGTTGTAGAGTCACTTCAGGTATATCTGACTTTTTGTGACCTTGTTTGGGATTCTCTTGGCAAAGATACTGGAGTAGTTTTCTTTTTGTAACACATTTTACAGTTGAGGAAACTGAGGCAAACAAGACCAACAAATTTATTCATTGTCACACACTAGCTACTTGAAATCAGGAAGATAAGTCTTCCTAACATAAGGACCTGCACACTATCTACTGAACTACCTAGTGGCCCTAAAATAGGAGTATGGATTAAGTTATTTATGAGATCCCATCTGACCTCTAGATACAGTATCTTAAAATCACTTAGTCTATCCCCTTCATCTCTTTAAAACATGAGGAAACAAGGGCCCAGAGGAAAATGTTTTTGTCATGAATCTAATCTGGTTTTTCTTGTGTGTTTACTTTTTTCTTTTTCCATTATAGTTTTTTCATGCTTCTGTATCTTGTATATACCACTTCTTATATATATTGTTTTCCCTGTTAGAATGTAAGCTCCTTGAGGGTAGGAACTATTTCTGCCTTTTCTTTATATTAGAGCTTATCACAGTGCTTGGCACATAGTATTATTAATTGACAATAATAATCATAACTAGTATTTTTATAATACTTCTAAGGTTTTCCAAATGCTTTACTTATGTTATCTCACTTATGTTATCTATTGGAAAGAGCAATAATCAAAGCTGAAGCAATTGATATAATTTTGTCAACAATCACCTTGCCTAGGGTTATTAATTTCCTCAGGGTGCCATTTTTTAGTGCCATTTTACCCTTTAAGAGTTCCATCTTCAGCCTCTCTCTGTTATTCCCTTTTTCTTTTCTCCCTTTCAGGCTCCCTTTGCCCCATCTCCCCTACCCACATCCTGATCATCCTTTTATTGTCCATTCATCATTCTGTGTTTTGACTTTACTATGTCTTTAAGTCTTCCTTAGCTGAAAACTACTAGAATGGGGCTAATTAAGTGTTCTATGTTAGAATCCATGATGTCCTCTGCAGACATGCAGATAAAATCTAAACAAGAAATAGAAGTTTATAGAATTCCTTTTACATAAGGATTCATAAACAGTAATTGAAAAGAAATTAGCATAATCAGTCAGGTAGCCATATTATTTGCACATCTACAATAAATCATGCTCTTGCAAGCCACAGAAACCAGGCTATTTATCTTCCACTTTTTAGGATGGCCAATATATTTTATGATACATTTCTATTGGGAAAGATTCATTCCATGCCTTTGGGGTTCATTATTGAGATGTGAAGGAAAAAAAAGTTCACAAGAAAATGGAATTAATTTAGCAATCAATCCAGAACAATTCTTTTTACATATGACATTGAATGTGTTTTAATATTTGGAGGAAAAGGCATTGTAGTGGGCAACTAGGTGGTTGAGGGATAGAGCTCCAGGTTTGGCATGAGGAAGACTTGAGTTCAAATCCAGCCTTACACATATACTAGGTGTGACCCTAGGCAAGTTACTTTACTCCATTGGCCTCAGTTTTCTTATTTGTAAAAGGACCTGGAGAAGAAAATGGTAAAGCATTCTAGTAACTTTGACAAGAACACCCCAAATGGGGTCACAGAGAGTCAGACATAATTAAACAATTAAAGTGATGAAGAAGTAAGTTATTTGATTTGGAAGTCATTGATTTAGAATTAGAAGTGGAATGGAAATTGGATTTGGAGAAGACGTTGGTTAAATGTTAGCTCTGCACTTACCACTTGTGGGATCAAGTCACTTAATCTCCCTGGCCTTCCATTTTCTCCTCCTTCAAACAAAGAAAGAAGTCAGTCTGACCTTTCAGGACATACAGCTTTAATTTTCTGGTCCTATGACTTACATATGATGAGTCTTAGATATCAAAGAGATAGTCTTATTCTTCAGTGGCTACTACTAGAAAATAGAACTAAAGAGAATATTCCAAAAGTTGGACACTTTGGCCTTTTGAAGGCCATTGACTTGTTACAGATTAATATGTAAGAATGAGAGTAATTGTGAAGCTGCCATTTTCTAGTGTCACAGAACTGTCCAAGAGTTTCTTGGAGATAGATTCTTATGGCTTTTTCTTACCAATAATATTGACCTTTGCTTCTGAGTTTATGATGAATGAACCAAGAGCAAGAGTTAAAGTTTCATATTCTTCTTCATTATGACCAATAATCTTCTTTCATCTGACTTGATGGAGGCATTTTGCTTTGTGGTAGTCCCCTTGACCACAAAGCTGTTATCCTTAAATGTATTCAAGCATTTAGCTAAGAGTTTCTTCAGCACAAACGATTCCAGAACTTTACTCAAAATGCTGTTGAATGTATTGCTGAGATGGGGAAAAGAATTGTGGCTTCTCTCAAAAATTATTATGGTAAATGTAGAAATATGTTTACAAGAATTGTACATGTTTAACCTATAATGGATTGCTTGCTGTATAGGGAAGAGAGGAGGAAGAAAAACTTGGAACACAAGGTTTTGTACAGGTGAATGCTAAAAACTATCTTTTCATGTATTTGGAAAGATGAAAAGCTTAAAAAAAGAATTATTATGGTAGACACACCAATGGCAGCTCAACTCCAAACAAATGGGATGCCAGGCAACTATAGACCTGTATTCAGCTGTCCATCTTTCTGCTCAGCACTCTTTTCCTTACTCTCATCCTATTCCTATTTTTCTTTTTGCTTTTACTGACCCTCTAAGAACTCACTTCATTTCTAGCTGCTCTCTATGAAAACTTGCTCTCAGAAAAGGATTTAGTAAGCTATTTCTTTTTAAGACAGAAAACTGAGAAGGCTTAATAGCTCTCACAATATCTTTATAATCCTAAAGTTAGTAACCTTAAACTGCAAGAATGAATCCCTAATAGGATATCTCAGGCAATAATTCTTAGACCATTTCTTAGACAAGAGGGTTTTGGGGGAGAATGTCTTTTCAGTACAGCCCAAATTAGGTTATTGCTGTTGTTCACTTATTTTTCAGTTGTGTCTTCATAATCTATTTGGTGTTTTCCTGGCAAAGATATTTGAGTGGCTTGCCATTTTCTTCTCTAGATCATTTTACAGATGAGGGAACTGAGGGTAATAGGGTTATTGAGTGACTTGCACAGAATCAAACAGCTAAGTGTCTGAGGCCAGATTTGAACTCAGGAATATGAGTTTTTCAGATTCCAGACCTGGCACTCTATCCTATGTGCCATCTAATTGTGCCTTAACCCAAATTGCACTACCTAGTTATCGATCAATCTTGTCTGTTTGTAAGAATTGTCTTGCTCATTTCTCTCTTTGGAAGGGGATCTGATTAAAAGTAATTCACAGTTGACTTTAGATGATGCTCCTGTACCAACATGGATGACTACATTCATGAATACAACCCTGACCATATTCCTACAACTGCAATAATGACCTAAGAGTAGGAGACTAGTTATCAGACATTGTGAATTGTTATTATTGTTCAGTTGTGTCCGACTCTTTGTGATCCTATGGCATTTTTTTTGGCAAAGATATTGGAGTAGGTTGCCGTGGCCTTCTCCAGTTTTCCTCAGGCAGGAATTAAGTGACTTGCCTACAGTCACGCAGCTAGTAAGTGTCTAAGGTCAGATTTGGTCTTTCTGACTCCAGGCCCAGTGCCAGAATCCACCATGCCATTTAGTGGGTACCACTGTCCAATCCATCCCTCTCAGCCTTTATTGCACAACCTCCACTAGGTCATTGAATTCTCTCTCAATAGCAAATCATACTTAGATTCCCATTAAAATCCCATACCAGCATCCCTTCTACTTTGTGGCACCATTTACTAATTCAGGGGAAATGTTTACATCATCAGCTCCTACCCTACAGTGGTCCATAAGCATTTATTAAGTACTTATTATGTTCAAGATACTCTAAGGGTAATTGATTCAGAGTTATAAAGGACCGCAGAAATCATTGAGTCCAACCTCTTTATTCTACAGGTGAAGAAAGCTAAGCGAAAGATCTGTCCAAGATTTCAAAGACAGTAGATGGTCAAGCTAAGGTTTGAACACATACTTCGTGATTCTAAATCCCATATCTTTCCCACTGTAGCACACCATCTCACTTCAGTTCTCACTCACAGCTCCTTTAGTACCCCAGATTTCAGAACTCAAGGCTTCCGAATCAAAGCACCAGGCCCTCCAGTACCATCACCATAAACAAGACAAACCTTCTGATTGGAGCCTCTGTCACTCAGCTCTTCCCCCATAATCACCCGAGGGCAATAGCGGAGAGTTGTAACAGCCACATCTTTTTCTGAGAAGTCCCATAATGGCACATTTCCTGCTCAGGGAATGAGTCCTGCTGGAAGATGAACCTTCTGCTCTGTGTCACATAGCTGGGATTAGGTCTACATCATCTATCAGGTCATCTAGCCCAAGTGATCTCTATTGGATGGCTTTTGATAAATGAAAGAGATCCTCATAGGAAAGGAAGCTTTCAGGAAGGTTACTAGAGTCTTCGTAAAGGAACTGATGCTTAGAAGAGTCTCCATCTGTGTTTAAGATGCATGAGAACACACACAAACATCTATATTAGAAATAACATCCCAGAACCTTAGATTTACAGGCAGAAGGTACCTTGGAGGCCATCTGGTTCATCTGATTCAATTTACAGATGAACAGCCTGAGCATCAGAGAGGTTAAGGGATTTGCTTAAAGTCACATAGGTAGTGACTATCGGAGATGGGATTTAAGCCCAGATTTTCCTGACCCAAGTCTGGCAGGTTTTCCTCTATAGTTAACTATTTCTCAAAATAACTGTGATCAAAGATACTTTTGGGGATACAAATTCAGGATCTTCTGAGAAGCAAGAAAAAAGTTGTAATACTCCCTAATGATAGACCCATAACATTTTGGTCCATCTTCCATGTACCAAACATCCTTTCTTATATAGTATTCAGTATAGAAGAATTATGTCAAACTAGATTGTGATTTTGAAGGCAAGGAGAGCTAAATAAATATTTATTGAATTGGAACTTATTATTAAATCAAATATGGTTGTCTTCCTACCACTGGCTGGCAATATGGTTGAAGGATACCAACTATCGGGCTAAAATTGAAAAATTTCCAGCGTCCCTTAGACACAGGTATGTGGGTAGAACACTGAGCCTAGAGTCAGGAAGGTGTAGATTCAAATATGGCCTCTGACAGTTAGTATCTGTATGATCCTGGGCAAGTTACTTAACCCTATCTGCTTCAGTTTTGTCAGATGTAAAATGAGGATTATTATAATAGGATTTTCATCTCAGGGTTGTTATGGGAATCAAAGGAGATTTTTGTAAAGTGCTTAGCACAGTACCCAACACATACTGTAGATACTTTAGTAAATTCTTACTTCTTTCCCTCCTTCCTTTCCCATTCCCTCCTCCCTCCCCATTACTCCCTCCCTCCCTTCCTCCCTATTCTTCCCTTCCTTTCTCACCCCCTAGTCTTCCCTTCCTCCTATGTAGCCTCCCCTTCCCTCCCTCCCTCCCTTCCCTCTCTCCCTTCCTCCCTCCCTTCCTCCCTCCCTTTTTCCTTCCTTTGCTCCTTCCCTTCCTCTCTTTCTCCCTTTCTCTTTCCTCCCTTCTTCCCTGCTTCCTTTCCTTCCTGCTCCCTCCCTCTCTCCCTCTCTTCCTTCCTCCCTGTCTAAAGTCACCAACCATCATGTGTTAGATTAACCCAAATTTTCTTGGCTTTCAGTTCAGCTTTCTGTCCACCACACCATACTGCCTCCCAAATTTGTATGGGACAGGCAGAAATCAAGTGAAGTAATATTTTTAAACACAGGACAGCTGTGAAAGTACTGGCTCATTTTGTTACTTTGCAGTTGTATGTTAATTATTAATATCCACTGAATTGTGATATTTATGCACTGATGGAAATAACCCTTAGGGGTTTGTTTTTCTTTTGAAATTGTAAACTGGCTAATGAAATCCAAGAAGTCTCAGTAACATTGATTGGTGGGAAGTCAGCCTGTGAGCATTATCTTAATAGGTCATTTTTGAAGGTAGTCAGATTGAATATTTAGTTAATGTATCAGTCCATTTCCCAGTCCCTGAAGTATGTGCTATTAGCACTAGCAAAGTTTTTCTATTTTCAGTCTTTAGTCTATAGCTGAAAGGGACTTTCATGGGCATCTAGTCCATTTTATAGATTTTATAAATCACTGATTTTATAGATTACTGAGGGGTAGAGTATGTCAAGTAAGATTTGGACCCATTACCTCTGGCTTTAGCTAAAGCTAATGCTTTTTTTTTTTTTTTTAATCAGGCTGCTTCCCCATTGTATGGCTTGATGTTGGATTAGTTCAAGACATGCTTATTTTAGGAATCTTAGTCTCCCTACTAGACATTGCCTTGTGTTGTATTGACTTGAGTTATATGAAAAATAATTCTTGGATTGGGCTCCATAGTTTCTTCATATGGTCTCTTAACTCTTAATCTTCACGTATGCAAAATGCCAAGGACTCTACATTCTTTTTGACCTGATCTAAGAAGTTACTGTTTGATAAAAGCAGAGCCAAAGTGGCCCAATGGATAAAGTACTGAGAAGAAGTTTGGTAGTTTTGGCTTGTGTTGATGTCCTAAAATGTATTTTATTTTATTTTGGTAACCTGTAGCAAGCCTTTTAATTTTTGTTTACTGAGGGCAATTTGTCTGGGACTTAATAATTGAAAACATAAAATGCTTGATGAAGGATCTTCCTTCATATACCGGAGGAGAAAAACAAAGTCAGAGATTATTGAAATATTCTAATTTTTTTTTACACAAAAGTCATTATTTAAAAATTACCTCTTTGCCATCTTATCAGAATCAGTGTTGTTTTGCCCACTGAAGGATAGATTTTGGTTTGCCTTTGGCAAATGGATATATTTAAAATAATGGAGTATTTCCCCCCCTCATTGAAATTATCTATGGATATTAAAAAATTAGATCATTCAGATTAGAGGTAGGTGGCACAGTGAAGAGAGTTCGAGGCCTGGAGTCAGAAAAACTCATCCTTGTGAGTTCAAATCTTAAGTGACTCTGTGCAAGCCTTAGTTTCCTCATCTGTAAAATGAGCTGGAGAAAGAAATAGGAAACCATTGCCTAAAAAAACCTCAAATGGGGTCATGGAGAATTGGACACAACTGAAAAAAAATATATAACAGTGAGATCTTTTCTTCTACATGACTTATGAGGTCATTTATAAACATACTTCCCGCTTATTTATAACCAGTTATAATTCAAAATTAATAAAGATTCATCTCTATGTGTTCATTATCCACTTCAAAGATCCTAAAAGTATTTGGAAATTATAATGTAAAAAGAAGAAAGCAACTGAATCTTCGTTCTTTTGAGAGAATTTTTTGAAAGGCAACATTAGGTCTAGGTTTCTTCTTTTATGAAGACCTTTCTAGCTATGAGATGCAATGACTATATGACTTTATATCTTTTTTGGAATTAAAAAAAAATAATTCCTTAACATTTACCCTAATGTTTTGTAACAATTACATATGTTTAATGCTATATAAAATATAGCATTTTCCATCATAAATTTCCAAGCATGCTACTGATAAAATGCTTTAGTAATCCTAAATTCTGATTTAGAAACTAAACATAGAGATGTGCTAAGCAATTTTTTCTAGCATCAAATGGTAAAGTTATATGGAACTACTTATTGATAAACACATTCAGGTGTCTTAACTCTTTCTAACTTTTATATAACCCAGTGTTCACATACATCCCCCCACAATTCTTCTCCATTTTCTTTTTTATTTACTTTTGCTGCTTAGGATGGGATTTTTATTATTTCTTCCTCTTCAAATGACATATTTATTCTTTACCAAAAAAAATCTAAAGTATTTGAAATCAACATGTGAGGTCTGAAGAATTTAGGTCAAGGCTGGATTATAATTGACCTTATTTTCTTATGGATTCTTGAACTGGAAGGAAATTCTAAATCTCGACCTCTTGACTTTAAAAATAGCCAATTTTGCTGTTTGCTGTTTTACCTCTTATGAAGGATGGCCAAAAAGTACTAATTTTCTTTTGTGGTTGCCTTTTATATGTAACTGGACAAAGATAGCCTGAAAGGATGGTATTTTCCCATGTGTTCCCCCTAAAGAACTCTGACTGTCTTAAAGCTAATATTACTATTGCTACTAACAATAATAACAATATCTATCATTTATAAAGTACTTTATGATTTGCAAGTGCTTTACATATGTTATCTAATTTGGTTTTCATGATAACCCTGTGAAATAATAATAATAATAGCTAATCATTTCATATATCATTTATAATAATTTTGTAATATTTCATTTATAATATATCAGGCATTGTGATAATGAGTATCATATAAACATTATCTAATTTGATCTTCAGAACAACTCTAGGAGGTAGGTATTGTTGTTATCACCATTTAAAGTTAAAGAAACTGAAGCAGACAGCTTGCTCAGGGTTCATGCAACTAATAATTATTTGTGACTAGATTTGAACTTGGGACCCTGCTCTATCCCTTAAGCCACCCAGTTGCCTTATAGAGAATATTATTACCCTGTTTGTACAGATGAGGACACTAAAGCTAAGAGATTAAGTGATTTGTTCAGGTCACCCCACTAGTGAGAGCTTTAGGCAGGAATCAAATTCAAGTTTTCTTGGCTCAAACTCCAGCATGTGGTGCTCTGCTTAGTTGCCCCATGGCAAAAGATCCTTTTATTGTGGTTTAACATTAGTTGGGTCAGTCTGTGTCAAAAGATTTTGCGACAAAACTCTTCAGCCAGGCAAAGGCACTAATGATTGGCCCCCAAATCCAATATATTTGTGACGGAAAGAGCCATCTGCATCCAGAGAGAGGACTGTGGGGACCGAATGTGGATCACAACATAATATTTTCATAATATCAATGAAATATTTCATTTCAATATTTCTTTGTTGTTATTTGCTTGCCTTTTTTTCTTCTCATTTTTTCCTTTTTGATATGGTTTTTTTCATACATATGATAAATGTGGAAATATGTTTAGAAGGATTGTAAACATTTACCATATATATTGGATTGCTTGTTATCTAGGGGAGGAGGTGGAGGGAAAGGAGGAAGAAAAATTTGGAACACAAGATTTTGCAAGGGTGAATGTTGAAAACTATGCATATGTTTTGAAAATCAAAAGCCATTAATAATTTTTTTAAAAGACTGGCCCCTTGAAACACATTTTGTTTTTTATTTTTAAAGCTTTTCATTTTTAAAACCTATGCATAGATAGTTTTCAACATTCACCCTTGCAAAATCTTGTATTCCAATTTTTTTCTCCCTCTCTTCCTCCCTAGATGACAAGTAATCCAATATATATTAAGCATATATAGCTCTTCTATTCATATTTCCACAGTTATCATGCTGCACAAGAAAAATCAGATCAAAAAGGAAAAATGAGAAAGAAAACAAAATACAAGCAAACAACAATAAAAAAAGGTGAAAATACTCTCTTGTGAGCTACACTTAGTCTCCATATTCCTATTTCTGGGTGCAGAAGGCTTTCTTCATCACAAGACCATTGGAACTGGCCTGAATAACTTTGCTGTTGAAAAGAACCACATCCATCAAAATTGATCACCATATAGTTTTGTTGTTACTGTGTATAATGATCTTCTGGTTCTGCTCATTTCACTTAGTACAGTTCATGTAAGTCTCTGCAGGCCTCTCTGAAATCATCCAGATGATTGTTTTTTACAGAACAATAATATTCCATAACATATACCATAACTTATTGAGCCATTTTCCAACTGATGAGCATCCACTCAGTTGAAACCCATTTTAAAGGGCATAAGTGATGGGAAATTATATTCGTTTAGGACCCAAAAGAATTGGTTCTAATTCTAGTTTTGCTAGTAATTCATTTTGTGAATTGGGAAAGGCATTTCTCTCTGGGCCTCAGGATTTTTTTTAGCTATAAGATAAAAAAGTTGGACTAAAAGTTGTCTTGGATGGTTTTTAGCTATGGTTCAACATGTAGGATTTATACTAATGACTTCATGAAGTTTACAGCTCCACTAATGATTCGTTATACCCAATGACCCATATGGTTGTGATGGTGTAGTTAGGGATATACATTGTATTCATTTATCTCTCTTTTTTTTTTTCACATAGCAGTAGAGGAGAGGATGGTGCCATAAGAATTTAGCCAAGATGACACTCCAAACCCAGGATGCAATGAGTTCTATCTTCCAAAAAGTTTTCAAGCAGAAAGAAACCAGATAACCACTTATAGGTTCATATAGTGACAGAGAATGTCATAATGAACAGTGCTGGATTCAAAGTCAGGGAGATCTGGGTTCAAATTTGGCCTTTTGTACCTATTAGTTGAGTGATTATGAAAGAGTCACTTCTGCCCTTCAATGATCAATTTAGTAAAATAAGCATAATAAAACTAATAGCCTGTACCTTGCAGTGTTGTTGTGAAGCCCAAAGGAGTTAATATTTGTAAAAATACTTTGAAAAACAGTCTGAACCTGTAGTCTCTGTTGCTGGAGAAGTTAGAACTGATAGATCTCTTGAATTCAGGAATTCTGTGCTGTAATCAGGCTAAAGCAAATTGAGAATACATACTAAATTTAGCATCAATATTTCTAGGCCCCCAGGCTGCTTAACAGGAGATGAAGTAGCCTAGGTTGAAAACAGAGCAGATAAATGCTTCTGTGCCAGTTGGGCAATGGGATTAGGATGTGAATCATCATTGTACTTCCAGCAAGGTAGGGAGAGGAAGGAAGGAAAGGAGGGAGGGAGGAATGAAGGAAAGAACAAAGATAGGATTAAAAAGAGGACAGAAAAAGGAAGAAAGGAAAGAAGGAAAGTGGAAGGAAGGAAGAATGGAAGGAAGGTAAAAGGAAGAAGGAAGTGAGGGAGGAAGGAAGGAAGGAAGAAAAATGGAAACAAGAAGGGAGGAAAGAAGAAGGAAGAAAAGAAAAGGAAGGAAAAAGGAAGGAAGGAAAGGAGAGAGCTGACCTCAAAAGTGCCATATAAATATCAATTTATTATCATGGGATATCGTAATGGGGACTCCAATTCAGGGACATGTAGAACTAAATGGACTCTGAAGCTTTGGACTCTGAGATTCTGTGATTCTCTGCATGAATATTTGCAAACTGATTGCTTTAAGTTGTACACAGAAGCTGGAAATTGAATCAGAGACCTCTAGGGCATCCCAAACGATGAGTCAGCCAGGAATGTGAAGGTTATCACTATTAGCTCCATATGCTTAATTAGAAGCGGAGTGGAAGATTATCATTTACTCCACCAGAGTGGCAAAAAATCTTTACTCAAAAGGAAACTCTGATCAGGGAGAACATGCTGAAAACAGAGTTTGTGAACCATAACCAGAACCTGTTTATCTGGAGCAACCATTGGAAACAGTAAGGGGGAAAATGCTGCAGTGGGCATTCTTTCTTCAGGGAACGTGCCTGTGCAATGAAATAATTAGTTTGCAGTGGTATTTTGTGTTATGGGCAACTTTGCAGGCTAGGCTTTCTTACTGAAAAGACCTTTTAATGAATGTTGCTTTTTAGCTGATGTCATTTTATCACTGTTCTTAAGCACTTATTAAGTACCTACTAGTAGCTAGCACCATGTTAAACTCCTAACATAAAAAGAAGTGCAAAACAAACAAGAGAACAAATACATAAAAATAGTTCCTGCTCTGCATATATAACAAATATATGCACCCGAGATATATAGGACAAATTATATATAATCAATGGAGAAAAGACATTAAGTGGACCTTCTTGTAGAAGGTCAGGTTTTAGCTGGGACTTGAAGGAAGCTATGGAGGAAGGCAAGAGATAGCAGCCAGGAGGGAGAGAATTTCAGGCTTGGGAAACAGTCAATGAACATGTATTCACTGAAATTGCAATCATTAATATTTTACTTTCTTTTAGTCTTCTGTTTTCTAATCATTTAAAAACCAACCCTCCCAGCCTCTTTAAGAGGTAGTCCACTCCCATTTTTGCCTCACTGCCTCCAATCCTTACAGTGTAACTATGGCTCTTATAGTGACTCAGTGAAAGAATAGTAATACTTCACATTTAAACACTTAAAAATAAAGCATTTTTCTTCATAGCCACCCTATAAAATGATTGTGCAAGCTGAACTGTAATTATTATGGGGAGAATGGGGATTTGCTTCAGGGAATCATCTAGAGGGGCAAGGCCATTCCTCATAGTAGCTCAAGGTCTTTGTGGCCCATCTCAGCTCATCACCAGCATGGTAACTACTCCTGGAGCTGCCATTATAGGCATCCTGACCCTATGATCTCTTTGTCTCTGTCTCTCTCCTTTCCTCACACCCCTTATTTTTTTTTACCTCAGGTGAAAAAAATTCCTGGTTATGGCTCTGTTTGCAAGTATGATTAT
Source organism: Antechinus flavipes (assembly GCF_016432865.1). Classification (NCBI taxonomy): domain Eukaryota; kingdom Metazoa; phylum Chordata; class Mammalia; order Dasyuromorphia; family Dasyuridae; genus Antechinus; species Antechinus flavipes. The sequence goes on along the minus strand of NC_067401.1, from coordinate 83,963,790 downwards.
TCCTACATTTATAGGAAAGTAAACTAAGAGTTTTAGGTTAAATGACCATGGTTACTTACCCAGTAAATATTGGAGGTCAAGACTCACACCAGAGTCTTCTACTTCCAAAGCCATGGTCTTTCAGCTACAGTCTGTTGCCTCTTAGTAGAAGAGACAAACTCTCTCCCTCTCTCTCTCCCCCCCCCCTCTCTCTCTCCTTCTCTCCCTCTCTCTCTCTCTCTCTTTTCCTCTCTCTTCCTCTCTCTCTCTCTCTCTCTCTCTCTCTCTCTTCCTTTCTCTCTCTCTCTTCCTCTCTCTCTCTCTCTCTTCCTCTCTCTCTCTCTTCCTCTCTCTCTCTTCCTCTCTCTCGCTCTCTTTCTCTCTCTCTCTTCCTCTCTTTCTCTCTCTCTCTCTCTCTCTTTCTCTCTCTCTCTCTCTTCACACACACGCATATGTGCATGTATGTATATGTATATATATGTATGTGTGTATGAAATGTATATATTATATAATATAAATATGTGTATGTATACCTATTTATGCACATTTATGAGTGTGTATATATAATATATATATATATATATATATATATATTATATATATATATATATATATATATATATATATATATATATTCTGTTTTTTCTATTAGGAAGAACTCTAGTCTTGGAGGCAGGAGTATTTGAATGCTGGCTTAGATGCTTATTAGTGGTGTAACCCTTAGTTAAGTTAATTAATCTCTAAGCTTTGAGGAAATGATGATACTGATACTATTTACTTCTACTCAGGGTTATTATGTGACAAGTACTTTGTAAATTTAAAGTGCAATTTACATGTAAATACTAATACTATGACTACATGTTAAATTTAATTGACAGTTTTCCCCTTTAGTTTACATTGGTTCACTTGTCCCAAATTATTTAAATGCTTATCTTGGAGGGGACCTTAGTTGGAGCTCAGTGAGTACAGTGGCTAGAGCACTGGGCCTAGAGTCAGATTGACAGGTCACATACCCTCTGTTTACTTGAGTTTCCACAACTGGAAATGGGTTATGGTTAGGACCAAATGAGATAATATTTGTAAAGTACCCTGCACAGTGCCTGGCACATAGAAGATATAACTAGCTATTATCATCATCATATGGGCCAATTTCATGTCACTTTACAAATAACCCAAATGAAACAGTAAGAGTAAATGACTGTCCCCCAAGGTCACATTAGCTGGTAGTGATAAAGCTGAAATTAGAATACAGATCTGACTCATGTTCTTTCCAGGACACTTCCATGTTCCCTTTTAAAGAGCTTAGTGAAAACAGTGAGAGGAAGAACTGTTTGAAAATTTTATTGATATAGCTTAGAAGGAAAGAGAGAAAGAAGAAAGGAATTGTAGTTTTTTTAAATACTATTTTATTTTTCCAAATACATGCAAAGATAGTTTTTACCATTTGCATTTGCAAAATTTTGTGTTCCAAATTTTTCTCCCCTTTTTTTTTCTCCCCTAAGCAGTCAGCAGTCTGATATAGATTAAACATGTACAGGAATTGTGCTACTTTAAGCAAATTTTTATTGTTGTTTAGTGATTTCAGTCACGTCTGACTCTTTATGATTCCATTGAGATTTTCTTGGCAAAAGATATTGGAGTAGCTTGTCATTTCCTCTCCAGTTCATTTTTCAGATGAGGAAACTGAGGCAAACTGAGTTAAGTGACTTACCCAGGGTCACAGAGCTAGTAAGTGTCTGAGGCCAGATTTGAATTCAGGAATTTGAATCTTCCTGACTGCAGACCCAGTACTCTATGCATTGTATTACTTCGCTGTCCTCCTTAAGCAAAGTAAAAGTATTTAAATTAGAGACAATGCTGGACCTGAAGATATAAACCAGTCTCAGATACTTACCAATTGAATCACTCTGAGCAAGTCTTTATATGTCAGCAAGACTGACTCTCTCTGTCTTATTTTTCTCATCTATAAAATGAGGAAAATAATAACACCTGCCTAGCAGATTACTGTAACGATAACATAAGATAATAATTAAGTACTTTGAAAACCTTAAAGTTCTCTATTATTATGAAATTCAGGAGGCAATTAAATCAAACTTGTTTTTACTATAAGTAGAAATTTGATCATTTCTATCTGCCATTTTAATGTATATGAAATCTTTCTACCATTTTTTAATCTATATTAAATCTTGCTACCTTAGCTCCTTTTTATTGCAGGGTCAACAAGTGACTCATGGTAATCTAATAAAGAGTGGGCTGCATGCTAGCTCTCATCCCAGGAAGAACTCTCATTCTTTATCATCTAGTGATCCATGTTGAAGACTGGCCTTATGAGGACATTAGCATAATTAATTTTTATGTTTATATATTTCCTATCCTCAAGCACTTCCAGTTCATACCTCATAATGATATTGTGTTTCAGAGAAGTTAGGTTAACTAAATTAAGTATGAGTTAGCTAAGGCTGTTGTTGTTTTGTCCCTCATTATTGAAGATGGCCAATGACATCAGGGACGTGATGCAATGCTGTGACATGCAAATGAGTTGGTTTTAAGTGAGGGAGCACTGTGCAGAGTCACAACCCTCACTTTTTCCCCCAGAGTCATGTGGGTCCAGTGGCAAAGTATAGATCAGGATGACAAGATGATCCTGATTGTAGTGGGAGACCTTGGCCTCTTTAAGCTAAGGTCTTTAACAAGTCTCAGTTTGACTGAGGCAACACCCAATTATTTACAGATGAAGGCTAACCCAGTGAAACAAGAGCAGAACCAAGGACAGTTCTGGGAATGCTGAAATCCCTTCCAGAGCTGCTCTATAAACTACTCCATTCTCCACAGGTTTCTGTGGGAAGCAAGATGCTGCTTGTTCCCTTGCTGAAATTTTCTAGGACAGGTGGGATTGTTTCAACCTCTGGGGCACATAAGTGTTTTTTTTTTTTTTATGTTGATGCTTCAGAGCTGATGGTGGGCTGGCTTTTTCTATAAATAGAGTAGTTGGCTAGTTGATAGCACAGTGAAAGTGAAAGGCTCTGAAAAACCTCTGCTCCCAAAATAACCTCTCTTTTTTTGTTAGATAACAAGATAACAAAGGCAGGGAATTTTCTGTAGAAGTTTATGGTCAATACATATACATACACACATATCTATCTACATATAGAATATATATACACACATATATCATATAAAGATAAAAACATACTTCTCTCAAAGTCTAGGTCAGCACTTACTCTGCTTATAGCCTTAGAGGATTGGCTGCAAGATTATTGATTAGGTGGTGGCGATTAGGTGCCCAGGGTAATACAACCAGTGGGCCAAGGGCAGAATTTGTGATTTTGAAGCTGGTGTTCTTCGAATGCAATGTTGCTTCTCATCACCCAGGATGTATACTAATTAACATAGATTCATTCATCAACTTATCTCTTTGAAGGAGTCACAAGCTCTTTGAATTTCAGAGTTCATCTATTCTCTATTCCAACCTGTGCCACAATTAAACATAAACAGGAGTCACCTCTAGATCATCAATAAGATGTCATCTACTCTTAGAAACAGACTTAGGAAATTTCAGTTTGGAAGATAAAAATGAGTAAAATTTATTTATAATGCACTCTACATATTTCAAAGTGCTTAATTAATGCCCTAGTAGTTCTCAAACTTAGTCTCAGGACCTCTATATTCTTAAGCATTATTTTAGATCTCCATGAGTTTTTCTTTATATGAGTTCTAGTTAATGTTTTTACTATATTAAAAATTAAAACTAATAAAGTCCTAAAATATTTGTGCATTCATTTAATATAATAATAAATATATTACTTGGTAAAATAAATAATTTTATGAAGAAATAACTACATTTTCTCAAAAAATTTTGATGAGAAGAATGTGTATTGCTTTACTTATTTTGGCAAATATCTTTAATGTCTGACTATAGGGAAGATGACTAGATTTCCATTATCTCTTTTGCATTCAATCTGTCATGATATGTTGTTTTGGCTGAAGCATTTATATAAATAATAAAGTTAGCTCTCAGTTCTCTCTTAGCATGTAGGAAGGAAAGTCATAGTGTCTTACCTCTTACTCTAAGCTAAAGCTGCCTGAAAACATTTTTGATCTTAGGTACCATCTCCCTTTTAAATATATTTATCAAGTCCCAAAGTAACATCACTGAAGCCCTTCTGTCCAGTTCTGAATTTCTTTGGATGAATTCAGAGGTGGAGAATGATCTTTAAAGATCTTAAATGGACAAACTGTCTCTTTATCTTCCAGTGAGTCTTTGGATAAACACCTGTGTCTTAAACTTTCAAAACTAGAAGGCTGCTTTGAACCCTTGAAAAAATAAATATTGTGCCAATATCCTTAATTTCATTCAGGAGAGTGCTGTGGATGGCCAGGTTATTTGACAAAATTTTTGTAATATCCTTTTGTTTAAAGCAGAGAAATACAAGTTAGGTGATAATAATGTTTGAGGGCTTCATATTTAGTTTAAAAACCAAACTTGAAGAGTATTGATTGATGAGAGAAGTCTCCATTGGCATTCCCTAATGTTTTTTGCTTGGCTATATCCTGTTCAGGAGCTTCATTAAGGGCCTGAATGAAGTCAGTGATGTCATACATATCACATTTTCCACTGATTCACTGCTGGGAGAGATGCTACATCAGATAACAGAATCGAGATTTTTAAAAAGATTTTGACAGCTTGGAACAGGAACAGTCTGTAGGAAGATGAAATTTAGGAGATATAAAGTACAGCAATTAGGTTGAGGAGGGAAAGCCCAACCCCATTGCAATGACTACAGGATGGAGAAAGTTGACTTAACTGCAGTTTGTGAGAAAAATGTAAAATTTTAATTCACCTCCAACTCAGTGGGATGATGGGACTGCCAGGGGGACAAATGCAATCTTAATATCAGAATCAAGGAAAGTAATCATCTCATTCTATATATTTCTAGCCATACCACATCTGGGACATTATATCTGTTCTGCACCTCACTTAGTACAATGGACATTGCCAAATTGGAGTATAATCAGAATAGGAGAATTAAAGGTAAGTAGGAAATAAGAAGCAGCTAGGTGGCACAAAAGGAGATTATTGAACTTGGACTCAAGTAGAGCTGATTTTAAATTTTGCTTTAATATATTGACTAAGCTGTGTAAGCCTGAAGTTATTTCCTCACCTTTCTGAACCATTTCCTGGTTATTTATAAAATGGGGGGTTTCATTGCCTTTAAGTCCCTTCCAGCTCTGAATTTATGATTTTAGAAGAATTAAAGTCTTGTTGAGTGAAGGAGTCTGAAGGTACTTAGAGGTAGGAAAATGGGGTGTTTCTTTAACCTGCAGAGAAGAAGACTTGAACATATAATAAGTATCTTTATATATTTAAAGGGTGTCTTGTGGGGGAAAGACATTGAGAGCTTCAGGTGACAGATCTAGGAACAGTGACTGGTGGAAATTTTCAGGATGGCAGGTTTCAGGTCAACATAAAGAAAAACTTGTTAATACTTAGGGCTGTACAAAAGTGAAATGATTCTCCTTAATAAGTTTTCTGTCACAACTCTGCCATTAATTGACTTTGTAGTTGGATTGGATGGATGACCTTCAAGAATTCTTCAGTCTTTAATTCTATGAGCCTCGATGACCTCCAATGGTTTTTTTTTTAAGCTTTATATCAAAGATTTAGAGTCTCTTAGTTGAAGTTCACTCCAAGGTCTCTTTAGACTCTAGATGTAATATCCTGTTTTTGATTAGTTTATCATCAAAGTTTCTTCCACTCCTGTGAGTTTGTGAATTGAACTGAAGTTGTCATCTCTTTTGCCATATACGATTTTTACATTCTAAGACCAAAATCATCCCAGTCCTATCACCTCTTTGAATTAGACCAGAAGAATATGCAACTCTTCTTTCTCCAGGAAAACTGTTTGTAGAGTAAAAACTATAGGAAGAGAATGAAGTGTTTTGTATGCAAAATGAATGGCATTTGATGTAATACCTGCTAACATGCTGAATGCCTGAAGCATATTGGCTGGGACATCTCCAGCTTTTGCCAGTAACTTGTCAGAGATGATGCAGGGTTCCTTATGAATGCTCAGAAGAATATCCAAGACAATGTGATTTGTGTTGTCCTAACATTCTGGCAGTAAAAAGATTGGCCACAAGCCAGCTGCAGAAGAAATACTGGATTGGAAGAACAAAACTGGAAGGAATATCAAATTGCTTAGATTTTGGTTCTGAATGTGATATGCATTTCTAGGACATCCTGCTTCTTCCTTGATTTCCAACAGCTATCCCAAGAATTGCCTATGACTATTCACATCATTCATTACAACCCAAGAATTTCAATGCATCCAACCTCAGACCAAGAGAAATCATAGCCATGGAAGGAAGTTAGGATATAAATCCTGGAAGGGAGAGAATGATATGAGTAGAGATACTAGGACAGAAATAGACTGCCCAGTTTTACTGATGTGAAGTACATTTGGCATTGAATATCTAATTTTTACACAAACTTTCAGCATAGGCATCCCTTCTATCTGTCCCATCTAATACTTTTTTTTCTTCCTCTTCTCTTCTCTCCTCTTGAACTGATGATTTTAGAAGAATTTTAGAAGCAATCTCCTCTCCTCTCCTCTCCACTCCTCTCCTCTCCTCTCCTCTCCTGTCCTCTCCTTTCCTCTCCTCTCCTCTTCTCTCTTCTTTCCTTTCCTCTCCTCTCCTCTTCTCTCCTCTCCTTTCCTTTCCTCTCCTCTCCTTTCCTCTCCTCTCCTTTCCTTTTTCCACATCTTTCTTCTCTTCTCATTTCCCTCTCTCTTTTTCTTCCTCCCTCCCCTCTTTCTCTCTCTCCTCTTATCTGTTTACATAGTTATACCCCGCTACCAATTTTAATTCCTTAAGAGCAAAGACTTTATTTATCTTTATATCTTTAGTAGCAAGTATAGTGTCTCATATGCACTAAAGCACTCAAAATATACTTGCTGAATAGAATAGGAGGAAAAGAGCACAGACATAGAAGTCAGTCATTTCAAAATAATCTCACTACTTTGATCTTAGAATCCCTCTGTGCCTGAGTATTAGAGGATGAAGTCTTTTTTCTTTTTACCCAGAAAATGAGATGATGATATTGGCCATATTATATGGAGATAACAGGGATTAATTTTCATCTAAAAAGGATTTTCAAGATGAACAGTAAATATTGAATTGTCAGGAATATTTCACATCAAAAATAAGACTTTTATGACCTAAATGATTAATAGTTGTATTTCTGCTATTGCTAGTTATATATTCAGTGGTCAACTAACAATTTGGGATAAATCTTTTATGGTGGACATACATAAAGGGACTGGCTGAACTGTACTGAACTACTTGATAAGTTTGGCTAGATTTCAATGCTGTCTTTAGTATCAGTGTTATATATACATTGTGCTACAGGGATTTTTAATCACTAATACCCTACTTCACAATCTCAGGAACCAAATATACCCCTCTGTAATTCTCAGAGAATTTGTTTTTTGATTATGTAAAGTCTATAGATGGTCTGGTTGGAACTCTATAGGACAAATTCCACTATAATATATTCACAATCTGTTAGATGGGGCAAATATAGATTAATCATGTAGAAGGGTCATTATTTAATTCTCTTGGTAGAAAAATGAAAGTAGTCCATTAGTCTTAGCATTATAGCTTTAGATCTGGAAGGAACCTTAACAGCCATCTTACTTCCATGTTTTATATATGAGGAAAGAGAAATCGAGATTCAAGACTCATTCAAGGTTGCACAGATAGTAAGGAGCAGAACTGTGATTCAAGAACTTTTGGCTCCTAATTTAGTTTTCTTTCCACTGTACTATGCTGCTGCCTCCATTGGGTCTCCATTGTGTTTACAATTCCTTGAGCAATATGACATATGTAATTTATCATATGATGCCTACTTTATTCAGTTCAATTCAACAGTTTGGCCTTCAATTCAAGTGTTGACTTTATTCACACTCCATATATATGATTCTTTTGCCTCAGTTTCTTTGAAAATTATTTTTTTAGTAAATAATCACCCTTTAAATGATCTTTTTAAACATCTTAATTTTTCATATATGGTACTGCATTACAATATAAGATATATGTAATGTATAGCTTATTTAAGTGAAGGATTTTTTTATGCTTTGTGTAGTTAGTGAAATTAGCTTCACATGAACCACAGAAGTTGGAAATCTTATACTTCTCTTTTGGTAGAGACCACCACTCCTGATATACCACATCTATAGGCAATTCATAAAATAAAAGAGATTGACAAGGCACAAGCATTTCCTTCACAATTTTGAAATCACTTCGTTTATACCCCTAGGTAATACTTTAGAACTATGTGACCTTTTACTTTAAAAAGAACGTTCTGACCATTTTCATCAAAAGATCTCTGTTCTTACATACAATCTATGGATAGAATTCCTCAATTATTTTGGAAAAGATCTCTTTTAAGTTGACCAGTCTGTGAAGATCAAGGAAGTGAGCAAAGTTTCCTGTGTTCTGAAAGTTTCAGACCAATTATTGCCCATGAAAGGAAGCTAGATGATGGTAGGATTGCTTCAAACCACTAGATAAATCAATGAATTGGAAACTTAGAACCTAGAAGTTCCTTTTGCTCTTATACAAGAGTGCTTATGTGACTATCAAAGAAGTATTTTACATATTTCTTTTTCCAAGTATCTAAGAGCCTCTTATAACTTTAGCCAACTATGATATTAACATGGAATTTGGAATAACATATATACCTTGGACTCCATCTAAAGAATTTCAGTTATCTTGACTATCAAAAGATCTGTTAAGGTTTATCCTGATTCTTTGTCATTAAGTAAAGATGAACATGAGTTTTGAAGGCTATGACTATGCTAATAAATTGCATTTTCTGGTAGGTCTTAACAAGTTGGGAAGGATTAGTCATCCTTTAGTAAGATGGATCATGTGTCTACTATCAAGGCTTATATAAATATAGACTTGGTATATACAATCTTAATCAGGTCGCAGATAGAATACTATCTTTAGCAGAAGGCATCATATATTCTAAAGGATTTTGAGTGAGACTAAGAAAGTAACCAGAATGCTTAGTGAAGACTCTAGAAAAGATGCACACACAAGCATTTGTTTAATAAAATAGGAATATTTAAAGGGTTGTGTGTGGGAGGGTAAGTGGTCATGCTAGCTTTCTTTGATTTTGAAAAATGATTATAGAGAGGAGGTATCATTAAAGAATATTAAATGTATAGATTACTTGCTATCTTGGGGAAGTAGAAGGGAGGGAAGGGAAGGAGAAAAAATTTGGTACTCAAAATCTTATAAAATAGATTGTTAAAAACAATCTTTACTCATAGTTGGGAAAAATAAAATTCTATGAAATGAAAAAAAGAATATTTGCTATATATTTGGAAAAGACTATAGAAGTCCTCATCATGTAGATGAAAAAATTGGAGTCCAGAGAGGGGAAGGAACTTGCTAATTGTTAGGCAGGTTGGATTAAGTGGCAGCACCAGAGTTTGGATCTAGATCCTCTGATGCTAAAATCAAGTACCCTTTCCACTTGCATTGTAAAATTCGATATGTTCTTCTTGGTCCATTATAGTCAATTTACAAAAAAGGCAAATTTACTATCTTAAGATTACATTTGCAGACAGTATTTTGATAAAGGGATTTTCCTCATTTTCTCTATTCATAATGCAATCATAGGTCTCTTCCCTAAATCTATATAAAGAACAACAACAGTATAGTGTAATGGAGGAAATTGGCCTTTGATGCAGGAAAACCTAGCTATGTTACTATGAGCAAGTCATTCAATCTCTTGGTGTTCTCAGCAATTCTCTGAGAAAGTGCCAATCTGCATTAATAGATGGACTTTCCTCATTTGGAAGTTTGATGTACCAGTGAAATCATAAGTCCTGAGCCTATCTCTTACACTCACAAAGAAAAAAATAATCCTCGGTTGTCCAAAACCAAAATGTATCCTTTTAGCAAGTAGGAAATTCTCGATTCCTAGAAGTATCCAAATAGACATAGAAATTCCTAACCTAAGGTTCAGGGACTTATTGTAATTATTTAAAAATGTTGTAATTGATTCAATGTTATGAGTTTCCTTTGCGGTCCAATGAATTTTATTTTATGCATTTAAAAACATGATTCTGAGAAAGAGTTTATAAGTTTCTTTCTAGATTGCCAAAGGGATCTATTACAAAAAGACTTTAGGAAGTCCTGGTATAGAGCAAGTACGTGACTGCTGTCAGAGCTGTTGTCAGAGCTCTTGAATTCTGAGGATGTCTAGGGTGCTATGACCAACCTGGCTATGAACAGAGATACCATCAGAAAGTTGGTCACTTTTTTTGGCCACTGTGTCTCTTAGAGGATTGCCTAGGTCACTGACAAATTAGATGACTTGTCCAGAAACACAAAGCCAATATGTATGAGAAATAAGGCTTGAACCCATTTCTTCCTCTATCTGCTAAGTCAGTGATATCTTTTACTAACCCTACATTAAGAAAGCCATAAATTAAAATTAACTTGTATTTTTGGTTATATTGTTATTTATTTGCCATCTATTTATATTGTTAAACATTTCCCTATTAATATGTTTTGTATGACTATACATGTATAACCTTTATCAAATTGCTTCCTTTTTCTTTGAGGGGGGAGGAAAGGGAGGATGGGAGAGAATATAAAACTCAAAAGTGTGAAAAAAAGCTTAAAATTATTTTTACATATAATTGGAGAGTAATTAAATGCTATTTATTTAATTTCCCAATTTGAATCTAGTTCAGAGTTTTGCTGCTAGCCCTGAGTTTGACATCTCTGTTTACACCACACTTTTTTTTCCTAATAGTTATTATATAGTAATAAATAATTTCTAAATCTTAGAGAGTAACATCTATTGATATACAACATTCTTGTGTCATATAAGAAAATAGTAATATACAATGAAGTCATTGGTGGAGATGGGAGGTTTGAAGATGGGTGGTATGAGTTAATATATATAAGTAATTAGTTCTTAGAACTCAAAACCATGGAAACTCTTGTAATCTAACTTTATCCCTGCAAAATATGCTCTTGCTTTTAACCAAATTAGATTAAAAACTAGCTGGAAATTATCCTTATTTTCAGCATCTACTTCCTGCATGGAATTCTGCCTCTAAACTCATTTGTGTTCCATTGTTATGGTCCATTGCATATGTTATTCTTCTTGTTTTGCTTTTTTTTTCTGTATAATTTCACATTTTTCTAAATTCTTCATATTTTTCATTTCTTATGTGCAGTGATGTTCCATTATCTTCAGCTAGCATAATTTGTTCAACCATATCTCACTTCTTGGTCACATATTTTAGTATTATCAATAACAAAACTGCTACTAGCACTTCATATATATATATACCCACTAGTACAGTCCCTCATTACTTTTCACCTAGACTTTTAGAACAGTCTCCCAATAAGTGTTCCTACCTCTGGTCTGTATTCTCTCTAATCCTTTCACACCATACTAGACAGATCTTCCAAATGCATAGGTCAGCCCATAACATTCATTGTTCTAAAATTTTTCAGTAGTCTCCTTTTGTCTATAACGTTAAAAAAACCAAACAAACTTTAGCCTGGTGTTTAAGGACTTCCACATTCTGTATTCAGTCTACCTTTTCAGCCTTATTTCACAGTATTGCCTTTAAAGAATTGAAGATTTTAGCCATACTAGGTTATTTGCTATTCTCTGATTTAATCTTGTCTTCCCTTTCCAATGCACACAGCTTAATGAATCATAGAATCATAAATTGGAAGGAACATCAGAGGTAATATATTTCATATATATGATATATGTGCATATATATGTATATTATATATAATATACATATATATATCTCAAATAGAGACAAAGAAAGGGAATAATGGATCAGAAAAGACCTTATTCAACCTTGATCTAAGCCTTAAAGGAAATGAGGAATTATGGGAAACAAAGGTGAAGAGAAGATATATGACAAAGCATAAAGTCATGAATTTTTATAGCTGGAGGGGACCTTACATCTAGTTCAGTTTTATAGTTGGAGAAACAAGTCCAGAACAAAAGTTAAGTGACTCATCCAAACTTTTTTGGACAAGAAGAAACAGCTTTTCATTTTTCCAAATATTTAAAATCAAATGGAAGTAGGGAAGTGTTGACTATAATGTCTTTGACTGAACTTAGTATAAGAGTGCTGACAAGAAGTCCCGAAGCATCACACAAAAAGGGATATTCTTGCTATTTACTTTCCCTTCTCTCTGAGGAATCCTGGGAAGTCATAGAAAGGAGGCAATGGAGATGACAGTATGAAGACTAACCAGTAGTTCATGAGATTCATCAATCATTGAGTACCCAATAAGTTTGACTGAATGACCAACTATTTCCAAATTCTTTCCCTCCTTCAGCCCTCTCTCCCCATCCATTGAGAAGATTGTGACCAACCTTTTTTTTTTAAGTTCTTGATGCTTTTTGTTTTTACAATATAGTCATTACCATATGTAGCTTTTCTCCCCTCTCCTTTCCAACGAACTTCTTATAACAAGAAGTTAAAAAACAAACAAAAAAATTTAAGCGATGCTAATCAAAAGATGACCGCATCTGACAGCATATACAGCATACCACAATGGTAATTCCCCCCATCTGTCCAAAAAAAAAGAAGGGAGGTACATTTCATTTTCTCATCTCTTTTGGGTGCCTAGATTCCTGAACAACTCATATTAAGATTTTGAGATTCAATGTGGATTCCTTGTTTCTAGGTCTGCCTCTCACATTTTCAACCAATCAAACGCTACTTTTTAATTCTCTTTTTCACATTCCTGAAGGTTGCCTCCTCTAGTTCTATCCATGGCTTCTCTACATATAGTTTTGCTTTTGGCATCTTTTAGTGACATTTTGAGGCATTTTAAAGTTCTTCTTAATATCTATCCTTGTTAATTTCTGATGCATCCAATTGGTTGCAAATAGGCTACTACTCTAGACTCAACAATTTCCTTTCTCCGTGTGTATGAGCATACAAACCTCTACTTCCTAGTCAGTTAATATGTAGACACATTAGAGATGATGTGTATATCATTGTCTCCATCCAGGTCTTTTGACCTCTTCATTTCTTACTCTTCTTCTTTGAACTTTGTGGTCCATTTTTTTCCACCATCTCAAGGTCATAGAATCACAAGCTCATAGATCTACAAACTAGAATGGACCTCAGAGACCACTGAATCATAGGATCATATATTTTGAGCTGAAGGGACCACAAAGTCTCTTGAATCATAGAATTACAGATTGGGAGAGACATCAGAGGCCACCGATTTTAGTTTGTCCCTTTTATTTGACAGATTAAAAAAAAACTAAGATTAATTGGCGAGCACAAGATCACATAAGCAAATGCACATATAAACTCCAAATTCTGCCCCCTTTTGTTAGGTGTCTATTCCCACTCTCATAACACTTGGAGAAATGAGTTGAGTCTGATCTTTTTCTTCATGCCCATGGATTCTTCACAGCCACATACAAAAGAAAGGCTTATATTACAGACCAGCTTCTCCTTCCCCATGGATCAGCTTCAGTGTCTCCTACACTGGCTTCTGCCTAGAGCTTGCCGGCTTCACCCTGCCCTGTCTCTTGTCACACCCTCTCACCTCTATCCTAGCCAAGAGGTTCTTTTTTGCCTTTCTCCTGCCTGGCTCTCCACACCATGCCTCTGCTGAAACAAAGCTCCATTTTGAGATCTATTCTGACATTGTGTCTCATGTCCTTGCTCTGGGCCACTCCCTCTGGCATGGTTTATGATTTGGCTTGGTAACCGTGTCACCGGAGTCTGTAAAGCATTCTGGTTGCAGTGCCTACAAAAGATGCTGTGTCACATGAAAAAAAAAAAGTTGACTCTCATTTTGGGAGATGCTCCCCCTCTGTTGGAGCCCCCTGGTGCTGCCCTGTGTTCTGGCTCTTTTAGGCTCCCTTACTGCCAGGAAATCTGAGAAGGGCAGGGAAAGGAAAATAGAAGCCAGGAACTAGGAAAGGCAGGATAATAGATGATATGGGACAGAAAATAGAGGGGCTGTTTGTGTGATTTGCACTTTCATTACAGGGAACATTTGAATAGTTTTAAGACATCAGTTGAGACTAGACATTTTCACTCCAAAAATGAAATATGCGAATTTATGAATTATTCTCTTGGGGGAGTGTGTGTGTGTGTGTGTGTGTGTGTGTGTGTGTTTGGATCTGAGTGTATTTATTTGTATACACACATGCTACAAGGGTGCATCTTCTGTGAGCATGTGTGTGCCTACTTCATTAAATGGGTGTGTACATATGTAAGATCAAAAAGATTAAAAACACTTAATTTTGATGGTCTGTTTCACAGCTGCTTCTCCTAGAATTCCAAAGCTATCATAGGTTAATGGGAGTTCTAGCAAGTGTTTCTCTGTCTTTCACACACACACACACACACACACACACACACACACACACACACACACTCATTCACTCTCTTCTAAGTCTGTCTGTCTGTCTCCCCCCTCTCTCTTTCCCTCTCTTCCCCTCTCCCTCTCTGCCCTCCCCTTCTTTCCCTCCCTCCCTTCCCCTCCTCCCTCTCCCTCTCCCTCCCTCTCAGACAGCAGACATGAGAGAAACTGGTGCAGCTTCCTCTGAGAAGCAGGCTTGACTATGGGGATTGGCAAGGTTACTGTGCGCTCCTCTTCCCCTGCTTCACTCTAGGTGGGAGATGAGATGCTGAAGCAGATGCTGACTTGAAATGGGAAGTTGGATGGGAGCTCAGTGGGGCCGGTATCATGGGACAGGAGAAGGTTGGGATCATCAGGATGCCTCAGCAGGATTGATTCCAGGGTCCGTTCTGGGAAAATTCAACCCCCCATGGATTTCAGAATTTCCTTATCTTTTTTCCTTCACCTTTACCCTGTGGTACTTCCTCCTGAGATGGCCCCAGACCTGCAAGAGACATTTGAGTAAAGCTTTTTATTAACAGATATGAAGAAATGGAGTCTGCACTTGATTATTTAGCCATGATTTATCAATGATGATGGATTGGAAAGCAGTGTAAGTAACATGATTATGCCTTTCCCTACAGCTAGATAAACTTGTTGTCTTGTTTCTTGTTGTTTTAACTTTCCTGTTGTACTTTTCCTTAAAGTGGTAACAAGATGTAAACATTCCCAAGTGCTTCAGAGAAGTTAGCAGGGACCAGATTAGTCAGGCTCTCTCCCTTCCCCCGCAGTGATTGACACATAAATGGTACAGCTGTGTCCAGAGGGGCACCAGTGATCTTGACATAGAATCCAGGAATGCCTTTCCCCCTCCCTTGAGACAGACAGAACTAAAACTAGAAAGATGTTAACTGGGTTCTTGAACTGACAGCTATTGCTGTTTACAGACCAGGCTAGTTAACAGCTGTTAGTTGTGTATCCTAGGCAGCACTTTAAGTGTGTAATTTATTCAAGACCAGAAAGAAAGAAAGAAAAAAGAAAGGAAGAAGGAAAAAAAAGAAAGAAAAGAAAAAAGAAAGAAAGAAAATGGGGCTAGCCTGTGGCTTTCAAAAAGGTTTTTTTTTTTTTCCCCCCTGGCTGGCAGAAATGTGAGATTGATTTTTCCACTAAATGTCCAGTGTATTTTCCTTTCTGCTGCTTTCTGCTTTCTTGTGAGAGGACAGCTCCCCTATTTTAGTATCACAGTACTGGGCACACCTAAGTAGCAGGGTATTAATATATTGAAAACTGGTCACTGCCCGTAAATGCTAGCCCAAGTTTCCCCCTGTCTGTGGGAGGATTTGGTTAAAGCATCTTCAGTTCTTCAGTTTTTATGGGGGTGGGAGGAGTGAGTACAAGAATGCTTAACAGAGAGAGACAGGAATCAATGAAGTTAGTGACAGAATGGAACATGTAATGGATTAAAAAAAAAACAACTAAGCTTTAGAATACAGTGCATATTTTCTTTCTTAATTAGAAACAAAGCCTGTTTTTGTTGTGAATAAGTCATTTGTAAAGTCATTTTAAGTTTCCCTGAGAACCAGGCTTTTAAAGTGGTGTTTTAATGTTATGTAAATCATTTAGGCACTAAAGTCCAAAGATTTCCGTGTTATTTATTTATTCCAGAGGTGGGGATGAAGGCAAGAGATGAGTGTAATTCTTCTCTTACAGTCAACTATTCTATGGAACCAAGATCACAAATTTGCCCAGATTTGGAAATGGGGTTCCTATTTGAGAGAGCTGGAAATAGCCCAGTGAAGGAGCCTTTCTTAGTTAACTTTGCTGATTCTTCATTTATCACTTTTGTAGCCGAGGCAGGGCAGCCCCCTCTATCCCTTCACTCGGGGAGCCTTGGAACACCATGAAAGACCCTTCTGCAGATTCCCCCTTTGAACACGCCCTGCGATGGTTTAAAACCCAGCCTTGGACAGAGGAAGCACTGTAGCGAGATGCAGAGGGGCTGCCAATTTTGAAATTGAATGAGCTCAGTTGATGCCTGAATATGAAATCACTTTTGTGAGCATACAAGTGAGATCATATCTCCCAGGCTCTCCCAGAAGTGCTTCTAACTTTATTGATTGGCATTTAGCATCCTCAGAACCCTGGGCAGCCAGTATTGCATCTGAGGAGGAGCGTGTCGGAAGCTACAGGGTCACAGGACTGTTTGAGGGACCCCGGTTACCCTAAAATAAGTAGGGCCACGCCTTTTAAAAGACGTCCTTTGTTATCTGGGGGAAATCTGATCCAGAAAACACATGTTCACAGCATCATGTGAATGCTTCTCTGCACACTAAGTGGTTGTATCACAAGGGGAGGGGGGATGGAGAACCTTTTAATCTTTCACTGGTTTGTTTTGAATTTTGTTCACATGGATCCTGGCAAGCTCATTAGCATTTAGAGGAGGTTGGGAGGGAGGTGGAAAACCTGGAGCAAAGTGCCCACTGTAAACTCCCAAGGAAACATGACATAATGAGAGAGTCAGGGAACCCGTGTTTAAATCTTTGATCATCCTGGGCTCTGCTGTTGGAACTTGAACAGGTCACCTACCTCTTCTTGGAGTTGCAGTGTCCCTCCTTCTTGGAGTAAGGAGTTGGGATGAGGTGGTCTCTTAAGGTCCCTCCTTACTCTAAACCTTCTCAGGCTGTGAAAGCAGATGGACTTGAAAGGTAACCTTTTCCAAGCTTCAAATTCCATTGCCCTCCACTTGTTCTGATTCTGGTTGAAATGAATCCCTATCAGAGTTCTATTTAATTTGTCTCCCTACTCCAAGTTAATGTTTTAAAAAAAATGGTCATTTTTTTTACATGCTGCCTTGAACACAGGAGGATAGTTTTTCCAGAAAGCATATTTTAGCATTTATCAATAACAAAAGTAATCTTCTAAGTAAATTCCTGTGATAGGGAAAGTGGTATTCTGAGGTTATTGCATAAATCCAGGTACATAGTAGGTGTTTAATAAATGTTGAACTCAGTTTAAAAAGTGTCATTACTCTCTCTTCCATCAAAATCCCCAGTGAATCTCATGCACATTCCATGAAAGCAAAATGATTACCTGCCAGAGGCACTACTTTGAAGGAGGATGGGAGAGTTCTTTTTTTCTGTGGTCAATGAGGAAAGGGGCCAGATCTGCTGATACCTGCAAACACCCTTTGAGAAAGGCAGCTGATTGGCATCAGCAAAATTGCTGAGCAATAAGGTATTGGAGTCAAGGTGAGAGAATGAAGAGAGACAGGGGATTGTCTCTTAGGAGTTTCAGGCAAAGTTCTGTTCAGAGCCCAGAAGCTCTGAACTGATAAAACCAGATGGCAAAGATAAGTCTCTAACTGATCAATACCTTACAGATGGGATGAAGCTTTCATTTTAACCCGGTGTTTTGCAGGGAAGCTTTGTTCAGGATAAATGGCAACTTTTATCATTTTGTGAGGCAATTCCTTCTGAACTAGAATTCCAGGGGTGCTCTCTTATCTAGCAACTGGCTGGCTATCTTCTAAAAAGCTGGGTTCTTAGGACAGGTATTAGGATAAAGGGAGTTGGAGAGAATGCGGGGGCAGAAAGATCCATATTCAAATACCACATCTGACCCTGTATGTGTACCCATCAGTAAATCATTTTGCTGGGAGTGTGACATTTTGATCAACCGAACCCCTTCTTGATTTCATCATTCAGTAGCTGATACTGACAAACTTGACTTTGCTCTCCCTCTCTTTTCCTGAGTAGAGAAAACCACTCAGTAGAGGACGGGGAATTTGCAATGACAGGGCTTTTGCTAGAAGGAGAGGAATAATTTCCCTTGTAAGGAGGAAAAGGGAAGATTTTTTTTTTTCTCTTCTTTTCTCTCTGTAAAGAGAAATGGAAAAAAAAAAATTGGTTTTGTGTGTCATGTGAATTCCAAACTCCACCATTATTATCTACCTAGGACTATTAACTTATCCATTGCCCCAGGAGAGTCAGGGCAGTGACTCTCCTTAGTGGTCATCAGACTCCAGAGTGAGCAGGATTGGGAAAACTTATGTCTGGATGAGGAACAGAGAACTTTGTCGCTTACTAAATATATAACCTTGGACAAATCAACCTCTCTATACCTGAACTTCTTCACCTGCAAAATAGGGATAATAATGCTTGTTCTGCCTATAATTATAGGGTTGTAGTGAGGATAAAGTGAGATAATTCAAGATGTTCCCAAAGTCTTTGAAAGTTAGCAAGGTAAAGGCAGTGTACTGCTGTGGGCTAAAAATGAGAAGCATCAGGATAGTGTGGGGATCTATACTGTAATTATGGCATAGCTATCTATCTATCATATGCATATATATAAACACTATTAGATTAATGATTTTGGATGAAACAAACCAATATTAGTTTAATTAAATGAATACCTATTAAGTAGTTGATAGGGTCAACATGAATAGTTAGGTAGCACAGTGGATAAAGTATTGGGTCTGGGGTCAAGAAGTCTCATCTTCCTAAGTTCAAATTTGGTCTGAGACATTAGTTGTGTGACTTTGGACAAGTCACTTAACCCTGTTTGCCTCAGTTTCCTCATTTGTAAAATGACTTGGAGAAGGAAATGATCAATTACTCTACTGTCTTTGCCAAGACAATCCGGTATCAGTCACAAAGAGTAGGAAATGGCTGAACACCAAGAAGGGTAAAGGTACGAGGAAGTAATCCATAATGAGCAGAGATTAGCCAGGAAAAATCTGGATTCAAGATCCATCTCTGACACTTACTGGCTATGCAACCTCCAGCAAGTTACTTGGGTTCTTAATGCTCCGGGGATTATAAACTGCAAAGTATGGACCTATCTATATTGATAGAAGGAGTTTCCTTGTGTCAATGAAATTATAGATTTTAACCAATTAAAAAGCTAGCATACTGTAAAACTTTCAAAACCTTTTAAAATATTTTCTTGTTTTATCCTCACAACAGAGGTGTAAGTACTATTGCTAAACCATTTTTGCCAATGAGGAAGAGGAGGCAGACAGAATCTTGAATTCAGTACTTTCTGACTCCAGATCCATCTCTCTTTCCACTGTATCACTTAACTGTTTTACCCTCTCCCCTCCTTAAAAAAAAGGTCAAGGTGCTGTGTATATGCTGGGAATTCAAAGACTGAGTAAAATACAGATCCAGTCCTCGAGGAATTTATAATATAACAATGGGATGTGATCACAAGTGACTGATGTGACTCAGAACATGATAGATTATGCATATAATATAACGGGAAAAATCTTGTAAGATTTGAAATTTCCGTGTATAGCTTTACATTTTCTTTTTTTATCCTTAAAATGGGATGACAATATTTGTACTGAGATTATAATTTAGTCAGGATCAAAATGATCTGGGTTCAAGTTCTGCCTCTCATACATGATAGTTGCTCAATCATAGACCAATTGCTTAACCCCTCAGTGTTCCATATCATTCTCTGATTGTAAGTTGCAAGTAAGTTATCAACCTTCATTGATGAAAGGGGTTTTCACACCAGGTGGTTCATGAATAGATAAAATAAGAGATCTGGACCAAAAAATGAAACAAAACAGAGCTAACATTGGCATTGCCCACCACATAAGGTTATATTGTGAGGATAGTGCATTACAAAGTTTCATGTGTTATAGTAATATGATTTAACTATCACTTATTATAAGAAACCTAGATAATTGTAAAAGAAATTTGATGAAGGAGAAAATGGGGTTGGGGAGGGAATTATGGCTTTTTTCTTTTATTCTACCATTTTAAACATACAATTGATCTTATAAGCAGAATTGGACATATATAGAAATTAAGACCCTGATGCTTCAGATTCGCTTTTATCCCTATTCCACAATTGGAAGGAAGACTTTAATAAGCAAATGTTCTTGTAAAAAGTGACTTTTCACTGAAATTCCCATCAAGATCTACATAATTGTGAATATTAGACCATCCCTTAAACATGTTGTGGTTTAATGAGAGGAACAGGAAAGGAAAGATCCTAGGAGCTTGAAGTTGAGGGCAAGAGGATGAAATAAAGAGAGCCTGTAGAAAATGAAAACCAAGTTTGATAACTGTATAATTTTCCCTGTATAATATCACATTGTTAAATTATAATATTATTTATATTTTTCCACTAGAAAAAATGGATTTGTTGGGTACTTATTCGATATAGGGCTTGGTAATGGAAGCTATGGTCGGGGGTGGAGGTGGAAGATGGGGGATGACCGATTTAGTGGAAGACAAAACTCTGCATACAGTAGATGAATGGATGAAAAAACAAGTGCAGTCTCTTTCCTGAAGGAGCTTGTAGTATAATGAAGACAGGACTAATCTATGTGGGGAAAAATAAAATACTTACAAAAAAAGGAACAAAGGTATAAGCAAATGTTTCTGTCTATATACAGATGATGAGGGTACTCATAACTGAATGACATTATTTTGAGAAGACTTCATAGTGGAAAGGGAGGACCTGGCTTAGCAGAAAGGAGAAAAAAGGACTTTTCAAATAAGGTTTATGATAGGAATAAGCAAGCCATGTTTGTTTTTTGTGACCTCTCCATTTGAGGTTAGAGCAATGGAATCTGCCCATTCTAGAACTTTGGGAAGATATAGTAAAGGCAGTAGGTAGTACCATAATGCAGAGTGCTGGATCTGAAGATGGAAGGCTCATCTTCCTGAGTTCAAATCCCACTCAGACATTTGCTATGTAACCTTGTGTAAGCCTGAGCAGGTCATTTAACCCTGTTTGCCTCAGTTTTCTCACCTTTAAAATGAACTGAAGAAATGCTCCAGTATCTCTGCCGAAAAAATCCCGCATGGACTCACAAGAAGTCAGACACAACCAAACAACAATGGTAAAGCAAGTGTTTATAAGGTGGTGACTTTATGCTTCTTAGAGGATACTAAATTTGGAACTTTAAGGGACCTTAGAGACCATGAATGTCAATCTCATTTTAAAAAAGGGGCGACCAAGACCTAGAGAGTTGAAAAAGGATTTACTCCCATGCCCTTTGACTTCAGATGTAGAGCTACTTCCACTGTGCCATCAGCCTTTTCTATCATCTTGCCATTGTTTGACTTCTCACATTCATTTAATGCCTAGAGCAGAGTGGACCTAAGTGCCCAGTACCAGAGAATTAGAGGTATGAAGCTGGGAAGGAACTTGGGGCAGCTATTTCAATCTCCCCATTTTCCAGATGAGAACAGTGAGGCCTGGAGAAATTCAAAGACTTGTGCAAAGCCATAAAGTTAGTAAGTGGCAGCATTTGAATCCAGAATCTCTGACTTTAAATCTGTTATTTTTATTGCTCTGGGCTGCATGAGAGAATTTGAAACTGAAAATTCAAATGTGATTCAGTCTTAAATTATTTGTGTTGCTGTTAAATAGTATCAACTTTCCCTGGGGAGTATATATGAAAAAGAAATGAACGTAAGCTCTGTACAAAATATATTAAGTATACCTGACATTCATTTTTAGATGTGGCACTAACATAAAAGAAAATGGTTTCTCCCTGCTAGTCTGTTTTCCCAACCTAACTTGTAGAGCATTCTACATCCAAATGCAATAGAAGATTAATTTTCCTGATGCACAAGTCTAATCCTGTTTCTCACTCCTCTGCTCAATAACCTTCAATAGATCCCTATTAAATAAGACACATTTATTTTTTTCTTAATTCCTTAACACCAGGAATCCCTTTTCTTTTCAATTCTTTCTCTCCTCCCCTCCCCTTCTGTCTCCTCTCTGTTCTCTTCCCTTGATTCCCCTTCTTTCCCCTCCTCTGCCCTCTCCCTTTTTTTCTTTGTATCTCACAGCATCTAACATAGGGTTGGCATATAGTGGGCACTTAATAAATATTTGTTTGATTAATTAAGTGAATGCTCTCACATTATTCAACTCAAGCAGAGTTTATTAACTGAAGAGGGGAAAAACAACTCTTTGCATCTTAGATTTAGAAAGCTCCACGCAGCATTGTGTTCATAATGAATAACATCAGCAGGAAAGAGCCATTGTTTCTGCCTGTTCTTTTTGAGTTTTATCAGCCTTTTACCCAGGCAATGTGTGACCACTATCTTGGCTAGATAGACCCACAGCATGGTGGCCTAAGTACTTTCCATCTAAATATAGTGTATTGGTTTATGAAAAATGACACTGAATTGCCTTTTTTTTTTTCCTCTTGAGAACATCCCGGAAAAAGCAGTTCTGGATTTACCTTTTATTGGCAAAGTGATTTATTGTCCACTGTAATGATATTTGGGTTCTGTCAGTAATAAAACAAGGCCTTCTTTGGCATTAGGTCTGTGTGATTTCATCCCTAAACTTCTTGAATTAAAAATATACTGACAAAAAGGGTCACTTCCAATGAATTAAAGCTCATTGCAAACATGAGGGGTGTGTGTGTGTGTGTGTGTGTGTGTGTGTGTGTGTGTGTATGTGTATGTGTGTGTGTATGTGTGTAAAAGGGAAAATCTATGCTACAGCACTCATCTGTTACTTTTCCTCCTCATGTTCTGCCTGCCCCAAAGTTCCCATTGACTTGCTTTTGCCCCGTCTCATGGCGCCCCAATTTTTTCCATCAAGTAACCACCTGCTGTAATTTGGGGGGTGAGAGGACAGAGAAAGGGGAATGTGAGGTAATAAGCCTACCAAGTCTTTTTCAACCTATCTGTCGCTCTAGAGGGAAATTGGGGAATGGTATGAAGCCACAAATCTGAGATGTCAGCTCATAAATATGTAAGCTCCCTTCTTACTTTATAAGCATCTTGACAGCCAAAGCTGTCATTTACACATTTTCCACAGCTGAGCTCAAAATTTCCAGTTGCCAGATCGCCCCTGGATACTAGAAATTCAGAATGGGAGAGTGTTTGGGGAAAGCAGTGTTGAGTGCTCTTGTAAAAAAAAAAATCCATTTGTTTTCCACTGATGCTTGTCCCCTTCCCATTCCTTCCTTCCCCTAGTCCCTATCTTCCTTGACAATGATTCTTTAGGGTTATCTAAATAACAAACTAGTATTTAACAGAGTTGGGCCAGATATGGGAGCAGATCAGAACAAAGGGGTGAGATTGCACGAAGATGAGGCAATGAGATACTATGGGAAAAACACTATTTCTGAGGTCAAAGGATACAGATTCAAATGTCTCCTCTGATTCTCTCTTACATGTATGACCTTGAGCAACACCTTAAAAACTCAATTTCATTCTGGGTAAAATGAGGCATTTGAACTAAACTGGTCTGAAATTCTACATCCCAACAACTTTTCTAGCTTCTCTTCAATGATGTTATCTGAAATGTTCTTTGGGCATTTAATACCCCTTGCATAGAGTGCTTTGTGCATAATAGGGCCCTACTTCATTTCTATTCCTGCACCTATAATTTACAATCTACCTCTTCAACATCTCGGAAGTTCATCCCCCTTTTTTTATTCACAACGCAGCCATCCTAACTTAGATTTTCATTAGCTCTTGCTAGGTTAGTCTCCTAATTAAATGCTGCCTATAGTCTCTCCACTCTGATATCCGTTCTCCACAAAACTGCCAAATTGTCTCTACCTCTACCATTGTTACTCCCTCCCTCACAAAACCTCATTGGCTCCACATTTCCTATAGGACAAAAGAAGGTTTGAGATTTGAAAGGACCTTAGAGGCCATTGACTCCAAAACCCTCATTTTGCAGATAAGGAAACCGATTGTTAAGTGACTTGGCTACAATCACACACAGTGAGAGATGGTATTAGAATGGAAATTCTCTGACTTCAAAGTCATTGTTCTTACCAGTTGTGCCATGTTCCCTACAAACTTCTCTATTTGGCAGTTAAATCCCCTTTGTGGTTTGACTTCAGTACTTCTTATCATACACTCTCTGCTTTAACCAAGCTGTCCCATTTGCTGTTGCCTCTGTGTGGTATTATGAACACAAAACACCTTTGTTTTTGCACAGACCAGGCCCAAGATGTCTTTCCTCCTCATTGATCTTCATTGAAACCATGACTCCTTTCAAGGATCTGCTCAAGGGCCTCTTTCTTCCAAAGGTCTTTTTTGAGTCCTCTGAATGTTAGTGTGCCTGCTCCCCATAATTTTATATTTAATCTGAATATAACCTATAGTTATTTATCTGTGAACATGTTCTGTGCCCATAATAGAAGGTAAACACCTTGAGAGCAGAGTCTCTCATTCTATATCCCCAAGACAATGCTTGGTACATAGAAGGAGCACTTTGTAAATATTAACTCATTGAATACATATGAGTGGAATGAACATAAACAATACAATACATTGTGAAACCTAAGAATACAAATATTTTTCATAGAAAACTTTTAAAATTACTATATCCTTGTTAACTATCAATTTAATTATATTTCCATTATTTAGGAACAGGATCAAGGACTGGGCCTAGGATCTCATTGATATGAGGAATTTCTGGGTTAGCAAACTTTTCCTTTAGCAGTGGATGTGAATATCATTATAATTCATAGTCTTAGAGAGTTTCTTAGAGCACTAAGAGATTAAATGATTTGTCCAGCTATGTCTGAGACAGGACTTGAACTCGGGTCTTTCTTGCTTTAAGGCTGGATCTCTATCTATCATTATGCCTCTATTCCTATTGTCTTTAAACAAGACAAAAATTTTGGCTATCTTACTATTTCTGTCATTTTTGTTGTTCAGTTGTTTTTCAGTTGCGTAGAATTCTTTGAGACCCCATTTGGGGTTTTCTTGGCAAAGATCTCATTTCCTTCTCTAGCTCATTGTACAGATGAGGAAACCGAGGCAGGCTGGGTTAAATGATTTCTCCAGGGTCGCATAGTCTAGGGTCTGAGACTTTATTTGAATTCAAGTCTTCTTGGCTCCAGGCCCAGCATTCTATGTACTGTGCTACCTGGTTGCTCCTACTACCATTAATTGATTTTATTAATAGGATCATCCATAAATAATAATAATTATATGGTACCAAAACAAGTTGTATTTCCTAGAAGATTGGAAACAGTCACCTCATATACAAATTATAAATTAAAGATTTAGGTAGGAAATGACCTCAATCATATTCAGAAGCCCAGGTCTGGTTGCTCCTTAACTGTGTTAGTGGATAGACTTAATCTTAGTCATTCAGCCCCGATGGATCTGTTCTTTTGCAAATTGCTATTAGTGTATGGGGTTCCTAGCAGAATCACTTTTACAGAGAAGAGATGATTTATGAAAGTTGAGTAGCCAGCCAGCATCCACTGACAAAGCCAAAAGATGTCATTGTGGGTTCTGGGTGTGGAATATTATGGCATCCTTCAGCCAGCTCAGCTATAACATGGTCTGGGCATGAGAGGATCCAGCCTCGAGTTCTAGCTCTACCATCAGTTAACTTTGTAACTTAATCTCTTTGAGACTGTTCTTTCATCTGTAAAATGGGGATAATCACTCTTGCAGGATATGCTTCCCAAGGTGGCTTTGGGTGGAAATAAAACAAAACAATGTGTAAGCTGTAAACTGCTATGTGAATGGGAGCTATCAGAATGCTTATCCTAGCTATCTCTCTGGCTCAACTCTTATTAATCAGTCCTTTACTGTGTTCCAGTGATATATTCTAATACAGCCTTAGTGATAACATATGTTTTCCATGATGAGTTTAAATACCACATAGTCCAGAAGCTCTTTCTAAGTCATCAGTTAGGGAATCATGGTCTGTATACATTGAGTATGAAGCCATAGTCACATAATTTGGGAGCTAGAAAGTCCTTTAGAGATTGTTTTTGTTGTTCAATTTTTTCAGTCTTATCTGACTCCTTGTGATCTCATGTAGGGTTTTCTTGGTAAAAATATTGGAGTGGTTTTTGCCATTTCCTTCTCCAGCTTATTATACAGATGGGGAAACTGAGGCAAACAGAGTTAAGTGACTAGTGAGTGTCTGAGACTGGATTTGAACTCAGGGCTTCCTGATTCCAGGCCAAGCACTCTATCCAATGTACCATCAGTATGCTTTGCCAATTTTAAAATTCAAAATATAGAATCAATATGTTGTAGTGCAGTGTAATAAATAGAAAGCTAACTTAAAAACCAGGAAAACTGGTTTTGACTCTATGTGGATGTGTTACCCTTTGATAGTGACTTTATTTTTTAGGGCTCTAGGCAACTTTATACGATGATAAGATGTGAAGAAGGCATCCATCTATATTGGTAGAAGAACTTCCTCACCAGGGAGTTCTAGACCAATGGAATCACAGGTTCAGCGCTCTTCTCCATCTCTGGATGACTTTGTAATAGCTGGCATTTATATAAATTGTGCTTTAAAGTTTGCACAATGTTTTATATACATAACATTTCCAATCTCATACGTACTTTATTTACTCTTCCCCAAGTACCCTAGGGGCAGCCTGAATCTGGAAGACCTGATTTCAAATGTGGATTCAGACACTCACTAGCTGTAAGACCATGAGCAAGTCACTCAGCCCTGTTTTGCTCTGTTTGTCTCAGTTTCCTCATTTGTAAAACGAGCTGTAAAAGTAAAGGGCAAACCACTTTAATATCTTTGCCAAGAAAAGTACCAAATGGGGTTCAAAGAAAGGAACACAACTGAAAAACTGAACAACAACAAAAAAAATCTCTAAAGGACCTTTCCAGCTCTAAGTTTTCTGAGAGCATATTCTAAGCACTTAATAAATGTTGGTTGAATTGAATTGACTCTTCATTTCATAGATGAGTTAGTTGACCCTCAGAGAGGTTAAGTGAATGTCTTTCATACTAAGGCCTATTCAGGCTCTGAACAACAGCTTTAATTCTAAGAACTGAAATGAGATATTGCTGTGTCTAGGAAGTTTGGTTTTAATTCATCTTAATTACATAATCTTAACAAATAACTAAACAGTTAAATTACAGAATGCTTGGACTGGAAGGGATCTCAGAGATGGAATTAAACTTGATTATTTTATGGTGATAGGCCACCATTGGAGTAGTCTCATGTCTGATAGAACCTGCCTTATCATTATAAGGACTTCAAGGGAGTAGGACAAGGAAATGCAGACTAGGAGCCTCCTCTGGAAGAGAGAAAATGGGCCCATGCCTGCCAGACTGGGAACAAATGCTTTCTTTGTTAAAGATCAGAAATAGGAAAAGGAGGGGAAACAAATTATCTAATCAAATTGACTTTTAGAGTTAACCTTATAGTTTACTGGCCATAGCTTTTTGTCCATGGAATACTCAGCAGGAATATTTGGATTCCCAGAGAGTCAAACTCTAAGAACTATACAGCACCCCCATGCTAACAGAACAAAATATTCTTTAACAAATAATTGCTTATAGAAATAATTATAAGATAAAATAAATGTGTTGCAAAAATATGTAATATAGCATCTCAAAACATTTGTTCATTTTTCAGTTATGGCTGACAACTCTTTGTGACCCCATTTGGGATTTTCTTGGAAAAGATCCTAGAGGGGTTTATTATTTCTTCTCCAACTTATTTTATAGTTGAGGAAACTGAGGCAGACAGGGTTAAGTGACTTGCCTGGGATCACATAGCTAATAGATGTCTGAAGCCATATTTGAACTCATGAAGATTTTTTACTCTATTCACTGAATTACCTAGCTACCCCCAAAATATTTATATGTAATACTTTTATTTTTTAGTAATAGTAGTATTGAGCTCTAAAATAACAGACTTTTGAAAACTAATGACAAATGAGTGCCTTTGCCTATCTCTGTAAGTCTGCCTGTTATAAGTGTAGGAAGAGAAGACCAACTGATAAGTGGGGAAAATACATAGTCTTAACAAATAACTATGCAGTTAAATTCCAGAATGTCTGGACTGGAAGGGACTTCTGAGATAAAATCAAACTTGATCATTTCATGGTGATGGGCCACTATTTAATGCCTTCTTCCCCACTGACCTCTCTGATCAAGGACCTGTGTGGTGATTCCCCAGTTTTCCTTTGAGGGTTACTTAAAAATCTTTACTCATATATATATACCTTAAAATTTTACCTTGTATTAAAACACATTCTTAGGCAATGAAAAATTATACTACAGTTATAATTACAGTTATGGTATATGTGAATGGAACTTTTCTAGACCATGTACTAGAATGAGTTTGTATTGACTCATGTCACTCCCCTGTCCAAAATTACCTACAGTGGATCTCTAAGTCCTTCTAAGAATGAATGCCAGCTGCTTAACTCAGCATTCACAGCTTTTCTCAGACCGACTACAACCTATTTAATCAGGGTCCTTTTGCTCATTGTGTTCCAATAATATTGGATGACTTCCTATTTTTAAAATCTCCTTCCACTTTCTCCCAGCTTCAGATATCTGCATAGACTCTCAGTTCCTGGCTCCATACCTATAATTATTCTCTTTATTTCTCTTCCTGTTAAACTTTCCTCCCATTCCTCAAACTATGGGAAACAGAATATAATCTTTAACATTATTTTTAAAAGGAAAATGGGCACAATACGCCTATAAGAACACACCTAAAATATTATAGTTACTGCTCTAACTTATCTACTTTGTCCAATTATTTAGATGATGGTAGAACTCATATATTAAGTGTTTTCTCTGTACAAGGCACTTTACTAAGTACTGAGGTTACAAAGGAAAAAAGGGAAAATGGTTTCTGTCCTCAAAAATCTTACATTCTAATGGGACAGGGGAACAGAATATGTGTGTGTATGTCATCCACCTATCTATCTACCTATCAACCTACCTACCTACCTTCTTACCTACCTACCTACCTACCTACCTACCTACCTACCTACCTACCTACCTATCTACCTACCTACCTACTCACTTGTCTGTATCTCTGTCTCTCTGTCTGTATATAAGTTACATTCAACTGAATAAATTATGGGAGAAGGAAATAGGAAGTAAAGACAAAAGAAACAAAAACGTGGATGGAAAATATTTTTAGCATATTCATTAGAGAAATATTGGACTATTATTATATATAGTTCAGTACCATCTGGACTATAGATAAGAATAATTCTAACTACAACTGAAAGGCCTGCTTTTTAATTCAATAACAACTTTCTATTTAAGTTACATTATTAAAGATTATGTTATGTAATTACAGGATTAGTAAATTCAGCAAATTCAATGAAATTAAGTACCTATATTGAAGTTAAGATGCCAGTGGGACGTTGACCATCCAAGTGGAGATGTCCATAGGTAGTTAGGAATAGGGGACTGGAGCTCATCAGTTAAATATTGGATTGGCCACAGACCATTGCTGACTTCTCTAATAAAATCCTGCCTATATAGGCAACTGTATAGGTCACCTATACAGGCAACAGGTAACTAATCAACCAGCCAGCACACTATTCATTATCTAGCTCAGATATCATCTCCTTTGGGAAACCTTTCTTGGTGCTTCCAGGCAAAAAAGAGCTTTTTCTTGTTTTTCTTAATTTGCCTTTGGACTTAATTACATTCTACCTTATGATCATGCTCATTTTATAAGTGTCTTATTGAGATTTCAAGGAGTTCTTTCTTTTCAAGGACATTAACTGTGGTATTTTTATCCTTATGACACCATCTCCTACTACAGCACTTAGAAGGTATTTAAATGTTTGTGAACTGAATTAACCAGTATTGTTTTGTTTCGGTCATCTTAAGATAAAGGGTATGCATTTGGTCTGCAGTGGTCAGGGTTAGACATGGTAGCAGGTGGTTATAGAATAATAACAGAACTAATTTTTTCTCTCTGTGTCTAGCAAATTTTCTATTTGTAATTCTAATTTTCTATTTGTAATTCAATAGTTCAGTTATATAAATCCAATAAGATTGCTTGCTCTAGGATAGTGGAGAGAAAGACTGACTTCAGACAGCACTTGGTTCCAGTGCTGCTTCTGACCAAACAGAGTTTGCGACCCTGGACAAGTCACTTAACTTACTCTTATTTATCTTGACCCCATTGACCCTTTAAAATTATAATTTATAGACCATGGGTTGTTCTTTGTTGGTCAAGAAAGCTTCACATTGACTGTTTCCTATGCCAATAGAGGAGGCAGCTAGATGGTTCAGTGGATAGATTACTTGGCTTGGAGTCAGGAAGATCTGAGATACTTACCTCAGATACTTACCAATTTTGTGATCCTGGGGCAAGTTACTTATTCTCCATTTATCTTAATAAGAGAAGGAAATGGAAAGACCTTCCAGTATCTTTGCCAAGAAAACCCCAAGGACAATACTAATGTGATGTGGTCCTCAGGGTCATGAAGAGTTAGACATAGTTGAATGACTAATAATACTTGTGAAATCAGAGATGGGGTGGGGAACTACATTAATTAAGCATCTACTTCATGCAATCTGCTGTGCAATATCCTGTGGTAGATACATGAATGCCATGTATCTCTTCCTTTAGGGAACTATCTAGGAGGGGGAATATAATATATACAAATAACCATAGTGCAGAAAATAGTTCATGCTAAAAGCATTCTAGATGTTCAGTTATAAAAATGGTCTATTTACTTGTTTTGGATGTCATCTACTGGAGTAGTTTCTACTGAGGTGAGTAAGAATAAGAGGTCTTCCTAAGTCTATACTTCATAGTATCATAATGCTATGACTCTGAGAATGGTTTGAAGGTTGGAGGCATTGGAGAAATGAGGAGATTCTGGTCCCTCTGAGGCAGCTTGATGGAGCAGAGCACTAGAGCTATAATCAAGAAGACCCTAGTTCAAATCCAACCTCAGTCACTCAGTAGTTGGATGATATCATGCAGGTCACTTAACCTCTGCCTGCCTTAATTCTCTCATCTATAAAATAGGGATAACAATAGCATGCACCTTCCTGGGCTGTTGTGAGGATAAAAAATGATATTTGTAAAACACTTTGTATACTTTAAATGCTATATAAATCCTAGTGATGATGATAATGATGATGAAGATTATCAGTGAATTATCCCTATACCAGGAGTCAGCAATCAGAGAAACTGCTTTGTGTATATCCCTGAGGTTATCTTATCCCATTTTGCCTTGCAGTAATGAGTGAATTGTAATCAAACCCCTACTGTAATGAAGCTCATTGTAATGGTGGAGACAAATTCCCTTCACCTGCGACTGGTGGTATGCAAGAAGTTTTTAAATATATGAGTCAAACAAAAAATAATTGCTGGATTTTGCTGCCATCTCCCATGCTCCTTTTCTGTCTTGTGTAGCCAATTGATTGCTAGTTTCTTTGAGATGGGAATTGGCAAACAGCTGGAGAAAGATAGAAAATTGTGGGTGTTTTCATCACAATGGCGAACAAGTTTCCTAGCTCTCTCACTGTAGACATGATGGTCATGTGTGGGACACTTCTGTCAGACCTCACCCTATCTGCCACATGAAAATCCTGAGCTCTGGGCAGGGAGAAAGAAATGATAGTCATATGACAGCAGCAACAACTATCATTTACATGGTGTTTACTATGTTTCAAGCATTATGGTTATTCCTTGTATTATCTCATTTGCTACTCACAACAACCTTGGGAGATTGTTGCTCTTATTGTTACTTTATAGGTGAGGAAATTGAGTCAGAGTCTATGTGACTTGCCCAGGATCACACAGCTAGTACCTTAGGCTACATTCAAACTAAGGTCTTCCTGACTCCAGACCAGTATTCAAATCACTGTACCACCTAGTTGTCTTGACAGATAGTGAGTAGTATAATAAAGTCCAAAATATTGGACTTGGCATGCAAATATCTAGGTTCAAATTCTGCCTCAAACACTTTCAACTCACTCAATTTTACAGTGTTATTGTTCTCACCTATAAAATAAAGATACTATGGCTGCCTATCTAAATGAGCTAGAATGAGGAAAACTCCAAACAAATGTGAATTTAAAATATAAGATGTTGCTGATGGGCAGACCCAACTGGAAAAAAATATTGAACAAGAACATAAACTAAACATAAATTGAATGAACATGGAATTAAAATTTGAATTTTATACAAATTTGTACAAAATACAAATTTTATATACCAGTGTGACCAACAATAAACAGATCTTATCTAGTGTGGAGGGAAATCCCTGAGAAAACTGGAAAATGATCTGAAAAATGCAATCCTTATAAAAGGATTCATCTCCAGTTCTTTTAAACCTTCTAACAAACTCCTTTCCCATATTTAAATCTTTGCAGATCATTAACTGCTTAACAAAGTGAGGGAAGAGGAGAGAACTTTAAATATAAAGTGTTGACAGTCACTATCATTCAGAAATGAAGATAAATCATCTATTATGTAATTGAAGTTAAAGGAGATATAGGATTCAATTGACAGAAGTTCAAATTACAATAAACTTTTCAGAGATATTGAGAGAAGCATAATTTTTTTTTTATTCAGGAAAGGGGAGGTGATGGGAACTGTATTATTTGACAGGATCAGGCCCATAAAAGATATACATACTTCACTTCTCTTTAGCCCATAGGGCAATTGTTGTTCATTCATTTTCAGTCTTGTGTGACTCTTCATGATCCTATTTAGGTTTTTCTTGACAAGACTACAGCAATGGCTTGCCATTTCCTTCCCCAACTCATGTTTTTCAGCTGAGGAAACTGAGGCAAAGAGGATTGAGTGATCATCCAGGGTCAATAGCTAGTAAATGTCTGAGGTCAGTTTCTTCCCAGTAGTATTTTATTTTTCCAAATACATGCAAAGACAGTTTTCAACATTCACCTTTGCAAAACCTTATATTCCAACCTCCTTCCTATTTCTCTTCTCCCTAAGAGAGAGCAATTTGATATAGGTTAACTGTGTGCAATCCTTCTAAACATATTAGCATATTTGTCATGCTGTGCAAGAAAAATCACATCAAAAGGGAGAAAACCACAAGAAAGAAACAAAAACCAAGCAAACAACCAACCACAATAAAAAAGTGAAAATACATTGTTGTAGTCCACATTTACTCCCCACAGCCCTCTCTCTCTGGATGCAGATGGCTCTTTCCATCACAAATATATTGAAATTGTCCTGAATCACCTCATTATTGAAAAGAGCCAAGTCCATCACAGTTGATCATCATGCAATCTTGCTGTTGTGTAGAATGTTCTCTTGGTTCTGCTCACTTCACTTAGCATTAGTTCATATAAATTTTTCCTGGCTTTTCTGAAATCAACCTGCTTGTTGTTTCTTATATAACAATAATATTCCATTACACTAATTTTTTAAAATATTACATTCATGTATCATGTCTCAATTAATGGACATCCACTCAGTTCCCAGTTCCTTGTCACTACAAAAAGAGCTGTTACAAACATATTTGCCTATGTGGGTCCTGAGGTCAATTTTGAACTCCAGGTCATGATCCTATTTAGATTCATTTAGGAGTTCATTCCAATTCTAGACCCAGCATTCTATTCACTGCACCACCTAATTGTTCTGTTCATAGGAAAATAGCTAATAATAATCAACCCTTGCCATATTAAGTGGGGGTGAAGAAGGAATATGAACTGATCGGCTCTCCTTGGTGGTGGTGGGCCCTGTTTATAGATCTGTTGTATAGTTATGTGATGAGTCTGAGGACTATTATTTTTGAAACAGCTATTAGAATGAATTTCATTCTCCTGCTATATTTTTGAATATAAGTGAAATACAGGTGAAATATACAAATGAAAATCATTAAATGAACAGGTAGACAAAAGAGAAGCAAGTGATAGGGCCATCAAGGAAGAAGGGCAGCAAAATGAATAGTGACAAAAAAAGCAGGGCTACCTATTTTGTAGATGGTTTTTCACTCTGATAAATTATTTTCTTTTGGAGTTCCCTTAGACCCTGTACCATTCTCTCTTTTGTGTAGTGTTTATGTTTTTCCTTCATTAAAATCAAAAGCTGTCAACTATTCCTCAAACAACTGAATTTTATGTAGCCATGTAATAAAAACGGCTTGTCTTTATTTTATTTTATGGTTACAAGTATCCCAAAAGTCTTGGAACAGTCTTAGACTACTAAAATAAGACTATTACATGATTTTGGGGACACTCATTTTGTCTGTGTGTATGTGTGTGTGTGTGTGTGTGTGTGTACACATGCATATAAAATGTTAATTTGTTATTTTTGTATATATAGAGTTATGTATATATGTATATGTATATATACATATACATATATATATATATTCATTCATGTTTTCATTGTTTTATTCATTTGTTCTTTCTGGTTTGTTCATTTGTTTATTTATTTGCTTGCCAGAGAACCAGTCTGGCATAGTGGATAATAGAATCAGGAAGACCTCAGTTTAAATCCTATCTTTGATACTTGGTAGCTGAATGACTGTGAATGTTACTAAGTTAAGACTTATATATGTGTTTTTATCAGCCTCAGTGAAGGGAGTTCTTATGCTCAGGAAATTACAGATCCTTAATGTCCAGGTTTTGCCCAGGTTTTCAGAGCTGAACAGATGTTGTCTCCTTCAACTTGCTGACATTTCTTGAGAGGAAGAAAGTGAAAATGAATTTTTGCTTGTTTTGCAATTGAACACCTGAGGAATTGGCTGGCCAGGTGCCTCATACTGGGTCACTCAGCAGCTTGGTAACACAGTCAAGAATTAGAGCACAAGGATTCAGAAGCACCTGTGATGTTAAGGCCCTCTAGTAGGGGGAGGGTGATGGTAAATGTTTACCACAGTGTTTGGAACTTAGTAGGAACTTAATAAATGCTTGTTCTCTCCTTTCCCTCAAAAAAAAAAAAAAAAAAAAAACCAAACAATATACTAGCTACATTTTTAAGTTTGATCTGTATTATTCACATTTTCTCCATTATTTTCTTAAATCTAGATAATCAACAAAGCAATAAATCAAATCCTGGTCTGTAATGTTTTCTAATTTATGAGGCATTAGTCCTTGCACAAAAAATTTAACCATGGCCTTTTGAAGTGGCCTCATTTTATAGTTGAGGAAAGAATGAAGATGCTTTAGCCACGGTCATGCAAATACTCAAGAGCAGAGACAGGATTCAAAGTCATATACTCTGCCTCCAAATTCTAGGTTCTTTCCATTGAAAGGCATACTTGCCTTGAAATTTAATTTTCTAAGAGAATTCTTGATATTTTAAATCCTATCAATAACCTAAGTAAAAAGTAGTAAAATAAAAATAAAAATAGTAAAAAATCTTAATTTTTTATGAAAAAAAAAAAAGAACTTTTATAATATTAAGCTAAATGCCATATTCTTAATTAGTCAGCAGGACCCTAAAACATAAGGAATGTCACCAGGAATTGAAAATTAAGTTACTTTGCTGGTCAGCCCCTCCCTCCATTCAAGGGCTACTGGTAATGAGAAAGGAAGAACTGTGGAGAAAAAGGTTTTGCTTTAACTCCAAACTCTGCATGTTGATATCTATTATATCTTGATGCATTTTGCTGCTTCATGGCAACAAATTACATCTCTGTACGAAGTGTTTAATTTTATGTCATTTTTCATTTCACATGCTCGAAAAGAGAAAAAGGTAAGAACAAAGCACTAGGTTTTTATTTTAATGAAAACACTAAAAGCGAGCAGTTCAAATGCTTTTCAGATTCTTATTTTTTTTTTTAGATAATTTAGTCTGCAGCATAATTAAGGAAGATAGATAATTAAAGAAAACTATTAGGGAGATCCTCAGAATTGTTAGGGACACCTGAGGCCTATCTAGATCTGGACTTTTAAACCTTATTTTTTTGTGTCATGAGTCTCTTTGGCTGAGTAGTGAAGCCTATAGGCCTCTTCTCAGAATGATATTTTTAGAAGCATACAATAAAATATATAGGACTACAAAGGAAATCGATTATGTTGAAAAACAATTGCCAAAATACCCTCTTTTTTGAAAGGGCTTTGCAAATTTTATTTTTTTCCCAATTATATGTAGAGATAGTTTTCAACATTAACTTTTTTAAGACCTTGATTCCCAATTTTTTTTCCTCTCTCTCTCCTTTTCTATCCCCAAAATGGTAAACAATCTGATATAGATTATACATATACAATCATATTAAATATATTTATAGTTCCTAGAACCCTGGATTAAGGATGCCTGGTCTAGGCCATCCTGAACCATGAAAGAAAGCCCTTTTCAACATGTTTGATAGAGGTTTCAAGTTTTTGTTGGAAAATACCAGTGAAGGGAATCCCAGTACATTCTAATCTCTAGATCCTTTAACAAATCCTCACTGGCATGAACCCAAGAACTTTTCTCATTCTATTGCCTCTTGGGAACTTCAGACACTACAATTTATCAAGAGTTTTTATAAAATGTAGGACCCAGAATGGGACTATTATCTCCCTAATACTGGAAGATGTATCCTTCCCCTTACTTTCTTTCTCTTTTTTTCTTTTTCATTTTTTCTTCCTCTCTCATTCCTTCTCCCTTCCTCTCTTCCTCACTCTTCCTCCTCCTCTTCCTTCTCTCCTCTTCTTTTTTCTTATTCTCCGTCTTCCTCTCCCTCTCCTTTCTTCCTCTCCCTTTTCTTCTTCCTCTTCCTCTTCCCCTCTCTCTTCCTCTTTTCCCTCTCTTTCTCTCCTTTTGATCAGTATATTTTATATAACCAACATTTCTCTCATTTGCAGAGAGTAATAATGCTTTATAAAAGAGGAGAAAAAAAATTTAAAAACCATTTTAGCAAAATTCACTAACACATTAACAAACTCAAACATATGTGTTTTCACACCCATGGTTCCCTCCTACCTCTTCAAAAAAGAAAGAGTTGCCAGTTTCTACCTCTTCTCTGAGGCTATGTCAGATTATTAGAATTCCACATCCTTCTATTGTTTTGTAGTTGATTTTATTCTTTCCTTTGACATTGTGGTGGTCATTGAGTAGGTTGTTTCCTTGGAGCTGCTTTCTTGATTTTGCATCCATTCAGATGCAAAGTTTTTTCATGCTCTCTGTACTATTCATATTCATCATTTCTTTTACTTCAGTAATATTCCATTACATCCATTTCACTCAACTTGTAGTCATTCTCCAACCAGCAGCCATCTGTTTGTTTCTATTACTTTCCTGCCAGAGAAAAAAGCTTGCTATGCTTCTAAAAATCGATCAGCTGTTTAATTCATTGTTGATTCTTATTGAACTTGTTGTCCATTAAAACCTCCAAATGTTTAGTGGTCACCCCTGGTTCATTAAGAGGCATTCTCCTTCCTACAGTGCAGGACACTTCTTTTGGCATCTCTTCTGACATTCAGCATGGCAATGCATTAGCAGGGAAAGAACATTGGATTGAGGCTCAGGAAATAGGCTTTTCCAGATTTGCTCCTTGTTAAATGTGTGGTCTTGACTTTGGAGGGTCTGCTTCCTCATCAGAATAAAAATGATAGGCCTGGACTTGAGGCAATGAATCTGTAATCTGGAATTAACATTGTAGCACTTATATATATATATATATATATATATATATATATATATATATATATATAATCTTTATCAGTTGCTTACAGTTTTAGGGAGGGAGGAAAATAGGGGAAGAGGGAGAGAGAATTTAGAACTCAAAACTTTAAGAAAGTTTTAAAAAAATTAACATTTCCCACTTCAGGGAAAAAATAAAATATTATATTAAAAAAAGCAACCCCTCCCCCCAATTTGTATCATTAATTAGTCTGTATTATTACTTAGAATTCTCCTCTTTCCAAGGAGAGCGGGACTCTAGCAAGTAAGAATTTGCATTCTTACTCTTTTTTACCCTAGAAATTTACCATGGTTCTCAGTATAGTCACAAATTGCTAAAGCAAGCACTTGTTTCTTGGAGTGATTATAATTTAGTGGAGGAAAATGTGCAGTGAAGATGGCAAATAAATATAACTACTATGTGCTAGGAAGTGGCACTGAAGAGCATAGCATGGCAGGTCTGGATTCAGAAAGACTCATCTTTCCGCATTTAAGTCTGGCTTCAGACACTAACTAGCAACATTATCTGAGAACTTCACTTAATCTTGCATGTCTCAATTTCCTCATCTATAAAATGCAGTGGAGAAAGAAATGGTAAACTACTCCAGTATCTTTACCAAACAATCCCAAATAGGGTCATGAATAATCAGACACAACTAAAAAAAGATTGAACAACATGTGTCAGGAACCATGATAGGTGAAATAAATCCTTCTTTTCTCTCAATGACATTATATTCTACCAGAGGACATATATGCAAAATACATACAAAGTAATCTGAAGGATTTGGGGAGGCACCTGATAGAAATCAAAAAGATCTCATGAAGGAGGCGGGGTTTGAGTTCAAGCAAGCTCATTTATTGTCTGAGTATCTATGATTCCAAAAAAATTGGGGAGGGGAGCTTCTCTATTCTATTCCACCTGAAATAAGATTTAGATTGCATAATCTTTCTGCTTCTATATTATAAAACTGTCTCTCAAATGTGTATGTATGTGGTCTAAAATTTATAAGTACAAATATAGATATACAAATAGAAACAGTATGTGAATATAAATGTGTAGATTTATATAAATTAAATATGTAAGGCCTATAATCTATCCATCCTGCTGTCTATCAAGCTATCTATCATGAGAGGAAGAGAAATAGCATTACATAGCAGATAGACAGCTAGCCCCTCCTTCAGGTAATAAATTATAATTTATATAAAATCCTCCATTGCATTAGAGATAATTCCCTCAACTGCCAGTCTTCACCCTTTTATTTAACAACTTTGGATTTGCTTATATTTATTTTCTTTTTATTTCTCCTGTATATTTGTATGGATTTCTTTGAGTCATGATATTTTGTAAAATCCTCAGTGCCAAGAACTATGCCTGGCCTATAGTAGGTTCTTAAATACTTGTTAATTGACCAGTCATATGGCAGAAGGGATTTCCCCACTAAATTCACAAGGTTAATCTGGACCACTGATCTCCAGAGGTCTGGATAATCTTGTCCCCTCCAAAACCAAAACATATACATGCACAATACATGTAAATATATAAACATGTATCGGTATAGACTGCTGGGCCTGGGGTCAGAAAAATGTATTAAAATCCAGACTCAGATACATACTAGCTGGATGACTCTGAATAGTTCACTTAAATCTCTCTATACCTTAGTTTCCTTTTCTGTAAAAATAAAGGAATTGGACTGGGTCTAAATCCAATATAGAAGGAACCACAGTCCCAAGCAGCCATTAATGAAAGGGGTCTATTTTCATTGTACCCTTGTTGTCATTATTGTTATTGTTCAGTTGTGTCTAATTCAACCCCATTTGGTGTTTTCTTTGCAAAGAAACTGGAATTAAGTTTACTATTTTCTTCTCCAGCTCATTTTACAGATGAGAAAACGGAGGTAAAAAGGGTGAAATGACTTGCCTAGAGTTACACAACTTGTAAGTGACTGATGTTGAATTCAAGTTCATGTAGAGGAATTCTCCTGATTCCAAGTCCAGTGCCTAATCCACTTCACCACTTAGCTGCCTTTATCTGCCCTACCCAAAGATAAGACAGAACCATCTTCAATGAGCTATGAATTCTGGCAATTTTAGAGTCATAGTCAATTACTTTCTGGGACTGTATAGAAGATGATGATGGGATATCTAGAGGCTACTTCTCTATAATGATCTAAAGAAGAGACATCATAAAACCAGACCTAAACAGAGCACATAACAATGCAGTCTATCCACGTCCTGAGACATCACAGCATTAGCCTGGTATGACAAGCATCTCTAAGAGAGGGGGGAGAGAGGGAAAGAGCCCCTTGGAGCAATGATTTTAGTTAGCTTCTGAGACTAAAATAGCTCATTCACAGATTGTGAATAGCATTAGATAATTATATGACATGATGTAACCAAAACCAAGACTCAGAAGAACTGCCACCAGGAGGTAAAAACAAAGTCCCACCATTGAATTTTTCTTGAGTTTTCATTTTCAAAGATTTTATTACTTATGTTAAAAAAATATGGAGTCAGGATAGAAAGAGCCCAGAATTTTGTGTCAAAGGATTTGTATTGGAATTCCATCCCTATAAGGTTCTCACCTTTAAAATGAGAAGATTAAGCTAGAATGTCTGAGATCCCTTCATCTTCTGGTCTTCAGCCTTTGCTAAGGCCATTAACATTCAGCGAGGTAGATGAATGAACAGAATGCCTCTTTTGGAGTCCAAACGACTCATTTTCCTGAGTAAAAATCTGGCTTCAGACACAAGTTATGTGACCTTGGAAAAATTACTTTACTCCCATTTGCCTTAGTTTCCCCATCTGTAAAGTGAGCTGAAGAAGGAAATGACAAAGCATTCCACTATCTTTACCAAGAAAACTCCAAATGGTCACAAAAGACCAACTGAACAACTAAACAACAACAATAAGGGCCATTGGCAAATAAAAAAAAACTGTTCCCAGCTGGTGTAAGAATATACTTCCATATTAGTGTGCTAATCACTTTAGGCAAGGCAGAAGATT
This sequence comes from Antechinus flavipes, assembly GCF_016432865.1. Taxonomy (NCBI): domain Eukaryota; kingdom Metazoa; phylum Chordata; class Mammalia; order Dasyuromorphia; family Dasyuridae; genus Antechinus; species Antechinus flavipes. The sequence continues at coordinate 83,923,065 of NC_067401.1, read as the reverse complement.
TTATCGTCCCATGGCCTTTGGAATAGGAGGCTAAACAGATGTCTGATACATGCATTTACTTCTCACTAATTCCTCATTTCAGTCAATCATGATGTTAATCTGTTCATAACAGCGATTTTGTATACCAAGGAGCAAAATACTATGATCTCTGGGAATTAGCATCCTGAATTCTACTTGTGTGACTTTGGACAACTTTTATTTCTCTTGGTAATAAGTTTCTTCATCTGAAATAGTTCAGGGACTTGGATGAGATCACCCCTGGGGTTCTTTTTGGATTTCAGATTCTACAAGGATATGACTTTCTATCTTTTGAGTCACCAAATAGGATTCGCATGAATGGCAGCACCAACAGCATGATCTTTGAACACGCAAAATTGGCGATTTTTTCCCTTTGTCTGTCCAAGCATCAGTGAATGGAGTACTGCCAAATCAGCAGGATCCAGGGAAAGTTCACAGCTCCAAATGAAGCTTTTTGGTTGGATGGTATAGGGTTTGCATAGTGCATGGCTGACGCATGACCTTAGCTTGTGTGTTTGAGCCAAAAGGTTTAAGCAGACCGTAACTTCTTATATTTTGTGTATACCTTAGAAACAGACACTTCAATATATAGTAACTCCCAGATGGCTCTTTTAAGGATTTTTATTGGGAGCTATTATGATATAATAGAAAGAACCCTAGAGTATACAAATTAGGGTTCAATTCTCATTTCTATTTTCATTTGTAAAACTTGAATAATAATATCTGTTTTGCCTATGTCGCAGTATGATTATGAAAATCCACTGAAATATTTTTCTTGCTTCTTCATCTGTGAAATGGGAAGAATAATACCCACTCTGCCCAGGTCACAAAGTTGTCGTGAAGATCATATTAGATTACATGACTCAGTTTCCTTATCTATAAATGAGGGGATTTGACTTAGTGGCCTCCAAGATTCATTTTTTTGTTTTGAATCTTTGATCCTATGATCCGGTATATGCTAAATGTCTTGCACTATGTTGCTGTCAAAATGGGATTTTCTTGATATTCATTGTCTATTGAGTTCATGGTACTTTGTCCATATTTGTAGCTTAATAAATATCTGTTGATTGATTGAAGGACTTTCCCAGAAAACTGAAATGCATGTTAAATACTGCTCCTAGGTTCTTTATTGTGTGTGTTCTGGGTGAGGCCTTTGAGGGGTGGAGGTTGGCCAATCTACATACACACATGCAAACATTGGTTCATACAAGGACTTCCAAATAGAGGCGGGGTGTAGCTTTTTCTTTCTCTTTCTTTCTTTCTTTCTTTCTTTCTTCTTCTTCTTCTTCTTTTTAAAAATACAGTTTGCCTTTAATATCTCAATACTAGGCATGACCTAACTCACTCAGCTGAGATATTTTTTCCTCTGTGATATGGAAGTATGTTGCTAAGCAACCAGGTCAGTAATTGGTAAATGCTCATATTTGATTTGATTTAAGTTACTTACACAAATATGTCGCTGTTTTCTCTCTGCTATTAGACTAATGATAATCATCTGATTTTATTTGACTCAAATAAAATAAAATAACTGCTTTGAGTTGATTCAGTCATTATGTAGCTGTATAACATATAGCATAAGTCTCTAAGTCTATTTAATGTTGAAATTTTATGCTTAAAAATTTGGTGGCATTTATAAGAATCATTTGAATATTAAGTGCCTGCCATATTGAGAGCACTGTAGTCTCTCTAGTGATCACAAAAGAAGCATTAGACATTGTCCCTGCCCTGGTGAAGCTTCTAGTTTAATTTTGAAGACAAATCTGGAAAGCATCATTGATGTAATAAAGACAGGATACTTTAATGCCTTATGATTTCATAATTTCTTTGGGATAAATGCTCCCTTCACTAGTATAGGTCAAAACATCTCTTCCTCTTAATAGCAAGTCTTCATGGCTTAATGTGCCTCCTTCTCCCTACTCTTCCAATCCCCCCCACCACCAAAAAAAAAGTCTATCTCTTAAGAGATATATATTCTTCTGTTAAGCTTCTAAGACCTGGTCTAGCATGGTCTTTGGCCAATGACCCAATAATTCCTTGGTTCATTTGTAAAAGTTTCAGATTGATAGGATTTGTTGGAGCTTGATGATACAGCCAAGATCATTTCATTCCATGATGATACATTGGAACATAGTTTTAATGAAATGCAGGTAAGAATATAAAGTGCTAAATGTTGTGTGATGGACAAGTTAATGCTACAAAGGTTTGGCAGAGAGAGGCCATTCATGAGGGCCAGGAAAGGATTCACCACGAAGATGGTTCTTGAGCTTAGACTTGAATGATGGTTAGAATTTGGATAGTATATAAGAAAGATACTCTAGGTTAGGGCAAGGGGTAGAGAGGGGAGGATGGTTGCATTATTTTTCCAGGACTCTGAACAATAAACTGAACTAGTTGAGGGCAAAATGTATTTTATTTTCTTTGCATCCTCACTAATTACTACAACACCTGGCACTTAATTAATATTTATTGACTGTTAGAAGGCTGATCTGGCTAGAATGGAGGGAGTCTGAGTGATGGTAAATAATATTAGGGATTGTGGGGGTGAGGAGTAAGGGCGAGATTGTCAAAGATCTTGAAGGACCTTCATGTAGAGAAAGTAGAGTTGGGACCAACTGAAGATTTTGAAGTCATTATATTGTAATTATGGACAGTATTCTGCTGAGAAGAAGAGGTATTAGAGAATATTTCATCTTAGAATTTATACAATTGTAGAGAGATTTTCTTTTCATTTGGATGCCAAACAAAGCATCTTCAATGACCATGGCAAGCACCTATAGTGAGCATATGCCTCCCTATTTTGTGCTTTGCTTAATGAGGTATAATTGTATAATCAGAGGATCATTGAACAATTATCTCTCTGGTTGCATTTATTAAGGAAGCTTGTATAAACTTAACATAAGCATGAGAGACTCCTTATTAAAGGGGAGCCCTTGGGAGTGCAGTTTTACTTTGGCTCAAACATTTTTAGGAAAATATTTTGTTATTTGTTATTATAAGAAATGCCAAGAGGGATATAATCCAGAAAATATATTCTTTAAAAAGAAGGTGGGCTGGTCTTATACCAAGAGAAATAAAGAACTCTAGATAGTATCAATAACATATCAATAACACATATAAATACCAATTCATAAATGTATATGGGTATGTACATATATAGAGAGACAATACAGATATAGAGAAAGATGATGATAAAGTTATATGTGCTTACAGTGTACAGAATACTGGTTACATAAATAAATAAACAAGACAATTCCTACTCTCTGAAAGCTCACATTTTTTTAAAATTGTTTTTTATATAGCTTATTTAATTTTTTGTGAATTAAATCTATAATGTAATATAACATAATTTATAGGGATAAATACAAAGTACTAAATTTTGTTTTGAGAAATCAGTTTTACAACTGTAAGATAGCAATGGTATGAATTAACATTAGTTTATTAAGTCAGTAGAATGATATGTTTGATCAAAAAAGTTTGTAAACTTAGCCTACTTTGAGAATACTCATTTTCTGAGCAAAGAAGGCATTAATGAGTCTAACTATACATTGGGAAAAATACATATAAAGTATTGTGTTTAATTCTGGTGGCCTAATTTTTATAACAACTTTTAATTTTTCCTAATATTTACAAAGATAGTTTTTAGCATTCACCTTTGCAAAACTTTGTGTTTCAAAATTTTTTCCTCCCTTCCCTCCCTCTCCCCCTACCCCCTTTCCTAGAAACAAGGGATCCAATATAGATTAAGCATACAATTCTTTTAAACATATTTCTATATTTGTCATTTGTGCAAGAAAAACCACATCAAAAGGGTAATAAGAAAACATGAGAAAGAAAAAAAAACAAGCAAACAATAACAGTAACAACAAAGTGAAAACACTATGTACAAAACACTAAAAACTGATTATATAAATAGAAAGAGAGACTGCTAGGCAGCACAGAGTCAGGAAGACCTGAGTTCAAATCCAGCCTCACACATTTACTAGCTGTCTGGGCAAGTCACTTCACCCTGTTTGTCTCAGTCTCCTCATTTGTAAAATGAGCTGGAGAAGGAAATGGCAAACTACTCCAGTATGTTTACTAAGAAAATCCCAAATGGCATCACAAAGAATTGGACATACCTGAAACAATTAAACAATAATACAACACATATAAATTTCATTTGGAGAGGTTCTTAGGGTACAGCAGCAAAGAAAATGAGCATATATCTTCTTTGGTATCATTTCCATAAAATCATTATCAGTCTCTGATGTTAAATTATTTGAAGATATCAGGGACTCAGGTCAAAAACTTTCTTTTCTGGGTCATCAATAGCTTGGACTACAAATGCCCAGTGGTTTCAACTTAAGACTTAATGGCTCTTGATTACTAATCTTGATTACTAAAGGGTTACCTATCAACACAGAATAAAGGACTCCTAAAGAAATGAGCGAGGTTTTGAAATAATAGTATTATAAATATTTTTAGTCAGGTCTTTAAAATATGCCTCTATTTTTTTTTCTATTTTTCAATAATCTCAAATAGAGAAGTAATTGCACTTGTTAATTGAGTTGTTATCAAATCAAGATTCAAATGGTTAGTTGCTATCTAAAACTTGCAAACTTACATGAATTTCATATTTTTTCTAAAAGATTATAGGTAGGATTTTTCCTCCTCCCTGCTCTCCCCCCTTTATCTCTTTATCTCTCTCTCTTTCTCTCACATACACATGCATACATACCTATATATATATATTTCCATATATGTAGTCATATATATTTGCTACCTGATAGTTATCAATACTTTACAATATTAAATCAGTATTATTGTGGGTTAATATTATTAATGTCTTTTTAAGTCAAAAGAGCAGAATTTCAAATTATTGTAAATTAATGTGGTTTGAGGCTTAAATCCACTATATATTGTACCCTACCAACACCAAACATTATTTTCTGCAAGTAACTTCCTGAATCACCTCTTTAGACTAATGAAATAGTTAATTAGAAAATAAAGGGAAAAAAAACAAACAAACCCATGAGGTTCTATATGCCTTCTAACAAATAGAATCATGGATAAGAACTTATTAGCAGAAAGTGAAAAGTCACAAAAAACAAAAACAAAACAAAAGAAACCTTTGAAAAAATTTCCAGAGTGGCTCACAAATGTTTCATTGTAACACCTAAACTTTTTTTTTTTTTAAGATTAAAGTTAACTTTAAAGTATGAGGCATCTAGGTGGTATAGTAGGTGGAGTACCTTGCTTGGAGTCAGTAGGAATGAGTTCAAATATAACCTCAGGTATTTATTAGTTGTGTGACCCTGCACAAATCACTTAATCCCGTTTTCCTCAGTTTCCACATCTGTAAATGAGCTGGAAAATGAAATAGCAAACCACTTTAGTATCTTTGCCAAAAAAACCAAACAAACAAAGGAAGTCACAAGGAATTGAACATGACTGAAATGACTAAACAACAACAAAACTTCAAAGTGAATTATATAATGAGAATATTTCTATGCGACGCTCTTAGGTCTTTAAGCAGCTCAACCTCTTTCTAATTTCTTGCCACAACAGATTGCTATATCAACTGTTTTGTGATCTTCAATTCCAGGGTCTTTGACCTAATAGATTTCCCTCAGCACTGCCATGTCATTCTATATTATCAGAGACTTCTTAATCCTTAGAGTATTGGAGTCTTTTGTAGTGTCCTATAAACAATTGTAGCCCATAGCACCACTTGGGTTTGCATAGTTAGTTTGCAACCTGTATATCCCATTTTAGTGCTGGAGATTTGCCATCTCCATTGCATTCTGGGTCAGTAGCCCTTAATATATAGCAGGTGCAGAATAGTTTGGTGGTTCAGCCAATGCTTTTCAGATGCAGCTTTTCAATTGGTGTTTCATTAATCCATTGTGTGGGTCAAATTGAGATGGCCCTGAATGACCCCATAATTGTCACAAAGCTTTTTATATGCACGACAAAATTATACATTGTGCACCATCGTTACACACTAGGAATATATTCCCAGGATGTCATTAGGCATTCATAGTGTTCAGAAATAACTAGCAATCATATGTGGAAGGGCTGAACCTCTCCTTCTCCATTTGCCTTCTAGGGAGAATGAAGTTCTCTTTTTAAATGAGATTTAATACTCTTGAAAGATTATTTGAATGAGAAAATAGAAAAAATGTTAGCACTGGAAGATACCTGAATTCAAATCCCATTCAAAATAACTGGTAGGTGTTTGACCTTGACCAAGATATTTAGGTAGTCTCCACCTCATGTTTACTTCAAGCTAGTGTTTTCAGAGTAAATATGATGATTGCTGTAAAACCCCAAAAGACAATGAGGATATTAGACCTATCTATTTTTGAGAAGGAATAATATACTGATGATTCTTTTGGTACTTTGGAAATAGTCAGAGAGCTTGAGAAAGGCCAGCATTTCTGTTACAAATTTATAGAAGTCAATTTTAAAAATTAAAAAAAAATTTAAAGGAGCACAGAAAGGTTTTGACTTGTAGCATTGGAGAGAAGTCTCACATCAAGGAGATCATAGGTCAAATTGTCCAAGTAAAATCCACTTAAATCCCTCACTTAATAAGGTTAATTCAAGCCTAAAATCCAGTTCTGGCTATTAACATTGCCTAAATTCATTAGATTTCAGCCCACTGTTTTGCTCTGACTCTTAAGATCATAGGATTGCCAGACATAAAATTAGCAGAGTCCTTAGAGGCAACTCAGGTTGATTACTTATTTCACACAGGAGGAAACCAAGGCTCAGAGGAATAAAATGATTTATCTTAGGTTTCATAAGTAGCAAAGATTGAAGGGAGGATTTGAACTCATCTTTTGATTCCAAATCCGTACTTTCCTAGCAAGGTTTCTTAAACTTTTTCTACTTACAACTGCTTTTCATCTAAGAAATTTTTACACAATCCTGAATATATAAGTTTATAAAGTAGGTATACAAATCAAACATTTACTGATAATAGATCATAATTTCATGACTCCCACACTCAGTTACATGAAGTTTAAGGAGTTTTGTTTTATGGTCTCATTCTCCTTCCTCATGGATCTGGCTTAGAAAGCAGTATATTCTATATGAACGGTACTGCTCTGTCCAAGTGACTAAAGAAATCAGGCAATAGAATGTTTCTGTTATAGTAGATATTTTAGCAGCTATCTAGAGAAATTATCCATAGGGAGAAAATCATTCCATATTGCAAAAGATACTATCTTTCTTGAATAAAAAGGAGGGGATTGAATGGGAGTAAAAGTTATTTAAGATGTAGCCTAAGTAGGGTGAATAACTTTAGGAAATGCTTGCTAATACTTGGGTTAATGAGATCATCTTATTTCAATGTTCTTTTTAACCTTTGGATTTTAATATTTTAAAAAAGGTATAGAATAACAGGAAGACTGTTTTATTCATTTCTTGTTCACCTTATTGTAGTTCAAAATGAACTCTTGTAAAACTAATTACTCATGTTTCTCTACCCAAAATGTCTAACTTTTGAAGGTTCCTTTGTGATTGAGGTTCTTTTATATTTCTGAATTAAACAATTCTTGATATAACTGATTTTTGTATTTTGAGACACCTAAATATTTTGTTTGCTTGGTCTTTAATAGAGATTGGGAAAGTGATTATATTGAAATCAAAATTACAATCAGATGTTACCATAGTATTTCTTAATAGATTATGTATTTATCCATATATTTTCTTTGATGATTTCTTTCACATATGCATACTTTGAGGATAAAATAATGAAATAAATGCTTTCCCTGAAAAGTATTTCCCCTCTTCTTCTTCCCATTTCATTTCCCCCATTGAAATAAAACTACTCAGATCCCCTATGTGAAGCACTCTTCAGTTTTGCAGGCACAAAAGATTAAATTGAAATTGTAATTATGTAATTGAATAGAATTATAGTATCTTAGAATTGGAAGGGACCTTAAAGGTCAGCTAATCCAGTCTGTTATCTAATGCCTATATTCCTTCTATATCATCTTTGACAAGTGATTATCCAACCATTGCTTCCAAAACTCCAGGAATGGAGAATTTAGTGCATCATAAGAAAGCCCTCTCTATTTTCAGATATCCCTTATTGTTAGACAGTTCTTATATTGAGTCGAAATCTGTTGCCCTGTAGTTTTCATCTTCTAGTTCCCAACAATGCTCCCTATGGTAACAAAAAGGTTTAATATGGTATTTTATTGGCATTGGCAAGAGCAGGAAAATTACCCCTCTAACTGCCTCTCATCCTTCAATCCCGTTCCTGTCTTTTTCTCTCTTTCTATTTTGAGTTCAGAGGACAGGACTGAGAGCAGAGTCTATCACAACCACTTGGTCTTTCTCCCCCCAGAACAAAAATATTGACGTTCCAAACCTGAAAGATGCAAAGAAAATGGAAAAACAAAAAAAAATGCTCATAGATTGTATCTTTCCCCTTTGTCACTGATGTTAAAACATACATAAACTCACACATGTAAAAGAGCTTCCTGGTCTAAGTCACAAGGAACTACTAAAGGAGGGAAGAATTATGACTCACCCTCCAGTAGCAGTGAGGAATTGGAGATTAATGAACATTACGGAGGTGAGCTGCTAACCAAGAATTGAGTAATACAACTACTAATTTCTGTCTTTCCTCCCTCTATTTTTTTTAGATTAAAAATATCAGAAAATCTAGGAAGAAATTACATAAATAACAGTAGATTTCTTTTTCCTATCTATTAGAAAGATAAAATTTAGAAATTTAAGGGGCAGCTAGGTTGTGCAGTGGATAGAGCACCAGCCCTGAAATCAGGAGGATGGAGCTGAGTTCAAATCTCATTTCAGACACAATTGTCTCAGAAAAAAAAAATAGCAACCTATTTCCAGTTCACTTCAGTGGAGTTTCTGTCATATAGAAGAATTGATGCAGGGTTTTTTATTTTTGAGGTAACAAATATATTATACAATGTAATAATTTAGCAAAAATATTCATACATATAACATACATTTTAGGTAATGTAATATATAGAATCATATAGTGTATCCAAAAAGAATCAGCTTGAAAATGAATGCCTAACATTGAACCAGCAGCCAAACTCTAAACAATACTTGGTTCTTGTGTCCATCTCTCTTTCCATCAGGAAGTATTCCCTGCCTTTTGTCCTGCTATTGAATTTGGATGAATAGTTGATTAGGGTGAGAGCATTTGATCTTGACAGCAAAGTCTTTGGTGGGCTAAGTAGCCCAGTGGATAGAGTTCTAGACCTGAAGTTAGGAAGAACTGAGTTTATATTCTGCCTCAGATACTCACTAGCTATGTTTGATTCTGGGAAAATTACTTAACCTCTCTGTGCCTGTTTCCTCATCTATAAAATGGAATAATAACAGCACCTATATTTTAGGATTATTGTGAGGATCAAATGAGGTGATATTTTCAAAGCAAACTATAAAACACTATATACATGTTAACTTATGCTTATTGTTGTCCAATTTTCAGAAATAGTAGACCATTTAATAAGGTTTGGGAGTACTGTATTAGTATTTGTGGGACAAAGGTTCTACATGAAAACCTCAGTAAAAACATAGGAATGAGTTGGAAGATCACAAAGCCCGAGTTGTGAAATGTCATTTCTGTCTTTTGCTTGCAAACCACTCTTGTTTTCTCTTTCCTTATTAGCAAATTTCTTTCTCTGAAAGACCTCCTAATGAGGGACCACCCATACAGGGCTTGTGTATCCTTAAAAAAATTTTTTTTTAAACCACTTGATTTCACACTTCTATGCTCTTCATAGTTGCTCTCCTTTCAAGGACATGGCAGCAAAATTACAGAATTTATAAATGCTAGATGGCTGTTACAGGCATTTGGAGAGGAGTTGTGATAATGAGTACCAAATATTGTTGTTGTTGCTAAAAACCTCCCTTCCTCCAGGCCTCTCTGTTTACCTATCCTGCTTTCCATGTTTACTGGCTCTAATCTCTGCTGCTTCCACTTGCCTATGATTGGGAATGTAAGGGAAAGTTTGCTTAACTTGTTGTACAAAGGGACCATTTTCTGCATGTACAGCATGTGATATTATTGGCACCCTGTTCCTGAAAGAAGGTCGTTGGCCATTTGTATCCTGTTTGGCGGGAGGGAGAGTGGTGGTCCACGGGGAGTGTTATTCCTTAAAAAGTTTTGTTTCTCCATCTTCACCCCTTGAACTGTGGCTTGTGTTACTCCTTCATAACCGCACACATGCTATAATGTTGATTGGTTCCTCCACAGACCCTTCTTCAGACCTGGTTTGTGTTTTACAAGGTGTTAGGACTTAAAAATAGCTGCTCACACTTTCAGTTTATTCACTAGAGAATTTATTGAATGATTAACATAATAGGGGGCTGTTTCAACTCCCCAAATGGCCAGCTTCCTTCATTCCTTATGGATAACAAACAATTTCTTTGTGAGTGGTAACTACCAGTCCATTTTTAATGACTTAAAAAAAAAACTGAATAAGCAGCGATATAACTTATTAAGTGAATTATGCCGTATAAGGGATGCCTCCTACAGAGAAAATTGGTCAGGGGGTGGAGGGTAAAGAAATTTTAAAGCTTTTGTATCAAGACTAGGAAAGGTCTTGAAGGGAAAGGATCGAGGATAACTCTAGAATAATGATTTATTAGTAATTTTCTTTTATGATCCATTTTTTTTATTTTCTTCTTCCAGAGCTGCTCAGAAGTTGAATCTGTCTTCCAAAAAGAAGAAGAATCGACCTTCAACATCATCAGCATCTGAATCACCTCTCTTCTCTACAAGCTTCAGTGGGATTCTTCAGGCTTCCCCTCCTCCTGCTCCACCTTGCCTCTTAAGGGCAGTCAACAAAGTGAAAGATACTCCAGGTCTGGGCAAGGTAGGTCTTCCCATATTGTCATCGCTATTTGCATGCAGGAATGAGGTCCAGGAGGAGGAAGAAAGGAATCAGAAGGGATGTGGCATTAAAGGAGATTGAGATCTTTATGGGTTGTGTTTTTTTTTTTTTTTTAAGGTTGATTTAGAAAGCAGAAAGGGAGATAGAGAGAAGGAGAAGAGAATGAAGGAAATCTAATAGGTTAGAGACCATTCCAGTTTTTTCTTTGATTACATTTAGTTAACGGTAAATTGAGACATTCAATTCATTGATATCTGGTTTGTTTTTGGTGGAGAAATGAGTCTGTATTGTTTTAGAGGACTGTTTACTGATAAAGACAGGACCTAGAGCCAGGGACAAAAGGCAGACTACAGAGACAGGAGATTGAGGGAGGATACAGGAACAAGACATAGAATACACTTAATAATTTTTTCTATGACAGCTAAGTAGTTTTTTTCCCCCCACTCCATTTAAAAAAAATCTCTCCATCTGCTATTATCCTAGAATCATGGTGGGATTTCTAGGGGGAATATTTTTAGACCTGTCTTTATGCTTGAGACTCAATGCAACTTTGAATTGTCCCAAGCACTTACAAAGAAATTTAGAAAACCTATCTCAAGATCAGAATGGTTTGGCCAACTATGTTGGGAGTAATTGAACCTTTAAATGACTTCTCTAAAGTTGCTCTCTCTTCTGGGATGAATTTCAGAGTGTAACTACTTTGGGAAAGGATTTATTTTCTTTGATTAGTGAATGAGTTAGGAGCTATACAAGTATCCAGATAAAGAAAGAGGTGGATTTTTTTCAGGCTTTGGCAAGAGAGAGCATGGGCAAAAGCAGGAAGATGCCCTCCTGTGTGCCAACTCACTATTGACCTTGACCTGAAGGCTTCTCTTATTCCAGCTCCTGGCTTTTCTATGAGACATGGCTACTCACTCTAAAGAGGGTAGTAGTTTAACAATATGTCTGAATGGGCATTTTAATGTGGTCCTCCACTACATTATCCCTTAGTATCCATATGCAATTAAGAAGATTGAGGGTTCAGAGGGAAGGAGATATTAAACTTTTGTATCAAGATTAGAAATTTTTGTCTTTAGTGGATGTAAATCTAATCCTGTAGTCAGAGTCAACTCTAAGTCAAATCATGATTGAGTCAAAATCTTTCTTTATTACTCTTTGTTTCTTTTATTCCCCTCTACTTATTTTTCTTCCAACATCCCTTTCTCCTTTCTCTACCCACCCACCACTTCCCATGCTTTTATATCCCACTAGAGAGGTGACACATTAATTCACCCTAATGTACCAAATTGTTCAGGTCTTAATTTTGGGAGGGACAACATAACTTCAAAATGTTAATATTCAGGAGATGATAGAAATTGGAGTAGTGAAGAAGAGATATTGATGTACTATAATAGGAGCAGAGAGGGAGGAAGCAGGTATTAACTTCTGGTGATGGTCATAAGACATTTAGTATTTGCTCCAGTTGGTGCCCCAATTCCTGTAGAAGGCAGACATGTGTTTATGTATCTCCTCAGAGTGTTGTATATGTATATATACTTGAGTTGACACAGAGTTGTAAGTACAATTAGCACCATTTTGGAGTAGATTGTGATGATTCCATGCTTTCAAGATTGCAAGAATCATCTTAGCATGTTCAGTTTCCTCTTCTATAAAATGAAGAGATTAAACTGATAACTTCTCAAGTTCCAGCTCAAGATCCATGGTTCTCTAGTAGATTCCACTATTGATATATCTGGTAGAAGCTAGGAGTATGTTTCTTTGACATTACATCCTAGAGATCAAGATGTTTTCCCACCTAGAACCTTTCCTGAAGTTTCAAGAGAGAAACTGAAAAGAACCAAGACTCCTTCCTTTCAAGATAGCAAACAGAAGTGTGTCAATAAGCAAGAAGGAGATTTTCTCACACCCAGACAGATGCACATATTGTCGGCCTCTCTTTTCCAGCTGAATTGTGTCAGTCTACAGTTACCAGATGTGGTGATAGGCATAATATGAAGTATGTTGAGCCAAGGAACATGACACAGTGCGAAGGGAAAAGGCTCCAAATAGGAGCCAGAGGCAGTGTTACATGTAGAATATAACAGAAACTGTAACCTAAACTTGTTTCTTTAAAATATGTGTTAGTGTGTGTGTATATGTGTGTGTGTGTGTGTGTGTGTGTGTGTGTATGTGTGTGTGTGTATGTAGGAGGTATATATATACATATATAGAGACAATTCTAATATATATATTATATATATAACGTAATATATACATACCTATATAATATATATAGTTGTAAAGGTATATGTAGATAGATAGATACAAGGACTGAACCAAGGTTATAAAGAGTTGTCTATATTTCCTTTTTGTATGTAGAAATTCTATTTTAAACAATGTGAAAAAATGTATTTTTTTTGACATGTTACATAAAACACTATGTATTATCTGCTACTTAAACTTACCTCCTTTTTGCTCCTTATGGTATCTTGTAATTAGGACCTAAAACTCTTTCACTCTCATTGAGGAAATCTTTTCAATGAACCATTATTGCATAATTTACATTTTAATATCTCAAAGAGGTAGGAATATAGCACAAAACAAAAAAATGTATAATGGGAGCTATATAATGGGCCTTTTATTTGAAATGAGTGAAACTGACTTTAATTATTCAGAACAAGAGTAGACTCACCTCTAGGGCTTAGGAAGTGGGATATATGAGTCAGCCATGAGGGGGACATTTTGCTAACATCAGTTCCTGGGATCATCTTGTGTGATAAAGTTCCTTAGGACTTTCCTTCCTCTAGATAATACAAACTCTAAAAAAAATCAATAGAACATAACTGGGGGCAGAGAGAGGGGCATGAGTAGGAGGTAATATTTGAGCTGATGCTTCAGGTGAGCTAAGGATTCCAAGAGGTGGAATTCCAAGAGGTGGAAGTGAAGAAGGAGGGTATTCCAGGCATTGTGTACAGTCTGAACAAAACTTGGAGGTTAGAGATGGAATACTATACACATAGAAAACATCTAATCATCTAGTTCAGATAGAACATAGAATGTATATGGGAAATATGAATTAAACACACAAAGATAGGTTGAAATTGGGTTGTGAGGGTTTTAAAATGCCAAACAGAAGCAGAACTATGCTTTAGGAATATCAAATTGATTTATGAGGAAGATGGATTGGAGAGGGAAGAAATTAAAGGCAAGGAGACCAATTAGTAAAGCTATTACAATATCCTAGGTGAAAGGTGATGAAGGTGGCCATATAGTGAAGAAGAGTAGATAGGAGACATTGAAGACATGGAATGGATGAGACATATTTGATATATTGAAGTTGAGGGGTAATGGAAAATGGCTCAGAGGTTGAAAACTTGGGGAATTAGAAAACTAATGGTGTCCTGAGCAGAAATAGAGAGACTATAAGCATTTATATAAAATCTACTATATTTCAGACATTGTGCTGAACATTTTTTACAAATATTACCTCCTTTGATTCTAGCAAGAACCCTAGGAGACAGCTGCTATTATTGTCCCCATTTTTACCTGTGAAACTGCTCAGTGTCACACAACCGGTATAATGAAGATCGATTTTAAACTAGGATCTTCCTGAGATGCCTGTGGGATATCTTGAGATATCCAGCATGCAGTTGCTGATATGTGGCTGGAATTCTGGTGATAGGGAAGGGCTGGTTATATAGATGAATAGTGATCTGAAGAAATGATAGCTGGGCCTGTAGGAGTTGTTTGGATCACAAAGAGAAAGTTCATGGAGAAGAGGATGGATGAGGAGCAGAGAAGAGAACAGAGTGAAGAGAAAAAGGAAAAAATGGGAAGGGAAGAGTAAGAGGCAAAATCTAGTATCCTAAGTTACATTCCTTCACACAAACGGGCAGGAGAATGTGTGATGGTGATTATGGTGATATATATCAACTAACACTAATGGCTTTGAATCTTGGAGTCAGTTAAAGATAAAGGTGGGACAAGCCTTGAATTTTAAACTTGGCTCCTTTTCCCCACAGTTACTTAGGTATGAGCATGCAACAATAGCTCCCAACTTTCATTGCAGCACATATGGTTTGACTTTTTAAAGAATGAATGTCTATGTCCAATCCATTCTGGGTGAGTACTCACTTTACTGACCTCTATATCTGATCTCTATATACTGACCAGCATATCCTAAAGACCATTTTTGTAAGAAGTCTTTTCCTTTTCTCCAAGCTAAAAAATGAACATCACTGATTCTCACCAGAAGCCATTAGTCAGTAAAGATTTATTACATATCTAGTCTGGATTATGGAAATAAATATCCATGTCAGTGAGATCTCAAGTCACTTTTGAGTCTTTTGTGCCAGGCACAAATTAGGCATGAGGATGGAACATCAAAAAGACAGACCCTGTCTTCATGGAGCTGTCATTTTTATTGGAGGAAAACACTATGCTCATAGATAATGAAATATGAAAGATACACAAAATAAATGTGTCATAATTAAGAGGGAAGGGATACTCTTCATTGAAGGAATCAGTCAAGGACTCCTTAAAGGGAGGAGCCCATAAGAGAGCCAGAGGCAAATCACTTAATCTTGTTTGCCTCAGTTTCCTTAAGTGTAAAATGAGGATAATAATACCTCCAAGAGTTGTGTTTCAAAAAAGATAATATTTATAATACACTTAGCACAGTACTGGCTAATATAATATCAAGCAACATAATAGGTTGCTTGATAAGTGCTTATTCCCTTCCTTTCTCAAGTTTAATGTCAAGAACATGACATAGGTACTTAATGCATAGCACATTATTTAACTGTCTTTCTGTCTGTCTATATATCTATCCATTCACCTATCCACTTATCCATTCTTCTATCTATCTATCAAAATTGAGATTTTAGGTCTGTGTGTATACAAAGGTAATACATATAAATCTATTTTGTTGTACAGTAATTTTTCAGTTATATCTGTCTCAGTTGAGGTTTTCTTGACAGAGATACCAGAGAGGTTGGCCATTTCCTTCTCCAGCTCATTTTATAGATGAGGATACAGAAGCAATGTTAAGTGACTTTCCCAGAATCACATAACCAGAAAGTGTCTGAGACCAGATTTAAACTCAGAAAGATGAATTTTCCTCATTCCAGGTCTGATATTCTATTTACTTTGTCACCTGCCACATACATATACACAGACATGTACATGTATACATACACACATTTCCTTTTACAACATATTTTACAGATGAAGAAATTGAGGTAGACAGGGTTAAGTGATTTTCTCAGGGTCACACAGCTAGTAAATGTCTGAGGCCAGTTTTGAACTCAGAAAGATGAGTCTTCCTGACTTAAAACTTCACAATCTGTTCACTGTGCTATTTAGCTGCCCTAATTCTAGTACTCTATTTCTAATATAAAGAACTCTTATTTTTTCTGTACAATCCTCTCCTACCTGAGTCAAAACAGAAAAAGAGTTGCAAATATTCTCCTACCAGTGACTAGACCAGGCTACCCAAGCCTGTTCAGCAATTCATTTCCAGAGGGAAATGAGACCTCCAGTCTTGGTAGGGCAGCCCCAAAAAGGATGTTTTTTTAAGATTCCACTATTGGTCTCACAGAAATAGACTAACTTGTCTGGCCAGACAATTAATCTTTCTCCATAATGTGCAGCAGCTGGAGCCCCCATACTTATTTGTCTCCAGATTCTTAATTTTAAATCTGCCTCACATTTAGATGTGTTCACTGAGCTAAGGGTTATTTTGTTTGTGGTTAAAACTATTAAAAAAAATAGTACAGATGATCTCATACTGATTCCTTGACTCATATAAGACCTCCTGCCAACTATACTGCTGCCTAGATTGGGTTTAGCTATAACTAAGGTTACCTTGGTTGAAACTTACTTGGTTAAAATGTAGGCATTGGAAAGGAAGAAGAGGATGAGCATCCCTTTGAGCAGATTTATTCTTTTTTCTCAATATTAGTGTTGTTAGACACACGACCTTGTTAAGATTAAATCTGGGCGGCTTTGGAATGGAGGAAGAAGACAAAATTGACGCATCTTAGGCTCTGAAAGGAGATGAGAAAAACCATAAAAGGAAAAAAAAATAAAAGGTACTAATGTATGTAGTGGTTTCTTCTGAATTTTATACTGGGAAAAAGTAAACTTGTCTCAGGGTTTTAAAAAAGAAAAACATTTTTTGTTGTCAAGGTTTATCTATTCAAAGATACTTATTAGATACTTGCTTCTTGCAAAGAAAGCATTATAATATGAGGAATCTACAAATACAAATAATATATAATCTTCTATATTAAAAAAAATTGCAAGAAAAAGAAGATGACACAAAGGAGATAAGAGTTCAAAAGTCATGAAATATAGCTTATAAAAGAATGAGGGGGAAGGAAAGAAAAGGGAAGAAGCATTTAGATAGTGGCTACTACAGCTATTACTTTGATCCTCACAATAGCCTAATGAGATAGGTAATAAACAATCAGAGATCATATGAAAGTATGCCTCAAATTACTTGGGCAACTCAAAATAGTTTTTCTGACATTTCACCTCATATCCATCAAAATCATAAAGATGGGAACAGCATTGGATGATCTGTGGGAACATAGCAACTACATTTGACATTGTTGTTCTTCATTCTCAAAGAGGAACAATGACATCATGAACATTATATCTTGACTTGTGCATGAAATGAATTCAAATGAGGCAGAGCTATGCAAAATCTTCAGTCTCATTTTGTCCTCCAGTGATTAGAGCCCAGTGGCAGGATCACATATAACATTATTTGTGACATCACTGCAATACTGGTAGGGAATACATATTGGGCTAACTATTCTGGAGAAATAATTTGCAATTATTTGAGAAGTCACTAAATTGTTCATATTCAGGTATTCCACTAATGAGCACAGATATTAAAGAGATCAAAAACTGAGGGAAAGTTATCATATATACCAAAATATCCTTACCAGGTCCTTTTAAGTGTTGTATAGTTGGATAAAAAATGTACATTCATTAATTAGGGAATAGCTGAAAAAATTGTACTATATTAGTACATTATATAGTGTACTATATCACTATTGGACCCTAAGGAATGACAGCTAGAAAGAATTTAAAGAAAAAAAGGAAAGGGGAAAGAAATAAGCATTTATATAATGCCCACTATGTGCTAAACACTTCTCTCCCCACATATCTCTTTTGAGCCTCACAACAATCCTACAAAATAGGTCCTCTTATTTGCTTCACTTTGGAGTTGGGAAAACCAAGGCAAACAGAGGTTAAGTGATTTACCCAGAATTACACAGCTAGTAAATGTCAGTGACTGAATTTGAACTCAGGCTTTTCTGATTCCACTACCTGGCTGCCTAGGAAGTATATGGGAATATTTATATGAACTGATGCAGAGTGAAGAAGGCAGAACCAAGTCTCTCGAGCAGATAAGATGACTATTGATGAAAGCAACAGTGAAAAATCAGCCAAACTCAGATCCATTGTAATGATCAAACTTGTTCCCTGACAAATTTTCTCCTTGCTGTAGAAAGGAAGGGACTGACTAACACTGTGTGAAGAACATTGCCAAAGCTCTCATATGATTGTTATGGCATAACAGATTGTTATGACTGTTTATCTTTCCTACAAAGCTCTCTTATGGGCTCCTCTCTTTAAGGAGTCCTTGACTGATTCCTTCAACGAAAAGTATCCCTTCCCTCTTAATTATGACACATTTATTTTGTATATCTTCCATATTTCATTGGTATATGCCAATGGCAAATTGGCTATGTATAGCCAATTGTTCAATTGCTGTTTGTCTTTCCCACAAAAAAGGGTTTTTTTTGCAAGGTGGGGAGCTATATTGGGAAATGATTATGGTTTGTAACTAAATGAATAAAATCTTTAAAAATCAAGGGTAGGAGACAGAGGCATCAGTGGTTAAGAAAACATAGGAAATATGAAATCCTGCTTCATTTCATTGAATCTGACTACTTTTATTTCTGCTGATCAAATTCTAGTGAAGTTCTTTTTTTTTTCCTTTGTCTTTATTATCAGATGAGGAACAGGAAGGGTAAACAGTGAATTCCACCTTAATTTGATCAGACTTCTGAGAGTGACACTTATTACTACATTTAAAATTCTCTGTTTCCTGACTTTTCTTTGCCACAAACATTTACTGGGTGAAGCTGACTGGGTTGCAGTTATTACAGGTTGAACAAAGGCTTATCAAGCTGAGGCCAGTGGCATAAACTTGCATTTTCTCCTTCTCAAAACTATTCCTGACAACGTCTAACTCCTGTTGCAGTACCAAGAAAGTTTCTCATTTGTTCCCCTGAGGATTCCACAACTTAAAACTCCTACTATATCTCTGGTCTATTTTTTTAATCAGTTGATTTTATTTCTCAATAGAGTTCTAATAGCCTAATCTTGATAGCTCAGCCTGCTGTGAAGTTGTCACTGGATTCTCAAGATTTTTGCCAACAGCCTATATGCTCTTGGTGTGTTCTGTCAAGATGGAGAGAATTGGGATATTTGTCAAGTAAAGGCCTACAATATGAGAACTAGCTAGCAGAATTCTGAGAGGCACAGCATAAGATCATAGGCATCCAATTCCAATAGTCTCCTGATGGAGAGAACCATCTGTACCCAGAGAGAGAGAGAGTCTCTGGGGGCTGGGTAAATCACAACATAGTATCTTCACTTTTTATGTTGTTGTTGTTTGTTTACATTTTGTTTTCTTTCTCATTTTCCCTTTTTTGATCTGATTTTTCTTGTGCATCATGATAATTGTGGAAATATGTATAGAAGAATCGCACATGTTTAACATATATAGAATTACTCGCCATTCTAGGGGGAGGGTTGTAGAGAAGGGAGGGAGAAAAAAAATTGGAATACAAGGTTGCAAGGGTAAATGCTGAAAACTATGCATATGTTTTGAAAATAAAAATCTTTATAAAAAACAAGATCATAGGCATGACAGGATCATTGTTCTGTAGCTAAGAGGGTTTAGGACAATAAAACTCAAGTCAGGGAGGCTGTGATGTATCCAAGTTCATTTGGTTGACCATGTGGTGATGACTGCAACAAGCCTGGAAAACCAATTAACAATCTGTAGAGAGGGTGATCTGTATCAATAAGACAGGATATGAATAAAATTAAGCAACTACTGTATGTATCAGACATTCTATATTAATGAATGAGGATCCATGCTGATACAATCCCAGATTCCTGGAGTCTTTCAGTAAGACTAACTGATTCCTGTAGGTTCCACCATTTCCCCTGGTCCTAAAGACCTGTCTGGTTTTAAATCACAGTCATACCTATTGTCAGTTAATTATCTTTTATTAATTGTCTATTATGTGCCAGGCATTGTGCTAAGTGATAGGGATGCAAGGAAAAGTATAGTTCCTGCTCTCATGGGGCTCACAGTGTAATGTGGAGACAAGATTCAAGTAACTATGTACAAACTGAAAAAGGATCACCTGGAAATAATCAGAAGAGGGAAAGCTCTAGATTTAAGAGGGATTGGGAAAGTTTTTTTTTTTTTATAGAAGATAGCATTTTACCTAGAACTTGAAGGAAATCAGTAGATGGCAAAGGGAAGTCAAGTAATACAAGGACTACTCTGGTACAAGGAAGAGGAGAAGCTCACAAAGCAGTCCCTCATTACTATGAAAGTACTTGTTCAATAACCAGCATATAACAGCATTTCTAAGGCAGCTAAGTGGCTTCATGGTGCATAGAGTGCTGGGCCTGAAGTCAGGAAATCTCATCTTCCTGAGTTCAAATCTAGCCTCAGACATTTAATTCTGAGCTAGTATGGTTCAAAATCCAAACCTTCTTTCCTAAATGTGAAGGGACATCATGGATTAGTGTGAGGCTTATTCAAAGAATATTAAGGTGTTTAGCCTAGAGGAGAGAAGACTGGAGTAGGAGATGAAGAGGCAGGTGATAACCACCTCCAAATATTGGAAAGATCATACTCAATACAAGAGGTGGATTATAGTTGTTCTTTGCTCCAAAGCACAGGCCTAGGATAATTGAACAGAGGTGAAAGAGAAGGAGATTTCAGTCTGGTATAAAGAAAAACATCATTTCTACATTGGCTATATTTTCTTCCATTTACTGTTGTGACCCCTTGGTGAACCAATTCAACTTTTTTACTCTCCCCTTTTCTTGAATGCCTTGCGCCTTTGTACTATCACAAGTCATATCTTGGTAGGGTTCAAATGTGGTTTACTCCCATCCCAGCCCTCTCCACTGATTCTATTCTTCTATTGTTGAATGGAGTCAGAGGAAATCGAGAAATAAATTGATGCCATTAGAGGAGAGAGCACTCTTCTTCCCTTCTGTCACCTTGTATCATTCTGTGCTTGGCACATATAAAATGCTTTACATAATTTATAAATCTTTCTCCATTGTCTCCTTAACTTTAGGCTCTGATGAGGAAGTGAGCCTTTTTTTTCTGCCAAGGCGAACTCTTCTACTTGCATTTTGATCTCATCCTCTCCTACTTTTCTAAAATATTTTCCCCAATATACTCCCCATTTCCTTTCTCTCTTTTGCCTTCATTCTCTCTCTGTCTACTGTCTTCTCTCCTGCTTCCTAAAATATCCCTGTTTTCCCCATTCTTGAAAAATCCTTATTTGATCACTACCATTCCCAATAACTCATTTTCAATTTTCCTTTTCTATTAAGGATAAAGTCCTGGAAAAAACTATCTATCCTGGGTGGCTTTACTTCCTCTCTTCCAAACTCTCTACAATCTGGCTTTTGATGTTATCATTCAAATGAAATTGCCCTTTTCAGAATTACCAGTAATCAATTAATTGCCAAATCTAGTAGCCTTTTCTCAATTGCAGTCCTCCTTGACCTCTCTACAACATATGATGATGCTGTTTATCATCTTCTCCTTCTGGACACTCTCTCCTTTCTAAGTTGTCCTATTAATGCTCTCTTTTAGCTTTCCTAATTTCCTAGAGTTCCTTCTCAATCTCCATTCCTGATTCTTTATCCATGTCCTGCCCACTAACTGTGGCTCTCTTCTGGGCCCCCTTGTCTTCTCCTTCTTATACTGATCCACTTCATGATCTCATTAGCTCTCAATGCCTTAATTATTATCTCTTTTCAAATCATTTCTGGGGTTATTGTATGGATCAAGTGACATAATAATTGTAATTAAGATCTATAGTGTAAATTATTATGTAACTGTAATGTAAATATAAAGTATAAATCTCACCAAAATTAGATAATAAATGTTAGAAAATTATCATAAATTGTAAAGAGCTTAGCAGAGTACTGGATAAGCACTATGTAGATATTGTTGTTATTCTTATTTTATTATATCTACATATCCAGCTCTAACCTTTCTCCTAAACTATAGTCATAAATCACCAACTGCCATTTGGATATCTTGAAGTAGATGTCTCCTAGGCATTGCAAACTCAATGTGCCTCAGACAGAATTCATTATCTTTTCTCCAGACCTTCTCCTCTTATAAATTCCTTTTTGCTGTCAAGGACATTACTATCTTTATAGTCACTCAGGCTCAAAAGCTTGGTGTCATCCTTAATTTCTCCCTCTCATTCATCTTACATATCCAATTTGTGGCCAAATATTACTTTTACTTCATAGGATCATGGATCTATATATATATAGATATATAGATATATAGATATAGATATAGATATAGATAGATAGATAGATATAGATTTGTCACATTCTTGCCCCTACACTGCTCTTAAGCCCTGTTCTCACATCCCACCTTCCACTGCTTAGTAAACTCCATTGATTGATTTCCTTTTAATCCTCCATGATCAAATATAAACTCTCTGGCATTTAAAGCTCTTTATAACCTGATCTCTTTCTACTCTCCTAGGCTTCTTGTATTTTATTTTATTTTATATACTCAGCAACCCTAGAGCACTGACTTACTGGCAATTCTATTCCTTATTGGCTATCCTCAAATCCCAGAATGCTTTACTCCCTCATCTCTATTTCTTAGTTTCCCTGACTTCCCTCAAGATTTGGCCAAAATCTCACCTTCTGCCAAAGACTCTCTCTGATCCCTAGCCTAGACCTTCTTCTCTCAAAATGCTTCTAATCTCTCTCTCTCTCTCTCTCTCTCTCTCTCTCTCTCTCTCTCTCTCTCTCTCTTCCCTTCTCTCTGTGTCTTTCTCTGTCTCTGTGTGTGTGTGTGCGTGTATGTGTGTGTATGTGTCTGTCTGTCTTTCTCTCTTTTCATGTATATAGATATTGATAACTATATACATATCTTTTATATGTATCTGGTTATTTTCATGGTATATTTCTTACTAGATTATAAATACTTTGATGGCAGGAACTATTTTCTGCATATAGTAAACACTTAATAATTGCTTGTTGACTAGCTGACTATTACCTACCTCTCCATTTTTTTCCATTTTATAGATAAGGAAACTGAAACCCAAAGTATTTAAATGTTAAAGCCATTCATTGGTGAGAGGAGCATATTTTAAATCTTTATATTGCAGATAAAATTTTCCAGAGTGATCTTAAATCAGTAGTTTTTAATCTTTTAGTATCTTTAATCCCTGAATTTTACTGACTCCACATTTAAAAAAATTCAATAGATGAAGTTAGTAAGGACGTATATGGAGAGAAAGTGAAAGAGGGTGTTAATGAAGAAAAATGAACATTCTAAAAGGATAGGAAATTTTCATGTGATTAACGGATGATTCTGGGGGTCCTTGGAATACCCATAACAAACTCAGTTGGGGTTTCAAATTAGAGACTGAGAATATGATTTGAAAAATGGATCATACATTCACTAATAAATACCACTTAATCAACCAAAGATCAGAAAAAAATGAGTAGAACACTGTAATAAATGTTTTTATCCTTTCAGTCTCAGAATACTTAAAAGATTACTAATATCAAGAGGGAATAGGAATAATAGGTGAATTTCAGCTAGTATTTCCAGCATCTTATCTATCTATGTCTTTCTTTTACTAATGGCTGAAGGGAAGGCGAATCATGACTCAATAAAACTATCCCATTAAAATTGGATTGATAACAATTTTCTAAAGCAAATGGTGGATCCAAGCTGCTAACTTAATTAGAAAGTTTCCCATTGTACCCTAGACAGAACAGAATGGTGTTCTTGCCCTCTGAATGAATAAATTACATCACACAAAAATGTTTGAATCTCTTAAAATGATCTCATCAAATTCTATCCACCATGACATGGGGAGACCCCCCCTCTCCACATTTCTAGAATACTGTTCTCAGGGATTAATAAAGAATTATGCCTTCAGAAGCACCAGTTCTCTAGTTTTTGTGTAGATATAACACAAGGTGAAGTTATTCATTTTCTATGCTGTTTTGCCATAATGTCTGAAGAAGTAACCTTTCCATTTCATATTTTGACCTTCCTCTTTAAAACAATCTAAAACATGCCAATTATAAATGGTGTTTTAGTTCAACGGGCAAAATATCTCCTAATTTGTGGTGGTTGATCTCACTTATAACAAATCCAGTAGTCCAAAATACCTGTTCACCTGCACAGTACCAAAGTCTCTTCAGAGAGCCAGCTCTCCAGGACCATGGGATCACTGATTTGAACCTGAAAAGGACATTACAGGACATTTATTCATTTTTAGATCAGCACTGAAGCCTGGAGAGATTGGCTGAGTAACAGTTACTAGGTGCCAATTTGAACTCAGAACCCAAATCTAGCATTTTCCTAACTCTACCAAACTGCCTTTGGAAATAAATGGATAAACATTTATGTGGGCAGCTAAATGGTGCAGTGGATAGAGTACTGGGTCTAGAGTCAGGAAGACTCATTTTTCTGAGTTCAAATCCATTCTCAGATACTTACAAGCTAGATGACTCTAGAAAAGTCACTTAACTTTATTTGCCTTAATTTCCTTATCTGTCAAATGAGCTAGAGAAGAAAATGGCAAAGTATTCCAGAATTTTTGCCAAAAAATTTCTAAATGGGATCACAAAGAGTTGAATACAATGAAAACTACTGAAAATAATAATATTTAGGCTCAATGAGAGGAAATATTTCCCAAGAACAAGTCTCCTTAAAAATGTAATGATCCGCCCCTGGAAGTAATTGATTCCCTTACTTGAGGTTTTTTGGGATTTTGTGGTATGGATTTTTGTACTGTATGAGATAGCCATGAACAAGAGTCAGAAAGATGGAAATTCTCTCAATGGAAATAGGAAAATTTAGAAAAGGGATGCTTTTATGTACCCAGAGAAAGGAGAGTGGGAACTGAATGTGGACCACAACATAGTATTTTTCAGTTTTTTTGTTGTTATTTGCTTGCATTTTGTTTTCTTTCTCATCTTTTCATTTTTGATCTGATTTTTCTTGTGCAGCAGGATAGTTGTGGAAATATGTGTAGAAGAATTGCACATGTTTAACATATATTGGATCATTTGCCATCTAGAGAAGAGGAGGGGATAAGAGAGAGAAAAATTAGAATATAAGGTTTTATAAGAGTGAATGTTGAAAATTATCTGCATATATATATTTTGAATAAAAAGCTTTAATTAAAAAATTTAAAAAAGGAATGATTTGGGGTGGAAAGATCATGATATACACATATACATACATACATATATATATATATATATATATATATATATATATATATATATATATATATATGCATCTGACAATTATCAACATAGAGAGACCATTAAGAGCCATGGAAGCATGGAAGAGTACCAAGTGAAAAAATATAAATAGGGAAGGTTCCAGACAGAACTTTGAAGGATAGCTACCCTACAAGGATATGAAATAGTAA
This sequence comes from Antechinus flavipes, assembly GCF_016432865.1. Lineage (NCBI taxonomy): Eukaryota > Metazoa > Chordata > Mammalia > Dasyuromorphia > Dasyuridae > Antechinus > Antechinus flavipes. Next base: position 83,897,417 of record NC_067401.1, on the reverse strand, counting down.
ATATGCCTTCATTTAAGAAGTATCCTATATGTACTCACTGAAATCATGGGACTTGGATTCCAGTCTTACCTCTCTCATTGCCTAGATGACTTTGGATAATCATTTGAGATCCCTAGACCTCAGTTTGTTCATCTTTAAAATGGTGGTGTTAGACTATATGGTCTCTAAATTCCCTTCTGACTGTGGATCTATGATAAGAAGTCAGACAGGGAGAATAAGAAAAAGAAAGGAGAGAGGGAGAGAGAGATCATGAAAATGTAGAAAAGAAAGAGTATCTAAGAGGAGAAGGGAGTCACTAAAGTCAACTATTTCATGGAAGTTAAGAAAGGTAGTGATTAAGAAAATAACATGGAGTCATATATGGAAGATGGAGGCAAGGCTAGGCAATAAAGGATGAATATAGAAACATGGTTTTATACAAATAGTGAAAGGAGTGCTAAAGTTCAGAATAAATGGAAGCTAATAACTGGTAAAGGAAATGATGGCAATTTTTTTTTAACTATTCAAGGGAAGAGTGGTAGCAAAGAAAAACAAGATGAATGATGTAATGATTTAGTCAAGCCACTTGTTTTACAGATAAGGAAAATGAGGCACAGAGATGTTATTACTTATTCAAGTTCATTATAATGGATGCTGCCTCCAAATCCAGTTCTCTACCATAAAGCAGCCTTGAGTGTTTAAAGTGCTTTGTAAATCTCAAAGGACTGTGTACCAGTCAACTATTATTATTAGTAGTATTAGTATTTGATAAACATTGTATTGAGTTCTAGAATATAGTGAAGAGACTTAAGTGCTTTACTATTTGGTTATCCCTCTGATATCAGACCCATTCTTTATCCATTTGCAATAATGCTGTTAGAAAATCACTCTTCAGGTCAAAAACT